>NC_052150.1:159993118-160619388 GCF_902713615.1 Scyliorhinus canicula
CTGCAGATCGCGGTCTGCTGTTCCGGTTCATTGGTCGTGTCCCTGGGTTCGCTGTCGGCCTCTTGGGGTCTGTGGAAGAATTCCGGAGCCATTCACCTGAAGAAGGAGCCGTGCTCCGAAACTCGTGTGTTGAACAAACCTGTTGGACTTTAACCTGGTGTTGTAAGACTTCTTACTGTACTATAATATACACCAGTATATCATGCTGCAGACACAGACTGATGGACATACACTGGGACCAATCAACATGCACAAACACCGCAGCCAATCACCAGTTAGAACACACACACTATAAAGGCAGAGGGGATCACTTTTCCCGCTCATTCTGGGTGCTGCCTCTCAGTAGAAAAGAACTCATCAAGTCTAGCACAGACTCACACTACGTGCTGAGAGATTCAACTGGTTCGGACAGGCTTAGGTCTCTTTAAACTAGCATTGTTTAAACCCGCAGTTCTCGTATGTCGTTAGTTAATAGTTATTTAATAAAATAGAGTTGAACCTTCCTCAATGTTGATGGTATATGTTCACCTTGCAAGCCTACACTAGCCAACACTTCATGGTACCAGTAGTTGAGGGATGATAGTACTTCTGAGGCCTACCTATCAGTGCTCAGCCTTCCACAAGTCTCATGCCATCCTGCAGAATGGACTCCGTTCGCCTGTCGCCGCCCTCCACATTGCCGGGAACCTGGGCTCAAATTGGAAAATTTTAAACAGCGCTTCCAGCTATACCTCAAGGCCACGGACCTGGAAGCTGCCTCGGACGCTCTCTTCCTCTCCACAGCCGGGGACCATGCTCTCCACATCTTCAACTCTCTCACCTTCACTGAGGGGGAGGACAAATCGAAGTTCAAAACAGTCCTCTTAAAGTTCGACAGCCACTGCGAGGTCGAGGTAAATGAGAGCTTCGAGAGATACATGTTTCAACAGCGAATTCAGGGTAAGGACGAGCCTTTCCAGTCCTTTATCACCCACTCCGCGTCCTTGCGCAGTCCTGCAACTACGGGTCCACCTCTGACTCCATGATCCGTGACCAGATAACTTTTGATGTCCAATCTGAGCCCCTGCGCCAGCAGCTACTAAAAGTGAAGCAGCTCACCCTGTCCACGGCCATTGAGACCTGTTTGCTCCATGAACATGCTCCACGTGCTACTCCCGATCCAGGCCGCTGAAACGGTGCGGCAAGCTCCCTACGAAGCAGAAGGGTCCAAATAATAAAATCTTTCCAGGATCTGGATCTGGACAATGGTGGCCATTTTGCGTGCTTTCGTGGACTCCCGCGCTGACACGCAACGAACGTGGTGACGTTGCGGACTGTTTTGTGTGGGCGCGCACCTCGCTGGATCACCGCACATGCGCGGTGTCGCAACAAACGTGCTGATGCACCGGCGTGCGGCAACTGTGGCTCCGCCCCCTGAAAGCGGCAATGTCCGCGAAGACCGACGCTGCCTGCAGTGTGGCAAACTCAGCCACTATGCTACTCTGTGCAGGTCCTCCCTGCCTGCTGCTTTTCGGAGGTCCACCCAGCCCCGCAGAGACGTCAGGGCCATTCAGCTGCCATCAACAAACCTACTCCAGAATTCTCTTCCGAATTTGCCTGCGATGACCCACAGGCCCCATTCCAAGTTGGCATCATAACCACGAACAGGATGTCTCCCAAGCGTGGCACCAAAACCCATCCACATTCACAGCATTGGCCCGGATGTGAGTGGTGTGCCACCCTTACGGTCAACCGGTCCCCTGTCAGGTTCTGCCTGGACACTGGCGCCTCTGCCATCATTGCGTCGCCTGATCTTCACAAACTCTGTGTCCAGCCTGCCATCCTGCCATCTGCGTGTCAACTGCTTGATACAAGGGCAATGCCATCGCTGCCAGCAGATCCTGCCAACTTGAGGTGACACATCGTGCTCACACAGCTGTTCCTCACACAACTGTTCTCCCATTTAAAATCGTTGCCGCCTCAAAAGCCTTGCTTGGTGCGCAGGCATGCAACCCGCTCCATTTAGTGCAGAGGGTTCACTCTCTCTCTCTCCAAGCAACATAAGAACATAAGAACTAGGAGCAGGAGTAGGCCATCTGGCCCCTCGAGCCTGCTCCGCCATTCAATGAGATCATGGCCGATCTTTGTGGACTCAACTCCACTTTCCGGCCCGAACACCATAACCCTTAATCCCTTTATTCTTCAAAAAACTATCTATCTTACCTTAAAAACATTTAATGAAGGAGCCTCAACTGCTTCACTGGGCAAGGAATTCCATAGATTCACAACCCTTTGTGTGAAGAAGTTCCTCCTAAACTCAGTCCTAAATCTACTTCCCCTTATTTTGAGGCTATATCCCCTAGTTCTGCTTTCACCCGCCAGTGGAAACAACCTGCCCGCATCTATCCTATCTATTCCCTGCATAATTTTTAATGTTTCTATAAGATCCCCCCATCCTTCTAAATTCCAACGAGTACAGTCCCAGTCTACTCAACCCTCCTCATAATCCAACCCCTTCAGCTCTGGGATTAACCTAGTGAATCTCTCTGACACCCTCCAGCGCCAGTAAGTCCTTTCTCAAGTAAGGAGACCAAAACTGAACACAATACTCCAGGTGTGGCCTCACTAACACCTTATACAATTGCAACATAACTCCCTAGTCTTAAACTCCATCCCTCTAGCAATGAAGGACAAAATTCCATTGGCCTTCTTAATCACCTGTTGCACCTGTAAACCAACTTCTGTGACTCATGCACTAGCACACCTAGGTCTCTCTGCACAGCGGCATGCTTTAATATTTTATCATTTAAATAATAATCCGTTTGCTGTTATTCCTACTAAAATGGATAACCTCACATTTGTCAACATTGTATTCCATCTGCCAGACCCTAGCCCATTCACTTAACCTATCCAAATCCCTCTGCAGACTTCCAGTATCCTCTGCACTTTTCGCTTTACCACTCATCTTAGTGTCATCTGCAAACTTGGACACATTGCCTTGGTCCCCAACTCCAAATCCTCAATGTAAATTGTGAACAATTGTGGGCCCAACACGGATCCCTGAGGGACACCACTAGCTACTGATTGCCAACCAGAGAAACACCCATTAATCCCCACTCTTGCTTTCTATTAATTAACCAATCCTCTATCCATGCTACTACTTTACCCTTAATGCCATGCATCTTTATCTTATGCAGCAACCTTTTGTGTGGCACCTTGTCAAAGGCTTTCTGGAAATCCAGATATACCATCCATTGGCCCCATTATCTGCTGCACTGGTAATGTCCTCAAAAAATTCCACTAAATTAGTTAGGCACGACCTGCCTTTTATGAACCCATGCTGCGTCTGCCCAATGGGGCAATTTCTATCCAGATGCCTCGCTATTTCATCCTTGATGATAGATTCCAGCATCTTCCCTACTACCGAAGTTAAGGTCACTGGCTTATAATTTCCTGCTCTCTGCCTACCTCCTTTTTAAACAGTGGTGTCTAGATTGGCTAATTTCCAATCCACGGGATCACCCCAGAGTCTACTGAATTTTGGTAAATTATCACTAGTGCATTTGCAATTTCCCTAGCCATCTCTTTTAGCACTCTGGGATGCATTCCATCAGGGCCAGGAGACTTGTCTACCTTTAGCCCCATTAGCTTGCCCATCACTACCTCCTTAGTGATAACAATCCTCTCAAGGTCCCACCTGTCATAGCCTCATTTCTATCAGTCGCTGGCATGTTATTTGTGTCTCACTGTGAAGACCGACCCAAAAAACCTGTTCAGTTCCTCAGTCATTTCCTCATCTCCCATTATTAAGTCTCTCTTCTCATCCTCTAAAGGACCAATATTTATCTTAGCCACTCTTTTTTGTTTTATATATTTGTAAAAACTTTTACTGTCTGTTTTATATTCTGAGCAAGTTGCTCTCATAATCTATCTTACACTTTATAGCTTTTTTAGTCATCTTCTGACACAGACTTCAGGGCGCAAACCCAACTCCATCATCCAGCAATACCACAATGTCTTCGAAGGCATGGGCACACTCCCGTATACATACAAGATTCTACTCAAGCCCAACGCCACGCCTGTAGTACACGCACCTCGCAGAGTCCCAGCGCCCCTTAACGCCCGCCTCAAGCAACAGCTCCAAGACCTCCAGGACCAAGGGGTTATTTCCAGAGTCACGGAACCGACCGACTGGGTAAGCTCCATGGTCTGCATTAAGAAACCGTCCGGCGAGCTGAGGATCTGCATAGATCCTAAAGATCTTAATCAGAACATCTTGCGGAGCACTACCCGATTCCGAAACGTGAGGAACTCACATCTGAGATGGCCCACGCCAAACTCTTCACAAAACTCGACGCCTCAAAGGGTTTCTGGCAAATCCAGCTGGATGAATCGAGCAGAAAGATGTGTACATTCAACCACCCTTTGGCAGATACTGCTACAACTGAATGCCATTCGGCATCATCTCTGCGTCCGAAGTTTTCCATCGAATAATGGAGCAGATGATGGAGGGAATTGACGGCGTCTGTGTATATCAACAAACATTATAATCTGGTCAATCACCCCGCAGGAACACATCACCCACCTCAAGCGCGTCTTCAAGCGCATTCACGAACATGGCCTCCGCCTCAATAGGGCCAAATGCTCCTTCGGCCAGTCGAACATTAAGTTCCTGGGGGATCACCTCTCCCACCAGGGGGTGCGTCCGGATGAGGACAAGATTGCAGCAATCATGTCCATGAAAACGTCCGAGCACAAGAAAGCGGTCCTCCGGTTCTGGGCATGGTGAATTTCCTCGGGAAGTTCATCCCGAATCTCGCCGCACACCACAGCCCTCAGAGACATGGTTCGCAAAACTACGGACTTCCCGTAGCTCCCGCCCACGAGCTTCAGTGGAGGGAACTGAAGGCCAAGCTTTCCACGGCCCCAGTGTTGGCTTTTTTCGACCGAAACAAAGAGACTAAAATCTCCACTGATGCCAGTCAGTCTGGTTGGAGCGGTGCTTCTACAACGAGATGAGGCCTCGTCATTGGCCCCCATTGCGTATGTGTCACAGGCAATGACCCCCACAGAACAGCGCTATGCGCAAATTGAAAAAGAATGTCTCGGCCTTCTGACCGGAGTCGTGAAGTTCCACGACTACGTAAATGGACTTCCGCAGTTCACTGTTGAAACCGACCATCGTCCGCTTGTCAACATAATAAAAAAGGACTTGAATGACATGACGCCTCGCCTCCAACACATCCTACTCAAGCTACGGAGGTATGACTTCCAACTTGTTTATACCCCTGGCAAAGACCTTGTCGTTGCCGAGGCCCTCTCCAGGTTGATCACCACTCCGTGCGATCACGAAGGGTTCGTCTGCCAAATCGATGCTCAAGTTCAATTCGCAGCCTCCCACTTGCCAGCATCGGATGCACGCCTGGTACAAATTCTCTGCGAGACAGCGGCTGACCCCCTTCTGCAGTGTGTGATGTGCATAATGTCAGACGGGTGGCTCAAGGGCCAATGCCCACAATTTTACAATGTCCGTGGACCTGGCGGTTGTTACCTGGCGGTTGTTGACGGGGTGCTCCTGAAGTTGGATCGCATCGTGATCCCGCACAGCATGCGCCAGCTGGTCCTGGAGCAACTGCATGAAGGCCATCTAGGAGTGGAAAAATGTACCCGCAGGGCCAGGGAAGCTGTCTACTGGCCGGGCATTAACGATGACATCGCCAATGCGATACTCAACCCGCCCAACCCAGGGAGACCCTGATGCCCATGAGTTAGTCACATCGCCTGGACCAAGGTGGGCATCGACCTGTTCCATGCATTGGGAAGAGACTACGTCCTTATCATGACTATCTCCAACTACCCGGAAGTCATCAGATTGCACGATCTCACATCTTCGGCTGTTATTCGGGCGTGCAAGGAGACGTTCGCCTGGCATGGCATTCCGCTCAGGTAATGTCAGACAATGGCTCCTGTTTCACAAGCCAGGAATGGGCCAGCTTCATCCGATACAACTTCGCACACATCACGTCCAGTCCCCTGTACCCTCAGGCCAATGGCAAGGCGGAAAAGGGGGTTCATATAGTCAAGAGGCTGCTCTGCAAGGCTATCGATGCCGGCTCTGACTTCCATCTTGCTCTGTTAGCCAATCGCTCTGCCCCGCTCTCCACTGGGCCGTCGCCTGCACAGTTACTGATGAACCGCACGCTCAGGACGACAGTGCCATCGATTTTCACCCCAGCCTCGATTATGTCCCCGTGCTCCACCGGATGCAGATGTCTCAGATGAAACAGAAAGCTACACATGACTCACGTGCTGCTGATCTCCCCGACATCCAGCCACACGACACGGTTCGCATCAATCCCGGATGGTGACTGGTCTGTGCCTGCTATTGTTCTCAGGCAGGTGGCCCCCGGTTCCTTCCTGGTCCGGTTACCGGACGGATCCATTCGGGGCCGCAATCGGCGTGCCCTTCGCCTTGTTCCACAGTCGTCACGGGAACCTCCGGGTCGCTCCACTGCTGACCCTGCCATGGACTGTGCAGAGCTTCCGGTCACTCTGCCTCCCCTGACTGTGCTGCAGCCCACCCAGCCCCTCTGCTGACCCTGCCATGGACTGTGCAGAGCTTCTGGTCACTCTGCCTCCCCCTGACTGTGCTGCAGCCCACCCAGCTCCTCTGCTGACCCTACCATGGACTGTGCAGAGCTTCTGGTCACTCTGCCTCCCCTGACTGTGCTGCAGCCCACCCAGCCCCTCTGCTGACCCTGCCATGGACTGTGCAGAGCTTCCGGTCACTCTGCCTCCCCCTGACTGTGCTGCAGCCCACCCAGCCCCTCTGCTGGCCCTGCCATGGACTGTGCAGAGCTTCTGGTCACTCTGCCTCCCCTGACTGTGCTGCAGCCCACCCAGCTCCTCTGCTGATCCTGCCATGGACTGTGCAGAGCTTCCGGTCACTCTCCCCCCCTGACTGTGCTGCAGCCCACCCAGCCCCTGCTGACCCTGCCATGGACTGTACAGAGCGTCCAGCCACTCCCCTCCCCCTGACTGTGCTGCAGCCCATCCAGCTCCTGACTTGCCAGGTATTGACCCACCCTTGAGGCGGTCAACCAGATTTTGTCGCCCACCTCAGAGACTGAACTTATGAACTCTGCAAATAAGTGGACTTTCTGAGCTATTTTTTCCTTCCTTGTTAAATTCGTTCTCCAGTGGTTTGTAAATAGCATCGTTTTTGTTCAAGTTCCTGCATATTAATCATCTGCACCAGGCACCTTCCTTTGTACATAGACTTGTTTCCTGTATATAGTTTTGTACATATGTCTTCGCACCTTACACTTAGTTAGGCACATTCTTCACACCCACACTATTTATTATCACAGATTCACATCAACATTTTTTGGGGGATGTCATAATATACACCAGTATATCATGCTGCAGACACAGACTGATGGACATACACTGGGACCAATCAACATGCACAAACACCGCAGCCAATCACCAGTTAGAATACACACACTATAAAGGCAGAGGGCACCACGGTTCCCGCTCATTCTGGGTGCTGCCTCTCAGTAGAACAAGAGCTCATCAAGTCTAGCACAGACTCACACCACGTGCTGAGAGATTCAACTGGTTCAGACAGGCTTAGGTCCCTAGTTTAAACTAGCATCGTTTAAACCAGCAGTTCTCGTATGTCGATTAGTTGATAGTTATTTAATAAAATAGAGTTGAACCTTCCTCAATGTTGGTGGTATATGTTCATCTCACAAGCCTACACTATCCAACACTTCACATTGAAACAGACAAACTCTAACCTTTTCTGGTGCATTGAGTCCATGATGAAATCACTGCAGTAAGCAATTGGGAAGGCAAATGGTATGTTGGCGTTTAGTGCAAGAGGATTTGATTGCAAGAATAAAAATGTTTTGCTTCAATTATATGGAACATTTGTTTGACGCGGTCTAGAGTAATGTGTACAGTTTTGTTCTTCTTATTTAAGAAAGAATATATTTGCCTTTCTTGCCGAGAGTGTCGTCTGAGGAGGTATTGAGGAAACTGGGCTTTTATTCTATAGTGTTTAGAATAATGAGTGGCAATCTCATTGAAACTTACAAAGTTCTAGAGGGGCTAGACAGGGTAGATGCAGAAAATATTTTCCCCTGGCTGGGGTGGGGGTCGTGGTAGGGTGGAGGGTGGGGGTGGTCTGGAACCAGGGGATACATACTGGAATGCTGCCAAAAAATGACTAAGAGTGCAATTCAGCTGCCTTGCCGTGCCCGATTTGCTGTCGGAACGCTCGAAAAGTCTTGCAAGATTCAACAGAACTCACGAGGTGTCACAATCTGGATATTGCTCTCACTGGATGAAAGCGAGGCGCACATATTTAAATAATTGATTAGGATCATTTAAATATACGTTTAACGGATTCACCTGGGGCCTGCAATTCACTGGCCTCCCCAGCGAGGCCTCAACCCGGCGCTGTTTGGTACTCGTTCACAAAGTCGTGAACCAGTTATGATGGCACCTGGGGGGGTCCTGAGGGGTCCTGCTCGGACGTTGAGGCTCCCAGGTGGTTGGGAACTGGGCAGGGTGATAACCTGGCACCCGTACTGCCACTTTGTCAGTCTGGTATCTTGGGACTGCAAACTGGGCACCATGACAGTGCAACCCTGGCATGGTGTCCAGGTGGCACTGTCATGATGTCAGTGCCCTGGTGCCCAGGTGCCAGGTTGCTGATGCCAGAGGTCAGGCCTGGGAGGGGCCTTGCCATAAGAAATGTGGTGAGGGGGGGCCGAGAGGACGTTGGAAGTGGTAGGTTGGGTTAAGTGGGGGGGGGTCCTGATGCCATTCAGCAAACTCAAGTCCGATGAATCACACCCTAACTGTCACTTTGGGTGGGAAAATCAGTGCAAATCACAGCGGCTGATCCTGGCATGGAGGGGCAATGGATATAATTTGCTATGGCTCCAGGATATCTGCTGATAGCGGCAAGGAGGGGGTGATGAATAGCATTCATGCTCGAGAGAAGCTATTAAACAGCACAATATCAGACCACCGATATTCCTAATTGCAAGATAACATATGTGCCTTTGTAATGATTGGATAGTTTAATTAAGCATGCGGACCTTTAATATGATTGGCTAATTATTCTCATATACCATGCCTGATGTAACCATAATCAATAGTCATGATTTGACATAGCTAACTAGTAAACGATTGGTATATGCTAATTTATTGTAATTGAATCTCAAAGTATAACTGTCTGTATTATCCTTGAATCTGGACTCTCTGATGCCCCATTTGGAATGCAAACAGCCCTTTCTATAGCTTGTAATAAAGGTCTAGTTATTTTACTCCAAGAATCTTTGTCTGGTTTCTCATGAGTGGAACAGTGAAGTACACTGAGGTCGAATAGCTGTACTTTTCTCCATAATATAGCGCAATTCCCATTGCGATCCTCCCACATTTAATAATTTTTTGGAGGGGGTGTGGTTTGCGCCCAAAATGTGATGTGGCAAATCCGAAGACGCTGTCAAGGTCGGATCCTCAGGGATCTCCGAATAAACCTACAGCCCTCTCCCCTTCTCACTAACAAAGATCCCCCCCCTCACTAACAAAGATACCCCCCTCACTAACAAAGATACCCCCCCTCACTAACAAAGAGCCCCCCCATTCTCGACGGGCAAAGACCCGCCCAACATCGCCAGAATTGGGGTTTTAGTGCCCCCCCTCTCCACCATCCTCTCTGGCATGGAGATTCTGTGCTGCCCCCATCACGATTGATGCTGGCATCAACCTCCTCCCACCCACCCTTCCATTGGCTCTCAAAGATTGCTGGCATCAGGGCCCTCACAATGGGTCTCTGATCCCTCTTTCGCACCGGCATCAGGGCCCCCCTGATCATCGGTAACAGTGGTCTGCTCCCAGGTGAGCCACACCCAGCAGTGGGGTTGTCAAATGCTGTCCTCGTCATGGGTCCCCGCTTCAATGGATCCTTCAAGACCCCCCTTTCAGGCTCTGCTACTCAGGCCCCACCCCTTTGGGGACACTGCGCTGCCATGTCCCCAACCGCCCAGGGCTAAAATGTCCTCAGTGCCCCCCAGTGTGTTCATCACGTCTATCCAGAGAATTCAACAATGGCTGCGAGAAGGACCTCATTGAGGAACCCTTGCACTTTAATATCAGAATTGTACCAGCTGCTTCGAGGTGCAACATTGAAACTACAGAGCCTATTGAAACTTCAAGGGGAGTGAAATGCTTCTCCAAGAAACAAGCTGCAGTGTGGCTCTGTCCTGTGAGGATTTTAGGACACACAAGCAACTGCTGTGCGTTACCCTTTGGGATGTTAAACATGAAAGAAATCAGGCTTCAAGGCTTCACAGACCCAAAGCGACTCCTATCCCAACGAAACCTCCGACCTGGTCCCCTTCAGTCCAGCTCGAGACCCCAACATCCAGCTCCCTTGAAGGACCACACCATAGCATTTGGCCAGCGGCTGCTGTGCCCTTGTGCCCCCTGAAGATAAGTGGAGAGTGGTACTCACTTCCTTACTCCCCCTCAGAGTCCATGGAGCCTGGTCCCCACTTTTAAGGACTAGTCGTGATTCATGCTGCGGGGGTGGGGGGGGGGGGGGATAGAATACCGGGAGGCTGCCGTATTTGACTTCAGTCTCACCAATGAGATTAAAATGAATGCAAATTAGCTGTGATCAGTTCCTTGCCCTTTCTGTGCAGGATCCTGATCACACAAGCTGGAACGAGCTGAGAGAATCGAAAACTGCTTTGCGCACGGCAATGCAGGATTTGCGCCGGTGTAAAGCGGCTGAAGAATTGCCCCCACAATCTCAGAATAAAGAGATAGCCATTGAGGATTGAGATGTGGGGCAAATCTTTGGAGTTCTCTACCCCGGAGGGCTGTAGAGCTCAGTCATTGACTGTGTTCAAGTTAGAGATTGATAGATTTCTAAATACTGATGACATCAAGGGATTTGGGGATAGTGCGGCGAAATGGCATGATCTATGATCTAGTTGAATGACTTGAGGGGCTGAATGGCCTATTCCTGTTCCTATGTTCTTATGTTTACTGTTCCATATAATACAACGATGAGTCTCCCTGCAAGATACCAATACAGACTAGTTTCTGAAGAAGCACAACATGAGGATTGCAACATCCTGATTTACAGATCAGCACGGAAGGGAGGTATATTGCTGGGCTGTTATGTCTCTGCACAGATTCTGCTTGTCTGACCTGTTCAGTGATTCAAACATTTTCTGTTTTTATTTCAAATTTCCAGCATGTGTAGTGCTTTGGAAAGAAATAAACACTGGCAAATGTTATGGGAAAGCATCTCAATGAGGCAATGAAAGGCTTTAGCAAATACCATATTCAATTATTTCACCATTAACGAAAGCCGTTATATGATTGAAAGCAAGTTTACCCTAATTTTGCCTCAAGAGGACACCTATTCTCCAGATGAACAATTAATGAAAAATACCTTCAGTGTGTTTCTCTGTGTCTGGGTTTCTCTGGGATTTCTGGGGCTGCCCTCTAAGAAGTTAGCAAAGTTTGTGTCTGTAATAATTGTTAATGCTAATGAGGCAGAAGGGGATTTTTCCAGCACTCACCTCAGTTTCCAAACACACTGGCCAACAGTGCTCAGACAGAAGGCCACCACAGGAAGGAGTTACAAGGATTCATTTAAACTTGCAGCATCATAAGTGGGTTTGTACAGAACCTTTAACACAAAAGCCAGAAGGGAACGAATAGCAATTCAATGGACGAGATTTTAACGCTGTATAAATGAAAAAGGGGTGGCACGGTACCACAGTGGTTAGCACTGTGCTTCACAGCTCCAGGTTCCCAGGTTTGATTACCGGCTTGGGTCACTGTCTGTGTAAACTCTGCACGTTCTCCCGAGTTTACATGGGTTTCCTCCGGGTGCTCCGGTTTCCTCCCACAGTCCAAAGATGTGCAGGCTCGGTGGATTGGCCATGCAAAATTGCCCTTCGTGTCCAAAAAGGTGAGGTGGGGTTACTGGGTTACGGGGTAGGGTGAAGATGTGGGCTTAAGTAGGATGTTCTTTCCAAGGGCCGGCACAGACTCAATGGGCCGAATGTCCTCCTTCTGCACTGTCAGTTCTACAATTCTATGATTCTATGAATAGGTAATGAGTGAGTTAAAATCAGGCTCAATGAGGACCAGAGGACAAATCAGGCATTTCTCAGGTGACCTTTTGGATCTTCAAGGGTTGGGATGCATGGCAATGGCTGGAGAGTTGAAATATCCTGAACTAGGTGGTCAGACTAGCAGTTACAGACCTGTAGCTTTTCTACTACTCATTGGTGCAAGGCTCTCTGGCGTAAGTTGTGACGGTGCCAAGCTAATGGCTGGAGAACACAGGAACTGACTGCAGCTCAGCCTGGGCTGGTGCTGTGTATTCCAGCCATCCTGCACCAGTGCAGGGATAGGGGTACCGTGGGGACAGGTTGCAGGTTCCTTATTGTTTTCGCACATTAGAAAGTTTTCACATTGTGTCATCCCTGGCTCAAAATTAGCATCTCAACCCTCAGACAGGGAGTTCCACGGTCAAGTGCCATTTCTGATACTTAGTAAAAGTCTCGGCTGCACTCCAGTACAGTAGTGAGGGAATTCTGACCAATTGAGTATGCCATCTTTTGGATAAGACTTTAAATCTTTCAGATGGACATCCATGACACTATTATGAATTGCAGAGGGCTTGTTTCTTCCTTCCTCAAAAGGTGGTTGACGCAGAGTTTTTGAATATCTTTATGGCAGAGGTTGATAGATTCTTGATAAACAAGTGAGTGAAATGTTATCGGGAGAAGACTGAAGTTACAATCAGATGAGCCATGGTCTTATTGAATGGCCCACTCCTGCTCCTAATTGGTAAGCTTCTGTGACGCTGGTGTCTTGGCCAATATATTTATTCTTCAACAGATATCACTAAAGCAGATTTTCTGGCCATTATCACATTGCTGATTGTGAGAGCTCCTGTGCACGAATTGGCTATCGCATTTGCTACATTAATTCATGACTGAATTTCAAAAGTACTGAGTTGGATATGAAGTGCTTTGGGGTGTCCTGCGGTTGCGAAAGGCTCTATACATATACAAGTCTTTGGGCACGATCCTCCGGCCTCGTTACACTTGCGCTCAAGCATAACAAGGCCAGTAAATAGCGGGAGAGGCCAAAAACAAGATGCAACCTGCCCACTCCCATAGGCGAATTCGGAATCTCGCGTAGCGTGGTGAGAAACCAATTATCACCACTTAAGCCCCATTTCTATACAATTAATGAGAGCCACCCCTTATCCAACAGCCTCTCATCATTCAGCAGCCTCCCCAGCAATTGGCCACACTGGCGCCGATTAATACTCCGTTAAAAATGTGAATCTTTTAAAAAATAAATTGAGTGTACCCAATTAATTCTTTTCCAATTGAAAGGCAATTCAGTGTGGCCAATCCACCAAAGCTGCACATCTTTGGGTTGTGGGTGTGAAACCCATGCATTCAGGGGAGAATGTGCAAACTCCACACAGACA
The DNA here is from genome assembly GCF_902713615.1 of Scyliorhinus canicula. NCBI lineage: Eukaryota > Metazoa > Chordata > Chondrichthyes > Carcharhiniformes > Scyliorhinidae > Scyliorhinus > Scyliorhinus canicula. The sequence continues at coordinate 160,006,647 of NC_052150.1, forward strand.
TTGACCTGGGGGGGGATCGAAATCGGGTCTTCAGTACCTTAGGCTATTAAAAACATGAACCTGATGGAAGGGCTTCTGTGAGGAGCCGAGGAGGTGAGTTGCCATCTTTGCTCAAGGCTTTTGCTAATAGGAAATTGGCAATCGTGGTTAGTGGACACTTGACACATGCTAAGTGGATCCCCATGGGTGGACAGGCCATGTAGCATGTGGGGGTCATTGCACACCCCCTACCTACCTCCTCCACCCACTACCCCAGTGCCCTCTGTGATCCTCAACACGTTTGGCCCTCTGAGCTCTACCACTAGGTCTTGGTGTTTCTCCAAGATTCACATCTGAGGTGGAGGCAGACAGCTGCTTACCTCATCCCATACGCCTTGATGACCCTGGTGGGCGTCCTCTGGGGGCTCTGGGGCCAGAAGGCCACAACTCACTTGTTGACAGCACATGGACAGTCTTGTCACCCTGGCCCGAGACGTGGCGTCATTAGAGGGGTGGGACCCGGGGAGCTGGTTGTCACTGTTGCCACTCCATGGGACAGGTGCAGGTTGGCACACAGCGCCCCATCCTCCTGGTCAGTGTTCATAGGGCCCTGGGGTTCACCTTGGAATGGAGGGGCAACTGATTTGAGCCCTGGCTGCCTCTGCATCTGGCTCTGCAGCCCTGATGGTTCATCTTGATGCCCTCGGTGATGGTCCTCAGTGATTGGGACATGCTCTGCAGTGTCTTGGCAATGCCCGCCGGCGACAAGCTCCGTAGCACCATGACCATTCCCTTCTGAGAGTGGGACATGTCTCGCAGAACCTTATCAAGGTTGGCCTGGTACTGGGAGGCAGTGAGGCAGACAACTGCCGAGACCTCAGCCATGGCCTTCACCAACTGTGTGATGCCTGGGACACCTTTACCCATGGTGATGACGTTGTGCACCAGGCGTCCTCTGCGGTTGCCAGCCTAGCAGTGTTGGCCTCGGTGCCACGCATTGCCGGCGACATCTCCTGTGCACATAGCCGCTGGGACTCCTCCATCTGCTGGAGTGACACTGACATCTCCCTCTGAAAGTCCCAGCCACTCCCTAACCTCCTCCGACTGTTGTCTCACCTGGGGGTTCCTGCCTCCACTGATGTTGCTCCCAGAACGGGAACACTGATTCAGGGGTTGGCATGCTGGTACCACATGCGGTTTCCCCCCCCAGCCCCTCCCCATTCCCTCCCCCTTCTCATGGGCCCCCACCCCCCCCCCCACACCCACCCCCGGCCGGAGAGTGCCCCCCACCTAGTTAAGCGTCCCTCCCCCCCCCCCCCCCCCCCCCCCCCCCCCCCACCCCCCCCCCCCCCCCCCCCCACCCCCCCCCCCCCCCCCCCCCCCCCCCCCCCCCCCCCCCCCCCCCCCCCCCCCCACCCCCCCCCCACCCCCCCCCCCCCCCCCCCCCCCCCCCCCCTCCGCAGTGCACAGGGGCGGCAAGCTCAGCGCCCCTGAGCTCTTTGCCTGTGAGCAAAGATGACTACTCACCTCCTGAGCCCCCTGCGGAAGCCCTTCTGCCAGGTTCACGTTTTTCCAAAGAAGTACTAATCGACGCCAGCGTGACCATTTGTTGGGCGGGTGATGAACCACAGAAGGCCGTTGGATATGTGTGGTTCGCATTAATTGTATGGAAATGGGGCTTATGTGGTAATTATTGGTTTCTCACCACACTGCGGCGAGATCCCAATTTGCCCATGGGAGCAGGCCGGTTGCATCACAAATGGTTTGGTGCCTGGCGCGGTTCTTGTTTTCAGCCTCTCCTGCCATTCACCGGCCTCATTTCACTTGAGCGAGAGCGCAGTGAGGCCTGAGAATCATGCCCGCTTTTTCAAGCAAATCCTTTTAGTAACAATAACTACTGTTCCAGAGAATTTGGTAATGGAAGAAAGATGCACATTTTTTTATCTGCTCTTAAGTTCTGTAATTCCTGATCCTTATAAAAACAATATCCGAAGCATAAGAGGCAATTTATCCATCTGATCTTGTACCTGAGAGCGTTGCCCTTTCTCTTGACAGAATCACCTGTATGGCTGAATAAAAGCAGTGTTTTAACTGCAGCCTGGTTGACTTGCTGCCTGAGGAAGAAGCAGAGACTGCTGGAAAGAGAAAGAGAGAAAGAAAAGAAAGGTCATAAAATGGATGCAGAAACACAATGGAAGATACCCAGGTACAGGCGAGTTTCTGTGGAAAGTCAAAGAATCCTCTGATACTGCCATTCCTAATTTTTTGTAGATTTACAGTTGCTGAGGAATTCTCACTCAACTGACAACAAACAATTTGAATTCTTGCCCAGTCATTATAGTTTGATGAATGCTGCAATAAATACAGGTGGATACTTCAGTCACTGTGAGGTACAAAGGGGAATTTAAATCACCATTGCAAATAATTTTGCAGCCTGAGAGGCCTCATGACCACTTTTGGAACAACAACTAAGTGCAATCTTGTTTTTTCTAGCTATCAATCAGCTGCCTTGAATATCTGGGAGTATCAAACCGACTGGATCTTCAACATTAATCTTGACAATAGTAATGGGTTTACAGGTTGTCTGCAGTGATAGATTAAAGAAACTAACTTATATCTCTCTTCCCAAAGCTTCCCTGCAGGTTCCACAAAACAAGCCCCACATTGCCTCACTGTGAGATTGCTGTGTTCTTGCTTTCTCTTTTAAGTTGTTTCCTCGCCCTGGTTTTCCAGGTCAGACATTATTCCCAGTCAAGGCGGGAAAGCCAGCAAGATGCTTCCAGGCCTCTGCTGGGCTTCTTTTATACAGCGGTGCATGACTTAAATAAATTGCCTTCCTATTTCCCATCCCTACCTGTGGGAGAGCACTTAATCTTCACCCGCCTTCTCCTCTCATAGTAAAGTTCAGCATTCAGGTCTGGGCAGGAATCTCAATCCAGTCACTCTGTGGTAGGCTTGCATTCTAATGCTGGTTACAGCTTTCATTAGTTCTCTTCTCAAACAGCAGGCTGCTCAGCATTAGAGTAAGCCCATTAAAAAAAATCCCTTCGCGGTAGAGGAATATGGAATTTTCAGGGCATTCTTTAATTGCTTCCTACATTGTTAAGTATTTCTCCCGAGAGATTTGGACAATGTAATTTTGGCATTGGAGCTGTGATAACTCTTTGAATTCTCTGACTCTCCCCTGGGGGTAGCACAGCAGCTTGGTGATAATGATTTTTGTCCTTTAAAGTTCCTCAGCTGACAACTAGACACCCCATGGCTTCTTCCGAACTCAACAACATGGTCAGATTGCAGGCCAGGGATTCCATTAGCCATTCTTAAAGAAAGCATTTGGATGGCTTTGATATCATTGTACAGGCACCAGCTTTTCACTTCAATCTTCACGGTGCTCTTGGTATTTGATTCAGTTTATAACTCATGTTTTATCACCCCGATTCTCCAGGGACAAATTCCTACTCTTCTAAAAGCATCTGGCCTGCGATTAGACAGTTTAACAATTCATGCAACTCTCTGTGGTGATATGCATCACTATAAATACACAAGGGGTTAATGTAAATACACTACAACTAAGTAAACACTAGAGGGAGCACCGGAGATGTAATGACATGCAGACATACAGCTAATGAACACATAGAATAGGATACGACCAATGGGCAGTCAAGACACCCAGAGGTGACACTACCACAAGGGGGCATTTACACAAACCCATATAAAATGACAGGGCACACATGCGTCTGTCTCTTTCCACAGGCGACACTTAGAGAGTAGGACAGGGGCAGATCAGAAGCATCACATCCAACACGTGGCTTAGAGCAGACTGGTTAGTTAGCCTGAGTTACTATAGCAAATCAGCAGGAGAGACGAATTGTAGGAGAATTTTTAACTGTTCAATAAATGTGTTAAACCTATCTCCAAGTCTGAACCTTCCTTTGTCAAGGAACCAGCTTATGCTACATGAAGAAGCATAACACAACATGGTACCAGTGAGTGCCCGTGGAATCAATATAGTTCAACTCAGCAAGATCTGTGACAAACAGCACCAGCACCCAGGCAAGATGATCGAGATTCCGGTTCCTCAGCAGCTCAGGTACCACGGCAATCTCAGTGCCAACTGGCATACTTTCAAGCAGAGATTTGAGATTTACATGGAAGCACCCGACCTAGATGGAGAGGCCGATGCTGAGAACATAAATCTTCCACTCACCATAATGGGCGAAAGTGCAACAGAAATCTTCAACTCCTTCAAGTACTCCAAAGGCAGGACAAGAGAGACCTCCAGACAGTCCTGGACAAGTTTGAAAACTACTGTGAGGTAAACACAAAAAAAAATCGGTAAAACTGGAGCCTATACTCACCATGAGGCAAAGGTAGGCTTGCAACTGCAGCAAACGGCAATTTTGATTGGCATCCATCTTGAGAAAGGAGCCGCACGCACCCCGTTCCCCAGAAGACGCGAATGGTCAAAACAGGCGCAATCCATTCCTACGCTCTACGTCACAAGCATCATGACATCAGAGGCCCCCAGACCATGCCCACTTAAAGGGGAAATACCTGAAAATATTGACAAAAAATTGTAAAGCCAGAAAACACATTTCTTTCACCTGGAACGACAGCACAATGCCTGAACTTCGACCAGTAGCTGAAAGTAACCTCTGCAGAGCCCTGCAACAAGCAGTTAGCACCGCCCTAAGAGATGATTTAGTCCTTGAAGACTATGACTCAGACTTTGATTTCTTCCTTGGACATAGCGAGCACAATTACAGCTCCGATACGAAAAGTGGTGATATGGTCCTTGAAAACTACAACTCGGAAGATGATTTCATCATTGGACGTGGTGACCGCAGTACCAAATCCAAACCGTAATGAGATGTGTTGTACAGTGAAGCATCCGACACAGACATGGACGGGTTCTTCGGATTTGAGGATCCTCAGCTCAGCATAGATGACATCCCGACCCATGAGTGCAGGATTCTGCTGCGGTCTGATGCCAAGAGACAGAGAGAGGTACAAGCCCACAGAGAGCAGCCTGATGCCAAACCAGTGGTCCACGCACCACAAATAGTCCCCGATTCCGCACGAAGAGTGGTCCACGCACCACGAAGAGTCCCCGACTCCACACGAAGAGTGGTCCACGTACCATGAAGAGTCCCCGACTCCACACAGAAAGTGATGACAGACTCCACAGCGAGACCACTGCACGTCTCCACACAGCGAACACAGAAAGACTCCACAGAGAGACCACTGCATGACTCCGTTGAGAGCGCACAGATTGCCTCCACAGTGAGACCACTGCATGACTCCACACAGGGAACAATGCCAGACTCCACAGAGAGAGCGGCACAAGCCTCCACAGCGAGCTCGTTGACAGACTCCACAATGGAAGCAATGCAAGACTCCAGAGCGCAGTCCTTGCATGAACAAGACCATGAAGCTCTAGCAACCTTCTCTGAGCAACCAGCAGCAGACGATGCAAGTCTGCCACGCTCAAGTGCACTGCAAGATGACTATGAGAGTCTACCACGCTCACATGAACAACAAAAAGACTATGACAGTCTCCCCAGATTATTTGAGCCACCAGAAGAAGACTCTGACAGTCTACCCAGCTCATTTACCCGACAAGAAGACACTGAAGGTCTACCCATTGTATGTGCGACAAGTGACAAAGGCATCACAATTCCCATACACGATGTGCAACATCTCAGCACGACTGACAGACCTCAGCTAGTATGTACAGAGGCACTCGACACTCAAAGTGAGGCGACTAGTGACTCCAGTGACACCACGTTAATTCAAACCTCATCCACTCAAGCCTCTCCATAAGAAAATGTATTGCTGAACGTTTTTGACTCCGGATGGGGAGCATCAAGACACCTCAGATGATTCAAGTGACACCTCAGATGATTCAAGTGAACCTGAAATGACTCTGGACGGGAGTGTCAAGAAACCAAAGCTGATTCAGGCGAACCAGAAAGGATTCCAAACGAGGAGCATCGACAAGCCAAAGGTGATTCAAGTGAACTGGACATGGCTCCAGATGGGGAGCACTGAGGAATCAGAGACAGCACGCTCAATGAAACAGCAGATGCCACAAAGGACACTGACACAAGTAACTTTGTGAAGGATTCGAATTCTCCACTCGGTGTGGTCATTGAGCCCAACAAGCACAACAAAAAAACCTACAAAATCAGCAACACTGACAACAAGAAGAAGCGTACCAAAGGCACCAACGTCAACAACAAGCACGACAAAAACGCCAACACTAGAACAACGACTGGTATGACATGGTACAACTCTGCAAATGCAGGACAATGTAACGGCACAGCTCCTAAAACTGGCAAGAGTACAGCAATACCATGGCATGACAGCAAATGTCACCCATACAAGTTTGCTCCACTGCAGACAAGCAAACCAGCTTTCAAGGCAGTTGAGTTTACTCCACTACGAACAAGAAAACCAGCTTTCAAGACAGATGACATACTACATCAATACCGCAAACACAGACACCGGTCCAGGTCAGACAGGACAGGTGACATCAAGAATCACTACCACAAGCATCGAAAAAAAAGAGTCCAATTCAGACAACAAAGTGATTTGACAATTTGCACACCTCCTGATGACTTCTTGGTTCCTTAAGCACAGGGACACTGACGGCATTCACAAGGGAATGACAACATCAACATCGACACCTCAATGACAACACAAGAAAACCACTCGATCATATCAATTCATGAACTTTGGATTCATACATATTATTTGGTATTGTATAATCACCACAGTCAACATTACTTGTACATGTCATCACTTATCTACTTTAACACTGTACAGAAAATATGTAACACAAAAAAGGGGGATGTGGTGATATGCATCACTGTAAATGCACATGGGGTTAATATAGATACACTAGAACTAAGTAAACACTAGAGAGAGCACCGGAGATGTAATGACATGCAGACATACAGCTAATGAACACATAGAATAGGACACGACCAATGGGCAGTCAGGACACCCAGAGGTGACACTACCATAAAGGGGCATTTACATAATCCATATAAAAGGACAGGGCACACATGCTCTGTCTCTTTCCACAGGCGACACTTTGAGAGAAGGACGGGCAGATCAGAAGCATCACACCCACCACGTGGCTTAGAGCAGACTGGTTAATTAGACTAAGTTACTATAGCAATATCAGCAGGAGAATCGAACTCAAGTAGGAGAATTGTTAGCTGTTCAATAAATGTGTTAAACCTATCTCCAAGTCTGAACCTTCCTTTGTCAGAGTATACATCAAGGAAGCAGCTTATGCTACATGAGGAAGCATAACACAACACTCTCATTTCCTGCTTAAAAAGTCACCCCTGCTAAAGTTAAGTGATCACTTTCTTTCGCCTCATTTTCAATTTTAAAAAAGGCCTTGCGCCAGAATTCTCTATCTTTTTGGTGCCAGTGTGGTTCGACTCCAAATACTGCAGAACTATTGCTGGAGAGACTCATTATGGGAAGTTGTAGCTGCAAAAATGAACAAAGCAAGTAACTAGATTCCTGGAGCTGCAGTTCATAAATTCGGCATTGTATTAACCTCTCTGAAACTCACAGGTTTCAGTGGACTTGTGCACGTCGAGCTGGTTATTGATTTTTTAAAAATCTTCATTACATAGCTGCGATCATCCTGAGATTTTATATACATCTTTCTAGTTTGCAGAGTGAGTACACACAGCAACCATAGCACCAATCAGAATACTGAAAGAATATTGCTTGCTTTCCAAAATTTGTAAACATTTCCTTTCCACCCTCACTGGTTTCAAAGGCTCTTCAGTGAATGCTGCAAAGTGGTGTTGTACAAGCATATCGAAGAACCACCCATGCCATAGTCTTTTTTTTCCCATTCATATCATGTGGGCAACGTTGGTTCGGCCAGCATTTATTGTCCATCCCAATTGCTCTTGAGAAGGCATTCAGTTGAACCGCTGCAGTCTGTGTGGTGTAGGGACACCCACAGTGCTGTTAGGGAGGGAGGTCGGGGATTTTGGTGAGCCACAGTGAAAGAACAACAAGAAAACCAGAACAGTATGTGACTTGGAATGGAAGCTGCTGTCCTTGTCCTTCTGGGTGGAAGGGATCGTGGCTTTGGAAGATACTGCCGCAGAACTCTTGGCAAATTGCTGCAGTGCGTCATGTAGATGGTACATACTAGTGGAGGGAATCAATATTTAAGATGATGGATAGAGTGCCAATCAAGGAGGCGATTTATCCTGAATGGTGTTGAACTTGTCTTGCCGTACCTGGGCTTGGCTTGTCCTTTTGTTCACAACATATGAATTTAGGTATTCTCTGTGTGACCAGCACTGAGTGCGACTTCAAAGTGAGTGTGGAAGTTTGGTGAGAAGAAGTAGTGCGGTGAGGAGGGGGCGAGAGGTACGCCTTTGCTTTTTCAAACTTTTTCATTGTGCAGGAATTGGCTTCTGCTCTACTATAGGGGAAAGAAGTAAGCTGTTAGTGAGTATCTGGTGAGTATCCGATAAATGATTAGGGTCTATATTCCTCAGGTTTAAAATAGTACTTTGTGATAAGATTAATAAATATCTAAAAGAAAATAAATAATTGAATAAGATAAATAAGTAATGAATTAAAGCTCAAATGCTCAGGACAGGGTTGCAGCATGTGGGAGCTCATGGATAGCAGTATTATCCACGTCAAGCATGTCTGCAGTAAGTATCTGCGACTTGTGCTTTGGCTCAGAGTCATTGAGCTGGAGGCTGAACTGCAGACAGCAGGGAGGGCGAGAATTACCTGGACGCTTTGTTTCATAAGGACGCCTTAGGATAGTCTCCTGGTTTGGAAAGTGGTCAGTGGCAGGAGGGTGTGACTTCAGCTGAGGCATGTAAAGGGACACACAGGGCTGGAGCCTCAGCCTTTTCAATTGTCAAACAGGTTTGAGGCTCTTTCAGTTTGTTTGGATAGGTGTGAGGGCTGCAGGGTGGATGTGCTGACTGACCATGGCACTGTGATACACAAAGCCATTCAAGTGGAGGGAGCACATAAGTATGTAATGGTAATAGGAAACAATACAGTAAGGGGGATTGACACTGTTCACTGTAGCAAGGAACGAGAGTCCAGATGGTTGTGTTGGTTGTGTTGCCTGCCCGGTACCAGGGTTTGGGACAGTTGCTCAGGGCTGGAAAGGAACTTGCAATGGAAGGAGGACAACAACAGCATTGCAGATCTTTTCCTGCCGAATCCTCACTGTCAGTTCAATCAAAGGTCATGCATCTCGGTCAATGTATCTTCCTGCTTCTGCTGTCTCAATTTGGGCAAGTTCTGCACATGTTGCTCACTAACTGAAAATAGCACTGACTGGGGACTGCAGTGGAAGCTTAATTCTTAGTCTTTTCCCCATTAGGAAATATTCCTGAATGTCAGGAACAGGAAAGGATCTCTTCCATCCGTCTTCGCCGGCTTCAACAGGTGTTATAAGGTCTGTATGGTACGTATCACCATTCTGTTGGATTACGGATGTTTGAAACTTAATGTAGGGTGCGATTCTCTGACCTCATTGTACCTGGCACTGATCCTGCTATTCCCAGGGAATAGGGGAAGAGCCCAAAACGGGTTTCACGCCTGGTGCTGAACCGATTGCGATGCTCCCGACCCGTATTGCCTGACGTGACCTGGATCACCTTTTATATAACTGAGTCTTAAAACTCATTTAAAGACTGTTGAAGGCCGGAGTCTCCCGGCTCCCGGGATTCACCAGCCCGCCGACGCAGCATGATGTCAGCGCCAATCAGTACTGGTTTCCAAAAACAGAAACCAAACATGATGGCCACACTGGCGGACTCCGAGACCATTGAAGCCGCCAGATGTTTGGGGACAGGGCAGGGCAGTTCTCTGGCACTGCCCCTGGCAAACGGACAGTGTCAACCTGCCATGCCAGGTTGGGATTGCCTGGGTGCCAGGGGCAGTACCTGGGTACCAGGGGCAGTACCTGGGTGCCAGAGACAGTTCCAGGGTGCCATGGGGAACTGCCATGAGATGGGTCATGATGGGGGCCATGCCCATGAAAGGGGGGTGAGCTGGAATGAAGGGGTGAATAACGGGGGAGCCTCAAAGGGGAGGCCTGATGGGGAAAATGATGGTGGGGGCATGAAAGGTGTTGGGGGTATCAAGAGTGGATATGAAGCGGGCGTGAATGTTGGCTATGAAGGGGGATGAAAACGGTATGAAGGGTGGGGGGGGGGGGGTGAAGAGCAGCCTGAAGTGGGTGCGTGAGCAGGGACCTGAAAGGGGAGGGCCTTAAAGGGAACATTGTCATAAATGTGGGGGGCCTTCAGCAAACCCATGGCGGGGTATGCTCACTTGGGAGAGGGGGTGAAGCCCCAATACCAAGTAGGATGGATGGGGGTGGGACCGGGTTACCCTCGGTGGTTGGTGTGGGTGGGGGATGCGGGATGGGTGGAGGCGACGCAACATTTAGTGATGGGAGCAGAGGTTGCTCCTCCAGGGACGAGGGTTAGGAATGTTGCCCATGTCTTCCAGGGGGTCGCAATGTCCATGGGTCGTGGGTGTGGGGACCTTTAACTTAACTGGGAACGCTTTAAAAAGGGTGTCCCGATCTCTGAGAAGCCCGTCTTGCCGATGTCCTTAGTCCACAGAAAAAAAAAATAGTAAGAGTGCCATTCAACGGAAAAAAATCTACGCCTGGTTTTGGGAGTGTTTAGTGGGCTGGTTTTCGGCAGCTACAGTGCCAAGAAGCACCCAGCTATTCAACGGCACTTTGCCATCTTCTTTGGCCTAGGGAGTTTCTCTCTGCCGAGACCATACTTGACTAATTTCCTGATGACGAGCCCAGTAGGAAAGGCTCCTCGTAGGTAGGGGCACCAACTTGTCTGACTGAGTGCCAGACTGGCAGTGCCAAGGGGCCCAGGTTTCAGAGGGAGTGCCAGGGTGCCACCCTGCCCTGTCCCCGACCATCCGGGGGTCTCTAATGGCCTGGCGACTCAACCAGCTGCCATTACAACTGGTCCACGTCTGTGGAAACCAGTACTTAACGGCGCCCTGGAAAGGCCTCCTAGGCGTGGCTATTAGGCCCCGTGCGCCAGGAGAATCAGCAAATGCATATTTAAATGAGCCTAATGGAAAATTTATAAAGAAGACAAATACACATGGGTAACTTGATAAGGTGGATTCAAAATAGGCTTAGCTGTAGGAGACAGAGGGTGATGACTGATGGCTGCTTTAGTAACTGGGAGCCGGTGTCCAGTGGTGTACCACAGGGATCTGTGCTGGATCCCCTATTGTTTGTTATTTATATAAACAATATTGATGACTATGTGGGGGGTAGGATCAGTAAGTTTGTGGATGACACAAAGATTGGCTGGATGGTTAACAGTGAGGTTGAGTATCTTGGGTTACAGGAAGATCTAGAGGGGTGATTAAATGGGCAGAAAAGTGGCAGATTGAATTTTACCCTGCAAACTGTGAGGTGATACACTTTGGAAGGTGTCATGTGACAAGGAAGTATTCAGTGAATGGCCTGACACTGGGAAGTTCCGAGGAAAAAAGGGACCTTGTCCATAGATATCTGAAGGCAGGAGGGCAGGTTGCTAGGGTGGGGAAAAGGCATATGAGACACTTGCCTTTATCAATCGAGGCATGGATTACAAAAGTAGGGAGGTCATGGTTGAGTTGTACAGAACTTTGGTGAGGCCACAGCTGGAATACTGTGTGCAATTCTGGTCGCCCCATTATAAGAAGGATGTGATTGCACTGGAGGGGGTGCAGAAGCGATTCACCAGGATGTTGCCTGGGATGGAATATATAAGTTATAAAGAGAGGTTGGATAGGCTTGGGCTGTTTTCGCTGGAGCAGAGAAGATTGAGGGGTGACCTGAACAAGGTATACAGGATTATGAGATAATGATAATGAGGAAGGAGCAGTGCTCTGAAAGCTGGTGTTTGAAACAAACCTGTTGGACTTTAACCTGGTGTTGTAAGACTTCTTACTAAGATAATGAGGGGCATGGACAGGGTGGATGGAGAGCTGCTGCTCCCCTTAGGTGAAGGGTCAGTTATGAGGGAACCACAAGTTCAAGGTCAGGGGTAGGAGGTTTAGGGGGTATTTGAGTAAAAACCTTTTTACCCAGAGGGCGGTGGCGGTCTGGATTGCACTGCCTGGGAGGGTGGTAGAGGCGGGTTGCCTCACATCCTTTAAAAAGTACCTGGATGAGCACTTGGCCCATCATAACATTCAAGGCCATGGGTTAAGTGCTGGCAAAATGGGATTAGGTAAGCAGGTCACGTGTTTTTCATGTGTCGGTGCTGCCTCAATGGGCCGAAGGGCATCTTCTGTGCTGTATTATTCTGTGATTCTGTGATAATGGATCATTAAAATTGCAGATCTGGATTACGCCCAGTGAGGGCGAGATACAGATCACGACACATTGCGAGATTTAACGAAAACTCGCGAGGCATTTTGTGTGTTGCAAATCTCGCGAGAGGCTTCTTGCGAGATTCAACAACCTCTTCACATTACCAAATCAGGCACGACAGGCAGCTAAATCGAATCCTAAGTGGTTGATGTTTAGAAAAATTGCGGTTAGAGCACTGCAACGTTATTCATCCGTGAAGGAAGATAATGAAGTAAGGCTGCTGTGTATGTGGGTAAGCCACCAATCACAACATAGTAAAGGAAATTAATGAATGGTTTGGAGTTTAAGGATCTGAAGCTTTTAAACACAGCTGACTGATTTCTCTTTCCAGGAATTAACACATGGTGCTTCCTCTGCTTGAGCCTGCAAGTGTATTGCCCAGGTGAGTGTTACAACAGTAATTTGTTTCACTGCCTCTGTCTGGACTACTCTCTAACTTCCAGACAGGGGTCTCATTTCTGGGGGTCTCTTTATTTCTCTCTAAATGTTGGCAAGACCAAGGAACAGATCATCGACTACAGGAAGTGTAGCATGACACACACCCCTATCTATATTAAAGGCTCGATAGCTGGTCGATGGTCGATAGCTTTAAGTTCCTGGGGGGTCACCATCACCAACAGTCTGTCCTGGTCCACTCACGTTGATTTAACAGTCAAGAAAGCCCAACAACGTATCTACTTCCTACGGAAGCTGAAGAAATTCAGCATGTCTACATCGACTCTCACAAACCTCTACAGATGTTCCATAGAGAGCATCCTATTCAGCTGCATTACAGCTGGGTATGGCAACTGCTCGGTCCAAGATCGCAAGACACTGCAGAGTGTGGTGAACTCAGCCCAATGCATCACACAAGTTTGCCATCCTCCCTTTGATTCTGTCTACACCTCCCGCTGCCTCAGGAAGGCAGACAACATTGTCACAGACCCCTTCTACCCACTCCTGGCGGTGAGCGGCGGAGAATCCAGCCCAGTGTCTGAGAATTGTGGACAGTTGTCTGAGCTGAATACTTCAGGTATGCATGGTGAGAAAAAATTGATTTCAAATGATTTATTATGGTGATGCTCTTACTATCCTCTCTCAGCAGCACAGACTCAAAAACTATTGAGTAATAATCTACCGCTAGTAGGTTCTCATTGTTATGTTCTGTGATATAACCATTGTAATGATGTACACAGAACATCTAGCTGTTTAACTAGAAAGATGATTTATTAACAAACGCGTGGAAAGACAATTAAAAACTATAATACAGACGATGGCTACTGAATGAATTTGGTGAATTCTCCTGGAGCTACTCTAAGTGAGACTGTCTTCTTGTACAACTTACTACCAACTACCAGGTGAGTCACGTGATAGGTCTTTATCACCACCAGCTGGTTGGAGGCAACATTGCTAACTATGTACAGAACTGTGCACAGGCATATCAGGGACTGTTTAGCACAGGGCTAAATCGCTGGCTTTGAAAGAAGACCAAGGCAGGCCAGCAGCACGGTTCAATTCCCGTAACAGCCTCCCCGAACAGGCGCCGGAATGTGGCGACTAGCAGCTTTTCACAGTAACTTCATTTGATGCCTACTTGTGACAATAAGTGCTTTTCATTTCATTTTCATCACCACATCCCCCTTCCTCCAGAACTGTTAATATTTGTATTCAAATATATCTATGTCTTACAAAACATGATCTGTATTCTCAATTTACACATATTGTATATACAAATGCAACTGTGCTTCACACAACACCGTATGGACGGCACGGTAGCATAGTGGTTAGCACAGTTGCTTCACAGCTCATGGGTCCCAGGTTCAATTCCCGGTTTGGGTCACTGTGCGGAGTCTGCACGTTCTTCCTGTATCTGCGTGGGTTTCCTCCGGGTGCTCCAGTTTCCACCCACAGTCCAAAGACGTGCAGGTTAGGTGGATTGGCCATTCTAAATTGCCCTTAGTGTCCAAAAAGGTTAGATGGGGTTACTGTTCACAAGGACAGGGTGGAAATGTGGGTTTAGATAGGGTGATCTTTCCATGGGCCTGTGCAGAATTGATGGGCCGAATGGCCTCCTTCTGCACTGTAAATTCTATGATTCTATGAACATGATATGTCTGATGACCATGCCCCTGGTGGACAGCTTATTGGACATTCAAGACGACATGGCCCCGTTGATCTTCTGAACTTTTAGCGGCTGCTCGATGTCGCTTTAACATCCGGAAGGCCGGTTTTCTGGCAGGTCTTTTTGGTATTATCAGCTTGTTTGGCCTTTTGATGCAATGTGTCCAGAAGACCTGTTTTCTTGCTGGCCTTCTCTGCGTGACCAGCTTTTTCAATTTTCTACTGCAATGTTACTTGCTGCATGATTTGTGCTTTCTTGCCAATGTGCCACATTGCCGATGCCTTCTCCTTCAGTACTGCGGAGCGACCCACGGTATCCTCCATTCTCATTTTCTTCCTCTTCCTTCTCATGGGAGGGATCCTCTGACTGTGCCTCTTTTTATTTTTTTCTTTGGTGGCAGCTGTTATGCCACTGGACTGTGCCATGGGACTGGTTGCTTGCGGTACTTTTACCGTCATAGCTAATTTCAGCACCTTAGCTGAACCGATGAGTTTTGGTTGATCCATGGTTGTGTCCACACGCTGAGTTGCAAGCCCATCACCTGGTGAAACGTCCAGTGTCAGCATACTTTTTGATGATTGTGTGGTTGCAGTCAAGTCTGCAACTTCAGGAAGAGTCTGCAAAGCCTCGCACTCTGATGTCTGGGCTGGATCAACATCCCCAAATTTAGGTGCTGCTCCTTCATTTTGTGTTTGAGCCCCAATTGGTGACTCATTCTCACCTGATATGATGATGATGGGTCATCCTTTGCTGAAGAGCCGATTAGTGGCTCATCCTCATCTGATAGGATGATATATGTTTCATCTTTCATTGTCGAACTGCACGCAGATGTATCCATCTGCTCTTCTTCTCGCATAGCCCTCAGTGGAGTGGCCTTGAGAATTGGGAAGTCCGCTGCAGGAATCATTTTGTGTGCATGAGATGATTCACCATACCCCTCTGGAGCCAGTTTCTCAACAATGGGGATTATTTATTCAGTTATCAGCCTGTTCACATTTGAGTTGCTGTTATCTGATGTGTCTACTACTGCAATTTCACTTTCAGCCTCTGCGTTCGCTATCTTAGAGCTTTCACACTTATTGGTGTGCTGTGCAGACTGGGCGTCCATTGTGATCACCTCGTCACTCCTGCCAAACCATCTGAATAGCGTTTCATAGTCGTCCTCATCTGGTTCTCCATCTGAGTCTCCACTTCCCTCATCGTACTCGTGGCCTTCGTAAATATCATCTCAGTAATCATCATCGGAGTCACTATCATCTGCAATGGCTTCTGTAAAGTACGACATTGGAATTATGTGTTCATGTAGGAGGCAACCAATTTCAAAGTTAGCAGCGAATCTTGCTGCAGAACTTTCATTTAACATTCCATGTTGTGGAACTTCAGGAGGATTGAAGAAATTGAAGAAACAGTTTCCGTAACTGTTTTACGAGTACTCTGGCCCTTATTCTTCGGCTTTGTTTTAATGGTTTTCAGTGTGACATTTTTTTCCGCTGTTCCAGTTGACCCTTGAAGCACAGATCCAACATATGGATTAGCCCTGATTTCTTATAGTTTCATTTAGTGCATTTATCTCCATATGGTGGACAAATTTCACTGAAATATATGTTTTAAAAAGGACTCTGTGCTGTATTAGCCAATCTCAGCAGGCTGGTGTCTTCAGTACCCTTAAGAGTGATGGATAGAGAGAGAGAGAGGGAGAGAGAAAGAGAGATGCCTTGCATCACTAAAAGAGTGTATCCCTGATGCAGGAAACATGGGCACTTATATATTGGAGGCCTGTTAATTGCTGCTTAACCAAATCGTTTTTGGGAGGAGAGGTAAAGGGAAAAAAATAAATTAATTAAAAGTGAGCATGCTGCTTATTTGTCCAGTATATAACACATTGTTTCTGTTCAGATGCACATTAAAGGAGATGAGTGTTGTAAAACTGCTCTTTTTAATTTAGATAATTGAATTGCACTAGGCGCCAGAGGTTGAAAAGGGGCTGAGTATTGATTTGGCGAGCTGCCAATAAATTAGAGCAAAGACGCCAGCCAGACAAATAAGTCTCAAGTGAGCAATGCCTTCAGTGGCTTTCTGGAAACACATCAACCAATGACAAGTTATATGGGAGCAGGCTGGTTACAGGAGTAATCATAACCTACAGAACACAAGTCTAGTTATACAACTTCTAACTGTTTTATTCCTCGTACATAATAGTTTGTCATTATTCACTAAAACATGCACAGATTATGAAAAATGCTGTGAAACAAAAACGCTGTTGTATTTAGATTGGCAGAACATGGCATTTCAGATTTAAACTATTTTCATAGTGGGTGCACATCTGCTATCATGTTCCTCCATCTGCTTTTACAAATGTCACAATAACTCAGGGTTCTAAAATGTGATTCTTTTTCACTGTGAGGCACCTCACCCTTTATAGAAATAATAGGATACATTGATGTTATTTTTACACCCTCCAAACGGGGACTTATCAGCCTCCTTTTTAATGGTCTTCACGGTGTCACTCTCTGTCGCTCACAGCCATTAGCATTTCATCAAGATGAAACCAGTGAGTTTTATCGCTAAGGATTACAAAAAATCCGTTGGATAAACCTTCAAGCGGACTTCAATCCAGGATAAATCACCTTGTACACAAATTACATCCATCATATATTTTGCAAACGGTAACTGCGATAAAGGAATTCTCAGCAGCCGGCTTGTTATTGCCAGTCAGTGCTATTTAAGAAGTGCCACCTACTTCTTGTGAAATATAACAAAAAAACTCAAGCAAAGATCATGTATAAACATCAAGTAGCCGTAATCATGGAACAACTGATTCCATGGAAGTGTGTCACAAAATAATAAAATTGTCAAGCTGCGGTGACGTCACAAACACTTGACAGCAAAGCAAGGGTGGCCCTAAAATTTAACACAGATATACAGACTTACAGCTCATGCGAAGGAGTTGACAAGATACATCCCTTGTTCTTATACTGTCTTCCCATAATTGTGAGTTCCTTGGTAATAATAATAATCATAATAATAATAATCTTTATTGTCACAAGTAGGCTTAAATTAACACTGCAATGAAGTTACTGTGAAAAGCCCCGAGTCACCACATTCCGGCGCCTGTTCGGGTACACAGAGGGAGAATTCAGAATGTCCAAATGATCTAACAGCACGTCTTTTTGGATTTGTGGGAGGAAATTGGACCACCCGGAGGAAACCCACGCAGACACAGAAAATCTGCAGTCTCCACACAGACAGTGACCCAAGCCGGGAATTGAATCTGACCCTGGAGCTGTAAAGTAACAGTGCTAACCACTGTGCTACTGTGCTGCCCATGGTACATTATTGTACATCATGGTATGGTACATTAATAAGTATTTGTCATAATTTTTGGAAATGATTGAAAACAAATAATGTTTGGCTGCAGCAATGTGGAAAAAGAACTGAACTTTGTGGAAATCATCACAGAATTCCATTACTAATACTCAGGAAATTGTGTGAAGTAGGTTGATGCCTGCTGTTATTGAGGCTGAAATTCCACTACACTTTGATGCATTCCTGCAGTGTGATAATCAAGTACCGTATATACTCGCGTATCATGCGACTTTTGAAGACCTAAATTGTAACCTAAATTTGGGGGGTCGCATGATACGCGAGATACAAAATTCGCAGGTGTTTTACTTGCTGTTTTTTCTGATGGGAAGATGTTCAGCCACTTGACGTTTCCATTCATTAAAACATGAATGGAAACGTCAAGTGGCTGAACATCTTCCCATCAGAATGCTGTGGTCAAAATCTGAAGAGTAGTATTCCTGATCACATGGGTAGTTTATTCAATACATGGCCGTCTTTTTCCGATACAGAATTCGCGGGTGTTTTACTTGCCGTTTTTATGAATGGAAACGTCGAGTGGCAGAACGACGCTAGTAAAGCCAGCTGGAAAGCTGTTCGATTCGCGAACAGCTTTCACAACAGAATCCACTCTGCAGAATCCACAGACAATGATACAATTTGGAAGTTTTAGTTTGGGCATTAATTTCCAAAAAAGTGACTCGCATGATACATGAGATATAGCATAAAATCATGTTTGGGGATGAAAATTTAGGGGTCGCATGATACGCGAGATCGCATGATACGCGAGTATATACGGTAATTGTTTTATTCAGTGGGAATACAGCAGAGCCAGACAGGCCAAGAGTAAAAGAAGCAAATGATGGTGAACGTGCAAATTTCCTGTCTGAACCAAAAAATGGGAGAAGGATATCTGTTGTTCCCCAGAATTAATGAATCACTGGCAAAAATGGAAAAATGCACAGATTTGAAATACAAAGGCTGGTATGTTGTGATAGCAAGGATGGTGAAACTGTCAGCGTTTGCCATCATTACTCTTCTGAAACTGTGTTATCATTTTAACTTTTAGAAATAAAAGACTGCAGCCAATATGTTGTGCATGTTGAGATTAATCAAGTATAAGATGGAATTTAACACACAAGTTATACAGTGAAAACATACAGCCCTGACAAATAGCCAGTATCTATCCAGTTCAGCAGGACAGTTAGCATGTGCTTCACCCTGAAGCCTTCCAAACCATCCAAGAGTGTTAATCCAAAGTCCGCTGGGTGGGAGAATCACTGGGGTTCAGCAAGAATTCCGCCCCCGCCTTCCTCCCAATTCTACCGCCCCCTAAAAACCAGCCCGGCGTGAGTCGCGCCGCCCGCCTCAGAGAATGGCGGTGTCTGGCAAGATTCAATGGGCGCCGGGGGCGCCTGAATTCTCCGGCCCGCGATGGGCCGAAGTCCTGCCCGCCTGTAGCCGGTCCCGCCGGCGGAAATCAGAGTAGGGCCCTTACCGGCAGGACCTGGCGGCGCGGGCGGGCTCCGGGGTTCCTGGGGTGTGGTAGGGGCATCTGGCCCCGGGAAGTGCCCCCACAGTGGCCTGGCCTGCACAATCACCCAAGGTCAGAAATGAACCCGTGTCCCTAGTGCTGTGAGGCAACAGTGCTAACCACCATGCCACCCTGACTGAGCTTGGCCCTTGATGATGCAGCTGGGGTATGAGGGTGTCCAGAGGACAGCCTGGGTGGGTTCCCCAATGACGTGCGGCCTTCTGAGGATTCAAAGGACACAGCAGCACTCAGCAATGTGAGCAGCCAGGAGCCTGGAAGTAGCACCAAAGGAATGTGTTTAAAAGACAGACTGCAGCAATGGCAGTCTGAGCCAGGCCATCCCGATCACGAGGGGGACATCTCAAGTCCACTAACATGGCACCAAATCAGTGCTAACTACTGTACCACCATGCCGCCCCGCCTGTATCAAACATTTTTAACCATGGAATAATACAGTGTGAAAGTCACCATAGTCCCAGATTACCAGAGGCTGCTGCCCCTTTAAAGGGGAGAGCTGACTGGTGGTAATTGAACCTGAGAATCAACACACGACAGCCCAGGGTAAGGTTGAGAAGGTGCAGCCTTCATGATAACCTCAGCCGTTACAGAAATTGAACCCGCACTGTTTGCATTGCTCTGTATGAAGAACCAGCCGTCCAGACAATGGAGTTAACTGCCCCCAAGAATAATAAAATAATACAAAACAAATGAGAACAAAGGAAATAAACGGGAAGGACTCTTACAGTACCAATCAGCTATCTCCCTTGCTCTACTCCTGCAGCAGGGCAAGACCACGCTCTGAAGATTAAAAAGTTAGAAAGCAAAAACAAATCAGAAGAGCACCCTTTTCCCCTCTGCACCTTTTCCCACTTTGCTCCAAATTTCCAAATACATTCACTCACTCTGGCTGTGTCTCAACAGGATGTGCTCTCTCCCAACTGCTCATGCGCTAATCTTACTGAGCACGTGCTTCCAACAATTACTTTCTGTGGTGAATGTATTATGACAGCCATTCACCACTGTACTGTACTACACGATTGTATCATGTTGGTGCCCTTGTGGGCCCCACCCCTGCCTCCGCCCCCTCAGGGGAGGTATATAGAGCTGCTGCCCTGCCGGCGGCTCTCAGTGCAGAGCAGTCGCAGTTCTAGCTGATTAAAGCAACAGTTCACTTCAACTCTCCGTTTCGTGTGGATTGAAGGTCGCATCAATTTAATCAGCTACAACATCGCGATGGAAGCAGCTTTCAAACCTGACCGACTGGAACTCAACCCACAGGCAGCTGAAGCCAAAGGGATCTTTTCGTACTGGCTCCGATGTTTCGAGGCCTACCTCGCCGCCTCCTCCTCGCCCTCCGTCACCGACGAACAGAAGCTGAGCCTCCTCCACACCCAGGTGAGCCATTGAATCTCTGTGCAAATCGAGGAAGCGACCATTTACGCAGAGGCGGCCGTGATCCTGAAGCGGCAATATGTGAGGCCAGTGAACGAAGTATACGCGCGACATCTCCTCACCACTCACCGCCAATGCCCGGGGAATCGCTGGGGGAGTGCCAACGCGACCTGAAAGTACTCACGCAAAGCTGCAACTACAAGGCCGTCACGGCCTCACAACACATGGAACCCGCCATCCGGGACACCTTTGTGGCTGGAGTCCGGTCCAACTACGTCAGACAGCGCCTGCTCGAGTAGGGTGCCCTTGACCTAGAAGAAATGGTAAAACTAGCCACCTCTCTAGAAGTAGCGTTTCAGAGCCTCAACGATTTCCCCTCTGACCATGCGACCCCCTCGTGGACACCCGACCAAAGAGTACCCCAAGCCTGTGCCGCGCGGCTGCCCGCCCAACCCTGGGGGGGGCTACCCTGCTATTTCTGCGGCCAGCACCAGCACCCCAGGCAGCATTGCCTGGCTCGGAACGCGAACTGTAGCGACTGCGGCATGAAAGGACACTTTGCCAAAGTTTGCCTGGCCAGATCAAAGTCCTCCAAATCACAGGCCCGACTCTCGGACTCACAGGCCGCAGACCCCACAGCGTGGCTGCATGCCTGCCGGCTCTGCGCTCTTCGGATGCGTCACCCGCCTCGTGTCCGTGGGGGCAACCATCTCTGACTCTGCACAACAAGTGCGACTCACGGGGGCCGCCATCTTGGCCGCCGTCTCCCACGAGGCCAGCCATGTGCGACTCATAGGGGCCGCCATCTTGGACACCATCTTCATCGCTGCCCAACATGTGCGATCGACGGGGGCTGCCATCTTGGCCGCCATCTGCAATGCCGCCCGACACGTGCGATCGACGAAAGCTGCCATCTTGGGACCACACCACCACCTCTGACCATGCCAGCTACCTGCAACTCGGCACGATCACAGTCACACCCAAAGCACCTCCGGAACTCCATGATGACCGACCGGGTCAATGGACATGAAATGCCTTGCCTGTTTGACTCCGGGAGCACGGAGAACTTCGTACACCCAGACACGGTAAGGGGCTGTTCGCTCCAAATCTCTCCCGCATTTCAAACAATCTCCCTCACTTCCGGATCGCACTCAATGCAGATCCAGTGGCACACTGTCGTGAACCTCGCGATACAAGGCGTAGAATATGCAAACTTTAAACTATATATACTCCCCGATCTCTGCGCTCCTCTTCTGTTGGGACTGGACTTCCAGTGCAACCTCAGGAGCCTGACCCTGAAGTTCGGCGAGCCCCTACCCCCTCACCGTTTGTAGCCTCGCAACCCTGAAGGTCGACCCTCCCCCGCCCTTTGCAAATCTCACCGCTGACTGTAAACCCATTGCCACCAGGAGCAGGCAGTACAGTATCCAGGACAGGACTTTTATCAGGTCCGAGGTCCAGCGACTCATGTGGAAAGGGATCATCGAGGCCAGTAATAGCCCCTGGAGAGCTCAGGTGGTGGTCGTCATGACCAGGGAAAAGAATCGATGGTTGTAGACTACAGCCAAAACATAAACAGGTACACGCACCTCGATGTGTACCCCCTCCCCCGGATAGCGGACATGGTGAATCAGATTGCACACTACCGGGTATTCTCCACGGTGGATCTGAAGTCCGCACATCACCAGCTCCCAATCCGCCCGGAGGACTGCCACTACATGGCTTTTGAGGCAGATGGCCGCCTCTTCCACTTTCTCCGGGTCCCCTTCGGCAACGGGGTCTTGGTCTTCCAAAGACCGATAGACCAAATTGTGGACCAGTACAGTTTGCGGGCCACATTTCCATACCTGGACAACGTCACCATCTGCGGCCACACCAGCAGGACCACGACGCCAACCTTCAGAGGTTTCTCCAAACCGCCCAAGCCCTCAATCTCACTTATAACAAGGAGAAATGCATTTTCCGACTAGCCATCCTCGGCTATTACCTGGAAAACAGCATCCTGGGGCCCGACCCTGACCATGTGCGCCCCCTCCTGGAACTCTCCCCCCCCCCATGCCCCTAGGCCCTGAAAAGACGCCTCGGGTTCTTTTCCTATTATGCCCAGTGGGTCCCCAACTATGCGGACAAAGCCCGGCCACTGATCAAGGCTACCATCTTCCCACTGGCGGCTGAGGCCCGCCTGGCCATCAGCGAATCAAGGCTGATATTGCCAAAACCGCAATGCGCGCGGTAGACAAGTCCATCTCTTTCCAGGTGGAGAGCGACGCGTCAGAAGTTGCCCTCGCCGCTACTCTTAATCAGGCAGGCAGGCCCATTGCCTTTTTCTCCCGTACCCTCAACGCCTCCGAGATTCGACACCCCTCAGTCGAAAAAGAAGCTCAAGCCATTGTGGAAGCTGTACGGCACTGGAGGCACTACCTCGCTGGTAGGAGCTTTACCCTGGTCATCGACCAATGGTCTGTAGCCTTCATGTTTGACAACACACAGCGGGGCAAGATCAAGAACGATAAAATCTTGAGGTGGAGGATTGAACTTTCCACCTATAATTATGATATTGTGTATTGTCCTGGGAAGCTCAATGAGTCCCCAGATGCCCTGTCCCGCAGCACTTGCACAGGCGCGCAAGATGACCGACTCTTGGCCATCCACAACGACCTCTGCCACCCGGGGGTCACCCGGCTTCTCCACTACATCAAGGCCTGCAACCTGCCCTACTCCACCGAGGAGGTCAGGGCCATGACCAGGCACTGTCAAATCTGCGCCGAGTGTAAGCTGCACTTCTATCAACCAGATAAGGCTCACCTGGTGAAGGCATCCCGGCCCTTTGAGCGCCTTAGTATCGACTTCAAAGGGCCCCTCCCCTCTACCAACCGCAATGCGTATTTTTGGAACGTCGTTGACGAGTACTCCCATTCCCCCTTTGTAATCCCACGCCCCGACAAGACCGCGGCCACTGTCATTAAGGCCCTACATAGTATCTTCACCTTGTTCGGTTTCCCCTCTTACGTCCACAGTGACCGGGGCTCCTCGTTTATGAGCATCACACTGCGTCAGTATCTGCACGGTAAGGGCATTGCCTCGAGCGGACTACCAGTTACAACCCCCGGGGAAACGGACAGGTGGAGAGGGAGAAAGCGACGGTATGGAAGGCCGTCCTCCTAGCCCTACGGTCTAGGAATCTCCCAGTTTCCCACTGGCAGGAGGTCCTCCCCGACGTACTCCACTCCATTGGGTCACTCCTTTGCACAGCCACGAACGAGACTCCTCATGACCGCCTATTTGTTTTCCCCAGGAGATCCACCTCTGGGGTCTCGCTTCCAGCCTGGCTGATGACACCGGGGCCCGTAATCCTCCGAAAACATGTGAGGAG
The DNA here is from genome assembly GCF_902713615.1 of Scyliorhinus canicula. Taxonomy (NCBI): domain Eukaryota; kingdom Metazoa; phylum Chordata; class Chondrichthyes; order Carcharhiniformes; family Scyliorhinidae; genus Scyliorhinus; species Scyliorhinus canicula. The sequence continues at coordinate 160,030,795 of NC_052150.1, forward strand.
TCATAAATCCGACCCCCTGGTCAAGAGGTTCCAGCTCCTTCACGCCAACCTCCAGTATGCCTACATGGCGCACCACAACGACCGTCAGGATACAGTCTCCCTCCTAGACCTGGCACCTGCAGGATCCCCTATTACCACCACCTACCCCCCCAAACTACACCGAACAGTGCCCCTGCCCCTACATGGCCTCCAAGCCCCCTACTATACCCCTTCCCCCATCGCTGACCTACAGGGATGAAGCTCCAGAAGGCACACTCCCGGAGTCCTCACCCTTGCCCGCATCAACGAGTTCAACACCCGTGCCCGCACCGACAACTTCAACACCCGTGCCCGCAGCGAAACCAGAACTCAGGCGATCACAGCGCACGATCAGGGCGCCGGACAGACTCAACCTGTGAGCCACTTCACCTCCCCGCTGGTCTTCAATTTTTTAACAGTGGGTGAATGTTGTGAATGTAATTATGACAGCCATTCACCACTGTACTGCATTGTACTATGTTGTTGCCTTTGCGGGCTCCACCTATGGACCATTGTATTGTATTACACCACTTTGTATCAGGTTGGTGCCCTTGTGGGCTCCGCCCCTGGCTCCGCCCCCTCACGGGAGGTATATAGAGCTGCTGCCCTGCAGGCTGCTCTCAGTGCAGAGCAGTCGCAGGCAGGCACAGTTATAACGGATTAAAGCCACAGTTCACTTCAACTCTCCGTCTCGTGTGGATTGATGGTCGCATCGCTTTCTTAAGTCGGGTTGAGATGAGTCACACACTAGTGACGCACCAATGATAATCGACACCTTACGAGGCCCTATTCAGGCTTCAGGTGATTGACAGTTGACTGTCACTCAGTCAGCTGAGTCAGCTACCTTATTAAGCTTTTAACTATGATACTTAACTTTAAAATCTCTTTTAAGACATACCAACACATTCTCCACTTTTCTCCAAATTTTCAAATACACTCGCTTACTCTAGTTGTGTCTCACTGGATGTATTCTCTCCCAACTGCTTGTGCGCAAATCTTACTGATTTTTAGATAATCATCTTTATTTTACGGGTTGTTTCTGATATTTTAATCCCACGTGTATGTCACATTCATTTATTTCTCTCTCTGTGAAATTTTAATTCTGATGTGAAATGCTTCAATGTGATTGGCTACTTAAACGGCTTGATAACATCACTGTCGTTGAGCTTATGATGGTTCCCTTGACTTGGCACCAGATTCATACAAACATCAGGAAAATGGAACTCCATGATATGAAACTAATTATCTTTATGTGCAGTTTTCTTTGCAGTCGAAAGGCAAGTGTTGTTATTTCGCCACTGACTACTTAAAATCCTGGTCATTATATCTGAGCATTTGATTCAATTAGTGAAGTAGTAATTATGCAGGAATTATGAAGCCATTCTCCAACTTTTGGCTATCAGTATGATTGATTGTAATACAGCGCAAATTTAGAAGTGTGCCCAAGACAAACAGCTCATGAGCACTATATATAATAAAAGGTACTGTATTACATATATTAATATAAATGATAGAAATTATGACACGAGGAAAAGGCAATTTGGCCGATTTAAAGCTTATTCACTTTATAATCAATGCACAATTTGTATTCTCATGCAACTCTGTAAATCTCCTGAGGGATATAATCCATTGCAGATAAACCTCCACAAAAGATCATGCTCTAAAACTTTGATTGGTCCCTGCAGGCAGTCAAATTTGAATTCAATCACTCCTCTTGTTGGCTCCAAACTCAGATCAGTAAAAAGCTGTGGAGGGTGGGGGGGGGGGGGGGGGATAGGGTTTGGCTGCTGTTCACCTCAGAAAACTAATTGCACCATGCTAGGTGCCAACTGTGGTCAGGCAGTCATAATAGGAATTAGATCCTGATTTACACAGATAATGGGTCGATTGCTTGTTTCAGAACAGTCTGGATGATGACAGGGCACCCGTCTAACCAATACAGCTGATGGTACATTAGTGCTGAATAAACATGGCTGGATCATGTTGAACACTTCAGTACCTCTTTTATGCCTGAAACACCAGCACTGCTTGATCCAATATCTAAACCAGTGAGGTCATGATCTTAGTCATGGTTATATGCAAGTTGAGGGCAACTTAATGAAAAGTAAAGATGAAGTTGCCACAGAACGCTCTTGGGCCACTCTAACAATCCTTCAACTCATTCCCAACTGTGTTCTTTCCCAGTATTTGTCTGTATCATTCAGTTAGGCCTTTCAGTAAAAAGAAAGAGGGTTGAGTGGGGGGCACTTTGTGAGAGCAGGTGCAGATGTGATGGGCCAAATGGCCTCCTTCTGCATTGTAAATTCTATGAGTCTATGAGGGTAATTTTAATCTAACCATCCATTTTAAACTCTGCCTCATTCATTTCAGTGGGAAGTATAATTGTCCTGGAATTAAAATGGCTGGCTGAGCTGATCCCCATCGGATTCCTGCCAGGCGAGTTCATTTAAATGGTTTCTAGAGTTAACTGGCACAGCATCAACTGCTTTGGATAAAATTGATTTCACAAATTTAAGGGTAACTGTATGAAAAAATTGATAACTGTGGAATGAGGAATAATATGTCATACAAATTTCTTCCTTCACTATTGTGGGATTGTAAAGGAAAAAAAATTAAACTTACCTTTCGTCACAGTCGGAAAAGTGATGATGTTGTACATTTTGAATGAGTCACTGAAAATAGCCATTACATTTTGAGAACATAAACCTGCAACTTTTCCCTGAGTTTTTTTTCCAATGGTTTAGTCATTGGCAATACTGTATATTTGGATGTTAGTAAAATATACTGTATTGCATTAATCACAGAGGATCTATTTTTCATTCTTAATGTAGTGCAAAAATAGACATCATAAAGTAGGGGACAATATTTAATATTCCTTTCTGCCTTTTCACTCAAAATTATTTTTGACTTCACGGTCCTACCTGATGTTCATTGTAATAATAGTCATTCTTCATATAAAAAAGCACCATGCGACTGGCTGCGATGGTGAAACAAATCATAAGGGCAGTACAGTAGCACAGCACAGTTGCTTCACAGCTCCAGGGTCCCAGTTCAATTCCCGGCTTGGGTCACTGTCTGTGCGGAGTCTGCACGTTCTCCCCGTGTCTGCGTGGGTTTCCTCCGGGTGCTCCCGTTTCCTCCCACAATCCAAAGATGTGCAGGTTAAGTGGATTGGCTATGCTAAATTGCCCTGAGTGTCGAAAAAAGGTGACGTGGGATTACGGGGAGAAGGTGGTGGTATGGGCTTTGGTAGGGTGCTTTTTCCAAGGGCCGGTGCAGACTCGCTGGGCCGAATGGCCTCCTTCCGCACTGTAAATTCTACGATTCTTTGAAACTTGATGGGCCTTGCGTTTATGTTTCACCGAACCTTTTAAATATTGGAGCCCAAATGTACCCAAAATATATAAGCGTACGCAAAAATGACAGATCAGGGGCGAAATTCTCTGCAGACCGTCGTAACGCCGATTTCCGGCGAGAAAAATCGATGTAGATGACTCCGGCGTCGGGGCCTTCTTTTAGGCCGCTATTCTCCGTTCCCGGAGGGGCCAGCAGCTGACTGACGCGATACGCGTCAGTTTCACCAGCTGCGGAAGTGGTGAGACCCGGCGTTTTGGGGGGGGGGGGGGAGGAGGAGGAGGACAGCCCGGCGTTTGGGGGGGGGGGGGGAGGAGAGAGACAGCCCGGCGTTTCGGGGGGGGGGGGGGAGGAGGAGGAGAGAGACAGCCCGGCGTTGGGGGGGGGGGGGGGGGGGAGGAGGAGAGAGACAGACCGGCATTTTGGGGGGGGGGGGAGGAGAGAGACAGCCCGGCGTTTGGGGGGGGGAGGGGAGGAGGAGAGAGACAGCCCGGCATTTTGGGGGGGGGGAGGAGGAGAGACAGACCCGGCATTTGGGGGGGGGGGGGAGGAGGAGGAGAGAGACAGCCCGGCATTTTGGGGGGGGGGGGGGGAGGAGGAGAGACAGACCCGGCATTTGGGGGGGGGGGGGGGGAGGAGGAGGAGAGAGACAGACCGGCATTTGGGGGGTTTGCGGCGCTGAGTTGAGAGGAGAGGAGAGGAGAGGGAGGGGGGGGGGTTTGCGGCGTTGAGTTGAGGGGGGGGGGTTTGCGGCGTTGAGTTGAGGGGGGGGTTTGCGGCGTTGAGTTGAGGGGGGGTTGCAGTGTTGAGTTGAGAGAGGGGGGGCGGCGTTGGAGGGGGGACGGCGTTGGAGGGGGGTAGGGGTGGTGAAGGGGGTAGGGGTGGTGAGGGGGGGGTTGGGGTAGGGGCAGCGGCGTGCAGAGGAGGGGGGCGACGGATGCCCGGGGCCAACGCACCGTCGCCCCCCCTCTGCACGCCGCTTGCCCCTACCCCAACCCCCTCCCCTCACCACCCCTACCCCCTTCACCACCCCTACCCCACTCCAACGCCGCACCCCCCCCACTAACGCCGCACCCCCCCCACTAACGCCGCACCCCCCCCCTAATGGAGGAAGGAAGGGGGGAGGAGGAAGGAAGGGGGGAGGAGGAAGGAGGGGGGAGGAAGGAAGGGGGGAGGAGGAAGGAAGGGGGAGGAGGAGAGAGGGGGGGGTGTGTGGGTACCGGCCTTCAGAGGGAGGGGGACGGGGTGTGGGTACCGGCGTTGAGGGGGGGGGGGGTTGCGGCGTTGAGGGTGGGGGGTTGCGGCGTTGCGAGAGATGGGGGGGCGGCGTTGGAGGGGGGTAGGGGTGGTGGGGTGGTGGGGAGGGGGGTAGGGGTGGGTGGGGAGGGGGGTGGGGCGTTGGAGGGATGTAGGGGTGGTGAGGGGGGGGTGGTTGGGGTAGGGGGCAGCGGCGTACAGAGGGGGGGGCGACGGTGCATTGGCCCGGGCATCCATCGCCCCCCCTCATCTTGCACGCAGCTGCCCCCAAACCCACCCCCCGATGCCGCAACCCCCCCCCCCGATGCCGCAACCCCCCCGATGCCGCAACCCCCCCCCCCGATGCCACAACCCCCCCCCTGGTGCCGCAACCCCCCCGATTGCCGCAACCCCCCCGATGCCGCAACCCCCCCCCCGATGCCGCAACCCCCCCACCGATGCCGCAACCCCCCCCACCGATGCCGCAACCCCCCCCCGATGCCGCAACCCACCCCCCCAGATGCCGCAACCCACCCCCCCCGATGCCGCAACCCACCCCCCCCCCCCCCCCCCCCCCCCCCCCCGACACTGAACGGCGTCAACCATCATCAATGGTTGATGCCGTTTTAAAGCAAATGTGATTTTCGCCGACGTGACCCACCCATGGCCACGTCGGCGGGACTTCGGCCCATCCTGGCCGGAGATTTGTGGAAACTAAAAAAAAAATGAAATCCCGCCGGCGCCAGCTGTTTTCAGAGGCTGCCGGCGGGATTTGCACAGCGCCGGTTTTTGGCCGGTCAGAGATTTAAAAACCCTGCGGGAGCGGGATTAACGCCGCAGCCGGCCGATTCTCCGACCCTGCGTGGGGTCGGAGAATTTCGCCCCAGGGGTGCAATTCAGCAGTTTCAAGTTATAGTCCCCTGAACGGCGCATTTAGCAGGGTGTTTCTGGCTGGCTGCACTGCCAAGAAATGTCCGCTACCCAACAGCAATTTGCTGGGTTTTTTTGGCCTCAGGGAGTTTCTTCCTGTCGATGCCGCACTAAGAAGAATTTCCTGTGGGCAAACCCTCCCCCCCCCCCCCCTTTCAGGCCCCCCACTCTTTTGAAGCGCTTCTCCACCCCAATCTTGGGGAGACGCACAGGAAACCACTCTCTACCTGGCAAGCCACCCCCCCCCCCCCCCCCCCCAACCCGGGTCTGATCCCTGGCAGTGCCAATCTGGCACCTGGTCACTCTGGCATTGCCAGCCTGGCACCGGCCCAGAGCATCCTGCCACTGCCAGTGTGACACTGCCAGGGTGCCTGGGTGGCACTTCCAGGGTGCCAGAATGGCAGTGCAAAGGTGCCTGAGTGCCACTCTGCCCTCTCTGGGTGTCTCCAATGGCCTGGGCACCCCCACCCCAGGTACCGTTTTGACTGGTCCATATTTGTGGGAACCAGTATGACACGGCACCTTGGCGAGGTCTCCCTTTCAAGGCCGTTGAGTATCAGACGCCAGGTTAATCTGGCGTCCAGATATTTAAATGAAACATTATGCTCATTAAATATTCAGATCTGGGCCTTGCCCAGTGATGACGAGATCCAGATCGTGCCGGGCAGAGTGAGTCGGATGACGCACACAAGGTGTCGTGCCCAGCGAGGAGCCCAATTTGATGCTCCCGTGTGATTCATCCGTTGCACTCAGACCTGCACAAAGTGTGACAGGGTCGCTGAATCATGCCCCAGGTCTATCAGTTTGTCATAGCAATCAAAGAAGAACTGGGAGTGATCATGACTGAGAAACATACCCTCCAGTGAACTTGCAATATTCCTTTAAGAGATATCAGCATGACAGCACTAGAAGGGAAGCGTGGCATGTGATTCTTAGTTTCACTTTTGCTTTGTACAAAACAAACACACCCCACCAAACTCGCCCAAAATGACACTTAGAAATTTTGGGAGAACTGCGCCCATGCTTTCATGATTGAGGTTTTGTCTGAACCAGACAAGCAATCCATACAAATTCAAACAATTGGGATGAAGATCTACACAAGCTGAAGATGTCAGGATTAACAGAAGAAGAGTTAAACAATCCACTGACTACACTGGAATACCAGTTCAAAATCACATTAAACTTCCGTATCCATTGTCTAATGTTCATGTCGTCTCGATAACAGCCTGTGGAATTTATAGTCGCTTCATCAGCTGATGCAATGTGGTAGAAAGCGCCATTGGTAGCGACAGTGCATCAGGGCAAAGGCCGATGCAGCTACAAAGTGCTGTCCATTAATCCTAATAGACAATGCACTAAGGGTGCCTTCAAGCAATAAGAATGACCATCCAATACCCTGTTAGAAACATATTCAAGAAGCCAGAAAATGAAGATGATGTGGACGACGAGACGAGGAACAGCAAACAAGTTTCACATCATCAAACTCAAGAGAAACAGAGATAGCAAATAACCCAACCCAATGAAAAGAAAGATGTATCCATAGATCTACAAATTGTCGTCGTTGACATCTTGCTTGACGATGTTCTCTAAATTGATCTGTTACATTTTACGCAGCACAAGTGCCAGCATATACAATAAACCAATGGTGAAAGATTCTACACTACAGAAACTGTAGGAAAACATAATTGATGGATAACCTGCTTCAGTTCAGGATGCCCACGAACACGTGAGACCATTTTGGCCTCATCGAGACGACTAGGCATCTCCCGGGGAGCCATTTTTAGAGGCAGGCAGGTCACCATATTTTTAACTGCTATGAAATAGCCGTTTATTTCAGGCAATTAGGGATGGGCAAAAAATGCTGGCCTTGTCAGAGATCATTGCATGAAAGAATAATATTTTTCAAAAATCTATTCCGGGAAGGCTTGTTCCAGAAGTTGAAGGCCGGCTTTTTCTCCGCCACTTCAGCCCTGCGCACACGTCCTGGCATGATGTTTTCCTTCACACAAGTGCGTGACGGCACATTTTTTGTTAATAAAAGACGTCTGCCAGATTTGGATCCATTCCCTCTGCACATCTGCCTGCAGTCTGTTTTTCTCATGGAAATTCTTTGCACTCATACATAACTTTGTATCATCCACAAATTTGTGGACAGTTTCCCTACACCCATCATCTAGATCATTGGTCTGATCCATTAACCTCTGCAGTCTGTTTTTGATGTCTGCACCTAAGTGCGTGAGAGAGTCAGATCAAGTGACAGTGCATCTTTAGGAACATTGCACTCCTCTACCTCCACTGGCTGTGGCCGTCAGCAATCTGAAATGAAAGAAAGAGACAGCTGTTAGCTTGTGGCGTGAGAGAGTCAAGAGAAACGAGCGAGTGTCGCATGTCATTTGCAGCCTGTTATGTGTGTGGGGGGTAAGGGAGAAGTCAGAAGTGAAACAAAGGATTAGTTATAAAGGAATCCTGTATGATGTTACTTCCAACATTTATAATATCCTTGACCTTCAGTCTGTCCCCTTCCACTATAGCCAGGATACTCTCTTCAAGGGAGGCCAGGGTATGTAGACAGCCTCTTCCTCCTCTGGCGGAAGCCTGTTGCCTGGTGTCGTGTCCTGCAAGAAAGAATGCAATGTGTTGCTGAGTTGCTCCTCATCAGTTATAAATAGACACAATTTACACTCAAGATGCTGAAACTTCATCATTCCAGCTGGCTGGTGGACTGATAGCACCAGTCTTCACTATCGAGGATACAAGTAACAAACCAGAAATGGCTGTAAGTCAAAAATTGAAGGGAGAGAGAAACTCAAGAAAATTACAATCACCAGGAAGTGATACTGAGCAACTTGTTGGGACCATGGGTCCTGATGGATTTCATCCTCGGGTCTTAAAATAAGTAGGTCATGTGCAGTTGGTGCCCTGGTTTTAATTTTTCGAAATTCACTAAATTCCAGGTTGATAGGGTATGATGAGTGGTGTGCTAAGGGCTCAACTCTTTACGATTTATTTAAATGATATGGACATAGGCAAAGTTTCAGTGTCATTTTGGGCGGGTTGGGTTTGATGTTTTGCGTTGGCTGCATTGTCGAGATCACAGCCTGTATTCAATTGCACTTAGTCCCAAAATTAGCCCCCACATGGATCTTGACATGTCCCGCCATCTGAATCGCTCGACTCGTGCCTCAGCTATTCGCTGCTAACAATAGGGAGCTGCTTTTAAATGCCCCTCACCACTAACTCCCAGTCAACAAGTGAGGGTGGCAGCGTGCAGACATGCTCCTCCCTTTGGGGATGCCAACCTGGCAAGGCTTCTCGATGCCATTGATGAGAGGGAGGGCACCCTATTCCCCCGAGGAGGTGCATTGTGGTCTCTGAATTGCGCCCCATATCTGGAGTACTGTGTACAGCGTTGCAAACCTTATTTAAGGAAAAATGTAAATGCATTGAAAACAGCTCAGAGAATGTTCACTAGATTGATACCTGGAATAGACGGGTTGACTCCTGAGAAAAGGTTGAACAGGCTAGGCTTACGTCCATTGGAGCTCAGAAGAGTAAGAGGCGGCTTGATTGAAACGTAAGATCCCGAGTGGATTTGACAGGGTGGATGTGGAAAGGATAATTCCTCTTGTTGCAGAATCTAGATCTAGAGTTCCTTATTTAATACCGAGGCATGCCCATTTTAGACAGAGATAAGGAAAAAGATGTTCTCACAGAGGGTGTGGAACTTTGCAACTCCTTTCCTCAAAAAACGGTTGAGGCAGAGTTTTTGAATATCTTTAAGGCAGAAGTAGGTAGATTCTTGATCAGCTTGAGAATCATAGAATTTACAGTGCAGAAGGACGCCATTCAGCCCATCGAGTCGGCACCGGCCCTTGGAAAGACCCCACTCAAGCACACACCTCCTCCACCCCATCCCCTTAACCCAGTAACCACAATTTACCTTTTTGGACACTAAGGACAATTTAGCATGGCCAATCCACGTAATTCACACATCTTTGGACTGTGGGAGGAAACCGGAGCTCCCGGAGCAAACCCACGCACAGAACGTGCAGACTCCGCACAGACAGTGACCCAAGCCGAGAATCGAACCTGGGACCCTGGAGCTGTGAAGCAACTGTGCTAACCACTATGCCACCAAGCATAGTAGACAGGAGTAGGCAGGAATGTGAAATTAAGGTTAAAATGAGATTAGACACGTTCTCATTGAATGGAAGATTATGCTCGAGGTGCCGAGTGGCCGATGTTCGGTCCTAATTTGTATGTTGTATGTACTGTTACTCAAAACATAACTCGGGTGCAGCAATAAACTGTGATTTCCAGGATATATAGTCTTCTAACAATTATCTCCCATTTCTTTACAAATAACATAACAATATAGCATCCCTCTTTCTTAAAAAAAACCACTATATCAATATAGCTATTCCAATCATTACGTTTATTTTTGACTAGTCTCAACTCTAATTTCATTCCGTTTTACCAGTGTTACATTCACTAGGCGATGGACCTTTATATTGGGATTTTTTATCTCATATTTCTCCTGCGGCATTAATCAAGACACGTCATCTCTCAGCATTTCTCCTTCTGGTTTGTATTACAAAGTAAAATCTGAACTCCAAAGCCTCAAGAGTAAGCTCTACAGTCTTGCTGGAGCTTTACACAGGTTTCTCTTGTAGGTCTGCTCCAGTGGACAGTGATCATTCTCTCCCCTGGAGATATATCTGGGGCAGGATTCTCCGGCAGAGGGATTCTCCGTTTTGCTGGCACCTGGGGGTTTCCCGACGGCATGGGGCTGCCCCATAATGGGAAACCCCATTGACCAGCCAGCGTAACAGAGAATCCCGCTGGTGGGTTGGGACAGAAATGCTGTGGGGCGGAGAATCCAGCCCCTGGAATTTCCTCATCTATGTAAATGTCACTACAGTCCCAGAGGACCAGAGGCTGCTCACCCTTGGAGAGCTAATTGGTGGTGATTTTAACCTGAGGGTCACCACACCTCAGATGAATAACTTCAGCTGGTACGGGAATTGAATCCATGCTGTTGATGTTGCTCCACATCATGAACCAGCTATCCAGCCAACTGAACTAACCGACATCCTCTCACATCTAAATATCATCGCCGAAAGCTCTCTTTCTATGATGGTGTCACGAGGAGACCATTATTGATCTCCCTGTGGGGCCTGTGGAATACGAGCTTCCCAGGTAGGGGACGGGGGGAGGCTCACCCAGCTGGGGCTCATTAGAACTGAGCATAAAAGCCGGCCCAAGCAGGGCCCGGTCAGTTGGTTGTCCCAACGGGGACTGTGATTGTGGATAGTTACTGCCGTGGGAGGTCTGGATGCAAATGCTATCCTCTTTTGCAAGAGCTGCTTCCCGTCCTTTCGTAGAAGCATCGAGTTTCAGAGTTACAGGTCTTTTTCTGTTGCGCATTCTGACATGTGAGATATGAAAGCACTCACGTGTTAGATCTAGCCATGGAAACTTCTCAACTCCTTCTTGTCTCTTGGAGCTTCTATCTCAGAGATAGCTGTGACTGTTTTAGGTATCGAGTTGACTCCATCGGGTATGTACACCGTTCCAAAGAACTGGCATTCTGTCACCTTCAGAATGTATTTGTCTGCATTAAGCTTGATTCAATCTTTCCTGGTCTCTCCATGGCTTCATGTAGATAATGCTCATTGAGACACTCTCAATTACGACGCAAAAGTTAGGTCAGTAATCAAAGGCTTTAATAAGCATTGAACAATGGCAGCATCCAAGAGAAGTGTGCTCGCAAAATGGAGCCTCATCTTAAATACTGTTTCCCAGGGGGCGTAGCCAGAGGCGGAGTCCCCCAGGGTTCCAAGCCTCTTAAAGGGGCAATACCAATCCTCTTAAAGGAGCAAGGTATTCCGATCATCACATTCACCCCCTGTTTAAAAAAAACACATAGTCCGTCGGGGATGAAGTGTTTTTAAATTATAAGTTCAGTCTTTGTGGTGGTCTGATAGTCCGTGTTGACTTTCGCCGCTCCGGTGGTGGCGCCGTGGATGCGGTCGGTTCCGATGGTGGTCTATCCGGGAGCACGGTTGACTGAAGCTTTGTCCGCCTTGGAGAGGGGGGGGTATCAGGAGTGATTAGGGTGGTCGGTGTCGGCTGGGGGGCAGGGGGCGCTATGGAGGGAGCACTGTCGAAGTCGGAGTTCGGTGTAGGGCCGGGAGCGTCGGTAGAAGGGGGGGGGGTCGATGGGAGGATCGGTGGGAGAGCCAGTGGGTGCCAGGTCTCGCAGGGATACTGTATTCTGCCTGCCGTCAGGGTGCTCGACGTAGGCGTATTGAGGGTTTGCGTGCAGCAGGTGGACCCTCTCGACTATTGGTTCCGTTTTATGGCTCCTCACATGCCTCCAGAGTAGGACTGGACCCGGAGTCGTCAGCCAGGGTGGAAGCGAGACTCCAGAGGTGGACTTCCTGGGGAAGACAAACAAACGATTGTGAGGGGTCTCGTTCGTGGCCGTACAGAGGAGCGACCGAATGGAGTGCAGGGCATCGGGTAGGACCTCCTGCCAGCGGGCGATAGGGAGACTCCTTGACCGTAGGGCGAGGAGGACAGCCTTCCAAACTGTCGCGTTCTCCCTCTCCACTTGCCCGTTTCCCCGCGGGTTATAGCTCGTCACCCTGCTTGAGGCGATGCCCTTGTTGAGCAGGTACCGATGCAGCTCATCGCTCATGAACGATGTACCCCGGTCGCTGTGAATATAAGCGGGGAAACCAAACAGAGCGAAGATGCTGCGCAGTGCCTTGATCACGGAGGCCGAGGTAGTATCGGGGCAGGGGACAGCAAAAGGGAAGCGGGAGAATTCATCGATGACGGTGAGGAAATAGATGTTGCGGTTGTTGGAAGGGAGAGGCCCTTTGAAGTCCACGCTTAGTCGCTCAAAGGGCCCAGAGGCTTTTATCAGGCAGGCCTTGTCTGGTCGATAGAACTGCGGCTTGCATTCCGCACAGATCTGGCATGCCTTAGTCATGGTCTTGACCTCCCCTGTGCAGGTTGCGGGACTTGATGAAGTGGGCAAGCCGGGTGACCCCCGGGTGGCAGAGGTCATCGTGGATGGCTCTCAGGCGGTCCAATTGCGCGTTGGCACACGTCCCGCGAGACAGGGCATCTGGGGACTCGTTGAGCTTCCCCGGGCGATATTTAATATCATACGTATAGGTGGAGAGCTCTATTCTCCAACTCAGAATCTTGTCGTTCTTTATTTTGCCCCATTGTGCGTTATCGAACATAAAGGCAACCGACCGTTGGTCGGTGATGAGGGTGAACCTCCTACCGGCTAGGTAGTGCCTCCAGTGTCGCACGACCTCCACTATGGCTTGTGTCTCCTTCTCGACTGCAGAGTGTCGAATTTCCGAGGCGTTGAGGGTTCGGGAGAAGAACGCTACTGGTCTGCCCGCTTGGTTGAGGGTAGCAGCCAGGGCGACGTCTGATGCATCGCTTTCTATTTGAAAGGGGATGGCTTTGTCCACCGCGTGCATGGCGGCCTTGATGATGCCGGCCTTGATACGGTTGAAAGCCGACTGGGCCTCATCCGTCAGGGGAAAAACTGTGGTCTTAATGAGTGGCCGGGCTTTGTCCGCATATTTGGGGACCCACTGGGCGTAATAGGAGAAAAGCCCCAGGCACCGTTTGAGTGCCTTGAGGCTACGGGGGAGGGGGAGTTCCTTAAGGGGACGCATGCGGTCGGGGTCCGGGCCTAGGACCCCGTTCTCCATGACGTAGCCGAGGGTGGCGAGCCGGGTTGTGTGGAACACGCATTTCTCTTGTACGTGAGGTTGAGGGCCCGGGCAGTCTGGAGGAACTTCCTCAGGTTTAATTCGTGGTCCTGCTGGTCATGGCCGCAGATGGTGACGTTGTTGGTACAGTTTTATTGGTACATTATGTAGGGGAATGAACCACTGGTTTCACCGTTGTGTCAATAGTGATGAGATATTTAAAACCTTCAAAGCATCCATCTCAACAAAACATTCTGGATACATTTGTATCAGATTATGCGTGCATGTGGTCAGGGGGTGGGGGGGTGGGGGGACCTTTTCAATGGGAACCACTTTGAACACCCAGTGTCATCTCTTTTATCTCATGCTTCACTGAGATAATCTGCAACTCTTCACAACTGCTAACCCCCAGCTTCAGTAATGTAGAACACAGAGTTATCAGGCGGGATTCTCCATTGGCTGACGCCGAAATCGGGAAACACGACTGAGGGGACAATAGGTTCCAACACCGAAATCGCGGCAGGTGCCGATTTGACGCCAAAACGCAATTCTCCGTCGCCTCAACAGCGGCGTCAATGCATTCCAGAATGCACATAACTTCATTGCATTGTTAATGTAAGCCTATTTGTGACAATAATAAAGATTAAATTGCGTACAGTAAACACCGTTTGCATATCATTAGCGGGCCTGACCAGGTATTCTCCGGGGGCTCCGCGATTCTCCGCCTCCGATGGGCCGAGTTCCCGATGGCGCAGTTCATTTTGTGCTTTTAAAAATTGTGAAACCGGCGTGGTGGCTGCTGAGGGAGAGAGAGGAGGTAGGACATGGAAAGGTGCAACTGTGGGCTGCCGGGCCGGACATTGGCTGGGCTAGCTGGGTGGGGGGCCTCTGCCTGAGCCAGGGGGAAGGTTGGGGGTGATGGGAGAACGGGCAGGGGTGATCCTCCCCACCGGACAGGGGCTGTATCCTGGCACAGATTGCCATTGCCACGGCCTGCAAGGCAGCCATATTGCTGCGCACCCCACTGACCACCCACCTTGGTCCCTGGTTCTGCAGAGTGATACTGGCCATATGGGTGTTCTCACCCTCCCAGGCCTGCATCCCATCCTTCGCCATAACCCCCCACCCGGCCCACCCAGGGTAATGCCCACTGTAGCCCCTTCGGCGGTGTTGGACGGGGGCCACAGAGCATACCGCTGGCAGTGCCAGCCAACGATAACCCTGTGATCAGGAATGACGTCTATCCGGAGGCCACAGACCAACGGAGAGACCTGCTACAACGACGCCCACGATGTGACCAGGGGCATGATCGGGAGGTGCTTTGGCCTCCTGATGATGCGGTTCAGGTGCCTGGACTACTCTGGAGGGGCCTCCAGTATGATGTTGAGAAGGTCACCCGCATCATGGTGGCCTGTTGTCTCCTCCACAGCATTGTGAAGCAGAGGGGCGATGTGCTGGAGGAGGAGGATGAACAGAAGGCCTCGTCCAATGAGGGGGGGGGGGCAGGGGGGGGGGGGGCGATGATGGACAGGACATGGGGCCCCGGCAGGCACAGGACGTCGCATGGTTTGTGTGCTAGGGTCAGCGCGTATGGGTTGCTCTGATCGCCTCCAGGTTCATTGACTGGGGATGGGGGGGGGAACCTGACTGGGGCACGAACATCGCACCCCTCCCCCACACACCCTCTGCCCCACCCCTGCCAGCACCCCCCTCCGTGATACATACCTGCTGCACTACGAGGTGAGGGTACCTGGTTGGCAGTAACACCAGGTCTGGTCCATAGGATAGAGGATGATGACCACCCGCTCTGCGATGAGCTCTGCTGCTCCGTATTGTTTGACAATGTCTAACCCCTACCCAGGATAGCACTTTCCACTGTTCACCTGGGTGGTCCCTGCATGCGAGCTGGCCATTCCATCACATGGTGCCATCGAATCCCTGGGGTGACGGTGGTGAGGACAGTCGGAGGGCAGGGTTTGGAGCCCAGCCCACCCACAACATCTGTCCATTCCAACCCCCGGCACTCCTTCGCTGCCAGCCAAGACCGGCCCACCCCTCACACCCATCTGACAGAGCACCGAGGCAGGTTGTAATAATGGTAACAGATGTTTATTGTGACAACATATATACAGATTTGTGCCCTCGCTCCTATCATTAAGCTGTGCCCTGCACCTGAGCCAACATAACTGTTGTCTAACTTTCTGGCCTTATGGGCCCTAATGCTACATCCAGGTGGACCAGACTATACATCAGGAGGGCAGCAGGGTAGCATGGTGGTTAGCATAAATGCTTCACAGCTCCAGGGTCCCAGGTTCGATTCCTGGCTGGGTCAATGTCTGTGTGGAGTCTGCACGTCCTCCCCCTGTGTGCGTGGGTTTCCTCCGGGTGCTCCGGTTTCCTCCCACAGTCCAAAGATGTGCGGGTTAGGTGGATTGGCCATGCTAAATTGCCCGTAGTGTCCTAATAAAAGTAAGGTTAAGGGGGGGTTGTTGGGTTACGGGTATAGGGTGGATACGTGGGTTTGAGTAGGGTGATCATGGCTCGGCACAACATTGAGGGCCGAAGGGCCTGTTCTGTGCTGTACTGTTCTATGTAAGGGGAGGCGGCCTCCATGGACACCCACCCTGCGACCTAGGTCCCCGTTGACGGCCGTCTTCTGGGGCGACCGGGCCTGATTGGGCCCGACTGCTGCTTGGGTGACCCAGGTGACGTGATGCCGCCCTGTTCTGCCCGCTGCCCACCAGATGCGCCAGGGACAGGAGGGGGGGGGGGGGAGTCCAAGGTGCTGCAGTGTTCCAGCATCTCACCTGTGGGAGTCACAGGCACGGTATCCATCACCTCCTCCTCCCTCGGGGTGCCCGATGGCCTCCTGGCTACTCCATGGGCAGGGGTGCAAGCAGAGCTATCCACTGAGGCTCCCTTGGCCCCCCTGCCACCAGGCGCTGCCAGTCCTTGAGGCCCACTCTGGTCTCGACCAGGTCTACATGTTTGCGTCATGGAGCACAGGGAGTGGACCATCTTCGTCTGGGAGTGTGCTACTACCCTCTGGGCCTGTGTCACATCAGCCAGTTACTGCGCCATCTACCTCTGAGACTGGGCCAACTCCCCCTGTGTCTGTGCTACGTCGGCCAGTGCCTGGGCAATGCCAGCGACGTTCTCAGCCACGGCCTGATGTGAGTGGGCCATGCTCAGGAGCTCCGCCGCAATGTCCAGGTGGCTTGGCACATGGCTGCCTGTGAGGCGGCAACCCTGTCCTGGGCTATGGCCAGTAACTGCACAGAATGTCCCAGACCTTGCTGATCCATAGCCGGACATGCTGATCCATAGCCGAAGTCGGCGCCCCCAGTGACTCCACTGTGGATGCCACCGTGCGGGGTTGCCCTGGGTGGCACTCATTGTCGCCACCACCTCCTGCTCCTGCAGATGGTTGGACCCCTCCAACTGCACCTGTGCTGGGTGCTCACCGACAACCCCTGGTCTGCGACTGCATCTCCACAAGCGATGGGACTGTCCATTCAAGAATCCCGAAACCCATCTGGATGGCAGCAAGTCCTAGGGAGGGGAAGGGTGGGGAAACAGGCCGACGGCCAAGGTCCCCCTCCAGAGGACTGGGGCGGTGCTCAGGCACTGACCGCCACTATGGTGGCCATCTTGCTGCACACCCACTGACCACCCGCCTCGGCCCCTGGTTCTACACAGTGACACCGGCTGCATGGGGTCCGACCACCCCCACACCCCAGCCACCCCCCCCCCCCCCCCCCGCCACAGCCTGCCCCCCCTCGCCAATCAACCCACCCAACCCAGGGCCACACCACAGCAGCCTCCAGTGAGGGTAGTGCCAGTCAACGGTACCCCTGGCAGCAGGGATGGGCACCAGGACCAGGGGCGCCAATGGTGCCGGATACCGACGGAGCAGAGGTGCGGGGTTGGGGGAAGGACATGCATGGGTGGGGCCAGCAGTGCCAACTGGGCCACCATGTAGTCCATGGAACCTGGTTGGACATGGGAGTATGCGCCATACTAACACGTTGGCCTTCCACACCCTGCAGACAATAGAGTTTGGTGTTCACCCAGCAATGCTGGTCACCGTGGCCATGGTCGCAGCTCTGCGAGATGCCCTGCGGCCACATGAGTGGGGGGAGGGCCACTCAGAAAGGAGGAGGAAGCTGTAGCAGCAGAGCGGGCAGCAGCAGAGCGGGCAGCACTGGAACGGCCAGCAGAGGACAGGGCTGCAGACGAACGGGTTGCAGAGGAAAGGGCTGCAGAGGGGCAGGCGGCTGGACAGGCTGGAGGACTGGCTGCCCAACAGACCGAGGAAGAAGCGGTGCCAAGGAGGCGTCGTTTGAGACTGCCTGTCATTCGAGGACCTGCCGGACTGGGCATGCTGTCGGAGAGATCCCGGACGAGTCCCCACTTGGCGACTGGAGGGACCCTGTCGCATAGAAATTAAGGGTGACCATCACTTTGATGGTCACCGGGAGTGGGTTTCCTCCCCCATACCTCTGAGATACCAGGGGCGCGATTCTCCCAAAACGGGAGAAATCGTAAAGCTGGCGTCAAACCCAGGCGGGTTTGACGCCAGCGCGCCCCTTCCCGACCGTGAACCGATTCTGGTCCCCGGTCGGGGCTAGCAGCCCGACGCCGTAGGCTCCGGCAAGACGGGCTTAACGATATTCGTTAAGCCCGCTTGCCGGAGTTAGCGCCGGCTGACGCGTCATATGACGTCAGCCGCGCATGCGCGGATTGGAAGACTCCAACCCGCGCATGCGCGGATGACGTCATCGCGTATTTGCGCGAAACCCGCGCATGCGCGGGCCGGGTTGCCCCTCAGCCGCCCCGCGAATGGATACTGCGGGGCGGCGGAAGGAGAAAGAGTGCGCGGGCATCGGGCCCGCTGCCCGCGATCGGTGCCCACCGATCGCGGGCCCATGGCACCCTTGGCACGGCCGTGGTACTGCCGTGCTAATCGGTGCCATGGTTATGAAAAGCGAGTTTGTGACGCCGTTTTTACGAACGGCCAGACCAGGTGTGTTTGCCATTCGTAAAAACGGCGTAAAGGGCTGGGACTTCGGCCCATCGAACAGCTGTGAATCGCTGCCGGCCGTAAAAAAATGGCGGCAGCGATTCGGGTCGGGAGTTGGGCGGGGGGTGGGGGAGAATAGCGGGAGGGCGGGAAAAATGTCGGGAAGGCCCTCCCGCTATTCTCCGACCCGTCGTGGGGGTCGGAGAATTTCGCCCCAGGTGTATCATCATCTGGCAGATGTGTCGCACTGTCTCTCTGCTCAGCTGGAGTCACCAACTGCATGCCCGGTCCGGCACTCCTCGAATAACAGGCAGTGCCGGTATACACAAGGCCTCATGCTGCGCCTCCTTAAACCTCCTCCTCCTCGGCCTGTTGGGCGGCTGGCCCTCCAGCCTGTGCGGCCTCCACTTGCCCCTCTGCACCCCGTACCTCTGCACCCCATGCCTCTGCACCCCGTGCCTCTGCACCCCAGTCCTCTGCTGGCAGTTCCGTAGCTGCCCGCTCTGCTGCTGCCCGCTCTGCTATTGCCCGAATCTTGATTGATTCATTTCAAAAAAGGCCAGCCTGGTGAGCAGAAAGCAGTTTTATTTAATTGAGATGTTACAACTCTGTATCTTCCCCATATACTTTGGAGGTGATGACTTGTTCGGATATTGGTCTTTAGCCACAAAAGACATATAAACAGCCTCACTATTGGTTGTTTGTACTCAGAAAGGCTGAGGGAGATACCTGAAACTGGCAAAAGGAAAAGGAAACAGCTTGTTGAAAAGTTAACCAGATGCCCAACAGCATTTAGTGTAAATAGGTGGAGATTGATTCTGACCACATAAACTGAGGGCTGTATAAATAATAATACACAGCTTGATTTTATTTTGGTTGGAGCAAAACCATCTGAGCCTAACTTGTCTACTAAAATAAATCTAAATAGCCATGTTTGATAAATGAAATAATACGTATTTGTCGAAAAGCAGTATACTTGAGCATGTCAATAACTTGCCTGTAATTTTCTGTTAGTAAATACTCCTCACCACTGGTGCGTTTTTGTGAAAGAAAACTTAACTTAAAAGTAACTGGTTTGGACGGTGCTCATGTGGATCAGATTATTAAGGGATATCAAACACTATTTCTCAGTCAAGCATCTGCCCCAACATCTAAAGAGCTAAGTCTTCCCTTCTCTACTGCCCAGCTTAAAGTTAGATGCACACAAAGCATGTTACAGTACTGAAAATATGAAAAAGTAGATTATTTAAACAGGAAATATGTGTGTGAGAAAAAACTGCAAAGTTAGAGAAAGGACAGCATGATTTAAAAATCCAAACCAAATATACTAGGCCTGGCTTTCCTCGCACGAGATATACCAGAGGATTTATCAACATCAATCATACATTCTGCCAGCATAACTGGTCTCTCACAATTGACATTTTCTGAAGTACCTTGTTGTGCCAATGGGGGAGGGGCAAGTTCCAGGACAAATGTAAATCTAAGGGGGTAAAGATTCCTCAATTAACTATTTCAACTAAATTATTAACCTGTTTAAAATAAATAGAACTATGACTTTGTTTTTCCATATGCATTAATTAAGTAGAAGACAACTAGTTTCTTCTCTTTATTCTAACTACCAATTATATCATTGCATATTTAGAAAGTTGTTATTTAAAATATTTAATGTAAAGGGTGGAGAAGGCTGAGGAAGAGGACTTTAAGATCAGGGAACTCCCAGATGTGTGAATTCAATTTTTTTCAAAAAGTAAGGAATTCATCTTTAGATTATTGAATCCTCTGCAGCAGAGACACAAAATAATGACTCATCTGAAGGGAACTTACTTCTTCTGTTACAGGGTTGTGTCTTGCACTCAAAATATTTCAGCACATCTTCATTAATGACCTAAATATTAAACAACAGTAGGCATGCTTTCCAGAGAACAGCCAATCATATAAATTGGTCCCTGATTAGAGAATATAACGATGTGACAATATCATTAACTAATTACAGAATTTACTTTCTCGACAACATGTGTCACCACAGACATGGGATGACTATGAAGCAAAGAAACAGTGCAAACTGTCTTTAGCAAGGTTTCCCCTTCACCCTTTGAATGGAAGTTATTTCAGAGAATTCTTGATAGGAATAAGGATGGGACATTTCCTTCCCTCAAGGATTTTACAGCTTCATGATCATTTTTTAAAAATTATATCAGCCTTTTTTAAGCCAAGCCTTTTTTTTGAGTGGTAGAATTTGTAAACCTGAAACCTGTAATGGTGAAATATTACTTCACATTTCTGAATCATTCAAATTTCAGCATTTCTTCCACAATATTTAAGTCAGAATCTTGCATACACCACATCTATCTCGTCGGTGAAGTTTCCTTTCATTCTTTCCCTTCACTAACTCTCTCTCCAAACATCTGTTTCTATTCCTTTTATATCATGCACCATTATCATTACCATAATTCTACTATGCAGTGCCTTATCAATTGTTTTCTTTTCCAAATGTCAACCCACTTCACATGATTTATTCACTTATTTCTCTTGTTTCTTCAAAGGATTTGATAAATTTGGTTAAGCAGGACCTGTCTTCTGGGGTGGAATTCTACTACCCCTGGGGGGTCGGAGAATCGCCCAGGGCCGGTGTCAATCCCGCCCCCGCCGTGTCCCGAATTCTCCGCCCCCCGAGATTCGGCGGGGGCGGGAATCACGCCGCGCCGGTCGGCGGACCCCCACACCGGTCGCAGGCCCCCCCCGCGGCTGACAGGCCTCTCCCGCTGGCGTGGATTAAACCACCTACCTGACCGGCGGGATTGGTGGCGTGGGCGGGCGCCTGTCTTCACCATGGCGGAGGCGAAAGAGACTCCCTCCCCTGCGCATGCGCCGGTATGACATCAGCAGCCGCTGACGCTCCGGCGCATGCACGGACTTACGCCGGCCGGTGAAGTCCTTTCGGCCCTGGCTGGCGTGTTGTCAAAGGCTGTTCACGACAGACGGCGGAGTGGGAACCACTCTGGCGCGGGCCTAGCCCCTCAATGTGAGAGCTTGGCCCCTAAAGGTGCGAAGACTTCCGCACCTTTGGGGCGGCCCGATGCCGGAGTGGTTCACGTCACTCCAACACGCCGGGACCCCCCGGCCCTCTGGGTAGGGGAGAAACCCGGCCATGTAGTCTGGCCCCAGCCATTCTTTGCTGAGTGATTAGTTAGTTCATTTTTCATATTTTAAACTCTACAGGGTTTCTGCGGCACCTCCATGCTGCTGGCAGAGAGCCTCATTCCTGGGCAGGGCACATGGGTAATTTGGGTGTGTACTACTCGTGATCCTCTAACCATCAATTTTAGGGCATTCCTGAAAGAACAGTTGTTGTCTGTATGGATTCTCTGCCAAGTCCCAAGATAAGAAGCAACAAAGAGAATGAATAAGCAGCTGTTCTCTTTCAGGAAACTCAGACACTGTTGACAATTACCATTCTCTCAGGATTGTGCAGCAGAGCCTCACAAGAGACGGTATCCATTCCTGCTCCGTCTTCATCTGAAATGGGAAGTTGATATTCTCAGTGGAGTCTCTTTCTCCACCTAGGGTGCTCATCACCACATTCTGCACTCATACAAGACCATGAAATGCTGATGTATTCCAATTCACATTGACCAACTGTGTGAGGTCCTTGTACTTTTTCCAGCACTGCTGCCCTGTCCTGGGGTGCAGAATCTGTGTATTAACTTCCATTCCTTCCTTAGGCTTGTGCGTGAGGATTTACTGCCCGCATGGGGAAACATAATTGGCCCCCTCGGAGTCCAACTCACTTACCAGAGCCTCCAAGGTAGAGCAGGCTGGCTGAAGACCTGCTGCCCCACCTCCCTCCACCTCCCTGCAGAGTGCCGAGGCGGAAGTCAGCATGGAGCAGAAAGAAGCACTGAGGCCAGTATTGCATTCATTCAGATGAAATTTGTGTGGCTACCACCTCATCCTGATGGGGCAGGTCGCAAATCACACCAGTGCTCAAACCACAGGGCTGTCCAATTTCTAGCCGTGATGTAGTGCCTGCTGACCTGTGTCTCTACTTACACTGCAGTGGAAGTCATCCGATCTCTCAGTGCTGCAGTGGAAATCAAATGACGGTCATTGGATCTATAGTAGCTGCTATTCAATGTAAGACTGCTGCCATCATAGATATGGATCTCAATGCTAAAAGAGACTTGCAGGCATTCATAGATTATTTCACCAGACTGCACAGATTGCTGAGATGCCACCTAAGGAGAGTGATAGTGACTCCATGAGTTCAAATCTACCATCATCTCTCAGATGACATTCCATCTCCTGGTCATATTACAGATTGGGCAGCACGGTAGCACAGTGGTTAGCACTGTGGCTCCACAGCGCTAGGGTCCCAGATTTGATTCCCCGCTGGATCACTGTCTGTGCAGAGTCTGCACGTTCTCCCCGTGTCTGCGTGGGTTTCCTCCGGGTGCTCTGGTTTCCTCCCACAGTCCAAAGATGCGCAGGTTAGGTAGACTGGACATGCTAAATTGCCCTTAGTGTCCAAAAAAGGTTAGGAGGGGTTATTGAGGGTAGGGTGGACGTGAGGGTTGAAAGTGGGTTGGTGCAGACTCAATGGGCCGAATGGCCTCCTTTTGCATTGTATGATCTATGTTCTATGGCAACAATTGCTCCCATTACTGGGACCTGTGATTCTCCTCCTTGGCTGCATTCTGAAACTGGCAAGAATCTAGCACAATCTTTTCAGTCACTATATCAAAGCAAAATTGACTGGAAAGCACTTCACTTGCAACTTGTGAAGTGACACTTTATTTAGCACAGATTCTGTCTTGCCGTTGTAGGCTTGATCCTAGTTGAGTGGTGCCCAAACCCAAGGACAGGAAACGTACTGGGAAGTGACAGCAGGCCTCCAGAATGCCATTCCATGTGGCACCACCTGAGCAAATTTCTAATCCACAATTTTAATAGGAGTACAGAAGATGGAGAACTGAAGTTCACATGCTAAGTGAAAAGAGGATGGGGAATGAGAGAGGATAGCTGTTTCAAAATGTACAATGGATTGAATGGCCTCTTTCTATGCTGTAAGATTCTATGGTCTTGATTGTAATGTCCCTTCCAACGCCACCATGGTGGATAGGAGTGGTCCATCTACCAGCTAAAAAACCAGGGGCTACTCCACCGTGGCCATATCTGAAAGCCCCAACAGAATTCAATGACAATCTAGCAGTTAACTGCCTGCAGACAGAGCTTCTGTGCCTTTACGGGCGAAATGCACATCTGCAGGAGTTGCCGTCCAATAGGATTGGTGGAAGCTTTTCAGTCCCAGCAGTGCCACCAGAAGCACCAGTGCCACTAGTGGTCACTGCTAGTACTGCAGCAGGCACTGGAGCAGATAGTGTGGAGGAGCCAGGGAGCGGGTAGGTAAGTTGTCTGGCTCAGCAGGGCCTATCTGACTGGCCCCATTGAGGGAAAGGGAGTGTCATTGTGGAGGGCCCTTGGAGATAGCTACCCCCAAGCTTGCAGGGAGCCAGCCAACCTTTACTGGGTCTCCGTGTTAATCCTCACAGAGCAAATGCCAACCACCAGCAACCCTCTCCCCCAAACCTACACCATTTAAGGACCTGAATTGGCCTTGGGCGGGAAGACCATCCTCAACCTTACCCATTCATGTCTGAAACGGAGAAGGAGTAGTTGGGAAGGCAATAAGCTCTTCATTTTGGGGGTCTATAGGGAGACGGTGACACAGCACTAATTTCAGTAAACTGTTAATTCAAAGGCCCAGGCGTACACTTTGGGGACATGGGAGCAAATCCCACTGTAGGAGCTGGTGGAATTGAAATTCAGTTAATTAATCTGGAATATAAAGTTAGTCTCAGGAATGATGACCAATTGTTGTAAAAATCCATATGGTTCACCAATGTCTTTTCAGAAAGGAAATCTGCAATCTTTACCTGATCTGGCCTTCATGTGAATCCAGATCCAGAGACTCTTAATTACCCTCTGAATATGAGACCATAAGAATTATGAGCAGAAGTAGGCAATTCCGCCCTTCAAGCCTGCTCCATCATTCAATCAGATCATGGCTGACATCCTCCTGGTCTCAAATCCACCTCACTGCCTATTCCCCATATCCCTATTATTATCAGAAATATATCTATCTCATTCTTGAAACAAGTTAATGATTCAGACTCCACCGCACTACGGAGCAGTGAGTTCCACAAATTCACCCACTTCTGTGAGAAGTAGTTCCTCCTCATCTCAGTTTTAAATCTACCATCTCTCAACCTATATCCGTGACCTCTCGTTCTGGATTATCCCATAAGGGGGAACGTTTGGTCTACATTTACTTTATCAATACCTCTTAGTATTTAACAATGCTTAGCACTGTTGCTTCACAGTGCTTGGGTCCCATGTTTGATTCCCGCTTGGGATCACTGCCTCTACAGAGTCTGCGTGTTCTCCCTGTGTCTCATGGGTTTCCTCTGGTACTCCGGTTTCCTCCCATAAGTCCCAAAAGACGTGATTGTTAGGTGGTTTGGACATTCTGAACTCACCCTTTGTGTACCAGAACAGGTGCCGGAGTTTGGCAATTAGGGGACTTTCATAGCGACTTCATTGCAGTGTGAATTGTAAGCCTACTTGTGACAATAATAAAGATTATTATTATTATCCATTTGTCTTTTTTATTACATGTTGTACCTGCAAACCGACTTTCTGTGACTCATGAACAAAGACACCCAGGTCCCTCTGCCCAGATGCATTTTGAATCTGCTTTCCATTTAGATAATAATTTGCCTTTCTACTTTTGTGACAAAAATGGATAACATCACACTTATCCACATTAAACTCTATCTGCCAAATTTGGTCCATTCTCCTGGATCCTACCTCCAGAAGCTTATATCCTAGCCCATCTAATTGCCCATTAATTGCCCTTAGTGTCCAAAATTGCCCTTAGTGTTGGGTGGGGTTACTGGGGAGTGGGGATTGGGTGGGGTTGTGGGGTTGGGTAGGATGCTCTTTCCAAGAGCTGGTGCAGACTCGATGGGCAGAATGGCCTCCTTCTGCACTGTAAATTCTATGACTATCTTTGTCCATCTGTAAACTCTTTGGGCGGGACTCTCCGACCGGGTCGGACAATCGCCGGGGGGGGGGGGGGGGGGGGGGGGGGGGGGCACGAATTGCGCGACACCCCTCCGACGATTCCCTGGTTGCTGGAGAATCGGAACCAATGGCGGCGGCTCCGCCATGTTGCCCAGGGCCGACGTGGAGAAGGCAACCCACGCGCATGCGCGCACTCGCACCGGCCTTGGCGCGCATCTGCGGACCCCTGCCGGCCATTCTGGTACCTGTATCTGCAGCTGGAGCACCGTGAGGCTCTCCAGTGCCGTGCTGGCCCTGTGTGCGGTGCAGGATCGCTGATCCTAGGGGCAGGATGACGCCGTCGTAAAACGCTCCGGTCCCAGGATCGGAGAATCCTGCCCAGGATCTCCTCCTCACTACCTGCTTTCCCACCTATTTTAGTAACATCCTCTAATGTTATTTTGTCACACTCTGTCCCTGCTTGCACATCATTTATAGTTCAGCAAATCACTGAGTGCAATGACAATAGGAATGGGAAACAAATGCTGACCGCACAGCGACACACACATCCCATGAAAGAAAAAAAAGCCCTGCCTTCCCTCCCAACTCTATGGCCTATCAACTCCCACCCAAGATTGGGACAGGGAATTAAATTCCACTTGAACATGAGACTAATTCACTGCACAAGCTCGTACTGCCATTTAATCAGTGGCAAATATCAGGGAGTTTAATTTCCTTGTCTTGGAGAAGCAGAATGCTCAATTAACATATTTAAATTGGATTCCCACAGTGGAATTGGGAGCCTAGTTTGAAATTCGTATCTATTGCAAGTTTCCCGGAAGAGGCAGTGAAACCGAGGTGGAAGCTACCGGTTCCCCAAGGTGAGTGCTTGTTTCAGCACTCCCTGCGGGTCAGAAGGAACGTGAGTACCACTCTCCCCCACCCCCATCCCGCCAAGGAACACGAGTAATGCTGTGAGCCTCCCCTATCCCTGGTCTCTACCTCCCACCATCACAGCTACCAATCCCCACCCAACCACAGCCTTGATCTGCAGTCCCAACCATCCCGCCCACACCCCCACCTCTCACCCCACACACACCCAACCCCAGTTTCAGAGTAACTTCAACAGACTCATCATCTTGTTCACTACGAAGAACATTTGCATTCATTCCTGAAAATCCTTGTTCAGAAAGACCTTTTGATGTCAAGACAACCGAGTGTGTTGTTCGGTGTCAAGTGAGCAAATTTATCTAATGAGGATCACAACAGAGTTCAATGCTCTAGGAACTAGGACCGAACGGAGGTTTGGGAAAACATAAAAACGTCAACAAAATTATTCCAAATTCACTATAAACAGACAGGATATCTACGGGAGTATCAGAACATTTTGGTGCTAAGACACTCTTTACTTCTTTCAGGGACAGAGTAAGTACCTCAATGGCAGTGGACGTCAGAATGGGGAATGTTTGACAAACCTGTTAAAGTTCATTAAGTAGATGATGGATATGGTGCACAAATGAAGCAGAACCTCTACAGCAACCCTCTCGAGATAAAAGCCAACATTCCATCAGCCTTTTGTGATTTATTTTTCGGCCTAGGCAGTAGCTTTTAGTGATTTGTAGGTGTGTGTGTGGGCACCTATATCCTTTTGCCCCTCCACAGTTTCCACTCTCTTACCATTAAGAAAATATTCTTGACTTCAAAAGCAGATTACCTCACACTGACTTCCTTTTCTTCCTAAATTAGTGACATTTGCAAAATTGGATATTCATGTCTCTATTTCTTCTTCAAATCATTGACACATCCACACATGCACTGTATGGTAATAAAGATAAATAAATAAAATAAATATTGTAAAAGGCTGAGGTGCCTGGGAAATGCCACTGATTATGTTCCACTTATCAGAATACATGTCCTTCATTTATTCTCTCTCTCTCCTGCCGAATTACTAACCCCTGTCTCACCTCTAATCCTATAGGTTTTCATTTTGCTCATAATGGGCCACATCCTCCAGTATCTATGTCATCAAATTCTGGGCGTAAATTTGGAAATGTGTGAGAGGACTCCACAGAATTCCTGACAGGCACACATGCGCTGAATTTGCCTGGGATATTTAAACATTGAATTGACTGATTTGTGCCTCCGGGGACGTGACACAAAAAATTCCTACACTGAGCTCAGTGTCAGAGTCTAGTGCTCAAGAGAAATGCTGGGATTCTCCGTTTGCTGCTGCTAAGATCAGGAATTTATTTGGACAGAGAGAAACACACGGCGGGGCAAAAGTGTATTTGTGCCTTGTAGCACACCGGTTGCGAGTCTCTGTGCCCATACTGCCGGCCATAGCGGGTTGCCTGATGGCCCAGTTGGGCTTCCCACCCTGACCCAGCAGGACCATGCAAATAGCTTATGGTTGGACGCACAATTCACAAGTCAGATGGGATGCTCCAGTCCACTGTCTCCCCCTCCCCAGTGAGAGTCCTGTGAATTACTGCAAGTATTGAGGAGTGTGGAGCTGGCGATTTGCAATCCGAGAGGTGGCAAGGTGGTAAGTGCCCTCCCAACAAGTGGTGCCAGGGCGGTAGGGAGGGGGGGTCCTTCCTGGGAGGTGGGGGTCAGAGCGGCTTGTGCTAGGCTGGAGGGCTCAGCCAGGAGTCTTCATTGGGATGGGGTTCCTTTTGCTGCTCTCCCCATCTGCAGCCATGAAACTGTCAGTATGTAAAAGTTAAAGTTTTCCAGTAATAGAGTGAAAATGTGCTCCTCTTTACCTCTCTACCATTTAGACAGTCACTCATCTCATAAATACACATCCCTAATAATAAAGTAAAAATGTTCTCATCTGCAACCCCTAAACACATTAAAATCTGTCAGAATGCCAAGATCTGTGAGATGAAAGTGCAAGTTATGCCTTTAAAGTGGTGGAACCCTTTGAAGTGGTTTTCACACAATCAATTTCATTGCCTTTTGTAGTATTGAAGGCTGTATATATGGCTAGGAGACTGAATGCTTTCAACTGGATTGTTTACATTGAAATTCACACATCTCCTGTCTTACAAACTGGCTTCGTTGTCCTACATATCTTGTCCTGTACATATCGGACTTTATTTTTGCCCAACAAATTAGAAAAGTTATAATTTTTAAAAAAAGTTTAGCAATATTATATATAAAAATATAAAAACAAATGATGTTGTCTGATGCAGATAAAAGTCAAAATGCTATAAATGCAGGTTTTCTGGCAAAGTGGGGTGGATTCAATGGGAAACTCCATTGACAGTGGCTGGACCAGAAGACCTCGCCATCTTGAGACGTATCATGGGGAGGGCAGAAAATCTTGCCCTAAATTGCAAATAGTTGAGGCCCCAGCACTGATTCCTATGATATTCCAATAGTTCTAGCTTGACAAATAGAAAATTACCCATTTACCCCTACTCTCTGCTTCTCATGAACTAGCCAATCCTCTATTTATGTTAATATGTTGCCACCTGCACCATGTTGTGTAATGACCTTTGATGTGGCACCTTATCAAATGCCTTTTGGAAATCCAAGTACACCACATCTGCAAGTTCCATTTTATCCATATTGCTTGTTACCTTTTCAAAGAATTCTACAAAATTACGCTGTACCTGCAATACTACATTTGCTGATTTTTACAAAACCATGTTAATTCTGTCTCAGTCTATCATGATTTATCCCCTATTTATTCTATTAAAATTAAACCGTGCAAGATTTTAAACACCTCTATCGGATCTCCCCCGAACCTTCTTGATCAGAGGAAAACATTCCCAGGCATTTACAATAGGTGAGCTTCACTTCCATCAGAGTGTTGGGTACAAATTCTGCAGCAGGCCTCCCAGATGTTGATCCCACCTTACCCATAAAATCTCCCGCTTGAAGATGTCCTAACTTTGTTACCTTGTGTGTGTGACTGTATAGAAGAAACTTGGCTAATTTCCAATAACTAAATGTACATGTTGTGGTTTGCTGACTTGTTGAGTAGTCTAACTGTACTGTTCTTTTATTGTAAACATCTGTCCCTGACTGCGCCGGGTGGGCTAGAGTTCAAAGATATGGTTACATAACATCTATACACATCAAAATAAAAGCTGGTATATTTTCTTTGAACTCACTGCTAACGTGCATCTGAACTCATTTACAAGTTTTTTCATAATTCATCATTGACAGGACACCCAAATTACACCACTAAGCAGGAGCCTATTACATTCTGGTGTTGTTTTCAGTCATTCTGAGATTCAGAATGTCGCTGGCCAAGGCCAGAATCCTTTATTTAACTCTAGTAGCCCACAAAAGGTAATGGCAAGCCTTCTTCTTGAAGTGTTTGTTGTCTGTCATGCTTGCTACACCATTTCATAGGGGCAGTTAAGAATCAATTAAGTTGCTGAGGGACTGTAGTTCCATTTACAAAGGAACATAGGACTTTGGAACAGGAGTAGCCCATTCAGTCCTTCGATCTTGCAGCTCTATTCAATAAGATCAAGGCTCATCTGTTTGTGGTCTCATGTCCACCTTCCCTTCACCCCTCCCGCCTCCCTGCCCTCCCATATTTGTTTTCAAGGACCCCCAGGTCCCTTTCTATGTCAATACTTGCCAATCCATCGCTATTTAAATAATACTCTGCCATTCTGTTTTTCTTACCAAAGTGCATAACTTCATATTGATCCACATTATACTACATCTGCCATATATTTGCCCACTCACTCAACTTGTCTAAATCATGTTGAAGCCTCTTAACATCCTCCTCACCAATCACATTCACATCAGTTTTGTGCCACTAGCAAACATGGAAATATTACATTTGGTCCCCTCATCCAAATCAGTGATGTATATTGTGAATAGCTGGGGCCCAAGCACTGATCCCTGTGGAACTCCAATCATTACTACCTACCACTTTAAAAGATCCATTTATTCCTATTCTCTGTTTCTTGTCTGCTAACTAATTCTCAATCCATGCCAATATATTACTCTCAATCCCATGTGCTTTAATTTTGCACATTAATCTCTTGTGGACTTAATCAAAAACTTTCTGAAAATCCAAATACACCACGTTCACTGGTTCTCCCTAGTTTCTGCCAGTTATGTTCTCAAAAGTCTCCAGTAGGTTTGTCAAACATGATTTCCCTTTCATAAATCCATATTGACTTTGCCATTAAATCATAGAATGCCAGAGAATCCTGACAGTGAAGAAGGGGCCACCTGGCCCATCGAGTTTACACTGAGCCTCTGAAAGAGCACCTTACCGAGGCCCATTCCCCTGCATTCTCTGTAAGCTCACGTAACCTGCACATATTTGGAGCACCCAGAGGAAACCCACGTAGACATAGGGAGAATGTCCAAACTCCACGCAGACAGTCAACCATGGCTGGAATTGAACCCGGGTCCCTTGTGTTGTGAGGCAGCAGTGCCAACCACTGTGTCAGCTTGCCATCCATTCTGTGGAATAAGCCTGGAGTAGACCTTGTCGCTCTCATTGGAACTATTTTATTACAGATTACTGTTCAGACAACAGTGATTTAGACCAGCTGACATCAAAGACTCCCAGTGAGATTGTGATATGCCTGAAAGTACACTTCAGTCATCATGGCATTCATGGTATTGTGAGGAATGATAATAGCCTTCAGTTTACCAGTGAAAACTTTGGGCATGAATGATTGTGAAATTCAGCATTACACATGGCCACCACACATTCCTCAGTCAACTGGAAAGGCTGAGGCAGCAGTGAAATGGCCAAAGGGATCATCAAACAATTGAATAGATCCAGCACAGATCTTCGGCATTCTTAGAGTGGAGAAACACACCTACATAAGGCATGGAAAGTAATCCAGTCTAGTGGCTAATACCACACTGCATCTAAACTACTCATCCATTAGTTAAAAATCTACTGAAGCCTGCAGTATAAAAAGAGAGTGAGTAACAAAAACAAACTGAAATGACAGAAAGCCAAGTTTCTCTTTGACAAAGCAGCCAAACCATTGGCACACTTGAGAGTTGGAGAGTCGGTCAGAGTTCAAAAATTCTACACACCCCAAGCATTCTACACAAGCAGTTGTCACTTTGATCGTACTCAATGTTCAGGTGCATTGGTCCTTAAAATACCACAAAGAAATGCAGAAAATAATCAAAAAAGGCTAATAGAATGCTTGCCTTTACATCTAGAAGATTGGAATTTTTAAAATATAAATTTAGAGTACCCAATTCATTTTTTCCAATTAAGGGGCAATTTAGTGTGGTCAATCAACCTAGCCTGCACATCTTGGGTTGTGTGGGTGAAACCCACGCAAACACGGGGAGAATGTACAAACTTCACATGGACAGTGACCCAGAGCTGGGACTGAACCTGGGACCTCGGCGCCGTGAGGCAGCAATGCTAACCCCTGCACTACCGTGCTGCCCTTGAGGATTGGAATATAAAGTCTGATGGTTGTGCTACAGCTGTACAAAACCCTGGTTAGACCCCACTTGGAATACTGTGAGTAGTTCTGGGTGCCACACCTGAGGAAGAATGTTTTGGCCTTGGAGAAAGTGCAACTAGGTTTACAAAAATAGTACCTGGCTTACAGGGGTTGAGTTACGAAGAGAGATTACTCAAACTCAAATTCAGGTTTAGCGGGAGAAGACAGAGTGCCATACTGTAGTTTTAGCATTGGTCAGAGGTCATTGAGGAAAGAGTTGGCCCAAGCAGACTGGGCACAGACAATTGAGAGTAGGCCAGTTGAGGAACAATGATGGATGTTCAGCAGATATTAAACACCTCTCATTTGAGGTAAATTCCTGAGAGGAAGAGCAATTGTAAAAGGGAGAAAAATATTCCAATGGCTAAAAAAAAGTTAAAGAGGACATAAAGGCAAAAACTAGGGCATACCATACTGCAAAAACTAGTGGTAAGCTGGAGGATTGGGAGAACTTTAAGGTTCAATGGCTACTAAAAATAAAATCAAAAGAGCCAAGATGAACTACGAAAGGAAACTAGCAGAAAACATAAACACTGATACCAAAAGCTTCTACAAGTATATAAAGAGGTAATGAATAGCTAAAGTAAATGTTGGCCCTTTGGAGGACAGAGGAACGCAGAGGAACGTGGTGCAATAGCCATCACTTGGGATACGGCATTGAATAAACTGATGGAATTAAGGGCAGGTAAATCTCTGGGACCAGCAGAGATGGTGGATGTGATATTTCAAAATTTCCTGGATTCTGGAAAGGTCCCGGTGGATTGGAAACACACTAATGTGATGCCCCTATTCAAAAAGTGAAAGAGGCAAAAAGCAGGAAACTATAGACGAGTTAGCTTGATCTCTGTGGTGGGGAAGTTGCTAGAATCAATTATTAGGTAGGAAATGACTGAACATGTGGAAAAACAAAGCTCAATCCACCAATGTAAGTATGGTTTTATGAAGGGTAAGTCATGCTTGACAAACTTGCTTGAGTTCTTTGAGGATGTAACCAGCAAGGTGGATAATGGGAAACCTGTGGATTTGGCATATCTGGATTTCCAGAAGGCATTTGACAAGGTGCCGCATAAAAGACTGATCCAGAAAGTGAGATCGCAGGCGATTGGGGGTAGAGTACGAGATTGGATTGACGATTGGCTGACTGACAGAAAGTAGAGGATTGGATAAATGGGTCCTTCTCTGGCAGGCGAAATGTAACTAACAGGGTGTCGCAGGGGCAAGTCCTCGGACCTTAGTGGGTAGCGGGGGAGGGGTCGGTTTGGGAGCGAGTAGAGGCGGCATCCTGTAAGGGTATGAGTTTGGAGGCTTTATTGACGGTGCCCCTGCCGTTCTCGCCGGCTCGGTACTCCACAAGGCCAGTGGTAGTGGCAGCTCTGAGGGTGTGGGGACAATGGAGACAGCACATGAGATTGAAGGGGGCGTCAGTATGGTCACCGATCTATGACAATTACTGTTTTGTTCAGGGGGGACTGGATGGGGGCTGTATGAGGCGGCAGGGGGCAGCTATTGAGAGATTTGGGGATCTCTTCATTCAGGAGTGTTTTCGGAGCCTGAAGGCATCAGAGGAGGAGCTTGAGTTGCCATGTGGGAACGGGTTTCAGTACCGACATGTACCGGACTTTGTTCGGAGGCAGGTTCCAAGCTTTCCTCACCTCCCCCTGAGGATAAGGTGATGTCAAAAATGGGGGTTGGGGAGGCGAGGGTCTCGGAGATATATAAGGAGTTGATGGAGTGGGAAGGAGTCCCTATCGGGGAGGTGAAGAGAAAGTGGGAAGAGGAGCTGGGTGGAGAGTTGGAAATCGAATTATGGGAAAAAGCTCTGAAGAGAGTTAATTTATCCTCGTCTTGTGCCAGACTTAGCCTGATCCAGTTCAAGGTGGTTCATAGAGCCCACATGACGGTAGCCCGAATGAGTAGGTTTTTTGAGAAAGTGGAGGATAGGTGCGGACGCTGTGGGGGAAGCCCGGCCAATCATGTACATATGTTCTGGGCATGTCCGAAGTTGAGGGGATTCTGGCAGGTATTTGCGGACGTCATGTCAGAGGTCCTGGAAGGGAGGGTGACTCCGAGTCCAGAATTGGCAATATTTGGGGTATCGGAAGATCCGGGGCCCAAGGCAGGGAGGGAGGCCTTCTCCTCCCTGGTGGCCCGGAGACAGATTTTGCTGGGATGGAGAGACGCGGAACCCCAAAGTCAGGAGTGTGGGTTAGCTACATGGCAGGGGTTCTCAGGCTGAAAAAGGTTAAGTTCGCCTTGAGAGGCTCAATTCAGGGGTTCGCCCGGAGGTGGCAGCCTTTCAACGACTTCTTCAAGGAAAATTGAACGTCAGCAGTAAAGGGGGCGGGGGGAGGAAAATAGGAGGCATGGTAGTGTAAGACAAGAACAGGGAACTTAGTACATGGGTAATTAGGAAATAGGGCGGGGGTAGTAGGGTATGTTGTTTTTTAGGCTTTTTGCGCGCGTGGCCCACACGGTTGTTTAAGGAATGTTAAAGTGTTAAACTGTAAACTGTGAAAATTACAAATGCTTTAATAAAATATTTTCAAAAAAAAAGTCCTTGGACCTCAACTGTTTACAATCTATACAAATGGTCTGCTAGCAGGGACAGAGTGTAACATAGCAACATTTGGAAATAATACTAATATAGATGGGAAGGCAGGCAGTAAAAGGAGTTATAGATAGGCTAGGAGAAATGTCAAAATTTGGCAGATGGAGTTCAATGGGAATAAGTGTGAGGTTATCCACTTTGGCTGAAGAAATAGAAATGCACATTATTATCTAAATGGAAATCAGATTCAAAATGCATCTGGGCAGAGGCATCTGGGTGTGATTGTTCATGAATTACAGAAAGTCGGTATGCAGGTACAACGTGGAATTTTAGCGTTTATTGCAAAAGGACTGGAGTATAAAAGTAGAGAAGTGTTGTTGCAATTACATAGGGTGTTGGTGAGACCACATCTGGAGTATTGTTCCCAGTTTTGGTCTCCTTATTTGAGGAAGGATGTGGTGGCATTGGAGGCAGTTCAGAGGAGGTTCAACAGATTGATTCCGGGGATGAAAGGGTTGACGTGTGAAGAGAGATTGTATAGTTTGGGCTTATACTCACTGTAGTTTAGAAGAATGAGAGGGGATCTGATCGAGGTATATAAAATACTAAATGGGATTGATAAAGTAAGCTTAGACCAAATGTTTCCTCTTGTGGGGCAATCTAGAATGAGAGGTCTCAGATATAGGTTTAGAGGAGGTAGATTTAGAACTGAGATGAGGAGGAACTGCTTCTTGTAGAGGGTGGTGACTTTGTGGAACTCACTGCCCCATAGTGTGATGGAGTCTGAATCATTAATTTGTTTCAAAAATGAGATGGATATATTTCTGATTTTAAAAACAGGTTAAAACGAAATGGGAACAGGTAGGTAGGTGGATGTGAGACCTGGAAGAGATCGGCCATGATCTGATTGAATGGCGGAGCAAGTCTGAAGGGCGTAATTGCCTACTTCTGCTCCGTATTCCTATGTCCTATGTTCCTATATGAATTAGACCTATTTTTGGGCAGCACGGAGGCACAGTGGTTAGCACTGCTGCATCATGGCACCAAGGTCCCAGGTTCGATCCCGGTTCTGGATCACTGTCCTTGAGGAGTTTGCACATTCTTCCTGTGTTTGCATGGGTTTTGCCCCCACAACCCAAAGATGTGCAGGCTAGGTGGACTGGCCACGCTAAATTGACTCTTAATTGGTGAAAATGAATTGGGTACTCAAAATTTTTTTTTTTTAAATTTCAAAAAAATTAGACCTGATTTCGCTAGAATTTAGGGGTGATCTGATGGAAGTATTCAAGATATTAACAGGGAAAGACAGGGTAGATAAAGATCTTTCCACTGGTTGGAGATTCTAAAATGAGGGGGCATCATCAGAAAATTAGGGTTAAACCATTCAGGAGAGATATTAGGAAGAACTTGTTCACTCAAAGGGTGATAGAGGTTTGGGACTCTCTCCCAAAAGCAGCAGTTGAAGTTAGATCTGAGGTAGATAGGTTTTTGTTGAGGGATATAGGCCACAGAGCAGCCATGATCTTATTGAAATGAAATGAAAAAATGAAAATCGCTTATTGTCACAAGTAGGCTTCAAATGAAGTTACTGTGAAAAGCCCCTAGTCGCCACATTCCGGCGCCTGTTCGGGGAGGCTGTTACGGGAATCGAACCGTGCTGCTGGCTTGCTTGGTCTACTTTCAAAGCCAGCGATTTAGCCCTGTGCTAAACAGCCACAGTAAATTAGAGTACCCAATTCAATTAAGGGACAATTTAGTGTGGCCAATCCGCCTACCCTGCACATCTTTTGGGTTGTGGGTGTGAAATCCACACAAACATGGGGAGAATGTGCAAACTCCACACTGATGGTGACCCAGAGCCGGGATCGAACCCGGGACCTCGGTGCTGTGAGACTGCAGTGCTACCACTGTGCCACTGTGCTGCCCTATTGAATGATGTTGAATGAGGCTCGAGGAGCTGAATGGTCTCCTCATGTTCCTCTGTTCCTAAAGTGAATGACCAGGGACGGGATTCTCCGATCCCCCGCCGGTTCGGAGAATCGCCGGTGGGCGGCATGAATCCCGCCCCGCCGCTCTGACACCGGCTGCCGAATTCTCAGGCGCTGGTTTGCGGGCGGGGATCACGCAGCGCCAGTCGGGGGTTGGTGGCAGCAGCCCCCCCGGCAATTCTCCAGGCCCCGATGGGCCGAGTGGCCGCTCGTTCCTGGCCAGTCCCGCCAGCGTGAAATGGACATGGTCCACCCCGGCGGGATCTGGCTTGGAGGGCGGCGTGCGGAGTCCTCGGGGAGGGGTGGGGCCCACGGTTGCCTGGCCCGCGATCGGGTGGGCCTGTGCCGTGGGGGCACTCTTTCCCTCCACGCCGGCCTCTATAAGGCTCCGCCATGGCCGGCGCGGCGAAGAACGCCCCTGAGTATGCGCAGGAACACGGCGGTGGTTCTGCGCATGCACGGAACCATGCTGGTGGTTCTGCGCATACGGCAACCCCCCCGGTGCCGCCCTAGCCCCCAGACATGACTCCGCGCCTTCCGGGCTGCCCGAGGCCGGAGTGGTTCGCGCCGTTCTTGGCGCGGCATCTGTCCGTCCCGCCTATGGTGGGAGAATACTGGCCCAGATATATTGTCGCAGCTGGACACACAAAAGTGCAACCAAAGAAGCTGATCCGTCATAGCAGAGAGTTGATGACAGTTAATTTTGCCAAATGAACAAATAACAAACCGCCCATCGGCCCCAGAAATCAACTGCTCCCCAACAAATTATTCAGCAACAACACTCGCCATGGTAACGACAGTCCCCAGAGAGGCAACGCCACCTCAGGAACTAGCAGACACCAGATGAACAACCAACAATAGCCTGCATGCGTACCATTAGAAGACATGAATGTCAGTGGTTAGCACTGCTGCCTCATGGCGCTTAGGACCCAGGTTTGATCCCGGTCCCAGCTGTGAAGTTTGCACATTCTTCCCATGTCTGAATGGGTCTCACCCCCACAACACAAAAAAGACATGCAGGGTAGGCGGATTGGCCACGCTGAATTGCCCCTTAATTGGGAAGAAAAATAATTGGGCACTTTAAAATTAAAAAAAATAGAAGACATGAATGCTTAAAAGAATTTGGGAGATGATTTTAACCGTCCCTCTCCCACGGTGTATTTTCCTGTGATGGGAGGTGGCTGTCATTGGCTGCCAGTGGGATCTTCTGGTCCCACCACTGTCTTTTCCACGCCCCCCCCCCCCCCCCTCATCACCCATTTACGCACCATTGACACATTGGCTGCCCAATAGTACCCCAAAAGGTTGGGCAGCGCCAGCCTGCCTCTATCTCTCCCTCGCTCCAGGAAAACCCTCTTCACTCTCGGAGTCCCATGTGCCCACACAAAGCTCAAAATACTGCTAGTCACTAAAGAAGGCCCTGGGGATGAAGATGGGCAGGCACTGAAAGAGGAACAAGAACCTCGGAAGCACCGTCATTTTGACGGACTGCACCTTCCCCGCCAACGACAATGGCAGCATGTCCCACCTCTTAAACTCCTCCTCCATCTGATCCACAAGCCTGGTGAAATTATGCTTGTGAAGAGTCCCCCCAGTCCCTGGCCACCTGCACCCCCAGGTACCTAAAACTCTCCCCTGCCCTCCTAAGCGGGAGCCTACCAATTCCTTCCTCCTGGTCTCCAGGGTGCACCACAAACACCTCATTCTTGCCTAAATTTAGTTTATAGCCTGAAAAGGTCCCAAACTCAGCTAGCAGCTCCATCACCCCCGGCATCCCTCCCACCGGGTCCGCCACATACAGTAACAGGTCATCGGCATACAACGACACCCTATGTTCCTCCCCACCTCGCACCAAACCTCTCCACCTCCCTGAATCCCTCAACGCCATCGCCAACAGCTCGATTGCCAATGCAAACAACAAGGGGGACAGGGGACAACCCTGCCTGGTCCCTCGGTAAAGCCGAAAGTACTCCGACCTCCTCCCATTCGTGGCCACACAAGCCATCGGGGCCTCATATAGCAGCCTTACCCATCAAATGAACCCTTCACCAAATCCAAACCTCCCCAACACCTCCCATAAGTACCCCCACTCCACTCTATCGAAGGCCTTCTCTGCATCCAGCGCCACCACTATCTCAGCCTCCCCCTCAATCGCCGGCATCATGATGACATTCAACAATCTCTGCACATTCGTGTTCAGCTGCCTTCCCTTCACAAACCCTGTCTGGTTCTCGTGTACAACCCCTGGCACAGAGTCCTCTATCCTGGTGGTTAGGATCTTTGCCAGCACCTTGGCATCCACATTGAGGAGAGATATGGGCCTGTATGAACCACACTGCTGGGGATCCTTGTCCCTCTTTAAGATTAACGAAATCAGCGCCCGCGCTTCATTAAGTGTCTGCACCAGCAAGGGGCCCACTAGGGCCACAAACTTTTTATAAAATTCCACCGGGAACCCATCCGGCCCCGGTGTCTTCCCTGGCTGAATCTGCCCAATCCCCTTAACTAGCTCCTCCAGCTCAATCGGCGCCCCCAACCCCTCCACCTGCTCCTCCTGCACCTTCGGGAAAGAAAGCCCGTCGAGGAACCTCTCCATTCCCCTCCTCTCCACCGTTGGCTCCGACCGGTACAGTTCCCCGTAAAAGTCCTTGAAGACCTCATTCACCTCTACCCCCTTCCGCACCACATTCCCACTCTTGTCTCTCACTCCAGCAATTTCCTTAGCCGCATCCCGCTTGCGGAGCTGATGAGCCAGCATCCTACTCGCCTTTTCACCATGATCGTACACTGCCCCTTGTGCCTTTCTCCACTGTGCCTCCGCCTTTCTAGTGGTCAGCAAATCAAATTTAGCCTGTAGGCTGCGCCTCTCCCCCAACAGTCCCTCCTTTGGTCCCTCTGCGTACCTCCTATCTACCTCCAGCATCTTTCCCACCAATCTATCCCTCTCACTCCTCTCGCTCCTCTCCCTGTGTGCCCGGATGGATATCAGCTCCCCACGAATCACTGCCTTCAGGGCTTCCCAGACCATCCCCACCCGGACCTCCCCCGTATCATTCACCTCGAGGTACCCCTCAATACTTGCCCGGACCCTCCTACACACCTCCTCCTCCGCCAACAACCCCACATCCAACCGCCACAACGGGCGCTGGTCCCGCACCTCCCCCATCTCCAACTCCATCCAATGCGGAGCGTGGTCGGAGATTGCAATGGCCGAATACTCGGCCTCCTCTACTCTCGGAATCAGTCCGCTACTTACCACGAAGAAATCTATCCGAGAATAGACCTATGTACGTGGGAGAAGAAAGAGTACTCGCGTGCCCTCGGCCTCACAAACTTCCATGGATCCACCCCTCCCATCTGGTCCATAAACCCTCTCAGTACCTTGGCCGCCGCCGGCCTCCTACCCGTCCTAGTGCTGGACCGATCCAGTGAAGGATCCAACACCGTATTGAAGTCCCCCCCCCCATAATCAGACCTCCCGCCTCTAGATCCGGGACCCGTCCCAGCATACGCCTCATAAAGCCCGCATCATCCCAATTTGGGGCATACACACTAGCAAGTACCACCTTCTCTCCTTGTAGCCTGCCCCTAACCATAACATACCTACCCCCCTTATCCGCCACCACCTCAGATGCCTCAAACGACACATTTTTCCCCACCAGAATCGCCACTCCCCGGTTCTTCACATCCAACCCAGAGTGGAAAACCTGCCCCACCCACCCCTTCCTCAGACGGACCTGGTCCGCCACCTTCAGGTGGGTCTCCTGAAGCATTGCCACATCTGCCTTTAGCCCCCTTAGATGAGCAAGTACCCTCGACCGCTTCACCGGCCCATTCAATCCTCTCGCATTCCAGGTGACCAACCGGATCAGAGGGCGTCCCGCCCCCCCTCCCTCGTCGACTTGCCATAGCCCATCGACTGCCCGCCCCAGGCCAGCACCCCCCGCCCGACCCAGTCCCCACGGCGACAACCCCTCACCTCTGTCCCCCCGACTCCCACCAGCTCCTTCTTGACCCTGCCAGCAGCAACCCGGTATTCCCCTTTCCCCCCTCCCTCCCCCCCCCAGGCTAGGAACCCTCCTATCCGCGAACCGTCCTCCATTGTACTTCCGTGGGTCAGCTAACTTCTGCTGACCCCGGGAACTCCCGCCAATAACCCGACCCCTCCCAAAGTGGGATCATCCCCCAATCTATCCCTCCTCCAGGCACCGCTCCAGCACGGGGAAGAACCAGTTAATGCGCCCCCCCCCCATCATCGTCTCCACCCCCCAGCCCCGCAACACGGGAAACCAGAGGAAAGCCCGCGCTTTCGCACTGCCCCACCACACCCTTCTGACGCAGCTCTCAAATAACAGCCCCACTCCATACCCCCAACCCGATATAGAATACAACAAACCCCCCCAACCCTCCCCGCAAGATACAAAACTCAAACAATGCCCCACAACAAAAAACAGAACAACACCCCAATAAATAACCATATCAAAATTACAAAAGTA
This sequence comes from Scyliorhinus canicula, assembly GCF_902713615.1. NCBI lineage: Eukaryota > Metazoa > Chordata > Chondrichthyes > Carcharhiniformes > Scyliorhinidae > Scyliorhinus > Scyliorhinus canicula. Next base: position 160,071,659 of record NC_052150.1, read on the forward strand.
CAGAAAAAGAGAACACAGCAACAGCAGAAACCAGCAATAAAGTATTACAACCGACCCCGCAACCCCCAACCCCTAGTTCGAGCCCAGTTTCTCCGTCCGCACGAAGGCCCATGCCTCCTCCGGGGAATCAAAATAATAATGCCGGTCCAAATAAGTTACCCATAGGCGCGCAGGCTGCAACATTCCGAACTTTATCTGCTTCTTGTCGAGCACCTCTTTCGTCCGATTAAACCCGGACCGCCGCTTAGCTACCTCCGCACGCCAATCCTGGTAGATCCGTACTACCCCATTCTCCCAGTTGCTGCTCTTCACCTTCTTGGCCCAGCGCAGCACACACTCCCGATCACTGAACCGGTGGAACCTCACAGGCACCGCACGCGGGTGTTCATTCGCTCCAGCTCCAGGGGCAGATGGAAAGATCCGGCCCCCACTAGCGAGTTCAGCATCGTAGCCACGTTGGTTGTCACATCCGACCCCTCCAGCCCCTCCACAAGGCCCAAGATCCTCAGATTCTTCCGCCTCATGCGGTGATCAAGCTCCTCGAAGCGGTCTTGCCACTTCTTGTGGAGTGCCTCGTGCCCCTCCACCTTACTCACAAGGACCACGGCCTCCTCCTCTCGTTCAGTGGCCTGCGTCTGCAACTCCTTGATGGCAGCAACCTGGGTCGTCTGAATCTCCGAGAGCCTTTTGTTCGTTTCCTGCAGAGAGCTCAGTACCTCAGCCTTGAAATCTGCAAAACAGCGCAGGAGAGCAGCTTGCTGCTCCTGGGCCCACTGCTTCCACTCCTCTGGAGCTCCGCCTGCCGCCATCTTGGATTCCTTCCCCCGTTTTTTCTGGGGAGCTGCTGCCGTTTTTTCCCCCTTTCCACTCCGAGTTCGAGTCATGAAATGCGGAGAAAGTCGATCAGCACACGTTCTCCCACCGGGAGATGTCGAGAAAATTCCGTTTTGGGCTCTAAAAAGAGCCAAAACGTCAGTTTGAAACGGGAGCTCCCAAATGTGCGGCTTCCTACGTCATCGCCGCCACCGGAAGTCTGGTCCCACCACTGTCAATGGGATTTCCCATTGAATCTATCCTCCGCCATGAGGAAACCCACCAGTGGGTCTGGAAAATCCCACTGGTGAGAACGCTGGAAAATCCCCCCTCCATCTGTGCAATGCATGTATAGGGACAGACATAAGTGAGACAGACTACAATGAATGGTTTTCTCTTCATTTGTGAGTGCTTTCCTTATAGTCTGTGAATGTGAGTAACTTGCACATGATAGTACATGCTACGAGAAAATACCCTTGTGCATGGATATCAGTTGTTTAGTTAGCATTTTTTTTTTCTGGGATGTGGGTGTTGCTGACAAGGTGGGCATTTGTTGCCCATCCCTATTTGGCCTTGACTGAGAGGCCTGCTCGGCCACGTCAGAGGACAGTTAAGAGTCAACCACATTGCTGTGGGCATGGAGTCACATGTAGATCAGACCAGTTAAGAATGGCAGATTTCTTTCCCTAAAGGTCATTAATGAACCAGATGGGTTTTTATAACAATCAGTGGTAATTTCATGGCCACCATTACTGAGACTAGCTTTAAATTCTAGATTTAATTAATTAAATTTAAATTCTGTGTGATTTGGTACCATGTCCCCCAGAACATAAGCCTGGGCCTCTGGATTATTAACTCAGTGACAGTACCACTACACCACTGACTGACCTCCGGATCTTGTGACCTCTGACTTCATTCCCTTGTGAGTAAAGGCTCCAGGCAGAAGCTATTTTACCCACTGCATGGAACAGATCATGAGTATTTTCGTACCCATTGTGAGCAGTTGTGTGGTCCAGCTGGAGCACTTCACCAGCTCCTTCACTAACCAATGGCAGCCCCACGACTCCCCTCGTACAGCCTTACAACTCGCCCCGAAGCCCCAGCTCCCTGAACATCCCAGACTCCTCCTGAGCCTAAGAAATGTGCCGCTGCCATGGATCTACATTTCCCTGCAGGCTGCAGCTACTCTGAGGCCTTTTTCACATGAGCCTGGCCAGCACAAATGCAGTTTGTCTTCTATCATTCCTTCAGCTGAGGAAGGGCCCTGCACATATGCACAGAAGAAAAAGCCTTGAAGGGCTGAAAACCAGGCCAAATGATGGCAAACTATAGGTCAGATGACCGGAGAAGGAGCACTATTACCAGACAGGTGGCCCACTGAGCAGGGCACAGCAAGGGAGACAGAGGAAGCCTCCAGAAATAACGTTAAAGAAAGCTCCAAGTTAAAACAAAAACGCTGCAAAGGGAGCAGACTTGAAGCAACGTGGTCTTGAAAGAAACCGTGAAAGTCTGAGGTGGCAGCCGAAGGCGGGTGACTCCTTACTGTGGGCCTGTGGAGCAGTGGTATTGTGTTGTGACTGGCACAGCTGAAAATCTGAAAGCGTGCTTGGAAGTGGAAGATCGAGTGTGCGTGCAGATGCTGAGTTATTGCAGAAGGTGAGATTGAACAATGTGCCAAAATTACTTTCTGTTCCCGGCGCTGCCTCATTGCGTGCCAGTTGCCACCTGTTTAGTGTCAAAGTGGCAGGTTAACAGCTTATAAAATAAAACAGCCTAGCATCCACTGGCCTACTCAGTGTTCATTGCCAGCCTGAAGGGAGAAAAGCCTCAATCAGAATTGCTAACAGCTGCCCACAGGAAACAGGACAATTTCTAAAATCCAAGTCCAAGGGCCTACTATATGCGCAATTGGGAGAATAAACAAACAAACCTTCAAAACCGCCTGATAGCAACATAATGACCCCGCAACAAAAAAGCATAACCTCCTTCTGTCATGTAGAGAGTGAAAAATACAAAACATATTCGAGTTCTGTCACATTGAGTGATGATGGAGGGGAAACCTCCAGTGCTGCAGCAGCCTCAGGGTCAGGGTCAAAACTGACCCCGCAGTGTTCATCCGTAACTGAGCTTGATACAGCGGCAGATCTGTGTCTCTGTGTGGGGGTGTGGACAGAGGAAAGGTAGAAAAGGTTAGACCACAAGGATGAAAAACCTGGGTGCGACATGCGTGCAAATATTGGTAGGCTATCACTTTTCAAGCCCAAGGCTTTTGAATGATTGGCCTTTGTACAATAGATCCAGTTGGAGCACACATTTAAAATTTTTCAGAAAAACATCTTGTACAACATAAACTGCAGAAAGCTCACATCAGTGCGCAACAAGTCACTAAAAATGGCACATTTTGAAAAATCTGCGACATCCTGTTAGCCGTTGAACTTTCGGTGAACTGGCTGGCTGACTCTGTGGCACGGATCTTTATACAGCAGCTCCAGGGGGAGGAGTTCTGGGCGGAGCCAAGGGGGGAGCCCAGTACAAACTCTTGAGTACTCCCAGAGCTACTCCCCCTGGTGGTCAGGTAGTGCAACTGCACTTACAATATCGGTACATATATATACTGGGAACAGAGTGACATTGGTAACTTATAATACCGTGTGAATCTCATTCACCACACCCACCATGGGGATGACCCGATTAATCTCCCCGTGAGCCTCATGGAGTACGCGTGTCCCTGCTGAGGGACAGAGGCCCATCAGCGGGATAGTTAACTAAGGACCTCCAGGTAGGAGCCAAGCTGCAGAGTGGTCCCGACTGAGACTGGGACTGTACTTGTAAATACTTTAGGATGGATTCTTCAGTTGCTGACGCGAAATCGGGTTCAGCGATTGGCCGGACAATCAAAGTTCCCGACCAAATCAGAGGCGGCGCCAGATCAGCGTGCTCTCTGGGTACGCCGCATGACGTATCGATGGCCCCAAGACATTGCCTGAGGCCCGCCCCCATGCTCCACCGCCGACCAGCCGAGTTCCCAACGGTGTGGCTCTCTCTTGGTCTCACCAGTTGGGAACTCGGCGTGGCGGCTGTGGACTCAGTCCAGCGCCGCCACAATGAGGGGAGGGCCGATCCGTGGGCAGGGGGGACTTTAGCAGGGGCTGGAGTCACTGTTGGTGGGTGGTCTGGATCCGTGAGCGCCCAACACCATGTTGCATGGCGCGGCTGCTGCAGACCGCCACCGTCTGCTTGCATGGCCACGGACCCGGCAATTCTCCGGGCCAGCATGCTAGATCCCAGCTACATGGAGGATCAATGCCATTTTGCGCTGAACTTTAGGGCGTAAGATGCCACTGTTTCCACACCAGCGTGAGGACATAACCTCACAATCGGAGAATCCAGCCCTTTACGTTTGGTACAAAACCATTCGTCTGACTCCCCTTTCTGGACTCCTCTGTGACTACTAAAGATTGCATTTATAGAATCATAGAATCTCTGCAGTGCAGAAGGAGGCCATTCGGCCCATCAAGTCTGCACCGGCCATTGGAAAGAGCACTCTACTTAAGTCTACGCCTCCGCCCTGTCCCCGTAACCCTACCTAACCTTTTGGACACTGAGGGGCAATTTAGCATGGCCAATCCACCTACCCTGCACATCTTTGGACTGTGGCAGGAAACTGGAGCACCCAGAGGAAACCCACGCAAACACGGGGAGAAAGTGCAAACTCCACACAGTCAGTCACCTGAGGCCAGAATTGAAAACGGGTCCCTGGAGCTGTGAGGCAGCAGTGCTAACCACTGTGCCATTGTGCCTCATTCCTGTGATAGTGCTGCAGAAATTATTGACAGTATAGCTACTCCGGAATGAGGAGAAAAATTTGCCAGCACATCAAAGTAATTGAGGAAATGTTTTGATTATTATTGATGGATCTACAGGCCTAAGTAACTGAGCCACTCTCGGAGTTTACTTGAAATGTGATAAGAAGGATGATCCACATTTTTTGCATTTAGATCTGATGGAGCTTCCAGATCAGAAAGCCGACACAAGAGTTAAGTATCTCCTTGAAAGTCTCACAAAACATGGTTTTGATGACTCCTACCTGAAGCAGCATCTTGTAGTGTTTGCTGGTCATGTAGTGAGTGTTATGCTGAGCACCAAATTAGGTGCCGCCCACAGAATTATCGAGCTACACCCAGAAATATTTAGCTGAACTTGTGGTGGCCAATTCGAGTGACAGAGGTTAGTGTAGTGAACCATTACCATTCCTTTAAGTACATATACTCTGTGTATAACAGATCACGTCTCAATCAGAGCAACTAGCTGAATGTGCCACTGAATCAGAACAACATATTTTCACAATAGTCACATTATAAGCACCAGTTGGTCGAAAATGTTAACTGAGTACTTTTCTCAGATGTTTACAAAGCTTTTCTGTGGGGTGATGGGTGATTGTCCCCTCCAGAGTTGGATCGGGCCCACCGAGTACTCCAGCGAAAGCCTCAGGCGAATGAACAGCCGCAGGAAGTGATTATTGGATTCCACAGCATCCAGGAGAAGGAATGGGTTCTGCAATTGGCCAAAGTGAAACAGGACTCAAGGTGGGAATGAAGCATCATCAAGATATACCAAGATGTCAGAGTGGAGTTGGCGAAGCGGCGTGCGGCTTTTAATAAGGCCAAGTCACTCTATTCAGGAGTGGAGTCAGGTTTGGAGTGGTGACCCGGCAAGGCTGAGAGTGACTTTTCAGTTGAAAGATCATTTTTTTCAATACATCGGAGGAGGTGGAGGCTTTTGTCAAGGAGCATGGACTTGGACTTCATTGAATGCAGTTGATTGTGACTTGAATGGGGATGGTTGGGAGGGGTTGGTTTGGGAAGGTTTGTAGTTTGTATCTGTTGTATGTTTGGGATTGAGGGGGCTAGAGTTGTTGGGGGATAGTGGTCAGGGCAACAGAATGGGGAATATATGGCCCCTTGGGGGCATTTAAGTATTATAAGGGTTTGGTTACTCATCCGTAGCTGGTTTGGGCTGGGAGGCTTCCATTTTCTTTGTTCTTTGAGCAAACACCCTGGGTGGGGGTTTACCTTTGCTAGCTGTAAAGTTTCATCTAGTGAACAGGAGTGAGATGGGGGGAAGGGCTGTGGCTTGTTGGACCTGCTTGAGCAAGGTTCAGTGAGAAGGGAGTCATTTTTCAGGGTTGTGGAGCGGTTGGGGTAGGAATCTGGCAGGGACTAAGTGCTTTTAATTGTCTCGTCCCATGGGGCGGGGTTGGTGGATGCCTCGGGTGGGGTCCTGGGCCTGGGCCTGCCGGGGGTGGCAACCTTTGTCTTTTATCTTTAGGAATTAGTCACAGTCAGTGGGTTAGGAGAGGAAGGGGAGGGGGTTACGGTTGGGTTTTTTTTTTCTCTTCAAGGATACAGGTTTGTAAATGTGTGCTTTGTTTGTATGGATTTGTTTATTTTGTGTTTAATAAAATGAAAAATTCAACAAATGTTTTCAAAAAGTAGGAAGTGCCCACAGATGATATTATTGAGATGTATGGCATGGTTGAGGGATGCACTCGAGTGAGGTACATTAATCAGCAAGCAAGAAATAATGGCTGGAATTTTCCCATCATTCTCACCTGCGAGATCTTCTTGTGCCATCAATGAAGAATGCAGGGGTGCAGAGAATGGGAAACCCTGTTGACAGCAGTGGGATAACCTCTGCTGCCGTGAAACACGCCATGAGGGGTGCATGGAAAATCCCACCCGTGTCAATCTATAAAACAGAAGACAAACTTATGAAACAGAAACCAATTTGATGAGGCAGCTGAATCTGGAAGAATTATTCAAGAATGCTTTCCAGCAGAGCACATCGACACTCTGAACTTTCCCACACAGAGAATCGAAGACGGTGCCAAGGGTGGAAACTTATTAATTATTCACTGATACATCTTACTTTTCTAGCCATTTCAATGACTTTAGATGACAGCTGGCCTTGGGTTATGCTAGTATAATGTAAGTAGGCCTCGTCATATCCGGAAACCAAAATTATATGTTATCCAAAACACAATCAGCCCCAAGGAAATGGATAACGGATATTTGACTTGTAAAATATTGCATAACAAAATTCTAGCTACCCTAAAGACTAATGTTTTAAAATACCACTCAGTTCAAAATAAGGGCTGGATTCTCCGATTTGGAGACTGTCCTGATGCCGGTGTGAGAACAGTGGCGTGTTACAATCGAATAAACGGAGCAAAACGGCCACTGATCCTCTGTCCGGTGAGGGGCTAGCAGGCACGCAGCGTAGAGCACCCGGCTCTAGCTGTGGATATGGCCGGAGAATTGACAGATCCGCGGCTGTGCACGTGCACGGCCTGCATGGCCGCATCATGCAACATGACTCCGGCCTGCCAAATAGTGCCCCCCTTTGGCCAGGCTCGCCAACCCCGGCTTTTGGCGCCAACATGGATTCTCCGGCCGATCGGTGAACGTGATTTCTGTGTCAGAGACCGGATAATCCTGCCCAGGGTGTCTATTAACTAGCGGCATTAATATTTTTCACTTAAACACCACAGTTTACAAATATTTGGGGATTCAAATGATTAATACTGAGGTAAACAGTGCAACAGTAGGTTTGGATTTGGATTTTTTTTTTTGTCACATGTACCGAGGTACAATGAAAAGTATTTTTCTGCGAGCAGCTCAAACAGATCATTTATACATGAAAAAAAAAATACATAATAGGGCAACACAAGGTACACAATGTAAATACATAGACACCGGCATCGGGTGGAACATACAGGAGTGTTGTATTAATCAGGTCAGTCCATAAGAGGGTCATTTAAGAGTCTGGTAAGAGTGGGGAAGAAGCTGTTTTTGAATCTGTTGGTGCGTGTTCTCAGACTTTTTTATCTCCTGCCCAATGGAAGAAGTTGGAAGAGTGAGTAAGCCGGGTGGGAGGGGTCTTTGATTATTCTGTCCGCTTTCCCCAGGCAGCGAGATGTGTAGACAGAGTCAATGGATGGGAGGCAGGTTCGTGTGATGGACTGGGCTGTATTCACGACTCACTGAAGTTTCTTGCGGCCTTGGGCCGAGCAGTTGCCATACCAGGCTGTGATGCAGCCAGATAGGATGCTCTCTATGGTGGAATGATATGGCCAAAAAAAGGGCTCCTGCACCTTAGAATGTCCCACTACACCTGATTATTAGTGCAAAATTGCATCATTGCTTATTGGAAGAAAGTCATGACCTCTTGTCAAATATTCTTTCCTTGACAAGAGCGCTGGAGGATAAGCCCCATTAAGTAATCTGAATAATGAAACTCAGTATAAAAAATAGATGAGCTGCAATGTCTGTTAAAACTAAAATTGGGATTTAAGTTCAGGATCTTTAAATAGCTGAAGGATCAATCTTTGAAAACATCAGGCAACTCAATTAAGAGAGTGAAATCCATGGTCCAAGGCACTAGGTAAGGTTGCCCGCCATAGTTTTCCACTAGGGAATTTTCACCTGAGGTGCACAATAAGTGCAGTCAATGGTCACATTGATTTAAAAAGTTGAACAGATTTTTCTTTAATGAATCCTTAAGGGGCATGGAGTTTAAGGCTGTGGAAGATTGTTCCAGTCCTTAATTGTTCTTAGGATAAAGGAGTTGGCAAAGGAAGCCCATTGGGGTGCATACAGTTGGAGCTATTGGTTTTGAACTCTGGAAGCTCAGTCACGTTTGGGCTTGGAAATATTTAATGGTTCATTAAAAATTTGATAGATGCATTTCGACCTGTGGGGTTTTTCTTCAATTCTGATTATTGTGCCAGCCAAGCAACATGGCCAACTAGGAGGCACTATAATCTCAGGAGTAATCACTAATAACAAACTAGGCGGAGGAGGTATTATAACAAACCAGCCGAATGGCCTCCTTCTGCACTGCAGAGATTCTATGATTCTATAAATGCAATCTTTAGTAGTCACAGAGGAGTCCAGAAAGGGGAGTCAGAAGGAGGGTAATGTTTTTAGCAGTATATGGGTCCCAAGCAGCTATGCCGTACTAAGTGTGGTCTAATTGATGTCTGGTACAGCATTTCCGTCACTGTAGTTGAAGAGTGATGGAAGTTCTGTTTCACAAACTCAAGCATTTTGGATGCTTTGGAGGCTGCATATTATATTTGTTTATTCTACTTTAAATCATCTTGAATGTGGATTTCTATGTCATCGCATTCTTTAGTAACTTCAAGCAGGGAATAATGCGTAATGTAGTTGGGTACTGATGGGCATCAAGTATTGCTGATTCGCACATTCTCCCCGTGTTTGCGTGGGTTTCGCCTCCACACCCCAAAGATGTGCAGGATAGGTGGATTGGCCAGGCTAAATTGCCCTTGTCTGGGAAAAAAAATGAATTGGGTACTCTAATTTATAAAAAAAAGTATTGCTGATTCGCATGATGCTATATTTTTCTGCATTGAATTTCATTCCACACATATTGGTCCATTTGGTAAGATTATTTATAAAATAAATAATCTTTATTATTGTCACAAGTAGGCTTACATTAACACTGAAATGAAGTTACTGTGAAAAGTCCCTAGTCGCCACATTCCGGCACCTGTTCGGGTACACAGAGGGAGAATTCAGAATATCCAAATTACCTAACAGCACGTCTTTCAGGATTTGTGGGAGGAAACCGGTGCACCCGGAGGAAACTCACGCAGACACGGGGAGAACGTGCAGATTCCGCACAGACAGTGACCCAAGCAGAGAATTGAACCTCGGACCCTGGCGCTCTGAAGCAGCAGTGCTAACCACTGTGCTGCCAAGATCTTCTGAATTCCAACACCGCAGCACGTATAGAGTAATGGTTCTATCGACAAGGGAGTCATCCACAAAAATTCTGATCTGGTTTGACTTTTCATCCTGGATGTCATTTATGAAATGAAAATGAAATTAAATTCGCTTATTGTCACGAGTAGGCTTCAATGAAGTTACTGTGAAAAGCCCCTAGTCGCCACATTCCGGCGCCTGTCCGGGGAGGCTGGTACGGGAATCGAACCGTGCTGCTGGCTTGCTTGGTCTGCTTTAAAAGCCAGCGATTTAGCTGAGTGAGCTAAACCAGCCCCTAGAAGAGTCTATAGGTAGTAAGAGAAATAAATGGGAAAAATTAATGTAATAAATCAATAAAAAGCCTCAGACTTCCTGCTGGGCCATGTCAATGGGCAACAGCAGGCTTCCCTTTGTTGGTGTTTCATCTATCACTATGTTTTCCAGCATTGTAAACTGAGCAGTTAGTATGGGGTGAGATCGTTCAGCTGTTCATGTGGCAGGGTCTTCCGGTCCCGCCAATGGTGCATCCCCACCATGGGTTTCCTGGCGGTGTGGGGTGGATTCAATGGGAAATCCTATTGATAGTGGGGGGACCAGAAGAACCTGCCACCGGCCAACGGTGAACCAATGTTGTAGTGGGGAGGCAATGGCGTGGTGGTATTGTCACTGCACTAGTAATCCAGAGACCCAGAGTAATGCTCTGGAGACCCGGGTTCGAATGCCACCATGGCAGATGGTGAAATTTGAATTCAATAAAAATCTGGAATTAAAAGTCAAATGATGGCTATGGGCTGGATTTACCGACCACCCCGGCATGTGGTTTTTGGCGGCAGATTTACTGGTCCCGCAGTTGTCAACAGGATTTCCTGTTGACTGCACCTCTCGTCGCCGGAAAACCCGTGCGTCGGTGTGGGACCGGATTTTCCGCTGACGTGAACAACTAGCAAATCCCGCCCCATGAAATCATTGCCATGAACTCATCTGGTTCACTAATGTCCTTCAGAAAAGCAAATCTGCCATCCTTACACGGCCGGGCCTACATGCGATTCCAGAACCCCCACAGCAATGCGGTTGATTCTTAACTGTCCCCCTCTGAAATGCCAGCAAGCCACTTAGTTCAAGGGCAATTAGGGATGGGCAACAACTGCTGGCCCAGCCAGCAATGCCCACATCCCAAGAAGGAATAAAAAAAAACTCCCGCCACCGAGACACAAGTCACTGGAGGCCAGAAAAACTTGCCCACATTTATGAAGCCCAACACTTTATTATAGTTCTCATAATTTGATACAGTAACTCCCAGTTTATATAGATGTCCATTTTCTGTAACAGATGGCATACTTACTGAAGAAAATTCGAAAATTTATCTTCTGAAAAGCTAATAATGTCAAATTGAACACCTTGGGAGTTGATTTTAATTCCACGAGCCTGGAGAAAACCTGTCAGATGTGAAGTTAAAAACAAGAAGGTGACGTGCTTGCGCAGCTCACAACCATTTGTGATTTTAATCTGCAGGGTTTTACAGGCAGGTAAGGTACATGACTAAAGTAGATAGGAGCTATGTAAATTTATACAAATGAGGATCCCATTACGCCAGCAGGACTTGGATGCAGTTTTAATCCTGAGCAGGAAAGCCTGCTAATCAGAAGCAGATTTGAATGACGAAGAGGCCATGTGAGGGGAGTGTAACTTCCTTGGTCCAGCCAAGAGGAAGAGGTGTGTTCCCGCCAGCCCAATTAGGACATTTGTGGCCTCTCCTAAGCTAGGATTTCTCTATCCTTCCTCCTCCAAGACCCCCCAGAAGCCCGTTCTCTGCCACGTAACTGGAAACCAATAGGTAGATGAGTCCCAAGAGTGGAAATACCCTGAGCCTGAAATGTATACCCACAAGTGTGTTGTACACTTAGCTTGTTCCTTGTCTGCCCTAAACCTATTTTGGGTTAAAACTGGTCCCAAACATATTCAAGAAAGGGTGAATCTATTTGGTATTTTTTCCAATGCTTAAATAACAGGAATGGCTTGAAGCAGATGCAGGGTGTGGCACATCCTTTTCATAGAATTTACAGTGCAGAAGGAGGCCATTCAGCCCATCGAGTCTGCACCGGCTCTTGGAAAGAGCACCCTACCCAAACCCACACCTCCATCCTATCCCCATAACCCAGTAACCCCACCCAACACTAAGGGCAATTTTGGACACTAAGGACAATTTAGCATGGCCAATCCACCTAACCTGCACATCTTTGGACTGTGGGAGGAAACCGGAGCACCTGGAGGAAACCCACGCACACACGGAGAGAACCTGCAGACTGCACAGACAGTGACCCAAGCCGGGAATCGAACCTGGGACCCTGGAGCAGTGAAGCAATTGTGCTAACCACTATGCTACTGTGTTGCCCACATATGGACATCAGAAGCTTGAGGGTGTCAATTCATAGTAAGTGAACTCATGGTTACTGTTGTCATGAAGGAAACTCCATTGGTTGCTGATATTTTTAAGTAATCTTATGCGCTAAAATTCTGATTCCACTAATTTCAATTCAGCAATGTAAGTAAAACACCAATGTGGGAAGATACAGGACTAATAAATCTGAATTTGATGATTTTAATTAAAAAGTGTTAGCTCTGGGCTAGAAATTGAATAGCCCTGTTTTTTGGGTGTGGAGATCGCAATTTGTGACTAGCCCGTTTCAAGCAGGTCAGGCTGGATAACATGTACATTTTTTTTTCCATAGAATTTACAGTGCAGAAGGAGGCCATTCGGCCCATTGAGTCTGCACCAGCTCTTGGAAAGAGCACCCCACCCAAGCCAAGACCCCCACCCTATCCCCATAACCCAGTACCCCACCCAAAACTAAGGGAAATTTTGGACACTAAGGGCAATTTAGCATGGCCAATCCACCTAACCCGCACATCTTTAGACTGTGGGAGGAAACCGGAGCACCCGGAGGAAACTCACGCACACACGGGGGGAATGTGCAGATTCCGCACAGACTGTGACCCAAGCCGGGAATCGAACCTGGGACGCTGTAGCTGTGAAGCAATTGTGCTAACCATAATGCTACCGTGCTGCCCTACCAACACAATCTGAATGATTGCAGCTTTGGTTTAGAGGATATGTGTGCTGCTGTCTGTGTCTCCAAACTGCCCGCTGCCTCTGCGCTGAGCAGGCAAGTGGGGAGAGGATGGTTCTAGCATCGTTGTTTATAAGCCATGCGGTAATGCTAGCCTGCACTTCTTAAAGATGGTAAGAGGTCTTATAACACCAGGTTAAAGTCCAACAGAGAAAAGAGCTAATGGTTCGAGTCCAATGACTCTTTATCAAAGTTGATTCTGACTCCACTAATTTCAATTCAGCAGTGTAAGTAAAACACCAATTTGGAAGATATAGGACTAATAAATCTGAATTTGATGATTTGACAAAGAATCATCGGACTCGAAATGTTAGCTCTTTTCTTTCCCTACAGATGCTGCCAGACCTGCTGTGATTTTCCAGCATTTTCTCTTTCATAGAACATAGAACAGTACAGCACAGAACAGGCCCTTCGGCCCTCGATGTTGTGCCGAGCAATGATCACCCTCCTCAAACCCACGTATCCACCCTATACCCATAACCCAACAACCCCCCCCTTAACCTTACTTTTTTTTTAGGACACTACGGGCAATTTAGCATGGCCAATCCACCTAACCTTTCGTTTCAGATTCCAGCATCCGCAGTAATTTGCTTTTATTTTTAAAAAAATATTTTTATTTTCCTCCTTTTTCACATTTTCTCCCAAATTTACACCCACCAACAATAAACAATAATCAGCAACAAATATGTCAATCCCCATAATAATAACGATCCTATCCTCCCATCAACCCCCAAATATTAGCCAGCATGTTCACACAAACAAATGACAAAAAGGAATCGGGGATTACCCATAGTAACCCTTAATACACACAGCCCCCCCCCCCAACCCTCCCACCCATCCCCCCAACAAATGTTCGATGTTATCCAGTTCTTGAAAGTGCATAATGAATAATGCCCATGACTTGTAGAACCCCTCCGCCCTTCCTCTCAGTTCAAATTTAACCTTCTCAAGAGTCAAGAATTCCACATGTCCCCTCACCAAGCCAGAGCGCAGGGTGGTGAGGCTGCTCTCCATCCCAGCAGGATCTGCCTTTGGCCGATCAACGAGGCGAAGGCTACAATATCTTCCTCCGCATCCGTTTCCAACCCTGGCTGGTCCGACACCCCGAATATGGCCACCCGGGGACCCGGGTCCAGTTTCACATGCACCACCTTGGAAATTACCCTAAAAACCTCCTTCCAGTAATCCTCTAGCTTTGGACAGGGCCAAAACGTGATTAGCGCACCCCCTCCCCCCCCCCCCCCCCCCCCCCCCCCGCAACGCTCACACACATCTTCTACTCCTTCAAAGAATTGGCTCATCCTCGCCCTCGTGAGGTGTGCTCTGTACATCACCTTCAGCTGTATCAGCCCCAACGTCGCACATGAGGTGGAGGCATTTACTCTCCGGAGCATGTCACACCAGATCCCCTCCTCTATAACCTCTCCCAACTCTTTCTCACACTTTGCTCTGATCCCTTCCAGTGGTGCCTTATCCTCTTCCAAAATAGCTCCGTACACCGCTGACACTACCCCCTTCTCCAGTCCCCTTGTCGTCAGCACCTCCTCCAGCAATGTGGAGGCCGGTTCCTCCGGGAAGCTCTGTATCTCCTTTCTGGCAAAATCTCGAACCTGCATGTACCTAACATTTCTCCCTGCACCAGCCCATACCTCACTTCCAGTTCCTTCAATCCTGCAAACCGACCCATAAGAAACAAATCTTTTAGCCTCTTAATCCCCATTCCCTTCCCATTTCCAGAAATTTCCATCCCACCTCCTGGGCTCAAATCTGTGGTTCCCCTGAATTGGCATTTCCCTTGACTCTGCCCCCATCCCGAAGTGTTGACGAAACTGCCTCCAGATTTTCAATGAAGCTATTATTACCGAACACCCTGAGTATTTCCCCGGAGCTATCGGGGGCGGCGCTGTTGCTAGTGCTTTCAGTCCCGACCCCCTGCACAAACTCTCCTCCATTCTGACCCACTGGGAATCAACCCCTCTGACCCAGCTCCGCACCTTCTCCAGATTTGCCGCCCGGTAGTAGTACATCAGGTTCGGAAGACGCAAACCCCCTGCCTGCCTTCCCCTCTGTAGCAGCACCTTTCTAACTCTGGCCAATTTCCCTCCCCATATGAACGAGGCAATCCTTTCCTCAATCTCCCTGAAAAACACCTTTGGCAGGAAAATCGGCAGGCATTGAAAAATAAACAGAAATCGCGGCAACACATTCATTTTAACCGCCTGTACCCAACCCGCCAGTGACAGAGGGAGACCATCTAACCTTGTCAATCAGCTTTCACCCTCCCCACCAAACTAGAGATGTTGTACCTGTGAAGCCTCCCCCACTCCCAGACAACCTGTACCCCCAGACACCTAAAGTGAGTCCCTGCCCAACGGAATGGCAGCCCCCCCACCCCTGCCTTCACCCCCGACCGAGACACCACAAAATACTCACTCTTGTCTAGGTTCAGCTTGTACACCCGAGAAAGACCCAAGTACTAGCAGTAGCTCCAATATTCCCCCTATCGGCACACTCGGTTCCGACACATATAACAGCAAGTCGTCGGCATATAAGGACACCCTATGCTCTATCCCTCCCGCACTATTCCATTCCATGCTCCCAAACTTCTTAATGCGATGTCCAACGGCTCAATCGCAAGTGAAAACAGCAGGGGGGACATAGGACATCCCTACTTCATCCCACGGTGGAGAGAAAGTAATTTGCTTTTATTAAAGTCCAACAGGTTTGTTTCAAACACTAGCTTTCGGAGCACTGCTCCTTCCTCAGATGAATGAAGAGGTATGTTCCAGAAACATATATATAGACAAAGTTAAAGTTGCCAGACAATGCTTAGAATGCGAGCATTTGCAGGTAATTAAGTCTTTACAGATCCAGAGATAGGTGTAACCCCAGGTTAAAGAGGTGTGAATTGTCTCAAGCCAGGACAGTTTGTAGGATCTCGCAAGCCCAGGCCAGATGGTGGGGGATGAATGTAGTGCAACATGAATCCCAGGTCCCGGTTGAGGCCGTACTCACGTGTGCGGAACTTAGCTATAAGTTTCTGCTCGCCGATTTTGCGCGTCCTGAAGGCCATCTTGGACAATGTTGAATGCCCTTGATTGCTGAAGTGTTCCCCGACTGGAAGGGAACAATCGCCAGGCAGGAATGTTCTCTTCCAATTCCTGCGTGATGCTTTTTGAAAGAACTGTGCAGAAGTGTTTATACTTTGGAAGTGGAAGGAACAGTCTCTTGCTTACTGAAGTGAAAGAACTGCTTTATTGTTCTAAAATCAGTGAGTGCCTGGCACAACTTTGATGTAAACTGAAATGGCCCTGAGTCTGCCTAGAAAGTAGAGAATCTTGCCAGAGAAAACCATCTCAAGCCTAGAAAGAAGAAGAGCCAAACAAAAGCATAAACTTCAGAAAGACATTAACTGGAATTCATCCCAGTGCACCAAATATCGTTTACCATTTTATTTTATTAATATTTTCTTTCCCCTCAACCACCCTTTCCCTCTGTGCTATTTTTTTTTGTGCGTGTGTGTAGAAAGTGGGGATTGTTAGAAAGGGGGGGGGGGGGTTAGGGCAAGGGGTAGTAGATAGTCAGTTACATTTTCTGTTAGTTAAATTCTAACATTTTACATAATAAATTCATAAGATGTAGGAGCAGAATTAGGCCATTGGGCCCATTGAGTCTGCTCCACCATTCCATCATGGCTGATATGTACCTCATCTGTTACCTACAATCCTACAGACCAAGAGCTGGATTGCCTACTTCTGATCTAGGAGCAGAAGTAGGCAATTTAGCCTCCCAAACCTAAACACCTTCAACGTGATCATGGCTGAGCCCATCATGGCCTCAACTCCACCCTCCTGCCCATTCTCCATAACCCTTCAACCCATAACCAATTAAAAAGCTGTCCAACTCCTCCTTAAATTTACTCACTGTCCCTGCATCCACTGCACTCTGGGTAGCGAATTCCACAGATTCATAAACCTTAGGGAGAAATAGTTTCTCCTCAAATCTTTTTTAAATTTGCCATCTCTGATTCTAAGATTCTGACCTCTTATTTGGAATGCCCCACAAGAGGAAGCATCCACTCCACGTCTACTTTATCCATTCCTTTTAGCATCTTTTATACCTCAATTTGATCTCCCCTCATTCTTCTAAGCTGGAGAGAGTATAGGTCTAAACTGTTCAATCTATCCTCCTACAACAAACCTCTCATCAAGAGGTTACTTGTGTTAAAGTAACAACCTGGGCTCAGCCAATGACCTCGGGTATTTTAAATAAAATCTAATTTCATCTGTGATGCAACTCCTGGATAAATGGGAGTGGAATTGACCAGGCACTAGCCCAGGGTGTCGTGATGCTAGGAACCTGCATGAAAGAATTCTGCTTGATCCTTTTCCCATGCCTCGAGACACTCGAGGCCGACAAAGCACACGCTTATGTCTGTTTCATCGGTTAGATTTTCTTGGAACCTGCCACTGGCCTGTCACCAGAAGCTGTGCTACTCCACATCAACCATGGCTGACCAGGAGACCATCCTGCTCTTATTGCCCATCGTAGGCATATTGGAAGGTTTTACAGGTTGATAATCAAATTATTTGTACACATTATGAACACACACTAGTAATGCAGAAACCCTGAAGATCCAGGTTCAAATCCCACCATGGCAGGATTTTGAATTTGAATTCAACAGAAAATCTGGAATTAAAAGTCTAATGATGACTATGAATCTATTGCAGATTGTTGTAAAAACCCAACTGGATCACTAATGCCCTTCAAGGAAGGGAATCTACCATCCTTACCTGGTCTGTCAGTCTGATTGACTCTTAACTCCCCTCTGAAATGGCCTAGCAAGCCACTCAGTTATATCAAACTGCTACAAAGCTGAAAAAACGAATGAAACTAGACAAACCACCCAGCATTGACTTAGTCACTGCAAACCAACTCTGTTGACCCTGAAAAGTACTGTTTATTAATATATGGGGACTTGAGAGTCAAAATTAGGACAGTTGTCTCACAGACTAGTCAAGCAACATATGGAATCCTACCTTACAGACAATATCCTAGAAACCACCAGTACCATCACTGAGTTTGTTCAGCAGAGGAGGCGACAGTGTACACACTCGAGGAGGAATTGACCTGGGAGTTCTCAACATCAAGTCCGGACCCCATGAAGTCTCTTGCCATCAGTTTAAACATGGGCAAGAAAACCTTCTATTGATTACCGTGTATCATCCCCCCTCAGCTGATGAATCAGTCCTCCTTACATGTTGAACACCAATTGGAGGAAGCACTGAGGGCGGCGAATACACAGAAAGTCCTGGGTGGGGACTTCGATGTCCATCACCATCGGTCTACTGACTGAGCTGGACTTGTCCATTACCCATCTATATTATCCGCATATAACTAAAGTTATTCAGCCGGGTTCTCTATTCCTGAGACTAAGTGTACGTGCCAGGGCAGGATTCTTGGAGTTCTTCGACAGCTAAACTGGTGCCGCACATTGACCGATTCAATGGCCGCTATGGGGCAAGCACCGGCACCACATGGAACATGGTCGATTCCAATGAGAAATGGTACGGGATTCACCTGGTCCGTGATTGGCATTCAGGAGGCTGACTAGCTGCAGTCACATATACACACTGCACTCCCCACACACTGTCCCAGCCAACAAATTGGCAGCAAGGAGTGCAGCCCCAAGCTTCACCAACATGGAGATCCTGCTGGACACTGTGGAGGAGAGGTGGGCAACCCTATACTCTGGGGTGGGAAGGCGTTCGCCGACCTGGGTGCAGGTGGCAGATTTGGTCATGACAACACCGTCCGGACCGGCCAGCAGTGCTGGAAAAAGCTGCACGGCCTCCTCCGGGCAGCCAGGGTGAGTAGGCAGCACTGTGCCCCTGGCACCAACCCTAGTCCAACACACCGGTAACCCTATCACTCCCCAGCCCCTACCCCTGTGTGGGGCTGCCTACCCACACCCTGCATCACATGCCGGCACCCATTCTGGCCGGGTGACCTGGCCACTGAAGCCACCAGTTAGCCATACCCTGGGCTGCATACATCAGACTGTCTAACACTGTGATTTTCTGCTCCCTCACCCCCTACAGGAGAATGCCGCTCATAACTGCTGGGAGCGGGAGAAGACTGGAGGGGAACCGTCGGACTTGCGGCCCCTCACCTCAGCAGAGTAGAGGGCCCTGGATGTGGTCAGCGGGCCCGGAGAAAGGGTAGGCGCCAGGGTGGAGTTCGCCATCGGATGAGGAAGTGAGACCCCGCTGAGTTGCGGATCCCCATGGCACGTATGTCAACCCTCCCCTCCACCATCCTCACCCCGACACCATCCTCGCAAGGACACCCCCTCCCTCCCACCAACCCCACTCCCCCCGGCACACGATGCAATCATGCGTCTTGTCCTGTGTCTTGCAGAAGCTGCTGGTGATGGTACGGGCCCTTCTGGTGTCCCCCGTCCCAACCCCAGCCACAGCCAAAACTCCAGGTGCCAATCAGCTACGAGGATGACACTGACACAGACGGGAGCCATAGACGCGCATCCCAGGACACTCCTGAGGTCCAGTTGGGGGATGACACTGACGTCCCATCACAGCTGTCTCCAACACCCTCCACCATCCCAGAAACTCTCACCTCGGTTGGGCACTTTAGTGAATAGGCTCCTGGGACACTATCTGGTGCGCATCACACACATGCGGTACAGCAGGTGGAGGTAGGAACTCCCGAGGGGGCAGGCGGTCAGAAGGTTTGCTGAGCCCAGGGACGAGCTGCTGTCCAGACCAGTTTCTGGAACAGACAGTCCCATCGATCGTGGAGATGCAGTCGCAGAGTCAGAGACTACATGAGAGGTTGTTAGTGAACATCCAGCACCTGAGGCACAGATGGAGGAGTCCAATCGCGCGCAAGAGCAGGAGGTGGTGCCGACCATGCGTGCCATCCAGGCCAACACCACACCGGTGGCTTCTGCGCGGTAGGCCTTGGTGGGCCAAAGGTTTTGGCCATGGATCAACATGTCTAAAGCCTGGGATACTCTGTGCAGTTGGTGGCCGAGGCCCAGGACAGGGCTGTCCTATTGCAGACAGCCATGTGCCAAGGCCACCTGGACATTGAAATGAAATGAAATCGCTTATTGGCACGAATAGGCTTCAATGAAGTTACTGTGAAAAGCCCCTAGTCAGCGGCACTCCTGAGTATGGCCCTGCCACAGCAGACCATGGCCTAGAGCTTTGGCGGCATTGCCCAGGCACTGGCCAATGTGGGCCAGACCCAGAGGAAGGTGGCCCAGTCCCAGAGGGAGATGGCACAGTCACACCGTGATGTGACACAGTCCCAGGCAGAGATGGTCCATTCCCTGTGCTCCGTGGCATGAGCATGCAGACACTGGTTGAGATGACAGTGGTCCTCCAGGTCTGGCAGCGCCAGGTGGCATGGGAGCCGTTGCACCCCTGTCCCATGGAATAGCCCAGGGGCCACTGTGCACCCCGAGGGAGGAGGAGATGATGAGGTCCGTGCCGCTAACTCCCACAGTTGAGCTGCCGGAACAGCTCAGCACCTCAGACTCCGTCCGCTTCAGTCGCTCATGCATTACATAGGCAGCAGGCAGAACAGGGATGTCACCATAGCACCTTAGTCAACTGAGCAGCAGCAGGGCCTATCCAGGCCGGGTCACCCCAGGAGTTTTCCGGTTTCCTCCCACAAGTCCCGAAAGACGTGCTGTTAGGTACTTTGGACATTCTGAATTCTCCTTCAGTGCACCCGAACAGGTGCCGGAATGTGGCAACCAGGGGGATTTTCACAGTGGCTTCATTGCAGTGTTAATGTAAGCCTACTTGTGACAATGAAGATTATTATTATTAAAAATTTTACAACCTGCCTTGGTGCACTGTCAGAAAGAGTGTGAGGGGTGACTGGTCTGGTCTGGTTGCAGTGGGGATGCAGTAGGCGGGTGGGGTTGGGGATTGGCGGACATTGGGGGTCGGCTTAGCCCAGTGCTCACCGATCCAATGTCCCACCACCACCACCCCGACGGTACCCACCCCGCCACTCCAGGGATTTAGTGGGACCGTGTGATGGAATGGCCAACTCGTATCAGGGATCACCCAGGTGGACGGTGGGATGTGCTACCGTGGGCAGGAATCAGATGTTGTCAAATGATGCGATGCACCAGAGCTCATCGCAGGGCTGGTTGTCATCATCTTCCATCCCATGGACCATACCCGCTGTGACTGCCAATCCAACCCAGGGCCTGCACCCTGTAGTGAGGTAGGTAGGTATCACGGAGGTGGTTGCAGGCGGTGAGTTAACCAACCGTGTGATCATTGCATTTTGTCTTCCTCCTTTTTTGAATAAAGGTGTTACATTGGCAGTCTTCCAATCGACTGAGACTTTTCCAGAATTTAAGGATTCTTGGACGATTACTACCAGCGCATCTACTATCTCTGTAACTATTTCCTTTAATGTCCTGAGATGCAACTCATCAGGTCCAGGGGACTTAGCGGCCTTTAGCCCCATTACTTTCCCTAGTACTACTTCCTTGGTGACTGTTACTGTATTTATTTCCTCGCCCCAACTTCTGCCCCTTGATTACTTATTTATTTTTGGAAAGTTAGCAAAATATTTGTTTTCAGTACTTTGCCATTTCCTGGTTCCCATTATTATTTCCCCAGTCTCATTCTCTGGGAGGCCTATGTTCAGTTTTGCCTCTCTTTGTTTTTATATATTTAAAGAAGCTCTTGCTGTCTGTTTTTATATTACTTGCTCATAGTTTATCTTCTCCCTCTTTATTATTTTTTTGCCCATCTTTTGTTGGTTTTTAAAATTTTCCTAAAACTCTGACTTACCACTAATCTTTGCCACATTATGATTTTTCTTTCAGTTTAAGAATATCTCTCACTTCCTTTGTTGATTAACCTCCTTCCTAGAATCCTTCTTCCGCACTGGGATATATTTTTTGTTGTGAATCATGAACTATTTGCAGAATGCTGATCAACCATCTTTCCTGCTAATATCCTTCCCCAGTCCACTCCAGCCAACTCATTCTTTATAATTACCCTTATTTAAGTGCAGCACAATAGTTTCTGATCCAAGTTTCTCACTCTAAAATTGAATGCTCAGTTCTGCCATGTTATGGTGACTGCTTCCTAGGGGATCTTTTATATTGAGATTGTTTATTAACCCTGCCTCATTACACATTACCAAATCTAAAATAGCTTATCTATGGTTGGATCCACAACATATTGTTCTAGGAAACGGCCCCAAATACACTCTATGAATTCTTCGTCATGGCGACCTCTGCCAATTTGATTTTCCCAATCTGTATGAAGATTAAAGCCACCCATGATTAAAGTACTGCCTTTATTACCTCCTGATTTATTCTCCATCTGTAATATAGCTACTGTTTGGGGGCCTATAGACTATTCCCACCAGTGTCTTCTTCCCCTTGTCATTTCTCACCTCTACCCATTTAGGTTCTACATCTTCCAACCCAAGATCACTTTGTGCCATCTCGTACCAACAAAGCTGCCCCACCACCCCTTCCTTCCTGTCTAGACTTACGAAAATTCACATACCGGGGAGTATTTCATTCCCAGTTTCGATCTCCCTGTAACCACGTTTCTGTAATAGCTAGAAGATCATAACCATTAACCTCAATTTAGGCCGTTAATTCATTTATTTTGTGCCGAACGCTATGTGCTTTTGAGTAAAGGACAATTAATTTTCCCTTGTTACCATTTTTTTCCCCTTCTTGATCCTATTTGTTGCTTTTTTGAAATGTTTATACACTCTGTCCCTTCCTTTCTCACTCTGAGTATCATTACCTAAATAACTGGCTTGTGATGCTGTCACCATTTTGGATCATGTCACTGTGCCATTTGTGGTCACTGTCCAGTTGACTAGCTGATGTGTGTCCAATGTCCAGAACATGTCTTGATAGAAATATTACCAAAAGATCTATCTGCTGTTACTGTAAAAATACCAAGAGAACGTATTTAGAACACTAATTAAACATTGTCCTTTCCCCTCTATGATGAGTATTAATTTGGCCCTAATTGTTAAGCGACAGTCTCTTATCTACTCAATGTATTTCTGCAAAATCTCTGATAATCCATCTTACTTTCCTGAATCTCGTGTTAGTTATATTGGAAATCTTTCCTCTCTTTGGAACGGCTATCATCATTGACCTCTTCAAAAGTCATTCTTGAAGTTTTCCTCCTTACCAACAGGCACCCCATCTTCAATCTCCCATTCTTCTCCAAGGTTATTGTGGTGATATGCATCACTGTAGATACACAAGGGGTTAATGTAAGTACATGTAGACTAGCTAGACACTAGAGGGAGCACCAGAGACATGACACACAGACACTCAACCAATAGGTCAGTAAGATAGGACGCGACCAATGGGCATTCACGATACACACAGAGGTGACACTACCACATTATAACAACCCATATATAAAGGACACAGCACACATGATCTTCCTCTTTCCAGTGGAGACACTCAGTGAGTACAGACACAGGGTTGACTGAACATCACACCCACCACGTGGATTGTAGCAGACTGGTTCGTCAGTCTGAGTAGCTATAGAAGGATTAACAGTAGAGGCGAATAAGAGTAGGAGAATTGTTAATAGTTTAATAAACGTGTTGAAGTTATCTCCACGTCTGAACCTTCCTTTCTCAGAGTGAACATCGAGGAAGCAGCTTATGCTACGCCAAGAGCATAACAATACAGTTATCACTTCCTAGATCCCTGTTTGAATCCATCCAATCAGATTTACAACATCATTGAGATAGCTCTAACCAAAGTAATGGACAATACTCTCTGTGACTGTGACCAAGAAGATTTAACACTTTTACGCTTGATCTTTGCCCTGCCTTCATCAATACCACCCCGCCCATGTCACAGAACAAAGAACAAAGAAAAGTACAGCACAGGAACAGGCTCTTCAGCCCTCCAAATCTGTGCCGACCATGCTGCCCGTCTAAACTAAAATCATTTATAGTTCCAGGGTCTATATCCCTCTATTCCCATCCTATCCATGTATTTGTCATGGCAACATCCTGGTAAATCTCTTCTGCACCCTCTCTAAAGCCTCCACATCCTTCTGGTAGATCAGAAATGAACACTATACTCCAAGTGCGGCCTAACTAAGGTTCTATACAGCTGCAACATGACTTGCCAATTTTTATACTCAATGCCCCAGCCAATGAAGGCAAGCATGCCGTATGCCTTCTTGACTACCTTCTCCACATGTGTTGTCCCTTTCAGTGACCTACGGACCTGTACATCTCTCTGACTGTCAATACACTTGAGGGTGCTATCATTCGCTGTATATTCCCTACCTGCATTAGACCTTCCAAAATGCATTACCTCACAGTTGTCCGGATTAAACTCCATCTGCCATTTCTCTGCCCAAGTCTCCAAACGATTTAAATCCTGCTGTAACATCTGACAGTCCTCATCGCCATCCGCAATTCCACCAACCTTTGTGTCGTCCGCAAACTTACTAATAAGACCAGTTACATTTTCCTCCAATTCATTTATATATACTACGAATAGCAAAGGTCCCAGCACTGATCCCTGTGGAACACCACTAGTCACAGCCCTCCAATTAGAAAAGCACCCTTCCATTGCTACTCTCTGCCTTCTATGACCTTAGCCAGTTCTGTATTCATCTTGCCAGCTCACCTCTGATCGTGTGTAACTTTACCTTTTGTACCAATTTGCCATGAGGGACCTTGTCAAAGGCCTTACTGAAGTCCATATTGACAACATCTACTGCCCTACCTCCATCAATCATCTTTGGGACCTCCTCGAAAAACTCTATCAAGTTAGTGAGACACAATCTCCCCTTCACAAAACTGTGCTGCCTCTCGCTAATACGCCCACTTGCTTCCAAACGGCAGTCGATCCTGTCTCGAAGAATTCTCTCCAGTAATTTCCCTATCACTGACGTAAGGCTCACCGGCCTGTAATTCCCTGGATTATCCTTGCTACCCTTCTTAAACAAAGGAACAACATTGGCTATTCTCCAGTCCTCCGGGACATCACCTGAAGACAGTGAGGATCCAAAGATTTCTGTCAAGGCCTCAGCAATATCCTCTCTTCCTCCTTCAGTATTCTGGGGTAGATCCCATCAGGCCCTGGGGACTTATGTACCTTAATATTTTTCAAGATGCCCAACACCTCGTCTTTTTGGATCTCAATGTGACCCAGGCTATCTACACACCCTTCTCCAGACTCAACATCCAGCAATTCCTTCGCTTTGGTGAATACTGATGCAAAGTATTCATTTAGTACCTCGCCCATTTCCTCTGGCTCCACACATAGATTCCCTCCCCTGTCCTTCAGTGGGCCATCCCTTTCCCTGGCTACCCTCTTGCTTTTTATGTACGTGTAAAAAGCCTTGGGATTTTCCTTAACCCTATTTGGGCCAATGACTTTTCGTGGCCCCTTCTAGCCCTCCTGACTTCTTGCTTAAGTTCATTCCTACGTTCCTTATATTCCACACAGGCTTTGTCTGTTCCCAGCCTTCTACCCCTAACAAATGCCTCATTTTTCTTTTTGATGAGGCCTACAATATCTCTCATTATCCAAGGTTCCCTAAATTTGCCGTATTTATCCTTCTTCCTCACCAGAACATGTCAGTCCTGAATTCCTTTCAACTGACATTTGAAAGCCTCCCACATGTCAGATGTTGGTTTACCCTCAAACATCCGCCCCCAATCTAGGTTCGTCAGTTCCCGCCTGATATTGCTATAATTAGTCTTCCCCCAATTTAGCACATTCACCCTAGGATCACTCTTATCCTTGTCCACCAGCACTTTAAAACTTACTGAATTGTGGTTACTGTTCCCAAAATGCTCCCTACTGAAACTTCTACCACCTGGCAGGGCTCATTCCCCAATACCAGGTCCAGTATAGCACCTTCCCTAGTTGGACTATCTCCATCTTGTTTTAAGAAGCCCTCCTGGATGCTCCTTACAATATCTGCCCCGTGCAAGCCTTTGGCACTAAGTGAGTCCCAGTCAATATTGGGGAAGTTAAAGTCTCCCATCACAACAACACTGTTGCTTTTACCCCTTTCCAAAATCTGTCCACCTATCTGCTCCTCTATCTTCCGCTGGCTGTTGAGTGGCCTGTAGTCAACCCCCAACATTGTGACTTCACCCTTCTTATTCCTGATCTCTACCCATATAGCTTGGCTGCCCTCTGAGGTGTCCTCCCGTAGTACAGCTGTGATATTCTCCCTAACCAGTAGCGCAACTCCTCCACCCCTTTTACATCCCCCTCTATCCCGCCTGAAACATCTAAATCCTGGAACGTTTAGCTGCCAATCCTGTCCTTCCCTCAACTAGGTCTCTGTAATGGCAACAGCATCATAGTTCCAAGTACTAATCCAAGCTCTAAATTCATCTGCCTTACCTGTTATACTTCTTGCATTAAAACATATGCACTTCAGGCCACCAGTCCCGCTGTTTTCAGCAACATATCCATGTCTGCTCTTCCTCAGAGCCATAGTGGCCCTATTCCCTAGTTCTCCCTCAATTTTTTCACTTTCTGATCTATTGCTCCGGTACCTACCATACTAACCCTCCCGTGTGACACTAGCAAACCTCGTGGCCAGGATATTTATGCCTCTCCAGTTTAGATGCAACCTGTCCTTCTTATCCAGGTCACACTTGCCCCAGAGGAGCTCCCAGTGGTCCAGATAACTGAAACCCTCCCTCCAACCAGCTGTTTAGCCATGTGTTTAGCTGCTCTATCTTCCTATTTCTAGCCTCGCTGGCACATGTCACAGTGAGTAATCCCAAGATTACAACCCTAGAGGTCCTGACTTTTAACTTTCTGTATATTTGTTCAAGAGGGGGACAACCACAGAGAATCCTGCACTGACTGCCTGCCCCTTCTGGTGGTCACCCATATGTCTGCCTGCACCTTGGGTGTGACCACATCTCCATAACTCCTATCTATGATGCTTTCCACCAGCTGCAAGCTCCTAAGTGTATCCAATTGCTGTTCCAACTGAACCATGCGGTCTGTGAGGAGCTGCCATTGGTTACACTTGCTGCAGATGTATTCGACCGGAACGCTGGAACCGTCATAGATCTGCCACATCTCACAGTTGGAGCACTGCACCCCGCTGAGTGACATTTAAGCACTAGTTAATTAAGTTGAAATAAACACTTGAATATTGTTAAATTGAGCTAGATTTTTACTGTAAAATTAAATACTAAATACTGATCTCTGCCCTGAGGTTTAGTTACTCCACTATCTAGTTAATCAATTAGATTTGTTTTGCAATTTTTTTTTTTCAAATTTAACAGATTCCCAACCAACCAATCAGGTCACAGCTTTACTGTGCTGTCACTTCAGTTTCCCCCCCCCCCCCCCCCCCCCCCACTCAATTTAAAATGGTAATAAAAATCACTTATCTTCCAGGGATGCTCTCTGGATGTCCACGTTTGTTGAGACTGTTCTCCTTTCATTCCACTCTTACGTATCTGATTGGAACTCATGTACTTGCACCAGTGGGTTATCTTCCCAGCACATAATTCTGTTACTTCAGTAGCTCTCATGGATTCTCCTCTTCTCATCGACCTAACAGTACCTTGGCAACACCTTCTGCAAACAGCTTCAACAAGTATACGGTGATACCGCTCAGCTCTACCTTTCAACCACCGCTCTAGATTCTCCTGTAGCATCTTTTCCCTTCGGCTCTTTGTCTGGTATCCAGCCCAAAAAGTACGTCAGCTTCCTTTGAAAATTGAGAAGGCAGAAACCACCTGCTTTGGTTCAGGCTGTGTATCCCCCCCATCGTGTTTAGAAATTGCCTCACGCTGAATTGAGCTGCTCATAACCTCAGCATCAGTTTGAACTTAAGTTGAATTTTTGACCCTATATCCTCTTTAGACTGCCCAGTTCTAGATATACATGTCATCCTTCTCTGCACACCTGCACAGAAGGGTCATGTATTATTTCTGCAGTCTCGAAGGCCAAATCTCTCAATCTAAAGTCTACAAATGGAGTGGGATTCATTTTTTAGCTTCAGCTTTTTTCAGCACTGGGGTCATGGGCAGATCCTCCACATTAAACCAAGCAAGTGTGCCTGAGAACTTCTCCCTGGGAATTCCACTCTTTACAAGAACATAAGACATAGTGAGCAGACCATATAACCCTTGAGGTTACTCCAGTATTCAACACAATCATGACAGAGCTGGTTCGAGGGACTATATACTCTACTCCTGCATCTATTTGGTCTGATTTTATATCATTATAGGGGATATGGAATTATCAGGGTTGCCTGGGATTTCTCTAGTCAAGCCTGTTTAACATAAGGTGGAAGATCTACCCATAGCCCACAAATCAGAAAATGGTGAAGCCATCAGTCCTTAAAAGAACTCAGAAATCAGTAGTACTGAAAACAGGTCTGAATCATTTTCCGGTCTTTTAAAGTTCTGCAGAGGAGGGTTAATCGTTTCTTTCTTGACTTGCCAAAAGATTGCTTTCAGATCTCAAGGCTTTTTCGTTTGCTCAGTATACCTCAGTGTACAAAATGCCTCAGGATATCTCTACAGGAACAATTAAGGGTTACTTGACCTTAGAACAGCAGAGCAGTTGGCACCATAAAAACTCCTTAGCAGGTGCCAGCAACCCAACGCACTGTGTTGTTGGCCAAGTTGCCTTTTCCAGCTATCTCCAGACACACAGCCCAATCCATCACACTCCTTCCAATGGAACAGGCCAGTCAGAATTTCAGGGCCTCCTCCAGAATTCTCCTGGCTGGCCTATCGTTTTCTACACTTCACAAAAAACAACTTCTCCAGAATTCCACGTTCTGTACCTACCCCATGCCATGTGTGACCAGTATATCGGGATAAACTTTCCAATCACCCCCCCCCCCCCCCATGAATTGTCACGGAAAGGACAGAAATTTTGATGGAACATTTAAGTTGATCTCAGGTAGGAAAATCCGGTCTCGGGATGGGCAGGACTGGAAAATCCCATTGATTGTGTTTGCTGACCTCCAATGGTTCTCAATCCCTTATCACTTTAAGTTTAACATTCTCATCCTTATATTTAAATTGCACCATAGTCTCGACTGTGTATGTTTCTCATTGTCACCTCCTGCAGTTCTAAGCTAGCCATTCTCTTACCATTAGCAGCAATGCTTTCAACCATCTAGGTCCAATGTTTGGAATTGCCACCATCCCTTCCGAAGACCCTCCAGTCTCTGCTTCAAAGACCGTGGGCAGGATTCTCTGGCCTCCCCTGCTCGGCAGCAGGAGGCAGCCCACCGATAGCTGGTGGTGGATCTTCCCGTCTGCCACTGTCAATGGTGTTTCCCATTGAATCCACCCCAGCCACCTGAAAATCCGTAGTGGGGGTGCGCCGCCATCGAGACCACAGAATCCCTTCAGCGTGAATAGCTGGAAAATCTCTCCTCCTATCTTAAACACATGTGTCTGATCAAACCTCTTGGTCGCCTTCCTACTATCCTCCTTTGGCACTGTCCCCATTTCTTAATACAACTTTATGAAGCATCTTAGAAATAGAAGAATCCCTACAGTGCAGAAGGAGGCCATTCTGCCCATCGAGTCTGCACTGAATTTCCGAGAGAGCACCCCACCCAGTCCCATCCCATCTCCGCAGCCCTGTGACCCGCACATCACTGGACACCAAGGGGCAATTTAGCATTGTCAATCCACCTAACTACCTTTGGACTGTGGGAGGAAACCAGAGCACACGGACAAAACCCACACAGACACAGGGAAAATGTGTAAACTCCACACAGACAGTCCCCCACGGCCAGAATCAAACCCGGGTCTCTGGAGCTGTGAGGCAGCAGTGCTAACCACTGTGCTATCTTGCGGATTATGTATCTGTTACTAGCAATTTCCTCAGAACTGATCCCAATTAGCCACATAAACTCCCTGGATTACACAGTGGAAATGCAGATTTTCATGGGGTTTCTGTTGTATCGCCAGCAAAGTTGTGGCAACGGCATGCAAGTAGTTCAGAGGAAATGTTTGGCACATGTTAAAGGTGCAATAGAAGTTGTTGTCGTCATGGGTTTGTGACCAATTCGTTCAATGTGTTTCTCATTCACTGCTGAGTTATGTGCAGTTTCACACTGTGAACTCACAGCCAATATGTTAAAACCGCCCTAAATGATTACATTTTGGACATTCTTAGCATAGTGCCTGTGATATCATGTTTTGAAACTACACATAATTCAGCACTGAATGAGGAACACATTGTACTAATTGGTGCCATCATTCTAAAAATTGCAGTAGAAGATTGTTGTAGATATTTAAGTATTACTGTGCATTAACACTTGATAATGCGTAATCTGGGACCAGATATTTAATGTAGAAGGCCTCCTGTTGAAATATCAGGAAAATCCCTGACAACGATTAAATAAAGTGGTTTTCTTAATACTATGATTCTGATGTAATAGACCCATCTGCCTGGTAACGGGCATGTTGGAAGGATCTCTTTGGGATCAAGGCAGCTCTTGCATCACAAGTTAAATTATGGGAGATAGACGCTGTGTCAGCTGTCCATAGCAAATTTGGCGATCCGAGATTTGAGGTAAATAAATGTG
This sequence comes from Scyliorhinus canicula, assembly GCF_902713615.1. Taxonomy (NCBI): domain Eukaryota; kingdom Metazoa; phylum Chordata; class Chondrichthyes; order Carcharhiniformes; family Scyliorhinidae; genus Scyliorhinus; species Scyliorhinus canicula. The sequence goes on from NC_052150.1 coordinate 160,101,998, forward strand.
AACTTAGCTCAGTGATGACATTCTTACCTCAGCCCCAGTATAGAATGTAATAATAAGGGTTACTAGTGTCACAAGTAGGCTTACATTAACACTGCAATGAAGTTACCATGAAAATCGCCTAGTTGCCACACTCCGGCAACTGTTCGGGTGCACTGAGGGAGAATTCAGAATGTCCAATTCACCTAACAGCTTGTCTTTTGGAACAAACCAAAGAACAAAGAACAAAGAAAAGTACAGCACAGGAACAGGCCCTTCAGCCCTCCAAGCCTGCGCCAACCATGCTGCCCGTCTAAACTAAAATCTTCTACACTTCTGGGATCCGTACCCCTCTATTCCCAACCTAATCATGTATTTGTCAAGATGCCACTTCAACGTCAAATTTGGGACTTGCTGGGAGGAAACTGGAGCACCTGGAGGAAACCCACGTAGACATGGGGAGAACGTGCGGACTCCGCACAGACAGTAACCCGAGCTAGGAATCGAACCTGGGACCCTGCCGCTTTGAAACAACAGTGCTAACCATTATGAGAACTACTGAAGGACTGCTTCAATGTCAAAGATGCTATCCTCTGATAATATGCTAAACAAATCTATTGGAATTCTTTGAGGATGTAACTAATGGTGTTGATGAGGGGTAGCCAATTGATGTGGAATAGTTGGACTTTCAGAAGTTTTGACAAATTCCCACATAAGAGATTAGCATGTAAAATTAAAGCACATGGGTTTGAGGGTAGTGTATTGAGATGGATAAAACATTGGTAGGTTGGCAGATAGGAAACAACAAGGTAATGATTAATGATTTAGATGAGGGTACTGAATGTAATATCTCCAATTTTACAGATGACACAATGTTGGGTGGGAGGATGAGCTGTGAGGAGGGTGAGAATGTTCTTGCGATAGAGGAAGTGCAGTGAAGGTTTAACAGACTGATTCCTGGGATGGCGGGACTGACGTAAGAGGAGAGACTGAGTCGATTAGGATTATATTCGCTGGGGTTTAGAAGAATTTGGGTAATCTTATAGAAACCCATAAAATTCTAATAGGACTAGGCAGGGGAGATGCAGGAAGGATGTTCCTGATGATGGGTGTGTCCAGAACCAGGGGTCACAGTCTGAGGATGCGGGGTAGATCTTTTAGGACAGAGAATAGGAGAAATATCTTCACCCAGGGCGTGGTCAGCCTGCAGAATTCACGAACACAGGAAGCAGGTGAGGCCAAAATATTGCATGTTTTCAAGAAGCAGATAGGTACAGCACGTAGGGTTAAAGGGATCAAAGGCTATGGGGGGAAAATGGGAACAGGTTACTGAATTGGAAGTCAGCCATGACCATTTTGAATGGCAGAGCAGGCTCAAAGCGCGAAATGATCTATTCCTGCTCCTATTTTCTATGTTTCTATGTGACATGTTTAAAGCTAAGGCTCTAGCTGTGTGTTTAACCTGTATGCATCAAATATCCCACAACGTCTTTGAACAAGAGCAAGAGAGTTCTCCCAATATCCTGGCCAACATTGATCCCACAACCAACATCAGCAAAACAGTTTAATTTGGTACTTGTGGATCCTTAATTTGTGAAATCCTGTGCAACAGTGATCACTTTCAAAAGCAATTCATTGGCTGAAAATTGCTTTTTGCGCAGCCAAAGAATGAGAAAGCTGATATGTAAATACAAGTTACTTTGTTTTTTTTAAGTTCACAACTGATGTACCAGGGTGACTATTCAATAATGGGACTCTGTTACTGGGACTGGGACTTTACCTGACTAGAAATAACTTTGCAAAACAATACCTTTTGCTAGTTGAATCATCCTGGCTGGTCAACTAATGGAAACTTTTGACTGCTAAGTTGCACAGTTTTACTTTGATACTCCAGTGCCCCACTGCACACATTTGTCTGGATTTGGGTAAATCAAACAAATCAAAACTCTACCTTCATAGATTTCCAAGTATCTTAGTTTTGGAATCTCAAATACATTGCTAGTTGCTAATGATATGTTAATTGTATTATTAAGGTAAAATATATATAGGTAGAAGATAATGAATGATTAAGTATCTTGAGCACATACAAAGAGAGCATTGCCTTCAACTGCCATTGACCACTGCACGGATAGAATACATTATTGTCACCCAAATGGAATTTTAGTTTAACTTGCTAAGTTTCCTTCAAAGTTTTGTTTTTGCACAAAGCCCCTTTAAGGGGTGATTCATTGTCTAATACTTTTACTTTATTTTTTTGTTTTTACTCAAAAGCATTTAGAGACTTCACACCTGTGTGTCCCTGAATATGGAGCACGTTGGCACAGTGGTTTTTCGAGGAGGTCACAAAGATGATTGATGCAGGTAGGACAGTGGATGTTGTCTATGTGGACCTCAGTAAGGCCTTTGACAAGCTCACTCATGGCAGACTGGTACAAAAGTTGAAGTCTCACGGGATCAGAGGTGAGCTGGTAAGATGGACACAGAACTGGCTAGGTCATAGAAGGCAGAGAGTAGCAATGGAAGGGTGCTTTTCTGTTTGGAGGGCTGTGACTAGTGGTGCTCCGCAGGGATCAGTGCTGGGACCTTTGCTATTCGTAGTATATATAAATGATTTGGAGGAAAATGTAACTGGTCTTATTAGTAAGTTTGCGGACTACACAAAGGTTGGTGGAATTGTGGATGGCGATGAGGACTGTCAGAGGATACAGCAGGATTGAGATCATTTGGAGACTTGGGCGGAGAAATGGCAGATGGAGTTTAATCCGGACAAATGTGAGGTAATGCATTTTGGAAGGTCTAATACAGGGAATATACAGTGAATGGTAGAACCCTCAAGAGTATTGACAGTCAGAGAGATCTAGGTGTACAGGTCTACAGGTCACTGAAAGGGGCAACACAGGTGGAGAAGGTAGTTAAGAAGGCATACGGCATGCTTGCCTTCATTGGCCGGGGCATTGAATATAAAAATTGGCAAGTCATGTTGCAGTTGTATAGAACCTTAGTTAGGCTACACTTGGAGTATAGTGTTCAATACGCCACACTACCAGAAGGATGTGGAGGCTTTAGAGAGGGTGCAGAAGAGATTTACCAGGATGCTGCCTGGTATGGAGGGCATTAGCTATGAGGAGAGATTGAATCAACTTGGTTTGTTCTCACGGGAATGATAGAGGTTGAGGGGCGACCTGATAAAGGTCTACAAAATCATGAGGAGCATAGACAGGGTGGGTAGTCAGAGACTATTTCCCAGGGTAGAGGGATCAATTACTAGGGGGCATAGGTTTAAGGTGTGAGGGGCAAGGTTTAGATGAGATGTACGAGGCAAGTTCTTTTACACAGAGGGTAGTGGGTGCCTGGAGCTCGCTGCCAGAGGAGGTGGTGGAAGCAGGGACGATAGTGACGTTTAAGGGGCATCTTGACAAATGCATGAATAAGATGGGAATAGAGGGATATGGCACCTGGAAGTATAGAAGATTTTAGTTTAGATGGGCAGCATGGTCAGCGCAAGTTTGGAGGGCCGAAGGTCCTGTTCCTGTGCTGTACTTTTCTTTGTTCTTTGTTCTTTGGATGTTTTCCTCAATCAGTGGGCGGCACAGGATGGATTGAATATAAAAATTGGCAAGTCATGTTGCAGTTGTATAGAACCTTAGTTAGGCTACACTTGGAGTATAGTGTTCAATATGCCACACTACCAGAAGGATGTGGAGGCTCCAAAATTACATTTTGATATAATTTAATACGTTTCAATTAAAGTTTTTCTTTATAGTTTCAGTGCTCCTTTAAGGGGTTGTTAATTAGTTCGTTTGTTTTAGGTTGCTTAAAAGGCTATAAAGAGAGACCTTCCAGAACTTTCTCCTATCAGGAGCAGCAGCTATCGCCTGATAACCGCAGGAATTCGCACAGATCCATTTGGCTGGTGGAAGAGTGGATTCGGAAGTGGGTTTGGGCTGCTGGGTGACTGGAGTTGTGGCTGTGTTGGTTGACAGAGGAGTGGGTTGGATGGAACATAGAACATGTAGTGCAGAAGGAGGCCATTTGGCCCATTTAAGCCCTCTCTTCTACCCTATCCACGTAACCCAATAACCCTTCCAAACCTTTTTGGACTCTATTAGCAAAGCCAATCCACCTAACCTGCATGCCTTTGGACTGTGGGAGGAAATCGGAGCACCCGGAGGAAACCCACGCAGACACGGAGAGAATGTGCAGACTCCGTGCAGGCAGTGACCCAGCGGGAAATCGAACCTGGCACTGTGAGGCCACAGAGATAGCCACTGTGCTACCATGCTGCCCGCTATAATGCCACACAGACACGTGCATCAAAAGTCTGTCGATGCCCAGATCATGGCCAAAGCCATCCAGTGACTCAAGATGTCAATGCTTCCCCCGACTCACTCGGGGTGTCGAGCGGCTCAAACATGTGGTTGACTGAACTGACCCCATTTGGATGGAATTTCACATTTGTCCATGTCCCAAAGCATCCCTCAGGAACTTCAGCTCAACAATTTGAGCCGCCTCATGGAAATTCTCTCCGTGACTTTCCATTCTGCATGAAGGGGTTTCCGGAATCGTCTGCTACTGCACACCCTTCACTTCAATACCTTCATCAACCACCGGGCATGCCATGGCATTCTGTTCTGTCATCTGGGGGTGCAAGGGGACCTCCAGTAGAATGCTCTCTGTGTGGGAGTCCTCCTCAATACCATCAAGGAGCTGACATCCTACAGTCCTGTGTAGCCTAAGATGATTCATGGACTCCCAGGCTGCCTGTATTTTCTGTGTCCTTGAAGAGTCCGTGTTCCATGTTTATACAGGTTGCCAGAAATGGCTGCCCCTCTTTAATTATTTCAAGTGGTTGCTTCCCAGGTTTTGGCTGCACTTCAGCCCCACAGTCCTGATCTTTGGCTTCCCCAGTGTGAGGTTGACAGCGGGGGTGGCAGAGTGAAGGTAGGCAGATTAGAAGACAACCTTGTGGGCCTGTTCCTGGGTGTCCTAGTGTCCAAAATTGCCCTTAATGTTGGGTGGGGTTACTGGGTTATGGGGATAGGGTGGAGGTGTGGACCTTGAGTAGGGTGCTCTTTCCAAGAGCCGTTGCAGACTCGATGGGCCGAATGGCCTCCTTCTGCATTGTAAATTCTATGATATAAATAATGACATCGCCAATTTTGTACTAGAATGTGAGCCATGCCAGCAAAATCAATCGACACAGAGTAAAGACAAACTCATATCTCATGATCTCGAGAAGGCTTCATGGTCGAAAGTTGGTATTGGTCTTTTTTATTTTCATGGTCTTGATTATGTCTTGGTCATCGACTGTTTTTCAAACTACCCAGAAGTAATGAAATTGTCGGATTCTACTTCAAAATCCGTGATTAAAGCGACTAAAAAAATATTTGCTCATCATGAGATACCCTGCAGAGTCATGACAATGGGATTTGCTTTGATAGCAATAATTAGACAGAATTTGCCCGTAGCTACAATTTCACTCATATCGCGTCTAGTCCTCTTTATCCGCAATCTAATGGCAAGGTTGAAAAGGTGTTCACATTGTGAAACAATTTTCCAAGAAAGCACTTGACTGACTCAGATATGTTCTTAGCTCTATTGAATTACAGGCTACTCCTCTCTCAACTGGTTTATCTCCTGCTCAGTTGTTAATGAACGGATTGTTGCGTACAACTCTTCCATGTCTACAAGTACCTGATCCTGATCTTCAGCCAGTCATAAAGAAAATGCAACCTCAAAAGCATCTTTAGGAGAAATACTACAATGAACATGCAAAATCTCTGGAACCACTTAATACAGATGATCGAGTGAGTATTCAGACTCCCATTGGAGGATGGTCTGATCTAGCTCAGTTCATACGCCAAGCAGCACCTCACTTATATATTGTTCAAGCAATTGATGGTTCTGTTCTTAGAAGAAATCAACGTGGCCGTCGCCTCATCGGCAACCACAACCACAGAGACGTCATCCATTTACCGGCCTTCATCCCATCGACGTCGGAGTATGGTCTGGAATCCACCGACCTATGAAGACAAACTGCAGCCCGACAGTGACCCGGAACACTCGGCCGCGCAGACCCATTTTCCGAGGCAGGAACCGCACGCCAGGCAACAAATCCTCCATCCACACACCGACCAGAGTGAAGAACCTTATTGGACACAACTATACCCTTAACACAGCATACTCTCACCGTCTCCTTGGCTCAAAAATAAGCCGTCACTCCAGGAAGCGTGGAAAATAGGCCTGCAGGTGAGAGTGAAACAACACGGCCCCAAAGCCCCTCTGCCGAGCTCACTCCTAGCTAATGTCCAATCTCTAGAAAACAAACTAGACAAACTTAAAGCCAGACTCACTTTTCAAAGAGAACTAAGGGACTGCTATGTGCTCTGCTTCACGGAGACATGGCTCACTCCTGCTTCACCGGACTGTGCCCTACAACCAGAGAGCTTCTCAATCCCCTGAATGGACTGTAGGCGGCTTCAGGCAAGGCAAGGGGAGGTGGGGTCTACCTCCTAATCAACACCTCCTGGTGCCTAGATGTAGCAACACTGTTGAGTTTCTACTCCCCAGACCTAGAATACCTGACGCTAAAATGCCGCCCCTTCCACGGGGGTTCAGCTCCGTTATCCTGACGGGAGTTTACATCCCACCCCATGCAAACATGAAAATTGCACTTGACAAAATATTCACCACCACAAATAGCCTTGAAACGAAACATCCCGAGGCCATGTTCATTGTAGCTGGGGACTTCAATCAGGCCACGCTCAAGAATGTACTACCAAATTACCACCAGCACGTCACTTGTACCACCAGAGGCCCAAATATCCTGGACCACTGCTACACAAATATCAAACATGCCTGCCGATCTATCACCCGTCCACACTTTGGCAAATCTAACCACAAAGCTGTGCTCCTGCTCCCGGTCTATAAGCAAAAACTGAAGCGGGAGAATCCATCAAAGTAAGTTGTTCGTTGTTGGTCTGAGGAATCGGATGATCCCCTACGGGACTGCTTAGAGTCAGTGGACTGGTCAGTATTTAAAAACTCTGCAACCAGCCTGAACGAGTACGCCAACACAGTAACTGACTTCATTAATAAGTGTGTAGAAGACTGTGTGCCAAAGAAACAAATCCGCGTGTTTCCTAACCGGAAACCCTGGATGAACAGGGATATCCACTGCTTGCTGAAGTCTAGGTCTGAGGCATTCAAGTCAGACGACCCTGACCTCTACAAGAAAGTCGGATATGATCTAAGGAGATCCATCAAAGATGCCAAAAGTACCGGACTAAGCTCAAGTCCCAGGCTAGCCATACGGACCCCCGCCGACTAGGGCAAGGTCTGCAAGACATAACGGGCTACAAGATGAAGGCATGTAAAATCACCGGCTCCAATGCATCCCTCCCTGATGAGCTCAATGCATTCTATGCACACTCTGAACAAGAGGTCAACGAGAGCAAGCCCTCCACCCCAGAAGCATCGGTTTAACTTGTATCTGAGATCACCATTGAAGACGTCAGATCAGCCTTCTCGAAGGTCAACCCTTGGAAAGCCACTGGCCCGGATGGGGTACCCGGACGGGCACTCAGATATTGCGCGGATCAGCTGGCGAGGGTATTCGCAGACATCTTCAACCTCTCTTTACAACAATCTGAGGTCCCTGTCTGCTTCAAGAAGATGACCATCATCCCTGTACCAAAGAAAAGCCAAGCAGCGTGTCTTAATGACTATCGTCCAGTGGCTCTGACATCCGTCATCATGAAGTGCTTCGAAAGGTTAGTCAAAGCACAAATCAACTCCAGCCTCCCAAATTGTCTTAATCCACTACAATTTGCCTACCGCTGCAACAGGTCCACAGCAGGCGGCATCTCCATGGCCCTGCACTCTACCCTGGAACACCTAGATATCAAAGACACCTATGTCAGACTCCTATTTATCGACTATAGCTCAGCCTTCAACACCATCATTCCTGCGAAACACATCTCCAAACTCCGTGGCCTTGGCCTCAGCTCCTCGCTCTGCAACTGGATCCTGAACTTTCTAACCCTCAGGCCACAATCAGTAAGGATGGGCAACAGCACCTCCTCCACGATCATCCTCAATACCGGTGCCCCACAATGCTGTGTCCTCTGCCCCCTACTATACTCCTTATACACCTTTGACTGTGTGGCTAAATTCACCTCTAACTCGATTTTCAAATTTGCTGATGACACCACAATAGTGGGTAGGATTTCAAACAATGACGAGACAGATTACAGGAATGAGATATAAAAAATCTGGTGAACTGGTGCGGCGACAATAATCTCTCCCTCAATGTCAACAAAACGAACAAGATTGTCATCGACTTCAGGAAGAGTAGTGGAGAACATGCCCCTGTCTACATCAATGGGAACCAAGTGGAAAGAGTTGAGAGCTTCAAATTTTTAGGTGTCCAGATCACCAACAACCTGTCCTGGTCCCCCCATGCTGACACAATAGTTAAGAAAGCCCACAAACGACACTACTTTCTCAGAAGACGAAGGAAATTTGGCATGTCACCTACGACTTTACCAACTTCTACAGATGCACCATAGATAGCATTCTTTCTGGTTATATCACAGCCTGGTATGGATCCTGCTCTGCCCAAGACCACAGGAAATGACAAAAGGTCATGAATGTAGCCCAATCCATCACGCAAACCAGCCTCCCATCCATCGACTTTGTCTATAATTCCCGCTGCCTCAGAAAGGCAGCCAGCATAATTAAGGATCCCACGCACACCGGACATACTCTCTTCCACCTTCTTCCGTCAGGAAAAGGATACCAAAGTCACGTACCAACCGACTCAAGAACAGCTTCTTCCCTACTGCTAACAGACTTTTGAATGGACCTACCTCGTATTAAGTTGATCTTTCCTCTACACCTTGCTATAACTGTAACATTATATTCTGCAGCCTCTCCTTCCTTCCCTATGTATGGTATGCATTGTTTGTACAGCATGTATTGGTATACAGCACTGTATACCAATACATGTGATAATAATAAATCAAATCAAATCAGGAACTCTTCTTGGAGAATGTACCAAAAGTTTAGCATTTACTTTCAATTGAATCTTGTATTGAAAAGGAAGAGTACCCACACCTTCAAATACCTGAGGAAATTTACCTGAGGATGCTTTCAATATCTTTCTGCACAGGTGGAAGAGGTTTGCTCATGCTGTAGATTTGTTTCACAAGGTGTAAATCCTGACAGGCGTGTGCATCTAGTAGTGAAGATCTATTGGCTTCAACAATCTCGAACCGCAAGGATATCACAGTGTCGTTGTTTTTCATGAAGAGGTAGCAATACCCTAAGGAAGTAATCACGTTACCATTGTAGTCACTTAACTGGCAGTCAGTTTTCTGAATCTTAGGACTATGACAAAGTTGCGATAAATCATGAGTATTTATTATATTTGCAGATGCTCCAGTATCCAACTTGAACAAAATCTCGGAACTATTGACTTGTAATGAAGTGTTCCATTCAGATTTTGTGTTAATCAATTGTATGGGTTACAGTATTTATGGATTGGAAGTGTTCTTCACAGTTGTGTGGAACTTCTCAACAATTCTCACAAAGAAAAATCTTCAAGACTATAAGCATCTATATCATCATTAGGGTTATCCATTTTGAAGGTATCTTCACTTGTATTAACACTCTGTACATTTGTGTGTTTCTTCATTAAGTTTGAAGTTTTAAAGTGTGTCCCTTTTAGTGCAGTTCTACATTCAACGGCAAAGTGATTCAGTTTGCAACATTTGGTGCACTTTTTCCAAGTGCTGGGCATGTTTTATGTGGGTGGGTGTGTCCACAACATCCATACTTCATGACGTTGCTGTCATCATGCGCAGAACGGTCTTCATCCAAATCACGTAGGTTGTTGAAGTGCGCATGTGCAGATCGACTAAGTGCATGCACATTACGGCTGCCATCGGAAATGCACATTTTTGTCAACTGCGCCACAGATCCAACACAGTTGGCCCCGAGGTGCGTTTTCGCGCCCTTTTTCTTAACTGGAATTTCAGAATACTGAGTTCTGGATGTTTCATTCGCTCGACACATTGCAATAGCATCTTCTAATTTTAATTCTTTCTGCCTTAATAAATGTTCTCTGAGTTACTCATCTTTGATGCCAAAAACGATTTGATCTCTGATCATTGAGTCTGACAATATTGAGAAGTTACAGGTTTGTGACTTTAGTCTTAAATCTGTAATGAAGCAATCTACGGATTCTCCATCTTTTTGCACTCTCGTTTTAAAGATAAACCGTTCATACAAAGAACAAAGAACAAGAAAAATTACAGCACATGAACAGGCCCTGCAGCCCTCCCAGCCTGCGCCGATCCAATCCTTTATCTAAACCTGTCGCCTATTTTCCAAGGTCTACTTCCCTCTGTTCCCCGCCCGTTCATATATCTGTCTAGATGTATCTTAAATGATGCTACCATGCCCGCCACTACCACCTCCGCTGGCAAAGCTTTCAAGGCACCCACCACCCTCTGCGTAAAAAAGTTTCCACGCACATCTCCCTTAAACTTTCCCCCTCTCACCTTGAAATCGTGACCCCTTGTAATTGACTGTTCGAGTTTTACAATGAAGATCAAATTTTTCATAACGATATGATATTTTTCTTTATCATCTTCCGTGGAGAATTGGAAAGAGTTATAAAGTTCAATAGTCCAGCGATTGTTAAAAATAACGCGAGTTTTCTGTTATCACTAGCATTATCTAAAGCTGTGGCAGAGAGGTATAGTTGAAATTGCTGCTTAAATATTTTCCAATTTCCATCAATTATATCTGAAGTCTGGAACTGTCGCAGAGTTTGCAGTTTCTCCATTAGGCCTGGACTTGTCTGTGTGGTGGAGTAACCGGTCTGGAAGCAGCCTTGCTGTCAAAGTCTGAGCACAAGCTGGTTTTCTTTCTTCTGAGACTCTAATTATTTCCTAACTAAATAACTTCAGTAATTTCCTGGTATCAAGTTATGTTCCTTGCATTGTTCTCCAAGATAGCCAAAGTCACAGTGTTGACAAAGAACATAAAGCTATAGGTTTAAATCAAAACTAGATTATTTTACACTACTGGTAGCATGTTATGAATTCCCGCTACTTGAAATGGTTCGCACACTCTACTGAGTAACAGTTAACAAAATAATAGTGTTGAATCTATGATACAGTAATTAATTATCTCTCTAATATATAACCTACACTCTAACTCAACTTCACAATATTCTTCGACACGAACCTCTCCAAGAGCTTCTCCCAGCCACCTTTATAAGTCAACTCAGTGATGACATCTAGTGTTGATATATATGATCATCATCTTGTTAACCCTTTACTCACCTTAGCTTATACATATCATTATAGGCTTGAGGACTTCCACGGCCGATGGACGTCACAGGAGCTGGAGTGTATCATTATTCCTGGTGTAAAGTCTTAGGCAAGTGACTACTTGGCTAACTTTTCCACACTGTGGAAAAAGTTAGATTTATTTCCGTATATATTTACGCCTCCTACTCCCTGAAGGGTCTCCTGTGCTCCTGTGCCCCCCCCCCCCCCCCCCCCACCACCACCACCGCCCCACATGTCCGATACGTTTACCATTTCATCGGTAGGAAGGGGGAAATCCTTTGCTCTCTTTGACCGGGGCTGTGTATCCAGGGTCCACTGTTCCATACCTGGAGGGGTATAAAGGACTGGGAAGTGCGTTTTCAGGGCGAATGTCTGGGTGGTTCTGCTGCATCTCTTAAACGATGAACATCCATCCATTTGGAATGTGCATCCACAATGATTTGATACATAGTCCTTTGAAAAGGCCCTGAGAAATCCATATGGAGGACGGACCATGACCAGCCTGACCATTCCCATGGGTGAAGTAAAGCTGCTGGAGGGAGGTTTTGATGTTCCTGGTAGGTGTACATTGCTTTGCTAACTTCTCGATCTCTGTGTCTATTCCGGGCCACCACACATAGCTTTGGGCCAACATTTTCAATTCAGAGACTCCTGGGTGTCCACTGTGGAGGTCTTGTAAGATTGTCCCCTTGCCGCGCTTGAGAATGACCACTCGGGGACCCCACTGTAAGATGCCATCCACCATGCTGAGTTCAGCCACTCTTGTAGTAAAAGCACATAGATCCTCTGGGAGGGCATATGTGCCAGACCTGGCTAATAGTGGGTCTGTTTGTGTCCATTTCTTTACTTGGGCCGCTGTCACAGGTAAAGAGTCCATAATGTGTCGGCCGGTGATCACCTTGCCTGATGCTGTTGGCGTACTAGTGGACAGAGGGAGGTGGCTGAGGAAGTCTGCGTGCAGAACCTTGATCCCTGGGCGATGTTCCAAGACGTACTCATATGTCCCCAAGTGCAGAGCTGTTGTTGAAAATATGGAAAAATGTGTCATTTGAAACATGGAGGTCTGGCAATATCTGGTCTAAGAGAAACCTGAGAGAATACAGGGAAAGATCCCACAAAAGGTTAATAGCAGCTGCAAAGAGCAGGATTATAAAATGCAGATTCTTTCTCTCAAGCAGGCTCAGCAAACACACAGGATTCTTGTATTAAGCTAAAACAATGGCTCACACCTTCATTGAAAGTAACTACCTTAGGAAGCAGCTGGAAAAACATGGATGAGAGTTTCAATTGAATTAAGTGATGAATGTTTAACACAGGCAGGTCTTTCAAGTCATAACCAAGTGAAATTTTAGCATACAGCTAAAAGCAAAGGTTTCACATCTTCATTGAAATTAACTCTCTTAGTAAACAGCTGGAAAGGAAACGATGATGTTCAGTTGAATTTGGTGTCAATTCTAGGTGTGAAATTCTACCAATACCAAGTAAATTAAAAGAAATTTGGAGACAACCTGTCTACGAGAAACATAATTTAAAGTCAAAATCAAAGGCAAAGTTATGAGCTGGGGACAATTGGAAAATTAAACTATAGAAATCACAAGAATTTGAAGTAACACCTCTTGAAACCAAAGCATTTTTTGAATATCACAAAGGAACTTTGAACATCACAAAGGACAATGTAATCAGATCTGAGAGGTAAGGTTATGCCCAAAATGAATACTTAGTAGTATTAAAATGTTTAGATCAAAGATACTTTTTAACAATCAAAGTGGAAATAAGTTAATTTACAATAAGGTAATAAAAACTTGATAACTATGAGAAAGAATATATAAACCCAGGGAGCAGGAGCAGAAGCAGAAGGAGAACTCAGAGAACTCAGAGAACTCAGAGAACTCAGAGAGAGAAGGAACAAGAGAAGTATATTCAGCTTTCACAGCTCGGTCAAGGGAAAGCCAAGACAAGCAGCCGAGCTTAAACAGCTATACATCTAAGGAAGACTAGAATTTAAACAGGAGTCAGAGTCAGCTGAGAGATAGCTAGCAGAGCCAGCTCTCATAGCTCAGTACATGGGATCGACAACACACAGCAATGGAGCTAACCAGCGGACACATCTCAAGAAGACCAGACTTTAAAGAAGATTGATTGTCAAGCTGGGCCTGAAGGTCCCTTCAACTAACCAGAAGGATCCAGAAGCAAGATCTTTTTACCTTTCTGTAAAGAAAGTGATTTCATCTTTTAAAAGAAAAAATATAATAATCAAATAAATTAATTTAACCTGAAAAAGTGGTTATACCGAAAGTCTACTTTACTTACTTAACAATGCATGACCCAGGACATTGATGCTACTAAGTGGTAAGTAGATAAAATCTTCGGTGAAGGTATGGGTTATACCAGGGGATAACTGGAAAATATAGTTTGACCTGAATAGCACCCACTGAAGCCTGCATCGGAGTCATGGAGAGAGAATCCCTGTTCACCATTTAGAATGTCGGCCCTTTTTGATATAGGGGGAATTCTAAGAATAATGGTGAGTTTTCAAAAACAGAGCCCAACATGAATACAGGCAACACCACCACGGGGAGGGAGTTGGGGGGGGGGGGAAGGGGGGGGGGGATCGCCCTGTCTTCCTTGAATGACCCTAATAGGGTCTTATGGTCTGTATAAACTGTGAATGTATGTCCAACTAACAGAACTGTTTAACTCCGAAAACCAGTGATAAATCTTTGTTCTCTATTTGGATGTATCTTTGCTCTGCTGCCGCCAAATTGCGTGAAGCAATTTGGCTGCCCTGTATTGCTATCCATTCAGTGTGCCAGGATGGCCCCAGTGCCATAGGGTGAGGCATCGCATGTCAGTAATAAAGGTTTTGACAAGTCGAAGTGCGTCAGCAGATGCGATGAAGATAGTCATTGCTTTACTTCAACGAAAGCTATCTGTTGCCAAACCAAACATTAGGCCTTCATTAACAACTGGTGCAGTGGGACCAAGACAAGTGGGCAAGTTTTGGATGAACTTGCCGTAATAATTTACAAGCCCCAAGGAAGAATGTAGTTCTGATTGATCCTTTGGCACTGGTGCCTGTCGGATTGCCTGTACCTCATCGTCCACTGGGTGTAACCTGTTTTTGCCCACTCTGTAACCTAAGTAAACTACCTCTTTCATGTGGAATATGCACTCAATGTAGCACGTCCTCCAGATTTTTATGTGTCCCTGCCCAGAGGAATCGGTGATCAATATGTCAATACGTCAACCGTTACCTGTGATAATCCTCAGAGGATATTTTCCATCACTCGTTGGACTGTGGCACATGTTGAAGAACTCGGAATGGCAGCCTGGTGTACACATACAAACCCTTGTGTGTGTTGATCGTTACATGTTTCCGTGAGGCTGGATTAGAATCCTAGAATTTACAGTGCAGAAGGAGGCCATTTGGCCCACTGAGTCTGCACCAGCTCTTGGAAAGAGCATCCTATTCAAGCCCATGCCTCCACCCTATCCCTGTAACACAGTAACCCCACCTCACCTTTTTTTTTTTGGGACATTAGAAGCAATTTCTCATGGCCAATCCACCTAAGCTGCACATCTTTGGACTGTGGGAGGAAACCGGAGCACCCGGAGGAAACTCATGCAGACACGGGGAGAACGTGCAGACTCTGCACAGACAGTGACCCAAGCCGAGAATCGAACGTGGGACCCTGGAGCTGTGAAGCAACTATGCTAACCACTGTGCTACCGTGCTGCCCTTCAATGCAGAATTAATTGAAGATAAGCTCATGTCGAGTTTAGTGAAGGTATGTCCTCTGCTGAGCCTTGTGTAGAGATTCTCAATCTTGGGCAATGGATAATGATCCAAACGGGACGCTCGATTGATTGTCACCTTATTATCTCCGCAAAGGCTTCATTACCGGCACGGCTTACACAGCCCAATCCACGGATTTCACGGGGCAGATGATTTCCATCCACTCCAGGCGGTCCAATTCTGCATCGACATTTGGATTCAGTGCATAGGGGACGAGCTGGGCACGAAAATGCCATGGCTAGACCTCTGGATCCAATGAGCTCTTTGGCAAAGGCCCCTCAGATAGTAGCGAGTTCTTCTTGGAAACCAATGGTAGGTTTGCCGACTGTCAGGCGACTGATCAGTGAAATCGTGTCCCCTGTGTTGAGCTCAATTTGTTTTTGGAAACCGTTGATCTAGATCGTCACTTGATGGGCGCCACCAATGACACCAAGGTGCAGTATAGGTGGTGCGTCCCTCAGCTGATCATGTCCACCCTATGAGATGGTCCCATCAGGGTAGTGGCAGCAGGTGGGCAGACCTCCTAGGCGGCGCCCATTTTGTCGGCTCCTCCTGGCACGTCTGCATTTGTCCCGTATGTCGGGAGTCTCCGGCATGGGGAGGTGCGGCGTCTCGTGCTGGGGAAATGTTGCCGTTGGTCTTGTCTCCTGGTGTGCATCTCCAATGGTGGGAGAGGGGCATTCCGCACCCTGCTGAGCGTCCTAGGCCTAGGGCAGCCATTCCCTGAATCTCCTTGACACCGCGTTCAGCACCCTCCTGGAACAAAGCCATTTTGATTTCTTTCTTCAGGTCTTCTTCGGTGGCCATGATGTCTGTTATCATGAAATGCTACGAGCAGCTAGTCATGAGACGGATCACTGCCGGCCTCCCAGACGGTCTCGATCCACTGCAGTTTGCCTATCACCGCAACCCGTCCACAGCAAATGCTATCTCCCTGGCTCTACAATCAACACTCAAACACCTCGACAACAAGGACACCTATGTAAGACTGCTGTGCATCGACTACAGCTCCGCCTTCAACACCATTATCCCAACAAGACTAAGAACCAAACTCCGCAATATTGGACTTGACCCTCCCTGTGCAGCTGGATCCTTGACTTCCTCACCAATAGACCGCAATCTGTCAGGATAGGCAACAGCACCTCCACAATAGTCCTAAACACCGGAGACCTGCAAGGATGTGTGCTCAGTCCTCTACTGTATTCCCTATACACACATGACTGTGTGGCAAGATTTAACTCCAATTCAATCTATAAGTTGGCGGATGATACGACTGTGGTGGGCCATATCTCAAACAACGATGAATCAGACGACAGGAGGGAGATAAACCACTTGGTTGCACAGTGTACCGACAACAACCTCTCTCTAAATGTCGGAATGACCAAGGAACTGCGTATCAACTTCAGGAAACGTAGAATGACACACACTCCCATCTGCATCAATGGTTCTGAAGTGGAGATGGTCGATAGCTTTAAGTTCCTGGGGGTCAACATCACCAACAGTCTGTTCTGGTTCACTCACGTTGATGCAACAGTCAAGAAAGCCCAACAATGTCTCTACTTCCTTCGGAAGCTAAAGAATTTTGGGATGTCTGCATCGGCTCTCACAAACCTCTACAGATGTGCAATAGAGAGAATCCTATCCAGCTGCATCACAGTTTGGTATGGCAACTGCTCGGCCCAAAATCACGAGAAACTGCAGAGTGTGGTGAACTCAGCCCAACGCATCACACAACTTTTCCACCCCCACGTTGATTCTGTATACACCTCCCGCTGCCTCAGGAAGGCAGACAGCATTATCAGAGACCCTCTCACCCAGGCATTGCCTTCTTCCAGATCCTTCCATCAGGCAGAAGGTAGAGAAGTCTGAAGACCCGCACATCCAGACATAGGAACAGCTTCTTCCCCACAGCTACAACACTCCTCAACAACTCCCCTTCAGGCTGATCTGTTCCCTGTAAGAACACTATTCACGATGCCCTATGTTGCTCTTGCTCATGTATTTGCTCTGTTTGGCCCCTTGTTCCGCACTATACCCAATCACTGTTTGTCGATGCACCATTTGTCAATGTTCTCTGTTGAGTATTCTCTTTGTCTACCATGTACATACTGTGTACGTTCCCTCGGCCGCAGAAAAATACTTTTCACTGTATTTCGGACCATGTGACAATAAATCAAATCAAAATCAAATCAAAAATCAAAATCAAAGATGGGTCTCTCCTAACAAGCGTTCCTGAGCTGCCACCTCCCAGATGCCACTGAGAGCCTCAGATAATGTCAGGCCGAACTCACAGAACTCGGCGAGTTTCCATAAACAGCCCAGGAATTCATTTATAGATTCTCCCAGATTCTGGGCAGCCGTGTGGAAATGAAAACGGCGGACAATTAGTGGTGGTTTTGGGTCAAAATGGTTGTCTACCAGGCTAACTAAATCTGTAAACTGATGGGTGTCCAGTGAATCTTGAAAAATCTAACTTTTGATGACACTGTATGTCTCTGCGCTGCAGACCACGAGGAGGGTCACCGTATGCCTGTTGTCCCTGACAACCTTGTTCAGGCGAAAAAATATCGCATTCGCTCAATGTACTGGGTCCAATCCCCAATCATGGCGTCAAACCCCTCCAGTTTACTGATACGTGTCATCCCCGCTGCCTAAATGGAGGCCTCCTGAGGCCTAATTGGGGTGGGCCTGGTCCGGTGGAAATGGAGTCTCCTGCAACTTCACTTGACCCTCGTCGCCGGTGTAAAGACTCAGGCAAGCGACCACTCGGAAGCAACGACTGTAGAAAAAGTTAGATTAATTTCCTTATATCTTTACACCTCTTACTCCCCAAAAGGTCTCCCATGGTCGGCCGCACTTGGGCCGGGGAATTTATGTCATCCACGAGACGCATACATAGAAACATACATGTAAAATACAAGCAGGAGGAGGCCATTTGGTCCTTCAAGCCTGCGCTGCCATTCATTATGATCATGGCTGATCATCAAGTTCAATACCCTAATCCCACCTTTTCCACATATCCCTTGATCCCTTTAGCCACAAGAGCTATTCCTTCTTGAAATCACACAACATTTTGGCCTCAACTTCTTTTTGTGGTAGTGAATCCCACAGATTCACCACTTTCTGGGTGAAGACATTTCTTCTCACATCAGTCCTAAAAGGTTTACCCCTTATCCTCAAACTCTAACCCCCAGTTCTGGACTCCCCGACCATCGTGAACATTCTTTCTGAATCTACCCTGTCTAATCTTGTTAGAATTTTATAAGTTCGATGAGATCCCCTCTCCCTCTTCTAAACTCCAATGGATCTAACTCTAACTGACTTCATCTCTCCTCATATGACAGTCCCGCCATCTCTGGAACCAGACTGGTAAACGTTCACCGCACTCCCTCCATAACAAGAACATTCTTCCTCACATAAGGACATCAAAACTGCACTCAGTACTCCAGGTGTGGCCTCACCAATGCCCAATGCAGTAAAACATCCCTATTTTTATATTCAAATCCTCTCGCTATGAAGGCCAACATACCACTTGCCTTCGTTACTGCCTGCTGTACGTGCGTGCTTGCTTTCTGCGACTGATGCATGAGCAGATTCTTTTTAAAAATCAATGGAGTCTTCTCTTTAGAAGTGATGGCAGAGAGCAGGTCACGCGCCTGAACACTGACCGCACATGCTCTGGGCTCAAGAGAGATTCCTCCATTTTGTAGCTGCCAGCAGTTCTGATGTGAGCTCCAGGGCCCCTGGTGAACAACCCATTAAGAAGAAGCTGAAATCAGAAACAAAGCAATATAACAATGATTTCTTGAGGTATGGGTTTATTAATTGTGCCACTGCAAATCAGGACGCAAAGCTCATGCGTCTTATATGCAGTGAAGTACTGGCAAATAAAAGTTTAAAATCCTTAAAACTTCAAAGACATTTGAAGGCTAAGCATGACAAGTTTGAGGACAAATCTCTTGACAAAGCAAGTGAGACGTGAGGATCAAGCAGGCTCACCTGTCACATTAAAGGTAAGCGAAAATAGTGGGCCGTGAAGTTTGGGGGGTCACGAAGGTCAGCCGACAGGGACCCGAAAGATGGCGGTTGGCAAAAAAAGTTTGAAAAACAATGGTCTATAGGTTCCTGTTTTCTCTCTAGCTCCCTTTTTGAATAGCGGGATTATATTAGCTACCCTCCAATATGTAGGAGCCATTCAAGAGTCCAAAGAATTTTGGAAAAGAACCACCAATGGATGCCCTATTTCTCAGGCCACTTCCTTAAGTACTCTGGGATGAAGATTGTCAGGCCCTGGAGATTTATTGACTTTCAATCCCATTAATTTCCCCAAATCATTTCTTTATTAATTTCCTTAAGCTCCTCACTAAAACTTACATTTCACAGAACTTCCGGTACATTATTTATGTCTTCCTTTGTGAAGACAGAAGCAAAGTATGAATTTATTTCCTCAGCCATTTCTTTGGTCCCTGTTATGAATTCCCCTTTTCTGACTGTCAGGAGCCTCCATTCATTTTTGTCAATCTTTTTCTCTTGACATACTTATAGAAACTTTTACAGTCAGTTTTTATGTTCCCCGCTAGCTTACTTTCATATTGTATTCTCTCCTTAATTAATCCCTTGGTCTGCCTTTGCTGAATTTTATACCTCTACCCACTGTCCTTCCTTTCAGCAATGTTTCCCAGTCCATTATGGCCAATGCATGCAAAATAACGGGAGTTGGGAAAATATCCGGCTCGACCTGTCCACCTTGGGAGAAAGTGCCCACCAATTCAGGATCATCATTGCCAGCGGGGCAGGAGTCGGGCCAGTTGACCCAGGAAAATGTATGGAGGCAGCTGAGGCTGGCTGTTTAAAAGCTGGTGCTGTAGGAAATTGGCTCAGTTACAATACAAACACTCACCCCTCACACCCTCTCACCCCCCACACAGTCCCCATGCCCATGCATGCCACATCATGCTCCCCCACACATCCCATTTAACTCCTCATGCTCCTTCAAACAAGTTATGACCTTCCACCCACCACCGTCATGGCCCTTCATACCAGGAATGCTAAACTATTCCCTTTCGCCCGCACCCTATGGCTCCTCATGCCCCCGATGCCAAGTTCTACTCTTACACCCATGCAACAAAGCCTTTCATTTAGAAAAAAATGTATTTTATTACAATCATGTATCAAAACAGGTTACAGGAAATAAATACCCAGGGAAACAAACTTCCCAGCAAAGAACTATACAGTCTGTACAGAATTTTTTCCTTCTTCACCCCTCCCCCTTGACGAACAGCTCCTCAAACACGGTCACAAACCACCTCCACCTTTTCTCAAACCCCTTGCAGAGCCCTTTAACTCATACTTTATCTTCTCCAACCACAGGAAGTCGCACAGGTCACCCAACCAAGCCGCTACCCCCGGTGGCGATGCCGATCGCCACTCCTGCAAAATTCACCGCCGTGCAATCAGAGAGGCGAATGCCAAGACATTGACCTTCCTCCTCTCCGTGAGACCCCAAATATCGCCACCAAAGGGTCCGGGTCTACCTCCTCCTCCACTATCCTGACTAAGACCGCAAACATTCCCACCCCAAAACATGTGCACGTGATTCGCTGGCCCCCGCCCACACCTCTAACTCTCATCTGCTACCCCTGGAAGAACCGACTCATTCTCACCCGAGTCGTATGCAACATGTGCACCACCTTAAAATGTTTATCAGGCTCATCCTTGCACAAGAGGAGGTCCCGTTTATCCTACGCAGTGCCTCACTCCAACTCCCCAATTGATCTCCCCTCGCAACTCCGCTTTCCATTTCTCCTTGATCTTTACCACCCGCTCGCCCCTCCCTGCTCCCCCAGTCACTTCTACATATCCCCAATTCTTCCCTCCCTTTCCGCATCCGGAAGTAACAGTCGCTCCAGCAGGGTGTATCCCAACAACCTAGGGAACCCGCTCCTGTCCTTTCGCGCAATGTCCCCAGCCTGTAGATATCTGAACTCACTCCCCCTCAGCAGCTCTATCCACTCCCCTAGCTCCTTCAGACTGGTGAACCCTTCTTCCAAATGGGGTTGGGATTGGGGGCATGAGGGCCGTAGGGGTGGGAAAAAGGGAATAGCTTGGAATTGGAGGTATGCGGGGCCAAAGGGGGTTGGTGGAAAGGAAGACATTGGATTGGGCATAAAGTGGACCTTCTGAACTTACCTTTTAAAAGGTCCCCTCTTGCGGACTAGAGTTTGCGGCTCCACTGAGAGGCCATGGCCCATAAGTCTTTAAAATACTTGCTTCAACTCCATGAGAAATGAGAGGAGTAGGATTTGCCCATTACTGTAATTGAGCCAGCTTGTTCAGAAGCACTGGTTGCAGGTTTTTGACAGGAACCGCAAACACTCCTGAAAATCCTTAAAACCACTCCTGAAAATCAGACAACCCTTGAATGGGATTGGGAATCCTGGAATTGGGTCCCAGCCGCCATTTTTAAAGGGCTGCTGAGTTATCCCCACTCAGTGAAAATCCAGGCATGGACGTTGGTTAGGTGTGAGGCAGACATTTGTAAAATTGAGTACTGTAAATAAACCTAGTATAAAGTAAGTGGTTAGCATGTGGCTTCCTACTTCAGCTACCAGTTTTCCTGCATGAGACTTAACTGATCATAACCCACAATAATAAGGGAAAGCTTTTAAACACCCAAAATTGTTAAAGGTAAGATTATCCAATAGGTCAGCAGACATACTTCCTCTTTAAAATTTTAGCCTTATATAAACATGCCACAAAGATGGAAATATAAAATCCAGAAATACAGTAGGCGGTACGCTTTGCAATTAGAATTAAGGCACATTCTTAAGGTACAATAAAAAGAACTTTACTATTCATATGCCATATATGACCTAGTAATGCTTTATGTTGTCACTGGGTGCATAGGTAGAGAAGAGTTTCATTTCTCGGCCGAGACATCCTTCACCTTGATAAACATATTACTAAAAAACAAACAATCTGGAAATGACAGTAATACATTCACACTTTTGCAACCGAGAACATATTATATTCATGAGCTGTCTGCTGAGTCTGCAAAGCCTTGGGCATTGCTTGCCAATTGGAACTAAGTACAGCCTTGGTGCTGGATACTTGGGCCTTCTTTCCTCTGGTGAATCATCGCTATTGCCACACTGGTAAAGAGTCCCTCCAATTTAAGTAAAATGTGCTTCTGAAAACAATATTTATAATAAATCCAAAGCAACATGATCTTGTTTCACCTCACTAAGTGCCACTAGTGAATGCTGGAATTCATTAGTGATACGTGTGCCCATGCATCATTTGTTCTGTTCCAGATCGTACAATAAGTTCTTAATTAACGGTGCTGAGTAACACAGCTGGTCCTTAGTGCAGAGTCAATCTGACTGCAAATATCTCAATGGTGAATGCTGAGGCAAATGAATTATTAGTAATGTTATATCTACTCAATTGTGAGTAAGAAAATGCATGGATAATCTTCTTTGTCAAATGTCTTTGCCTTAAGATTAGTTGGGATTTTCACAGTAACTTGATTGCAGTGTTACTGTAAGCCTACTTGTGACACGAATAAAGATGATCATTATTATAGCTACGAATGACAGATTTCCCTCCGTAACAGCACTTTAGGTATACCGACAACTACATGGACTGCAGCGGTTCAAGAAGGCGGCTCACCATCACCTTCTCAACGGCAATTAGGAACGGGCAATAAAAACTGACCTTGCTAGCGATGCACACTTCCCACAAACGAGTAGCAAACTTGTTTTCCGCCAAAGTTATTTTCCATTACTGAGAATATTCTGTAGAATCAGATAATAGTTTTAATAAAGGCAAAGGGAGTCAGACAAGTTCCACAAAGAACACATTTATTTATAACATGCACTATTTATAAATGGTCCGGGTTGAACCTCACCGGATCCTCTCTCTCTGTCAGTCAGTTCCTATCCGGCTGATCTTACATACAACATGGTATCAGCCCCTAGTTAGCGGAGGAGTCATACTCCTCGAGCCACACGAGGAAAACAATAAACACAGCCCGTATGTTCTGTGCAGGTTTTTACAGTAGTGCAGTGTAATATTATTTATCTGGAGGCCCAGGGCAGCACGGTAGCGCAGTGGGTTAGCACTGCTGCCTCACGGCACCAAGGTTCCAGGTTCGATCCCGGCTCTGGGTCACTGTCTGTGTGGAGTTTGCACATTCTCCCCGTGTTTGCGTGGGTTTGCCCTCACAACCAAAAGATGTGCAGGCCAGGTGGATTGGCCACGCTAAACTGCCCCTTAATTGGTAAAAATGAATTGGGTACTCTAAGTTTAAAAAAAAAATTATCTGGAGGCCTGGCAACGTGATCTTCACCAGACGTGGACAAATCATGGAAATCTCACTTTGTTCGAGTGCAACCACAACCCTTTTCCCCATCTGTTTTGTAATGTAGAAATTTGAGTTTTTGTAGTTATCCATTGATGATCTGGAGATTGGATCTTTCCTTGCCAAGAACATTATCAAGGAAAAGCATAAATTAAAAAAAACGAGAATTAAATTATTTTGCTTTGAAGCTGTTTGAGCAAATGAAAAAGCCTTGAAGTAAAACATAACAACTTTCTGAACACACCAAACAGCTGTTGCTAATTTTATCCACAGGGGTCCCTTTTCTATTTTTCTGAAGCCAATGGTATCCAAATACAAAAGGCTCATATTCTCCAGTTGTATTTTTTTCAATTAAATTTACATTTTATGCTTGTTAGATATTATGTGCTGCCTTGCCTGTTGATCAGTTTTAAATTTCTTTGTGACGTTTATTAGACATATATGACAGCAATTAACTACATATTGCTGCGGTGCGAATCTATTTTGTTTAATTTGCCATATGTATAAGTAAGTCTTGAAGCAGGCAGGTTATACGGTTCAGCAAATGTTTATAACGGTTATTAAAATCATCAGATAAATTCTATTTCAAAGTATATTCAGTAAACTACTGTTAGAAAATGGCTATTTTAGAATGATTAAGCAGAGACCTGTCGTTATGCAATGACCTATATGTAGAAATTATTTTATGTGGTTAATTAAACACGCAGGCCTGTCACAAAACCACAATCTGTACATTACTAAAACAATAATATTATCAATCTGTACTAATGACATCCAGGTTTTACCATAACGTGTTCAACCACCTGTTTAAACAAGTTAACAATGTTCCCAGCACACATGTTCATGTATAAATATACAACACAACAATTGTCTACGATATTTAATGTAAGAGTTTCAAATATTCTAATTAAGGAAGTTTCCACAGTGTCTTTCTGGGAAGTCCAAATTTAACCTGTTACCATATTGATTATTTTTAATGATGTTTATGAGGTCACATATTATTTAGCCCAGACATTTTTGCTTTCCCTGTTTCAGACTATTTTTGTAAGTAAACTCTTACTTCCTTTGTCCCAGAGGCTGTTTTCATTTGCCTTGAAATGGTCATATCATCAATGCATTCCAATAAAGAACAATAGAAAGACTTGCATTTCAGTTTATAGTTCTTGAGCCCTTTCAGAATGTAGTCCACTAGACATTGAAAAGTGATGGATGCATTCTAAATTCCAAAAGGCACGATTATAAACCTGTACAAGGTAGGAAACCTGGAGTGTAAATGGACCCCTGTGCGTAGTTGCACTTGCCCTTCGGTTGTTACTTTGCACCTCTCAGCTTTTCAAAGTCTGCATGTGATCATGTGATGCATCATGTGATGCATTAGGTAAATATCAGCTTTTTCCAGACCATGTCGTTTGCTGCAACTTGAGCAGAACGCCACAATTTTGTGCATCTTAGACTGACAATGCCTTTGGTTAGGCCTCAGTTGAACATTTATGGGCAGTTTTTAACATCTCACTTGAGAAGGATATCAAGCCAATGTAAGAGAGATAAGATGTTACCAATGAATAACAGATTTATTTATAAAGAGAGGTTAGAGTGACTGGGGTTCTTTCATTTGGACAACGATATTTGACGTGATCAAATAGGAATATTTATTTTTTCAGCAATTTTGGCAACATTTTTAAGTTTATCAATGGATTCCCATTTGAATCCTGAAATGTTTTCACCACCGATTTTACTTGAAGATCTCAGTCTCTCCCTGTGCTTTGAATTGATATTTTTGTCCAAAACTAAGACTCTGTGAACTGAATTTTGATTATGCAGTCTGAGAACATGTAAGAGATTGACTAGTAGTTATTAAAATTATTAAAGCATGTTCAATAAATCTACTGCTGGAAAATCTAGATTGATTGTGCAGGATTTAGTCATTACACAATGACCTACAGCAAACCGTACATATTGTAGCCATTACCTTGATAATTAATTAAATATGTCAGTTTGTCAAAAAGCCACAAACTGCATATTGACATAACCATGATGCCATCAATCTCTATTAATAATGACTTACAGATTCTACTATAAAGAACTGTGCTATTTGCTTAAACAGTTACCAATGTTTCCAATATGTTTGCAACATGAGTATCTGCGTGCAATAGCTTTAAGGTATGCAACTAAAAAAAAATCACCTTTGGCATAAAATATATGAATAATTGGAGACTTGACCTGAGGCAAATGTAGAGTGAGGAACTAGTCACCAGAGACTTATGGTTCCAAAACATTGCACAACTAGGGGTTTCTTGTGTCATTTCTGGGTCTGTTGTAAAGAAATTGATAGAAATGTATTGCTAAGTGCAGTCAACACCGACAGTATTGTATTGTATGGAGACTCGGGTGGTAAAATGCAAAATAGATGGCCTTGGTTTTATCATCCAAAGTGGCCTTTAGCACCTCTGTGCTTGTCCTGGGAAAAGTTCCAGTGGCTGATGCTATACCGTCTAAATTTATCAAGCATGGGAAACTGGCACTCTCTGCTGGACGGAGGGAACAGTGCCCCAGGATATGTGGGCTCGATGCAAAGATTGTGACCCTGTACAAGTACAAGGGTGGCACAAAGATGACAACAGTTGAAGTATCTCCCTGCTGAAAATGCCACACTAAGGAACACCTTTCAGTGACAAAAGGACATTCTCTCTCAGGTCTACAAAGAGTTTGGTTTAACCATCAGCATCAGGAAGACAAATGTCATGATCCATGATATTACCACACTACCACATATCAGCATTGACCTTGTGATGCTGATGGTTGTTGATAACTTCACATAACTATGGCTCCGCAATCACCATTAACCTGTCACTTGATGCTGAAATCAATACATGCATCATAAAAGCTGTGACTGTTATGTCCAAGTTGAGTAAGAGAATTTGGAACAACAGTAACGTGACAGAACATCAAACTGTGAATCTACCAAGCCTGAGTCCTCAGTGTGCTCCTCCACAATAGCTAGACTTGGACAACATATGCTAGACTTGAGGAAAGGCAGTGTCCACCTTCACTGTCTCAGACATATCCTTGCATACCTCATGGTGGGACAAGGTCACCAACTCAAAGATCCTGGACTGTCCGCCAGCATACACTCATTGCTAAAGCAATGACACCTGCTCTAGCTCAGCAATGTTCATCAGATGGATGTACACCCAAAGACCCTCTGTCCGGTGAATTGAACACGGGATCGTAACCACCTTGATGTCCGAATCTCCATTACAAAGGCGCCTGCAAGCTGAATAAGAAATTGATTGACACAGACAATTGGTAGCCAGTCGCTGACTGCCGTGATCTCTGAGTAATTGGGGGCGATTTTGAACCCACACTCTCTGCTCGTTAGAAACTCGGAGAGGGTTCAAAATCCAGAAAGCATCAAAAAGCGTGATTCTCTCTTGGGTTTTTGAATCCCCCCCCCCCATCCAGTAAAGTAGTGTGAATAATGCTGTGTGCCCCCAGGATCCTCATTTTAATACATTAGCATGTTATTCGCGAGCACTCTCTCCAGTCCTTCCTCACTCACATCACACCGGTGTAATTTATAACCATGTTTGATCAGGTATGAGGCTGTCAAAGGGATGCCTCCAGAGTGCAGGGTTAAGTGTAGCCCCTGGGGAGATGGAGGGACATGCCCTGGCAGTGCCCTGGCACTTCCCCATGGCACAGGTTACACTTCCAGGTTACCTGGCAGTGCTAACCTGTGCCAGGAGGCAGTGTTGGGAGGGGCCCTAGTGGGAGCCTCATGGGGATGGTATGACTATATGTGTGGTGGGCAGAGGGGAGAGCAGACATTGGGGGAAGGGAGTGTCGGCACTGAATGTGGGGCGGGGGTGATGGTGTTTGATGGCACTGAATGTCAGCAGGGGGGTGGTGAGAGTCAGGCCTTTCAGTGGACAGCCACCAAAGGCACCTCAGATCAGAGGGTGAGATCCGCCGAAGGCCGTCCCCATGTCTGGTAAGCAGGAAGACTGTGCAGCATATCTGCCGGATCATGGCACACCTGGCACCACGGAGGTATAGGGAAGGACACCTGCTCCTGGTGGCTATCAAGATGATGGTTGCCCTGAACCTTTACTCCACAAGGTGCCAAGTTGGGATCTGTCCGGGACCTCACAGAGCTCGGTGTACAGGTGCATTTGCACTGTCACTGTATGCCCGGTCACACAATATATCAATTAGGACCAAGCCTATCAAGATGCTTAGGCATAGAGTCATTGATATTTACAGCATAGAAATAGGCCCTTCGGCCCAGCCTATCCATGCCGCCCAGTTTCTATCACTAAGCTTGTCCCACTTGCCTGCATTTGGCCCAAATCCCTCTACACCCTGCCCATAGAACATATAGTGCAGAAGGAGGCCATTTGGCCCAGCGAGTCTGCACTGACCCACCCACTCCACCTATCCCTGCAACCCAATAACCCCTCCTAACCTTTTTGCTCACTAAGGGCAATTTATCATGGCCAATCCACCTAACCTACACGTCTTTGGACTGTGGGTGGAAACCGGAGCACCTGGAGGAAACCCACGCAGACACGCAGAGAACGTGCAGACTCCACACAGGCAGTGACCCTGCGGTGAATCAAACCTGGGACCCAGACGCTGTGAAGCCACAGTGCCATCCACTTGTGCTACCTTGCTACCGTGCATGTAACTGTCTAACTTTTTTTTAAAGGAAAAAATTGGACCCACCTCTACCACTACCTCTGGCAGCTCATTCCGGATACTCACCACCTTCCGAGTGAAACAATTTCCCCTCTGCTCTCTTCTGTATCTCTCCCCCTCACCTTAAACCTATGCACTCTAGTTCTAGGCTCCTCTACCTTTGTGAAAAGATGTTGACTATCTACCTTATCGATGCTCCTCATTATTCTATAAACCTCTATAAGATCACCCCTAAGCCTTCTACGCTCCAGAGAAAAAAGTCCCAACCTATCCAGCCTCTCTTTATAACTCAGATCATCAAGTCTTGAGTCTTTCTAGTTTAACAATATCCTTCCTATAATAGGGTGGCCAAAACTGTACACAGTATTCCATGTGTGGTCGTACCAATATCTTGTACAACTTCAACAAGATATCCCAACTCCTGAATTCAATATTCTGACCAATAAAACCTAGCATGCTGAATGCCTTCTTCACCACCCTGTCCACCTGCGACTCTACCTTCAAGGAGCTATGAACCTGTACCCCTAGATCTCTTTGTTCTGTAACTCTCCACAACTCCTTACCATGAACTGAATAGGTCCTGCCCTGATTAGATCTACCAAAATACATCACCTCACATTTATCTAAATTAAACTCCAAGCCATTCATCAGCCCACTGGCCCAATTGGTCAAGATCCTGTTGCAATATTACATAACCTTCTTCAGTATCCACTATGCCACCAATCTTGGTGTCATCTGCAAACGTACTAACCATGCCTCCTACATTCCAATCCAAATCATTACTATATATAACAAATAACAGTGGACCCAGCACCGATCCCCAAGACACACCACTGGCCATAGGCCTCCAGTTTGAAAAACAACCCTCCACAACCACCCTTTGGCTTTGGTTGCCACGCCAATTTTGTATCCAATTGGCTACCTCACCCTGGATTCTGTGAGATTTTACCTTTTGCAATAACCTACCATGTGGTACCTTGTCAAAGTCCTTGCTAAAGTCCATGTTGACAACGTTGACCACAGTGCCCTCATCTACCTTCTTGGTTACCCCTTCAAAAAACTCAATCAAATTCATGAGACATGATGGGCTGAATTCTCCAAAAACGGGACTTTGTCCCCACGCCGGCGTAAAAATGCTGGGGTTTCACTCCAGACTGCCTGAAAACAAAAAGAACAATTCACTTACCTTCAGGGGGCTGTGTGGGACCCGGAGTAATTCTCGCATCTTTAGCTGTGGATACGGGCCCCCGCACTTCCGGTTCCGAGTCAGCGCATGCGCACAACGGCCGCGCTGAATGCGATGGCGGACTCAGCCAGCGGACGTGGACCAGCAAACAAGGTCCCACCGATCTGCCCCGCGCCGCTCCATCTGACCCGTCCAATCGCCACCCCGGCCGCCCATCAGGTCCCCCCGGTGCATGATCCCCCCCCCCCCCCCCCCCCCCCCCACCAGGGCGGCCATGGACTAAGTCCGCAGCCGCCATGCGAGAGTCCCGACCGGCCAGACGTGGGTAGAACCACACCCTCGGGAACTCGGTGGGTCAGGACCGGTGTATCGCTGGGAGGGCCTCTGGCAATGGCCCCACAGCCGCGCTGTAGCACGATTCAGGCGTAAACATCGATTGTCCGCCCCCGCGCCATGCGTGATTTTGGCGCGAGGCTGCGGAGAATCTAGCCCGACATTCCCCTTACAAAGCCATGCTGACTTCTCCTAATTAGCCCTTGCCTGTCTAAATCTCTGTAGATCCTGTCCCTCAGAATACCTTCTAGCAACTTACCCACTACAGACGTAAGGCTCATCGGTCTGTAGTTCCCAGGCTTATCCCTACAGCCCTTCTTAAACAAGGGTACAACATTTGCTACCCTCCATTCTTCAGGCACCTCTCCTGTGGCTGTCGATGATTCAGATATCTCAGCTAGGAAGCCGGCAATTTCCTCCCTCGCCTTCCACAACAACCTGGGATACATTTCATCAGGTCCTGGGGATTTATCTATCTTGATGTGCTTTAATACCTCCAGCACCTCCTTCTCTGTAATATTTACACTCCTCAAAACATCACGGGCGCGATTCTCCCAAAACGGGAGAAATCGTAAGGCTGGCGTCAAACCCGGGCGGGTTTGACGCCAGCGCGCCCCTTCCCGACCGGGAACCGATTCTGGTCCCCGGTCGGGACTAGCAGCCCGACGCCGCAAGCTCCGGCATCACGGGCTTAACGAATTTCGTTAAGCCCGCTTGCCGGAGTTAGCGCCGGCTTACACGTCATATGATGTCAGCCGCGCATGCGCGGATTGGAAGACTCCAACCCGCGCATGCGCGGATGACGTCATCGCGTATTTGCGCAAAACCCGCGCATGCGCGGGCCGGGATGCCCCTCAGCCGCCCCGCGAATGGATACTGCGGGGCGGCGGAAGGACAAATAGTGCGCGGGCATCGGGCCCGCTGCCCGCGATCGGTGCCCACCGATCGTGGGCCCATGGCACCCTTGGCTCGGCCATGGTACTGCCGTGCCAATCGGTGCCATGGTTATAAAAAGCGAGTTGTTCCCGCCGTTTTTACGAACGGCCAGACCAGGTCTGTTTGCCGTTCGTAAAAACAGCATAAAGGGCTGGGACTTCGGCCCATCGAACAGCTGTGAATCGCTGCCAGCCGTAAAAAAACGGCGGCAGCGATTCGTGTCGGGAGTTGGGCGGGGGGGGGGGGGGAGAATAGCGGGAGGGCGGGAAAAATGTCGGGAAGGCCCTCCTGCTATTCTCCGACCCGTCGTGGGGGTCGGAGAATTTCGCCCCACATTTTCTTTCCACAATTTCCCTAACATTCATGCCTTTCTCAACAGTAAATGCTGACGAGAAATATTCAGCGGAGTTGGTCACCCTCGCCGAGATGTCCCAGGTCCAGGAGGTGATTGACAGGATGTCTGTCGCCCTACGAGCACCAGCCCAAGTCGGGCCGGTCTTCACAAATCAAAAGGGGTTCCATTCGATGAATATGCAGCTGGTGTGTGACCATGAGCTGTACATCATGCACGTCTGTGCATGATACAGGCAATGTGCACAATGCCTTCAACCTGGCAAAGGTTCCTGACACCTCTGAGGCGCTCCCCCGGGTGAGAAGTTGGCTCTTGGGCAACAGGGTTTATTTGCTGCTGTCGTGGCTGATGACACCTATCCAGAGGCCACAGACCGATGCGGAGACCAGCTACAATGACACCGATGCAGCGACCAGGGGCGTGATCAAGTGATGCATCGACATCCTGAAGATGCAGTTCAGGTGTCTGGACCAATCTGGAGGAGCCCTCCAGTATAGCGCCAGGAGAGTCACCCACATCATTGTGGCCCACTGCGTCCTCCACAACATCATGCAGCAGACGGGTGCAACACCAGGCCTCATCTGATAAGGAAGATGCAGGGAGGGCCAGAATGGGCAGTGCATGGGCAGGCAGGCAAGGCAGCGTAATGTATGTGCCAGTGCAGGCGCACGGGGCGTTCTAATCACCTCCAGGTTCACCGACTAGGGGGCATGGCTGACGGCATGGACATCCTATGCGCCCCCCACCTCCCCAGATCCCCCCAGACGGCCAATCCCTGCCCAAACACCTCCCTGCATCACCCCCACCCCCCAGCATCCCTTCTGTGATTCTTACCAGCCGCATGGGGTGGGTGCCCTGGTTTGGCAGTATCAGCGAGTCTGGTTCATGGGATGGAGGATGATGAGCACCTGTTGCGTGACATCGGCTGAATCCTGCCAACGGTAACACTTTCCACCATCCAACTGCGTGGTCCCTGCACGTGAGCTGGCCATTCCTTCCACGGTCGTAGCAAACCCTTGGGATGGCAGAGGTGGGGATGGGGACGGGACTGGATTGAGGTTTGGAGGGAGAGGGAGGGGAGGGGAAGGGCGTGGTACCGGGGCCATGTGCGGTGTCTGACTCGGGTGCCGGCCCATGCCCACCTTCAAGTTCACCCATCTCCTACCCCCCCATCCACCCCACAGCACCCCCCCCCCCCCCCCCGCAACCAGCCCATCCCAGCCCTCAGCAGAGTACCAAGGCAGGTTGGACCTTTTGTGCACAGGTGTTTATTTTGAACATAACAGGTGAACAGCTCAATAACAGTGTGTGCCCAAGCCCCTAATGCTATCCTGTGGACTGCACCCGTGTCAACTTAACTGGTGTCTACCTTTCTGGCCTATGACCCTAACACCCTATGACCCTAGGTGGTAGATCAGGGATGGAGGTGCCTGCTGCGATTCCCCTTTGGCAGCCATCCTCTGGAGCGATTGGGGCTGGTTGGGCCTGGCATCCTCTCAGGTGTCCCATGTGGTGTGGTGCCACCTTGTTCTGCCCACTGTTCGCTAGGGACAGGAAGGGGGGGGTGGGGGTGTCTGAGGTGCTGTGCTGTTTCAGCATCTCCCCTGAGGGAGTCACTGGCACGGCCCCATCACCTCCTCCTCCCCCGGGGTGCTCGGTTGGCCCTTGGGCTTCTCCTGAAATGGGGCTGCACCCCTGGGCTCTCCCGCAACCAGGAGCTTCCAGTCCTGGAGGCCTGGTCTCGTCTCGACCAGGATCTTAATGCTGGTGACCATGGGCTGCAGGGACCACCTCCCTGTGGGACTGTGCCACATCACTCAGTGACTGTGCCACCACCTTCTGGGACTGGCTCAGGTCAGCCAGCGCCCGGGCAATGCCGACGAGACCCACAGCTCTTATCTGTTGTGACTGGGCCAAGCTCTGCAGTGCCACTGCTATGTACAAATGCTGGTTCATAGCTGTCTGTGACAGGGCAGCCCTGTCTTGTGCCTTGGCCACCACACACTGTGCCCCAGGCTTTGGATATCCTGACCTATGGCCAATACCTTCGCCCCCAGGCCTCCACCCGTATGATGTTGGCCTGGGTGGCACACATTGTCGATACCGTCTCCTACTGCTGCTGGATGGTTGCTGCCACCCATTCATGTAGTCCCCGATTCTGTGTCTGCAGAAGGCCGATCTGGACAGCAGCTAGCCCGTGAGATTGGGCTATCCTCCAACCGTTCATCCCCTCGGGGATTGCTATCGCCACCAGATGCACCAATGCACATGTGTGGCGCATTGTGCGCTTTCTATCTCTTCACCCCACCCCCGCCATGAGAAGGTGCGCATAACCGCCAAGAGAGAGAGAAGACCAGAGGGGGTATTGCCTAGCCTGTAACCCATTACCGTTGTGAAGCAGTGGGCACTGGGTCTAGTCGGTAAGCCCAGAGAGAGGGCAGTCGCCAAGGCGGTTGGCATCGGGTAAGCAATTGATAGTGCCCCAGGAGCCTCCTCACTAACGTGCTCAAACGAGGAGAGTGTCGCTGGGATGGTGGAGGGTGTCGGAGACATCTGTGACGGAAAGTTAGTGTTGTCCCTGGATTGGTGCTCTGGGGTATCTCAGGCTGATATTTCGGGGCTCCCTTCACTACCCATTGCCACCTCCTCGCTGGAATATGCTTGGGGTCGGGGATGGGGCGGGGGACACCAGAAGGGCCTGTCTTGTCGCCAGGTGATCCTGAAAGACAGACGACATGGCGCATGATTAGATTGCAGTTTGAGTGTTGGGTGGTATAGGGGAGGTTGGTGGTGAGGAGTGGTGAGGGGGTGGTGTGCGGCTGGTGAGGGTTTGGTGAGGTGATCGTGCCACACTTGCCATAGAGACACCACAACTCAGCGGGGGCCCCAATTGCTTACCCGATGCCAACCGCCTTGGCGAATGCCCTCTCTCTGGGTGCACCGACCAGACCCAGTGCCCACTGCTTCACAACGGTAATGGGTTACAGGCTCGGCAATACCCCCTCTGGTCTTCTCTCTCTCTCTTGGCGGTTATGCACACCTTCTCATGGCGGGGGTGGGGTGAAGAGATAGAAAGCGCACAGTGTTAGGCAGTCCGACACTGTATAGCACAGAGGTGGGTAGCTGGTGGCCTTTGTGAACAGGGCACCTGGAAATGGTGGGCAATATGGGTGTGGCTGGTGGTGCTGGGTGTGGAGCACGCACATTGCCAACAGGTGCGGTGTGGTCACCTTCCAGGTCGGGGGGGAGGGGAGATTACGGATGTGTGAAACGGGGGTTGGTGCCAGAGGCACAGTGCTGGTTACTCACCCTGGCCAACCTGAGGATGCCCTGCAACCACTTCCTGCACTGATTCTGGCAGTGGATCCCACAGCGATAATGGGCTCTGCTACCTGAGCCCAGGCCCAGTGTACGGCTGTGGGTGGCAGTCTCCTCCCCACCCTGGGGAACAGGGTGGCCCCCCTCTCCTCCACAGCATCCAGCAGGGTCTCAATCTTTGTGTCTACAAAACCAGGGTACCGCTCTCCGTGCTGCCATCTTTTTGGTTGGATGAGTGTGAGTGAGGAGTGAAGTGCTAATATGTGGCTGCAGTTTGAGAACCTCTCGAGTGGTAATCCCAACCATGGCGAATCGGACACCGTCTTTCATTGGACTTGACCGAGTTCCACATGGTGCCGGTGCTAACCCATTAACAGCTCTGGGACCGGCACCAATTTCATTGTCATGGAAGTTCACCAATTCAGCCCCGGCATCACTACTTAGTTCAAGGTGCTTACTTTTAGGTTGAATTACTCTCATAATATTCCATTAGCCTTCCATTACTTGCTGTACCTACATACTAAGTTTTTGTGACTCATGCAGTAGAACACCTAGATCCCTCTGCACCTTGGAATTCTGCAGTTGTTCTCTGTTTAAGAGATACTCTGCTTTTTTATTCTTCTTGACAAAGTGAACATCACATTTTTACACACCCCTCTGCCAGACTTTATCCACTCACTCAACCCATCTATATCCATTTGCAACTGCTTTATGTCCTCTTCACAATATGCTTGTTTCCAGACAGGTCAGGAGTGTAAGGTACAGGTTTGCACCCCACAGTAGTCCAGACCTTAACCCACACTTGTGAAAATTGGAGACCCAGATAGTAATGGTGACACACCATGTCAGTTCATTGGAGCTCCTACATAGGAAGGATGCAAATTTACACATACAATTCCACACATCGTCCTAGCGACAGAAGAAAAAAGATTGGAAACTTCATCAACAAGATAATATGGAAAATCAAATTGAGCAATTCTTCCCCCCATATCCCCATGACTCAATGCAGTCATTTTCACACTGCTTCAATCAAAGACCATGAAGTAATACTTGAATTTGTCCATCAGCCAGAAAGATGTTATCGTTCGGGGAGATTGAAAAAGAGTGGAAAAAAATTAAAAGAAAATCAATGAATTACCAACCACTAAAATCAGGAAAATGTAACATTTTAAAAATCTGTTCAAACTTTATTGAAAAAACCTGAATGAGTTATGCATTTATTTTTTAACTTCCTTTGTTGATTGCATCCATCTATGTACCTAAAGGTGTTGGTGCTGAAAATCTTGGAGTCTTGTTCTGCCTGTGGAAGTGTGACAGAGTGAAATTCCTATCGGCCCGTGGAGAAGGCCATAAATCCGATCCAAAATCTCGGCTGAAGCCAGCCTGCTGATAATTCTGTACTTTTCACGAAAGAAAGCAATTGCTCGATATTTTAAAGTTAATCAATTCCCTCTGAGATCAATTACTTTTCCAAGGGAACTTCTTAAGGCCTTCCCAGGGGCCTCAACAACCTCATGCCAGCTCGCAGCGAGTAAAGATTTCCTTGATGCCTCGTAAAATATAAAAGGGGGGCCTGGGAATTCTGCAGAAACACTCCTTTGACATAGGGAGCAAGTGGAGGACTCACCATCTTCCCACAACCTGAATTTAAGGTAGCTTTTTGGATAGAGCAAAAGTCCCTATGGAATCTTTTCCATCTTCTGAAACTCAGGGATTTGGGATCTTATTTAATGATCGAACGTGCCACAGGTCAAAGGTGTCAAGCCTCTCTCAGGCAAAAAGACTTATGAATGAATCAAATAACCACTATCTGTTAAATGATTCACAGTTGATCACTCAAAATAACGTCATTGATTAAGTTAGTGACAGTAACCAGTGAAATCGTAACTGAGCAAACAAATATTCCCAAAGATCCACTCAAAGCAACCAGCAAATACTACAAAATCAGACAACCAAATTATTCAAATTACATTATTCAAGGGGATTTTTCATCCACTTTGAATGTCACTAACTCTTTTGTCATGTGAGAGTACCTTTAAGAAATGGATGTTTAAGCAATGTACCTTTAAGAAATGAAGCAGCTCATATTACTGAAGTGATGTCAG
The DNA here is from genome assembly GCF_902713615.1 of Scyliorhinus canicula. Classification (NCBI taxonomy): domain Eukaryota; kingdom Metazoa; phylum Chordata; class Chondrichthyes; order Carcharhiniformes; family Scyliorhinidae; genus Scyliorhinus; species Scyliorhinus canicula. The sequence goes on from NC_052150.1 coordinate 160,138,423, forward strand.
AATGTGGGTGGAGCTGGGTGTTTACCTCAGCCATTTTGCAGTGTTTTGGTTTCAGTTTTGAGGAAAAGAGCTTGGGTGTGTCTGTGTTTTTGCAGTAAGCTGGATCTGCGGTGATCTTTGCTATGAAAGATTGTCTCTGAATCATTTGGGTGATTTAAACTCATAATAGTAATGTCTTTAACCTGATGTGTTTCTGTTTAAAGGTGTTAAGTCTTTTGGAGGTTTGAAGGAACATTTTGAGGGATTATTTAGTGTTGTATTATTTTTGGGGTTATATTTGAAGTAAGGGGTGTGAAGGGATCCAATGTTTATTTGAAAAGGTTAAGTCGAATTCATGGAATAAACATTGTTTTGTGTTTAAAAACCCACGTGTCCATAATTGTAATACCACACCTGGAGACCAGGCCGTGTGCTTCAAAAGCAACAATACATTAAAGGGAGAGGTTGGTTGAACTCCATGATATATTTTGGGGTTCTGAAAACGCCGCTTCCATAACACTTTGATCAGATTTTTCTCAGCTATTCTGCCTTGAATTTGGAAATTTAAAGATAGTAAAAGATGGTTATAGAGTAAGATGACCTACCGCCCAAAGCCTCTCAGCCCACTAACTTGCTGCAACCATTGATGCCACCTTGTTGCACCTTCCTGTCTAAGGTAGGCAATTAAATGTCTAACTTCCTTTAAATTGTAAAGCAACTAATCACATTTAAATTTAAATTCAAAGAGAAAGTATAAAATGGTCCAGCTTCACCTCGGGCAATCTAAGATCATGAAGTGGAGGCTGGGCTATTCAGAGCTGCTCTTGGTTGATAGCCATTACTTTGTACCAAAAACATTTTCATTGGACCTCTTACCGCTTTTAGAAAGCCAGCAGGGTTCAAAGTCGAGGTGGCTGTGTTCCTGCTAAGGGTGGGTTCAAGTTCGAGAGGAAAATTCCCAGCGGGATCTGAATTTTCTCAGGACCTGCGTCACAGTAACTGTGCATCTGCAGTGTGCATCATTATAATGATTGAGGAATTCCAATAAATTATGCATGATTGACTTGTGCCATTTTCTATGCCACACAATAATGTTTTGGTTCCGCGGAGGGCCTTGGCGAAAAGGCAAATGTCTGAATAGCAAAGCTCTGCTAACATTAAAATCAATGATAAAATTCAGTGTGTTGAATTCTCACCATTGTGACATTGTGTGCCACTCCCACCAAAGGCAACTGCCTAGATTAATTCATTTCAAATGGCTGACATCATTGTCACTTGCTTCAAGGAAATTCTAGGGCACAATTTTATGTAGTTTTTGTTTCTGTGCAACTGTATGAGTGATTGATTATGCAATGATGATATGATATTTTTATATAAATTATGAGGTATGAAGATGGTGGACATTTGATGTTGACATCTGAAAGAGAGCCACTGGAGGCTGATTATTTGGAAGGGCATTGGAAAAGGTGAGCAGAAAGGAAAGGTGGAATTTTCCATTTTCCCACGTGACAGGTTTAACAGTGGGTGGAGAGGAGGGCAAAGTGCCTGGACCCGGAAAAACGGTTTCATGCATTCCCACCTGTCATGGAGGATGACCATTCCCGCTACAGGCCAGCATGAAGTCATTTGGTACCCATTAATGGGATGCAGATGAAGGCCTGACAGGAATGCTCCACTCTCTCCCTATTATCTCTGCTCCCAGTGGGTTGTTAGTCTGGTCCAGAACACGTCTAGACCAATGTCGCATGAAAATGTTTGAACTTCTCTGAAGAAGGCCAGGGGCAGCTTGTGGCGATCGACATGAGTCCTCCGGCAACTGGAACCTGGAGCATCCCGTGCAGCATTGGGTGCGTGGAGTATCATCCACGTGGATCTTCAAGCAACAGCTTCTTCCAGAGGTGGGTCTTCCAGGTGTGAACGGGCATCGGGGTGGGGGTGGGGGGGCGGGGGAGGAAGGGGGGAATGGGGTTCGGAGGGAGGGCTCTGTGATGTCAATTGATGAGTCAATTAGGTGAAAGAGAGACCCTGCTCGCCCTGCATCTGGGTTAGGGCGGGTGGATTCCCAGATGGAATTCCATCTGTTCAATTTGACCTCAGAGTTAGGTGGATTGGACATGATAAATTGCCCTTAGTGTCCAAAATTGCCCTTAGTGTTGGGTGGAGTTACTGGGTTATGGGGATAGGGTGGAGGTGTTAACCTTGGGTAGGATGCTCTTTCCAGGAGCCGGTGCAGACTTGATGGGCCGAATGGCCTCCTTCTGCACTGTAAATTCTATGAAAATTCTATGAATTCACCTTGGGAGGGGGGGGGGGGGGGAGGGGGGGGGGGGAACGTAAAGTTCTGCCCCAGTTGATGCTTAACACAGAGTTGGCCACCATGATGCAAACATTAGCTTAAGGAGCCAAAATTCTGCGACTGATTATCAATGTCATGTATTATATTCGGTATAATATTCCTGCCATGGTGAAATAACAGATGCAATGTGAAGAAGGAGGATTCAGCAGTATCACTAAAATCCTGCATTTAAATATTTATTCACCACAGTTACATTAACTTATCTTTTGCGTCAAATAGCACAAGGCAAAACCATTCCAAAAGTAGGAAATTGTATGTATTTCCATCATGTCTCTGAAAAACTGCAAAAGGGAAAAATATTTTAAATGTAATTTTTACTGTCGGAGGATAAAATATGTGGCAGTTGCATGACAGAGTATATTCACAAAGTGTCTCTCTCACAATACCATGATTAATTATCACTTAAATAAGTAACTTATCTTTGCCACCTGCAGACTGTACGGCTCCTGTATGCTTTCTGCAGTGAACCAAAAACATTCCATGCATTTTAATTTCTATTTCATATTCACTAGCAAGAAGCAAAGGAGAAAACTTAAAATAGTCTCCAGTATCTAATGGCTATTGCAAATAACATCCGTACACTGGATAGTAAAATGCACAAGAAAACATATCGCATCATAGCTTACGGTTACTGCGAAAGAAGCAACTAAATTAAACAATTGATCTTCAAGTTTGTTTTTATAATTTTGAACTGGCTACAGAATAACACAATATTGGTGAAAGAATGGTAAATGTAAAAGGAACAAATAATTAAGGAAAATGGAGGAAGTAAACATTCCTTCAATCTATCAAATTTGCTCCATATATGTTTGGCTAGCCTTTAACCTACCCCCACTACAATCACCACTTATCAATCTCCCAATTTAAGAAATACTCACAGCTGAATACACGCTCATATTTTCATAATAATCACTTACTGTCACAAGGAGGCTTCAATGAAGTTGCTGTGAAAAGCCCCTCGTTGCCACATTCCGGCGCCTGTTCGAAGAGGCTGGAACGGGAATTGAACTCGCACTGCTGGCATTATTCTGCATTACAAGCCAACTGTTTAGCCCACTGTGCTAAACCATCCCCACTACAATTGGATTTGACACATAAACTATATTTATCTAACTCACTAACTCATTAACTGCTCTCTTGCTCTCTCACTATCTTCAGTACTCTGAGCTCAGCTCCTACTCCTACCACTGGAGAAAGAAGCATTTGCTGTGTGGAAGAGTCAGAAAACAAGGACCAGAGGCCTTGATCACAAGTCTTTCCATGGCAGTGAAATTGTGTTAGCAATGCGACCCCTCCAAAGCCTGTATGGAAGGGAACCTATACGGCAGGATTCTCCGTTTCTTAAACGAAGCGTTGACGCCGACGCATGACTGCAAAACTGGCGCTGCACCTGGACCAATTCAGTTACTGTTAAGGGGCTAGCACCGGCAATATGTGGAACACAATCGATTCTAATGAGAAACAGTGCTGGATTCATCTGGAGAAGGTTGCCCATAGCCGACTGGAGTGGGAGAAAACTGGAGGGGGACCGCCGGACCTATGGCCCTACATCATGGCAGAGCAGAGGGCCCTGGACTTGGTCAGTGGGCTGGAGGAAAGGAGTTTGCGAGGTTGGAGGTCGGCCGTGGTTAAGGAAGTAGACCCTGCTGAGATGCGGTTCCCCATGCCATGTGTGTCAAGCCCCCTCCCCAACACCATCGTCGCATCACCCTTAGCTACAACCCCACACCACCCTCGACCTCAACACCACCCTCACCCCCACCACCTCCCTGGCCCTGTCGCCCAGGAGAATCACAGCAGGCTGCCTCCAACCCTGATGTGCCATCTGGGGATCCAGCAAGAAGTAGCGTTAGTGCCCGTAAAGCCAGAAAGTTAGACACTAGATAAGTTGGCACTGGTGCAGGGCACAAATCTATATATGCGTTGATGCATTAACATCTGTTCCGCTGTTACAACCTGGCTCAGTGCTCGGTCAGATCGGTGTGAGCCGTGTGCTGCCTACGGAAGGGTTGCTTGGGGGGGGGGGGGGGGTGCGGTGGAACGGGCAGACATTGTGGGTGGTTTGGGCTCCCCCTCCCCCATTGGCGTCCGTGCCCATCACTGTCGCCCCAGGGATTCGATGTCACCGTGTGATGGAATTGCCAGCTGGCATGCAGAGGTCACCCAGGTGGACAGTGGGAACTGTTAACGTGTACAGGAGTCAGACATTGTCAAACAATGTGGAGAACCAGAGCTCATCACAGAGGGGGTTGTCATCCTATGGAATAGTCCCGGTGTTACTGCAAACCCAGTGCCACACTCTGTATTGCGGCAGGTATGTATCACAGAGGGGTTGCAAGCTGGGGAGTGGCTGGAGGGGGAGGGTGGGGATGGGATCGAGCTGAGGAGGTGGAAATGAGGTGTTCGTGCCCTGCCCTGCCCGCTCCCCACCCTCCCCCACCCCTGTCGGTGAACATGGAGGCGATCAGATCATCCCATGCACGTTGGCCCTGGCGCACATGTTGTGCAACCTCCCTTGCCTGCCTGGGCCCCTTGTCTTGCCCAACCTCCCCTTCCCCCACATCCTCCTCGTCGGTCAAGGCCAACTGCTCATCCTCCCATCCTCCTCCTCCAGCACAACACCAGTCTGCTGTGCGATGTTGTGGAGGACACAGCAGGCCCCCACGATGCGAACGACCCTCTCAGCATCATACCGGATGTCCCCTCCAGAGCATCATCAAGAGGCTGAAGAACTGCTCGATCATGATACTGGTTGCTGCATGGAGGTCTGGGACCTCTGGATAGGTGTTCTCAGCCACAACTGCAATGGATAACTCCTATCTTCCAGGAGCCAATCCCCGGGGGGGGGGGGGGGGGGAAGGGAGGTGCACGTCTTGAACATTGTGGTTAGATGCCTGTACACAATTCTATATATAGTTAGCAATGCGACCTCCAACCATCTCTTGGCAATAGAGATCATAGAATTTACAGTGCAGAAGGAGGCCATTCAGCCCATTGAGTCTGCACCGGCTCTTGGAAAGAGCACCCTACCCAAGAGCTATCACGTGACTCAAGACACCCACCAGTCGGTAGTAAGCCATACAAAAAGACAGTCGCACTTAGAGTAGCTCCAGGAGAATTCACTGAATTCATTTATTAGCCATTGTCTGTGTAGTTCCATAGTTATCTTTTCCACATGTTTAGGAATTAATCATCTTAATACTTTAACAACTACATGCTTTGTGTACCCCATTACAATGGTTACAATACAGAACACCACAAGCATGTCGGGAATGGTCGAATGTGCCTGGATGAAGACGATGAGCACACTGACGGATATTGGGGGCATGATGTGCAGCTGATGGTCACATGTGCATCAAGTGACTTTTGGTTTGTGTAGAGACATCTGTCATCTGCAGGTGCTCATCTGCAGGTGCTGTCGATCACCTGCTGGACCCAGGACATGTCGGTGATGGCAGCAAACCCCGCTGCCCGGGCATCCTTGTGGGATCGGTCCACATTTAAATGGATGTATTGAGCTGACTGGGCATATAGGGCCTCCGTGACGGCGAGGATGCACCTTTGCACTGAGGTCTGTAAGATCTCGGACAGATCTCCACTCAGCACCTGGAAGATAAAAGACCATCAACTTGATGGCCACAGAGGGCGGGTGTCCACCCCATACCCCCAAGGTGCCAGGTGTGCCATGATCTGGAAGATAAGTCGCTCTGTTTCCCTGTTCAGCTGGCGTCCTCGATGACATGGCTGGTCCGAATGACAGGCACTGCTAGTGGGAATGGGAAGTTTCGGCGTGGCCAGTTCGGCGTGGCTGATTCGGCGTAGCCGATTCGACGGAGGAATTTTTCGGCGGAGGGACGTTTCGGCGTCAAATTAGTCGTTATAGTCGTTTTTTGCCAAATAGTCCAGTTCTAATTAGCTCTCTCTCTCGTTCAAATAAGCTATTCTAATTGCCAAATTGTCCAATTATAAGCTTCAGTGCAGCTTCCTTCAGTGATTTCCTTCAGTGCAGCTTCTCTCTCTCTCTCGTTCAAATGCGCTATTCTAGTCGTAATAGTTCTAATTGCCAAATAGTCTAATTAGCTCTCATTTGTTGACGGGACTTTCACTATTGCGCCTAGTCTTTTTCATCAGGTGTATGTTATATCGGCTAAGAAGCGTGATGGAGTTAATCCTATAGTTCATGCTCTGCTTCCTAACAAAGAGTAACTTATTTTCGTTTATTTGAGTTACTTAAAACCATCGAACCTAATTTGAGACCGACTCCTATAATTTGTGACTTTGAACAAGCTGCCATTCATGCTCTGCAAGATGCATTTCCCACCGTTCGCATTAAGGGATGCTTTTTCCATCTAGCCCAAAACATGCAGACATCTTATTTCATGGGGTTTATCTAATCGCTATAAAACCGATTCTGACTTTGCGTTATGGGCTAAAATGATTATAGCACTCGCCTTTGTTCCATTAGAAAAGATGGATGAATACATGGATACATTAGCAGCAGTTCTTCCTGATGAACTAATAGTCTTGTTCCATTGGTTTGAGGATACTTATATTGGACGACTGAATAGGCGTCGAAATGCAAGGATGACCCCTCTTTTCGCTCCCGAGATATGGAACCTTTATGAGCGAACTCTAAATAATGAAGATCGCACCAACAATCACGCCGAAGCTGCCAATCGACGTTTGCAATATGAGCTAGGAATGCATCATCCTTCAATCTGGAAATTTATTGATGCCTTACGGAAAGTTCAGAAAGGACGTGATGCATTTCTCAAAAAGTTGACAGCTGGATATCCGCCCCCCAAAAATCAAAAAAAATATAGAGATACTGATGAACGGATCAAAAAAGTCATATTGGAAGTTGAATCATTAAATCCTATTGAATTCCTGAGGGGTATTGCTCATAATTACGAAATGAAGAAGTAATTTCTAAGATTAAATAGCTTTACTGGGTTTTTTAATTAATTGTTTTTTATAATACAGTATTTGCAAAATTTTAAAGACAGTTTAAATATTTTAAAGATAGAGATGCTGATGACGTCGAGATGTCCTGGCGCCTAAACGGCTGCGCCGAATAGTCCAATTATTTCCCTGACGCCGAATCAGCTACGCCAAATGGGCTACACCGAAATGTACCAAACCCGCTGCTAGTACACAGGATGCCTTATACAACGCCTACTTGGCGTCTCCTCCTCCTCTGCCTGCGGGGTGGCTGGCTCTCCATCCTGGCCGGCTGCCTCCTGTTCCTCTGGGGCACGCTCCGTTACTGCAGCCTTCCCTCCTCCTCGAGCAGCTCCAGCTCGTACAGCCGCAGGGCATCCCCCAGGGCTGTGGCAACTAGCAGGAAGGCCACCTGGTTGTATTCCAATATCCATTGTCTGCAGGGGGTGAAAGGCCGACATGTTAGCATGGTACGTACCCTCGTGCCCAACCAGGTCAGGCTACATGGTTGCCCAGTTGGCACTGCAGGCTCTGCCCCCGGACCCCTGGCCCCTTCTTTGCCTGGCCTCTGACCTGGCGCCTGTCGCTGTTGCCATGGGTACCGCTGGCTGGCGATGTGCTTGCCAGCGGTACACTCCGCAGCCTCCGTCCTGTGCATCCATAATGTGGGCGTTTCCCTTGAATGGGTCATGTGATGCCTTAGCGGCTGGGTGGGGTGAGGCATAGCGAAGGGTAGAGTGCGGGGGAGGGGCTGGGCACCCATACGGTCGGTGTCACTCTGCAGAACCAGAAGCCAAGGTGGGTGGCCAGTGGGGTGTGCAGCAACTTTGCTGCCTTTCAGGCCGCAGCCTGGACACCGCCCCAGTCCCATGGGGGGATCACCCCGGCCCCACGGCCCCTTCCCTTGTCACCCCCCTTGCAAGGGCCCCCCCCCCACCCCAGACAGTCCAGCCAGTGTCTGTCCTGGCAGCCCAGGGTCACACCTCTCTGTGCCCCACCTCCTCTCTCTCCCTCATCAACCACAATGCCGGTTTTACCATTTTTAAAAGTACGAGTGAACCGTGCCATCGGGAACCCGACCCACCAGAGGTGGAGAATCGCGGAGACCCCGGAGAATACCGGGTCTCGCCGGCTAATGGTATGGAAATGGTGTTTACTGTGCGTTCCGGTACGCTTTAACGTTGCTGTCGAGGTGACGGAGAATTGCGATTTGCCGTCAAATCGGCATTCACCGCGATTTCAGCGTCGGAACTGATTCTGCGCCTAATCTCGTTTCACGATTTGGTATCAGCCATCAGAGAACCCCCCATGGTCTTTGTTAAGTCTGTTTTAGACATTGCATTGAATCCCTGCACTATAGTCCAGCAAGAATTTTCAGAATTGCATCCTCTGCAAGTTGGCCATCACCACAGGATTGGGCTTTCCAAGCACAGGAGGATTGTTAATACAGTGAACTCATTGGAAAGCTTGCCAGGAGGCTTTGGCAGCTACATCAAACAGTCTGCTGTTCTGCTTTGTGATCCCCTCGCTGTCCATGTACTCTCTGGGCTCTCCACGATGATGAAGCAACATAACACTTGAAACCTTAGCCAAGATGAATTGCAGATGTTCCTAGACTCATGAAGCACTGATTGTATATTAATTGTCGCGAAGTAAAGGTTTTACGACAGCTGGCTGAGAAATAACATTACCCTGCGTAGCTGATAATTGTAAATAAGCTGCACATCGAGAGTGGCACAGAGTGGCTGATTACCAGAGATTCCCCCAACTCCACCTGCCTCCCTGGGAGTTTGCTGGCAAACCTAATACTGTTAGCTGGGTGACAATTGAGAGCGAGCGAAAGCTGTGGTGCTCCTGTGAAATCCCTGAGGTGGCTGGGTGTTAATTAACATAGTAAAGAATCCTGCATTAGACCCTTCCATCCTGTGACTTAGCTGGGGGATTTTCCAACCACTGGGAAACTAACCCAGGGGTTTGATTAAGTCTGCCCAGCTTCTATTTTTAAAAATATTTGTTCAAGGGACGTGGGCATCGCAGGCTGTGCCAGCATTTATTCCCATCCCTAATTGCCCTTGAGGGGGCAGTTCAGAGTCAACCACATTGTTCTGACTCTGGAGTCACATGTAGGCCAGACCAGGCAAGGATGGCAGACTTCCTTCCCTAAAGGACATAGTAAACCAGATGGCTGTTTACGACAATCGACAATGGTCGATTGGTCATCATTAGACTTTTAATTCCAGATTTTTATTGAACTCAAAATTCACCATCTGCACCTGATCTCATGCCAGAGCAACACCCTGGGTTTCTGGTTTACTAGTCCAGTGACTATACCACTATGTCAGCGTCTCTTAGCATTATTCCCATTGCGATATTACCAGTAACATCTTGAAATGATAAGGCAGCTAGAAACTTTTAGAACCTTTCTTATGGACCAGTTTGATTGGCTGTAATTTTGCAATTCATTGACATGCAATGCATCCCTTGTGAATCACAGTCTGCACAGTTAGAGGTGTGGTTTTCTTTTAAATGCCATATGACATTATTGGCATAAGAGCACTGATTGCTTCTGATCTAACTTGACCAGTCTGACATCAATCTGTTGGGGAAAATAGCTGGACCTTACTTATCATAAATTGATGAAGCCTCCTGACAGCAGCAAAATAAAAGTAAAATGGGCAGAGAAAGAACTAAGACAGACTGATGGAATGGGCAAAAAAGTGACAGATGGATTTTAGTGCAGAGTGGTTTGAACTGATTCATTTTGATAAGAAGAGTAAGGGGAGCCATTCGAAAGAGTTATGAGCAGTGGGACCTGAGGGTATGTGTGCACAGGTTATTGAAGGACAGGTTGGGAAAGCAGTTTAAAAGTGTAAAGGATCATGGGTCTTATAAACAGGGGCAACTTGAAAAAAACTCAACGATGTTGGGCCGATTCAGCGGCCTCACTGTACCCGATTTGGCGTTTTTATGAAATTTGAAATGTTCAAAACACCTCGCGAGATTTAACAGAATCTCGTGAGACTTGTCAATCTGGGTCTCGGCCTCACTTGGCGTGATCCAGATCTGCATATTTAAATGAATCACCAGGTTCATTTAAATATGTATTCATGGGATTCTCCCAGTGCCCGGGACCTAACAACCTCACCAGGGCGCCGTTTAGTACCGGTGTCCACAAATATGGACCGGACATCATAGCATCTGGGGGGGTCTCCCAGAATATTAGAGACTCCCAGGTTGTCAGGGACAGGTCAGGGTGGCACCCTGGCACACTCTCTGGCACCGGACACCTTGGTACCAAAACCTGGCACCCTTGCAGTACCACCTGGGCACCATGGCATTGCCAGAGTGGCACTGCTAGGATGGCAGTGGCACTACCAGAGTGTCAGGATGGCACTGCCAGGAATCGGACCCGGTGGGGGGAAGGCTTAGCCAGGTTGAGGGGAGGTGACGAGGTGTTCCCAGGGTCTTCCTGAGGTTGAGGGGAATAAAAAATGGGTGGGGGGGGGGCGATGAAGGAGGGTGGGTTGATCGGGGCAGCAAGACAAAATGACTCAAGTGCGGCCTTGGGTGAGAGAAACAATAAAGTGCCGTTGAATGGCGGGGTGCTACTTGGCGCTGCAGCTGCCAAGAAACATCCCGCTTAACACGCTTACAACTGGACATAGATATTTTCCCATTGAATCTAACCAGTTATGATAAAACTGTGTAAAACACTGGTTTGGCCTCAACTGGTGCATTTTGTCCAGTTCTTGGCACCACACCTTAGGAAGCATTAGAGAGGGTGAAGAAAAGAATCACACAAATGGTTCTAGGGATGAAGAACTTCCATTACATAGATTGGTGATGTTTGGACTGTTCTCCTTGAAGAAGAGAAGATTGAAAGGAGATTTGATGGAGATATTCACAATCATGAAGTGACCTGGTTAGAGTAGACAGGCAAATTCATCCACATCCAATGAAAGAATGAAAAAAAGAGATTTGAAAGTGTTGTTCAAAAACATGAGAGGTCTGGACAAAATCAATAATTTTATTGGTGGCAGGATTGAGGACCAGAGGACATGGATTTAAGGCAAGATAAGCAATGGTGACATGAAGAAAAATTTGTTTACTCTACGAGTGGTTAGGACCTGGAATGTACGGCATGAGAGTGTGGTGGAAGCAGATTCCATCGAGGCCTTCAAAAGGCGTTTTGATTATTATCCAAAGAGAAAAGAAATTGCAGAGCCATGGGGGAAAAGATGAGTGAGTGGGAATTGACGTGTTGCACTTGAGGAGAGCATACCACAGGTACAACAGGCTGAATGGCCTGTAACCATTCTATGAACCTATGAGGGAAAAAATTGTACATGTGTTCAGATAACTTTAGTAACAGGATGTTTTTTTTCAGTCAAGTAGGATCTATGTGGATTACAGTGCAGGTAGGAATGAAGTGCTGTGGACTTTGGGGGAAGCTGGCATTACTTGAAAGTACAGTAGTGCACTTAGAAGCCAAACATGTGTAAAACATTAGAATAATGGGAATGTTTGCAGTATGGTACTAATAAGTAATCTGATCATTCAGCACAAAATAACACACCGATGTTTGATCTGCAAATGACAGAGATTTTTTGATTAATCAGGCATAAGCTATTATTACTCGTTGATTATTAGACAAAGTCAACAAAATATTTCACATTTTCAACTTCCAGTGATATTAAAAATAGCACAACAGCATCTGCTGATGGAAACGCATGCCATCAGAAGCTCAATGATTTTAAAAACGATATCAAGCTCTTAATATTGCCATGGAACGTAAAATGAGCATTAATGTATGGCGGAGAAATAATGGACTGAATGGATCAACAGCGACTATCTTAAAGAGAAAAATAACAATTTTATAAATATATATTCCCTTTCAATACTTCAGTTCATCAACCCAATTGTGGTTCCATGTGATTGGAACATTACTTTGACACAGGGACAACAAAATAACTTTTAAAATCCCAGCCCTGTAAGGGGAAATAGATTCTAGTCTGGGGTCTGGCAGAGGCTTTGAGTTGGGTTTGGAATCTGGATCTGTTGGGCTACCAGCCGACACAAATTAGGTTTGGGAGCCTAAATGGAGTTATACCTTTACCTCTTTGACCAGGTATGGCCTAAGGTTGCCACAACACCCTCCCCCATCCCACCCCCACCCCCTTCCGACCATGTCACTATCTGACCAGAATTCCAGTGGGGGGGTGGGACAAGCTGTTCTGTTGTGCCTGACGCTATGCCTGTGTCTTAGGATTGTGGCCATTGCAAGTTGTGTGGATGACACACTTCCAAGAATTTCAATGAATTCATGCAACTCTTTGGACGAAATGTCCCTGAAGGCACAACACATATTTCCCGGAAATTTTGTTGGGGGTTTTCAGTATTTTGTGTAACCTCAAGAGGAAAGTGGTAGAAACCTTGTTCATGGGGTGAACATTTGTCATGTATGAGTACAGGGGGTTTATAAAATAGCTGTAATGGATGTACCTTTAAGAAAGGGTGTTTATCACTGATGTCAGAGTATGGGTGGAGCTGGGCTGTCTGTCTGCTTTTACTTTTGCTGCGAGGTGGGTTTGCTGCAGGGTGGGTTTGGTTTTGTTTTAGACTTGGAGCTGCAGTCACAGCAAGAAGGTGTATTAGTCTCTTTCTCTCGGCAATCTAAAGACTGTCTACAGATCATTTGATGATTTAACACTAATGCCTGTTTCTGTAGTGAAGTTAAAAAGGATTATTTTAGGGCAGCACGGTGGCGCAGTGGGTTAGCCCTGTTGCCTCACGGCGCCGAGGTCCCAGGTTCGATCCCGGCTCTGGGTCACTGTCTGTGTGGAGTTTGCACATTCTCCCCGTGTTTGCGTGGGTTTCGCCCCCACAACCCAAAAGATGTGCAGAGTAGGTGGATTGGCCACGCTAAATTGCCCCTTAATAGGAAAAAATTAATTGGGTACTCTAAATTTAAAAAAAAAGGATTATTTTTTGTCTGATGGATGTTGCAAGGAAAGATTAAGAGTTAATATAGAATACTGTATTCTTTGGGCATTTTATTGGTGTTGATAGTTGTTAAGATGTTTACTGTGGATTTATAAAGTGTTAACTGGTTTCATAAATAAACATTGTTTTAATTTAAAAGTACTGTAGATCTCTATAGCATCACACCTGTAAGGGAGGTCCATGTACTCCCCATAACCACATTCTATTAAAAGTTGTGGGTCAGGTGAACTCCGTGATACAATTTGGGGTTCTCTAAACCCTGGCCCATAACAATTTGGGGGCTCGTCCAGGATAAAAGTCTATCTATTGGATTGGCTTCGTGAACTTAAAGACAGTGAGGGGTGAGATATTGTGGGTGCTTTTCAGGTGTGGTATTCCAGTTTAAGTAGAGAGTGTGTTGTGGACAATGGCTCTTTCAGAGGCTCTGAAGTTTTTGGGGGTGGAGAAGTTCACACGCAGTACCTTCCGGACAGAGACTAAAAACAGGCTTTTAGATTTGGCAAAAACATTGCAGTTAACATTACCTGACAGAATGTGAAAAGATGTGGTACTTACGGCGCTCACTGAGCATTTAAAATTGCCTGAGATACAGTCTGACTCATTGGAACTGGCAAAGATCCAGTTGCAGATTAAGCAACTTGAACATGGAAAAGAATTAAAGCAGCTTGAATATACAAAAAGAATAGCAGAACAAAAAGGATCTGAGGATAGTGATGAGGATAAAGAGAAAGAGAGTCAAAGTCGAAGGCTTGGTGGGGATCTATATAAATACGTCCAAGCATTGCCAAGGTTTGATGAGAAGGAGGTGGAAGCCTTTTTCATATCATTTGAGAAGGTAGCTAAACAAATGAAATGGCCACAGGAGATGTGGGTATTACTGATTCAAATAAAGTGGTAGGTAGAGCTAGTGAAGTGTTTGCATAACTATCAGAGGCGTTATCTCAGTCATATGAGGAGGTGAAAAAATCCATCTTAGGTGCATATGAACTAGTGCCTGAAGCCTACAGACAAAGGTTTAGAAATTTAAGGAAAGAATTTGGTAAAACATACATGGAGTTTGAAAGGATCAAACAGAGTAATTTTGATAGGTGGATAAGGGCTTTGAAAATGGACCAAATGTATGAAGCTTTCAGAGAAATGATACTTTTGGAAGAGTTTAAAAATTCAAATCCTGATGTAGTGAGAACTCATGTGGAAGAGCAGAGGGTTAAAACTGTGAGGTTAGCAGCAGGAATGGCAGATGATTATGAATTAGTTCATAAATCAAAGCTTGGTTTCTGACATCAGTTTCAGCCTGTGAGGGACAGAAACTGGGGAAAGGAGAAATACTCAAGTGGTAGAGGTGAAGGAGATCTGACAGGACAAAATTACCAAAATGATTCAGAGGCCCTGAAAGCAGTGCTGTGAAGCAGGAACATCAGAACCTAATGAAACCATGTGAAAAATTTGAGATAATCAGGCAGTTTATTTCCCATGAACAGCAGGTGAAGGAGAATCACAAATCAATTGTATCAAAGCTGATAGATAAACTTGTTCAAGTGAAAAAACAGCAGATGCATTGTCACGCACACCTGTTGAGATGCCTGAACAGGAGGACATAAATTTCATTGAGGATGTAGAATCATCTACTTCAGAGACCACCAAATTCCTACCAGCAACAACACAGAGGCTGAATGAAATTCAAAAAGCACAAAAGCAGATGAAGAATGTGCAAAAATTAAAGAATACTGCAAAAATGGGTCGTCAGAATGTGTTCCAAACAATATTTTTTCATCCTGAGGCAATACTTAAGCAACGAAGCGTTGTGGATGACTTACTAATTTATAATGTGAGGTCGGGCACAACAAGAATCCTCAGACTCGAGATCCTTCAGAATATGCACTAGAGATACATAGGCAAAGCAAAGTGTTGTGTTTGAGCGCAACATTCAGTTTGATGGCCTGGGATCTCAAAATCATTAGAGGAAATGATTTTAAGGTGTGCAATCCCACAAGGAACCATTGATATTCTGTCTCCACATTTCCATCCAGACCACGGGAATGTCTTAGAATAAACCTTTCCGAGCTCATAAGCACGACAGTCCTCAAAGGTGTTGACCATTACTCCAAGTAATGGCACGGTAGCACAGTGGTTAGCATTGTTGCTTCACAGCGCCAGGGTCCTAGGTTTGATTCATAGATACATAGAAGATAGGAGCAGGAGGAGGCCCTTTGGTCCTTCGAGCCTGCTCCGCCATTCATCACGATCATGGCTGATCATCCAACTCAATAGCCTAATCCTGCTTTCTCCCCATAGCCTTTGATCCCATTCTCCCCAAGTGCTACATCTATCCACCTCTTGAATATATTCAAACTTTTAGCATCAACTACTTCCTGTGGTAATGAATTCCACAGGCTCACCACTCTTTGTGTGAAGAGGTGTCTCCTTATCTCTGTCCGAAATGGTCTACCCTGATTCCTCAGGCTGTGACCCCTGGTTCTGGACACACCTATCATTGGTAACATTTTCCCTGCATCTACCCTGTCTAGTCCTGTTAGAATTTTATAAGTCTCTATGAGATCCCCCCTCATTCTTCTGAACTCCAGCAAGAAGAATCCCAACCTAGTCAATCTCTCCTCATATGACAGTCCCGCCATCCCTGGAATCAGTCTGGTAAACCTTCGAGAGCAAGAACATCCTTCCTCAGAGAAGGAGACCAAAACTGCACACAATGCTCAGAGTGTGGCCTCACAAAGGCCCTGTACAATTCTCACTTGGGTCACTGTCTGTGTGGAGTCTGCACGTTCTCCCCATGTCTGTATGGGTTTCCTCCGGGTGCTCTGGTCTCCTCCCAAAAGTCCTGAACGACGTGCTTGTTAGGTGAATTGGATATTCTAAAATCTCTCTCTGTGTATCCGAACAGGCGCCGGACTGTGGCGACTAGGGGATTTTCGCAGTACCTTCATTGAGTGTTAATGTAAGCCTACTTGTGACAATAATAAAGGTTATTATTATTATTCGATTGAGGTTAAACAGCTTCATGGTCCGATCTCGGAAGCAAAGCTCTAAATGATATTTGTGTCACACATGGCATTCCGAATCTAATTCATAAAAGTTCACAGAATCCCTATGGTGCAGAAGGAGGCCATTCGGCCCATCGTATATGCTGCAACCCTTCGATCGAGCACTCTACCCATATCCAGTCACCCAACCCCCTCTCCCTAGCCCTGTAACCCCATACCCTCACCTGCACATCCCAAGACACTAAGGGGAAATTTAGCATGGCCAATCCACCTACCCTGCATGTCTTTGGACTGTGAGAGGAAACCAGAGCACCCAGAGGAAACCCACGCAGACACAGAACCCGAACCAGAATTGAACCTGGGTCCCTGGCGCTGTGAGGCAGCAGTGCTAACCACTGTGCCACCGTGCCGCCCAGCGGTTATTTCAGACAATGTTCCACAGTTTACTAATGAATGCTTTTGGAAGTTCAAAATAAACATGGATTTGTTTACATATCGAATTCTCCCTGGTACCTAGATGCTAATGGGGAGACTGAAAAAGGAGAAAGAATGATAAAATGATGACATTAACAACACTGTTGAACTACTATTCCATATCACCTCAGAATGATTTGGCTCCATCAGAACTCTGATGGAACGAAGACTACAGACCCAACTTCCTATTCTTTCATGCATGCTTATGCTATGTCTCAAAGCAAGTGTTTTAGAAAGAGTAAGGGATCAGGGGGATAAGTACTGTGCAAATCAAACCAGAAACTATATTCAATGCCATAGAGAGCAGGATTTACCAGACCTCAAATTCGGTGAACCCATATGGATTTGTGACCACAATCATGAAAGGCAAGTCTTCGAGAAAACATGCGGAGGAGATCTAGATGTTGAGCCCCAGGCTGATGTTGAGCCTCTGGAGTCATTTTCCAATGTAAAGGTTACAAATTAGGTCAATCAGAGGGACTCACGTGAACACAAACCCACCTAAGAGAAATTCATTGAATCCACGTCAAAACTAACACATCACTAGAATGAAACGCTAATGCAACTGGAGCTGCAAGTGTAAAGAACAGATTCTCTGTTTCAGATCTCCCGACGGTTTTGAATTGCATCAGTTTTACGATCCCCTTAATGCTTAGAATGCACTTACAAAGAGAGGTAAGTGTATTTCAAACACTAAGCGCATTCCAATCACTCAAGCGTGTGATTTCACGGTACTTACCTCTCTTTGATGTGGTCAATGTTTTCAAATGTTAGGGTTTCACCACTTAGGCCACTGAACCATGAAGGGGATATGACGGATCAAAGCTGCAGATAGTTTGTAGAAGCTGTCAGTCAGAGACCACTACTAGAAAACTATGAATGGCTGCTTGCAGCTAATGGATCTGTGGGAACCAGACTCAGGTCACAGCTATTCTCCATCGAGGTATGGACACATGGAGCTGCCCCTGTCTGGACAGCTCTCTACCTTCCAGACAGGAGTATGTTTATTGGCTGGGGTGGGGACCTGTGTGAGAGGGGTCTGTGCTTATGTGGGGGGGGGGGGGTCTGTGTGTGTGTGGGGGGGTCTGTGCAGGGACTTCCTTTCGGCAAAGGGTCCTGTGGGTGGACCCCGTTGTGGGCCGATGCGAGGTCCACCATATCATGGCCACGGGGGTAGAACCTGAAGTGACCCGTTCCCATATGATTCCCGGCCGTGGGGGCTGGGGAATCACGGGACGCTGGTTCAAAGGGTGCTGGGCCTGCTAATAGAGGTGCCTTTATTACAGGGGCCCCTGTGGCTTATTACATTCTCCACTGGCTTCTCCATACAGCTTCTCCATACGTTCTCCACTGGCGCGCATCATGGATCTCATTCATGTCATCAACAGGGGGGTCAGAGCATCGCGGGGTGCTAATCCCAATTTTTCCCTGACACCCGATTCTCCTTCCCATCGGGGAACGCATTCCGGACGTCCTGGAACATAGAATCCCGAATTACTTCTTGACAAAATAAATCAATAATTTTCAAACTTAACAAAACTAAAAAAAAATCACCCTTGTGAACTGTCTTGTTACCTGTGTGGTAGGTCACATGTGCTCCTCAAACCTTGGTTAGTGATGAGGTATTCTGAATCTCGATGAAGAAGACTCAAACTCGTCCAGTAGTAACAAAAGGTTTATTGAGTAACTATAAAAATAATTGCATGAGTTCTTTACTTTAACTTTGATACTAGTGAAAAGGTTAACAAGATCTAACTACGGTAACTATACATAACTCCACTAGCCATCTGAACTAGTCTGCTATTGCCCTGGTCACAGTGCACCTAAGAGAGAGAGAGACCCAATGTGGTTGCCTTTTATACCCCTGTTGGTCCGGCCCTCTAGTGATCATGTGGTGCTACTGATTACACATTAACCCCTTGTGTATATGCACATATAGAGATCACTACTGTGTGAATAATGTGGTTTTTTTTCAATCTTTTCCGGGAGCTATGGTGTAGTACGCCATCCTCACTGACAGCTGTGTTGGAGACAGTTTGTTGACCCTATGCCCCTTTGCTTTGGAAGACTTTGGCAACATGCCCCAGTCACCAGAGGCTGTGAGGGCCCTGGCTTGGTGATAGTCTCTGGCACAGTGCCAGGAGGCTCATTTGTCGCATGGCATGAAGAATGTCTCGCCAAGATGGGGTCAAAGGTCAAATTACAGATTGCTAGTGAAACCTTTGCGTTATTAACAAATCTAGCGTACCCCGACATTTGAAGTATCCTGCATACCATTTTGCACAGCTGTTAGCATGGACAATCCTCTTCATTGTCAGCCTCATTCTCAGTCTCCTCATCGGCAGTTCGGCTGCTTCATTTGATCCTCCTCTGCCAATGCAAGTACCAGGAAGACACAGCGCACCATGAACATAAGGGAGATTCAAGCAGGAAAGTATTGAAGACCATTAGCTGACCAATCCAAACATCAAAATCTCAACAGTCATGAACCATCTCTTCGTATGGAAGCTATACATCCCAAGGATACCGGTCCTCAGAACATCCCTGGCGCCTCGGAGTGTCTAATGTACGTAGGCATCATAATTGCTGCCAGAGGGCAGCATGTGGTGCAGTGGATAGCACTGGGACTGTGGCGCTGAGGACCCAGGTTCAAATCCCTGCCCTGTGTCACTGTCCGTGTAGAGTTTGCACATTCTCCCCATGTCTGCGTGGGTTTCGCCCCTACAACCCAAAGATGTGTAGGTTAGATGGATTGGCCATGCTAAAAATTGCCCCTTAATTGGGAAAAAAAAATAAGTAGGTACTCTAAATTTATAAAAAAACATAATTGCTGCCAGGATAATGTGTGCACAATTGCATTTCCTTTGCCTGTGGTCACAAGCAAGCTGCAGATTAAAGAATTGTATCCTTTACTGTTAACAAATTCCACTGGCTGCCCTGATGACATTTTAATTGCACCATGTGCACTCAATGACCTCTTGCACTTTTGGAAATTTGGCAATGTGATCAAAGCCTCTGGCTCTCTCTCTCTGCCTGACTGGCGTTGTCATCACTAATTGAAATGAACTCATG
Source organism: Scyliorhinus canicula (assembly GCF_902713615.1). Lineage (NCBI taxonomy): Eukaryota > Metazoa > Chordata > Chondrichthyes > Carcharhiniformes > Scyliorhinidae > Scyliorhinus > Scyliorhinus canicula. Next base: position 160,158,250 of record NC_052150.1, read on the forward strand.
GGCATGCCTGAAAATTGCATCTGTGAAAACGTTTACACAATGATGGGCTGCTGGTTGTGACATCCCACAAAGGTCTCCAGAAGGTGTCTGGACAGACTCTGAGGTGAGTAATTTCAGAGCCACTCTGACTTTTAACATCACAGGTATTGGGGGCGGGATTCTCCGTTGCCTGACGCCGATATCGTAATCAGCGATCGGGCGGAGAATCCCTGTTTACGACCAAATCGGGGATGGCTCCTGTTTTCCGATGCTCTGCCCCCTCCAAAATGGCATCATCGAGGACCGCGCCGCACGTCGTTTTTAATGTATATATATTTTTGAACCAGCCACATTGATGAAATAAACAATAATCTTCTTTTAAAGATGAACTAATTTAATGAGTAATATAAATAATATTTGTGAGTCCATTGTACTTAATACTCAACTAGTAAAAGAAATAAAATACAGTAAAGATAACAAACTAACCACACAATGTAATAATGAAATAACTTACAACTTCTCTCTCTCCAGCTATTCTATGACTTGTCTTGTCACTCTCCTGAAACACACTCTCCCAGAAAGAGCGGGAAAGTTTTTCTTATACCATCTCATAGTGAGACATCTAGTGTTGAATTTACTGTACTACTTTTATATACATTGATCATGTATATTCATATACAGAGATCACTACAGACGTTACCTGAAGGCCATCCCCTGATGCTCCATCCCTGATGGGCCAAGTTCCCGAGGGCATGGGACACTTGTGCTCTCAGTTTACGTGAACTCGGCGCGATGGCTGCAGACTGTGTCCAGCGTTGCCACAGTCCAGGGGGGGGGGGGGGGGGGAGCCGTGCTGCTGGCTGAGGAGGTTTCGGCTAGGGCTGGGGATCTAGTGGGGGGTGGCACAGAGGTTGCGAACGTGTATCCAGAGGGATACTATCTGGCAAGTCGGTTCCATGCACGGCCAACGCCATGTTGTACGGCGCGACCGCTGCAGGTTCGTCGCCGTGCGCATGCGCGGCCAAGGACCCAGCAGTTCTCCAGGCGCTTATATCAGTAAGGCTGTGCATTTTACATAGCACGGCTGCCAGCCCCTCATCGCTCAAAAGATCGGTGCTGGGGCCTCGCCGATTTTTTTGTCGTAAAACTAGACACTTCCTCTGGACATAGCCTCAAAATTGGAGCACCCAGCCCAGCATGTCCGTCAACAAAATGTAAGGTAATCTCCAAAGCCATTGGGCTGGATTCTCCGATTTTGTGGCTAAGCGCCGACGTCAGCTTGGGAACTGTGGCGTTTTATGAGAGAAAAAGCGACACAACACCTGCACCGATTCAGCTACTTTAAATGGGCTGGCACCATCGCCACGTGGAACACAATCAATTCCGTGCAAAACGCTGCCGGTTTCGGCTGGTCCGTGATTGGCACACACGAGGCTCAAATGCTGCTGCCGCACTTAAACGGATCCATCACCCCACACACACCGTCCCAGCCAACAAGATGGCTGGAAGAAGAGCAGCGCCACGGTTCAGGGATGCTGAGCTGGACACCCTCATAATGTATAATAATAATAATCTTTATTGTCACAAGTAGGGTTACACTAACACTGCAATGAAGTCACTGTGAAAATCCCCAGTCGCCTCATTCCGACACCTGTTCGGGCACACAGAGGGGGAATTCAGAATGCCCAATTCACCTAACAGCACGTCTTTTGGGACTGTGGGACTGTCCCGACTGTCTTGACAGCTTGACCGCCATGATCGTGTTTGGAGGAAACCCACGCTGACACTGGGAGACCGTGCAGACTCCACACAGACAGTGACCCAAGCCAGGAATCAAACCTGGATCCTGGAGATGTGAAGCAACAGTGCTACCCACTGTGCTACCGTCCTGCCTTGTGGACGACGTGGAGGAGAGAAGGCTGACCCTATTCCCCAGCCCGGGAGGAAGGATGCCACCCCGCCGTTCACCATGCCTGGGCGCAGCTGGCAGACGCGGTCAGCACTGTGGACAACGTCGCCCAGACTGGCCAGCAGTGCCAGAAGAAACTCCACGTCCAGGGTGAGTCGGCTGCTCCGTGCCGCGTGCCCTAATGCCACCCCCCCCCCCACACACGTGTAACCCGCCCCCCCCCCCACCCCCCCGGGGGACGGCCAAACCCCCCCCCCCCGCCCACAAGCCAGCACCCATGTTAGCCACCATGGCCGGCTCCCTGGCCACTGAAGCCACCATCCACCCAACCCCTGGGCTGCAAGCGCCGGGCTGTCCAGCAGTGTTGTTGTACCCATTTCTCCACACCCCCCAGGAGAAGGCCGCACACAACCACCGGCAGCGGGAGAAGCCCAGAGGGGTCCACCAGACCTGTGGCCCCTCACAGTGCCCAGGCAGTGGGAACTGGACATGGTCGATGGCCCTGAGGAAAGGGAGGTCACAGAGGTGGAGTTCGGCGGCAGCCGAGAAAGTGAGACCCCGCTTAGTTGTGGATCAAATGACATGTGTGTGGACACCCCCATCAGCCTCCTCACCCCCTCAACCCTCTCAACCTCCTCAGACCCGCTCCCCCCACCCACCTCCCCGCTCGCTGTCGAATCATTCGTAACATCTTATGGTTTACAGGACCTGCCGGAGATGGGACGGGTCCGTCCAGACTGCCCCGCCCCCCAACCAGTGCCAGAGCCGGTGCCCCCCAGACAGCCGAGCACTGACGGGGAGATCAGCCCGAATACCAGTCCTCCGCCCGAGACTCAGGACACCCCGGAGCTCGGGTCGGAGGATGACACTGACTTTAAGTCACTGCTGTCTCCAACACCCTGCACCATCCCCTTGGGTTGGGCACATTAGTGAAGAGGCTCCTGGGACACTATCTGTTGTGCACCACATATCGCATCTGGTACAGCAGGTGGAGGTTGGAGCAGCCGAGGGGCGGGAGGGCAGGCTGGCCGCAGGAACCAGCTGCCATCTGGACGGGTCCCAGGCTCCTGGAACATCCAGTCCCAGCCAGAGTGCAGGTGCAGTCAGAGACCCAGGGTCTACAAGAGGGGATGATGGCGGGCATCCAGCACTTGCACGCGCAGGTGGAGGAGTCCATCCACGTGCAGGAGCATGGGGTGATGCCAGTCATGCCTGCCACCCAGGCCGACACCACACGGGTGGCGTCCGCGGTGGAGGCATTGGGGGCAGCGGTTTTGGCTATGAACCAGCATGCCCAAGGCCTGGGCATTCTGTGCAGGCGGAGGCTTAGGGCAGGGCTGCCCTCTCACAGGCAGCCATGTGCCAGAGTCACCTGGACATTGCAGTGGCGCTCCTTAGCATGGCTCACTCACAACAGCCCACGGCTGGAACATCGGTGGCATTGCCTAGGCGCAAGCCGGCGTTGGGCAGACACTGGGCGGGGCGGCCCAGTCCCGGAGGGACAGGGCCCTGTCCCAGAGGGAGGTGGCCCAGTTACTGGCTGATGTGGCACAGACCCACAGGGTGGTGGCACAGTCGCAGCGTGATGTGGTGCAGTCCCAGGCAGAGATGGTCTACTCCCTGTTCTCCATGGCCGAGACCAGAGCGGGCCTCCAGGACTGGTAGCACCAGATGGTGGGGAGTGGGGCCTTAGGGGTTGGATCCACTCGCACCCTCATCCAATGGAGTAACCCGGGGGCCATCGGGCATCTGGTGGGCTGCGGGCTGAACGGGACGGCACCACACCACACCGGATACCCGAGCAGCAGCCGGGCCCATCCAGGTCCGGTCGCCCCAGAAGACGGTCACCAACAGGGACCCAAGTTGCAGGGCAGGAATCACAGCAGGCTACCTCCACTCCTGTTGTACTGTCTGGGGAACCACCTCGATGCAGTGTTAGGGCCCGTAACCCAGAATGTTAGACACCAGTTAAGTTGGTGCGGGTGCAGGGCACAGTTTAGTTATTGGTGCTGGGGCACAAACCCATAAATATTTGTTCACCTGTTACCACTGTTACAATCTGCCTCGGTGCTCTGTCTGATGGGTGTGAGGGGTGGGCTGTTCTGGGCTGGCCAGATGGAGATGGAGTGGGGGGGGGGGGTTGTTGGGGATAGGAAGATGGTGGGCTGGGCTCCCCATCACCGCCCCCCCCCCCCCCCCCCCCCCAACCATCCACACCACCCCAGGGAGCCAATGGGACCATGTGATGGAATTGCCAGCTCGCATGCAGGATCACCCAGGTGGATGATGGGAAGTGCTACCGTGGGCAGGAGTCAGACGTTGGCATATGATGCGGAGCACCAGAACTCATCACAGAGTGGGTTACCATCCTCCATCCCATAGACCAGACCCAGTGCCACTGCCAACCCAGGGCCCACATCCCGTTGTGTCCCGTAGTGTGGAAGAAGGGAGTTGCCAGGTCAGGGGGGGAGGGGGGGGGGGGGGTGTGGCCGGGGAGTGAGGGGTGGGGTGTGAGCGTGTGAGCGTCCTGTGCATGTTGGCCCAGGCGTACATGTCGTGCGGCCTCCTGTGCCTGCCTGGGACCCATGTCCTTCCCATCCTCACCCTCCCCCGCATCCTCGTCGTCGGACAAGGCCTGGTATTCATCCTCTTCCTCCGGCACATCGCTCCTCTGCTGCGCGATGTTGAAACCCTCCGAGCATCATACTGGGGGCCCCTCCAGATACGTCCAGGCACCTGAACTGCTTCTTCAGGAGACCGAAGCACTGCTCGTTCATGCTCCAGGTTGCTGTATGAATGTCATTGTAGCGGGTCTCCGCGTCGGTCTGTGGCCTCCAGATAGGTGTCTTCAACCACGACTGCAGCGGATAGCCCCTGTCACCCAGGAGCCAAACCCCCAACCGCGGGGGGAATCTTGAACATGTCAAGAATCGTCGAGTGTGCCGGGATGAAGGCATCGTGCACACAGCCCGGGTATCAGGCGCAGAGGTGAATGATGAGTAGCTGATGGTCACATATTGGCTGCACGTTCATCGAGTGGAATCGGTTTGTGAAGACTAGCCTGTCATCTGCACAAGTGCACATTGGGGGACATGTGTCCTGGGACATCCCAGCGATGGCGGTGAACGCCTCAGCCTGAGCAGCCTAGTGGGCTCGGTCCACTCCTCTCTTCACTCTGAGAAATGCAGATGGATAGAGCGATAAGTATATTACTCTCCAGAGCAATATTGGTAGCTACATGTATCTCCAGTAATCCAGCTGTACTTATCTGTTAGTTCAGTTGGCTGAGTGGCTGGTTCGCAATGCAGAGCGACACCAATAGTGCGGGTTCAATTCCTGTATCGGCTGAGGTTATTCATGAAGACTGTGGTGACATTTATATCCAGTTTAAACTACCCAAAATCTACCATCTGAACAGTAATGTGATATTGTAGTTTGTTCTCCACATGTGACATTACAATGTTTTCTGTTGAGTTATCTCAATTTAATAATGCTTTCACTGATGTCATTTTTAAGTGCTCTTGCCTTATTTTGCTGTTTCTGGTTGTGGGGAGGAACAACTGCAACATAAAAAGCTATAAAAGGTTTCCGTTTTCCTTCATTTACCAGTTACAAATTTTTCACAATGATTATGTGCGGATTTATTAATCAACATTTTGTACATAATGCCTTCACTTACAGTACCCAGTGTTGTGTCTGTAAAATCTCAGATACTTCGACCAGTGTATTAATCAAACATTTTACCCAGATGTCCTTACTGGCGAGGCAAACAAAGGACACCACTAATATAAGGTTCAACCGAGTTTATTTAACACAGTAATAACATTCCTAAAAGGTCACAAGGTGCATGGTACTATCAGTGCCAATGAACTCAGTTAAGCTGCGATTCTCTGAGTCCCCCATTCCTCAAGATCGTCATTATGAAGGTAGTTCTCGCTGTCTACTTACGTCCGTCTCTGGTCAGTCTTCCGAATCGTCAAGGTCACTTCCATGCCGAGTCTTTGCTGGGGTGCGTCTTGATGGTCTACATTTATTCCCCTCCCTTTGCACCTTTCCAGAACCTTCTCTGGCCCTCGGCCAATGGGGTTTCGTGAGGGAGTCCCCTGATCCATTGGACTTGATGATGTTTGTCGGGACACCAGGGACCCGTTCATAGGTGTCCATCTCTGGTGAAGTTGTTTTCACGTAGCCAGTAACTATATAAGTTAATGGCGGGAACTCTGGGCATCAGAAAGTCTGGCCGGATCTGCCAACCCATAACAGATCGATGGATATGAATGGAGCCGATCTGCAGGACCAGGTGGTATCAAGAGCAGGGGTAGGGAAGGATAAAGTGTCAGAAATTTACAGGAAGTTGATGGGAGGGAGCCCTAATAGGGATAGTGAACAGCAAGTGGGAAGAAGAGTTGGGTAGGGAGTTGGAGGATGGGCTGTGGGAGTTGGCTCTGAGGAGGGTGAATGCATCCTCATCGTGCGCTAGGCTTAACATTATCCAGTGTAAGATGGTCCACAGGGCACATATGCCTGTGGCCCGGATGAGTAGTTTTTTTTTTAAGTGATGGAGGTTAGGTGTGGGCAGTATGCAGGTGGGCCTGCGAATCATGTCGACATGCTTTGGGCATGTACAAAGCTTGGAGGATTCTGGAAGGGGTTTGCCGACATTATGTCAGAGGTCTTGAAGGTGAAGGTGGTCCCAAGTCCAGAAGTGGCGCTCTTCAGAAGACCCGGTGAGAGAGTCTTGGCCTTTGCCTCCCTGGTAGCCCGGAGACGGATATTATTAGAATGGAGGGACCTGGGACCCTGAAACCGGGGTCGTGGGTGAGTGACCTGGTGGAGTTTCTCAGGCTAGAAAAAATAAAGTTTGCCTTGAGAGGGTCTGTGGAGGGCTTTGCCCAGGGGTTAGTCAGCAGTGGGAGTGGGTGGGGTTTAAAATGGGGAGTTGGATAGCTGGGGAGCGCGGGGGTGCGGGATGGTGGGGTGTTAGGTATTTTGTTGAGGCGGTTATTTGAAAAAATGAAATGAAAATCGCTTATTGTCATGAGTAGACTTCAATGAAGTTACTGTGAAAAGCCCCTAGTCGCCACATTCCGGCGCCTGTTCGGGGAGGCTGTTACAGGAATCGAACCGTGCTGCTGGTCAGCTTTCAAAGCCAGCGATTTAGCCCAGTATGCTAAATAGCCCCTTGCAGCCCTGTTGGCTTGCTTTGTTTTGTGCTTATGTTTGCTGTGTTAACATATAAATGCCTCAATAAAATATATTTTTTTAAATGAATGGAACCGCTCATCTCCTGATGGATGATTGACAAGGGAGGCCCAGACATATCCTGTGAGAATATCTGTGTTTAATATATTTGGATTTTGGTCAAGTTCAAATTCCAATTGGCCTGTCTGGAGTAGACTGCAGTTTGATTTAAAATGTCCAATTCTTAATTTAGAGTCCAATTTTATCGGGCCTAAAATCCAAGTCATTCCAGATCACCACACCAGGCAGCTATGAAGTACCTCAATGTATTTTACATGATAAATCAGTTGGACAGGTTTGTTCAGCTCACGTAAGTTGACGTTCATTTGGTTGATTGTTTCTTCCAGTTTTTGCCACATTGGATGCAAAAGTGTTGAAGTGTTGATGTACTCATTCTTGAGAATAAATTATATTGCTTTATCATTCTTATTTTTCATTCCAACATTTTATGTAATTATGTGTCAAGGAAGACATGCAAAACTGAGGGCAAAGTTACAGAGAATCTTTATTGGCAAAGCACAATTTTAGAACAGGCCTTTGGAGGTTCTAAGACCAGATTGCTGTTTTCACGCAGACAGAATGTTCAACAGCTCTTTTGACTAATAACCTGCTTCAAGCAGAATCCAGTCTGAGGCATTTAATGGCTCTATGTCTGGTAATTAGATATAAAGGAAAGGTCTTGCAGTTATATAGTGCCCTTCGCATCTTCAAGATAGCCAGAAGCACTTCATGGCCTATGAAGTACTTTTTGGGATGTGTTCACTGCTGTAACTAAAATGCAGCAGTCCAATTTGCTTATAGCAAAGCTCTACAAACAGCAATGAGATACATGACCAAATAATCCATTTTCTGTGAGATTGCTGAGGAATAAATGGTAGCCAGGATACAGGAAACTCTGCTCTTCTTTACAGAGTGCTATGGCAGTGTTCTTCAAAGCTGGGGGCGCGACCCACTGGTGGGTTGCGGGCGGGTGTTGGGAGGATCGCGGAGCCGTTTTCGCGCAAATCCCCATGCAGCAGCCGGATTTTCATAACGCCTGCTGCAAGCGGCCGCGAACATGTCAAAAAAATTTGGCCGCATTGCGCATGCGCACACAATGATCGGTGCGTATGCGCACAGTGGCAGACCTACATTTTTGGGGCCCTGAAGCTTGAACTATTATGGGGGCCCCTTCGCAACCAGCAACGAGGTCTGAGTAACCACTGTTATCTTCTTCAATGGGGTTGTTCCACAACAGATCACCACAAATTTTTTAAAAATTTAACCACTACATCTCAGATTTTGATTCACCTCTTCATAAACACAATAGGCTTAGGCTAATCCAACACAATTTCACCTTTATTACTTACCTTACTTTTGTGAATATAACATTTATTTTCTGAGTAGGGGTAATTCAAATATTGTATCCTTATGAACACTTTATTGAAAAAAATTCTTGTCTAGATCGCTGTCACGAGTGCCATCACATTGAAAATTCACGTTAGCATTGTGATTGCCTTTTCAACAGCTCCCCTTTTTTGTTACGACATGTCATCTACTGTTTATATTTCTGTCATAAATGTTAGTAGTGTTTTAAATTATTTATAATTATTTTATATTAAATATACTTAGAATGAAACATTCTTAATTTGAAAGTTTTTTCGTTTACGGCTAGCCAACATGATACTTTAATTTTTTATTTTTTTTTATTGAAAAATGTTGTATTTATATAACAGCATCGAACCATAATAAAATACCAACAATAACAATAACAATAGCAATCATAAACATTCGCCCCTCCTCAATGAACAACACAACATATTAACAACAACTTAAATTAACACAATGTTAAGTTACATAACCATAGAAAGAAAAATAGAAACTATAATAAGGAACACCCCCCCCTCCCCCCCCCCCCCCCCCCCCCCCCAACCACCCCGGGTTGCTGCTGCTATTGACCAATATACCTATCTTTGAGCCAGGATGTCCAGAAAAGGCTGCCACCGTTTATAGAGCCCTTGTATTGATCCTCTCAGGGCAAATTTGACCCTTTCCAATTTTATAAATCCCGCCATGTCACTGATCCAGGTCTCCACACTTGGCGGCCTCGCATCTTTCCACTGCATCAAGATCCTCCACCGGGCTACTAGGGACGCAAAGGCCAGGACACCGGCCTCTTCCGCCTCCTGCACTCCCGGCTCCACCGCAACTCCAAAAATCGCGAGTCCCCGACCCTGGTTTGACCCTGGATCCAACCACCCTCGACACCGTCCCCGCCACCCCCTTCCAGAATTCTTCCAGTGCCGGGCATGCCCAGAACATATGGGCATGGTTCCCTGGACTCCCCGAACACCTGGTGCACCTGTCCTCACCCCCAAAGAACCTACTCATCCTAGTCCCGGACATGTGGGCCCGGTGCAGCACCTTGAATTGGATGAGACTAAGCCTCGCACATGAAGAGGAAGAGTTGACTCTCTCCAAGGCATCCGCCCAAGTCCCTATCCTCTATCTGCTCCCCAAGTTCCCCCTCCCATTTAGCCTTCAGCTCCTCCACTGACGACTCCTCCACCTCCTTATAGATGTCAGACACCTTCCCCTCTCTGACCCACACCCCCGAAAGCACTCTGTCCATCGCCCCCCATGAGGGCAGCAAAGGGAATGCCTCTACCTGTCGCCTGGCAAACGCCTTTACCTGCAAGTATCTGAACATGTTCCCTTGGGGGAGCCCAAATTTATCTTCCAGTTCCCCCAGGCCCGCAAACCTCCCGCCAATAAACAGGTCCCTCAATTTACTGATGCCCACCCTTTGCCACCCCCTAAATCCCCCATCAGTGTTCCCCGGGATGAACAGATGATTTCCACCTAATGGAGCCTCCATCGAGCCCCCTGTTCCCCCCTATGCCGTCTCCACTGTCCCCAGATTCTTAGGGTCGCCGCCGCCACCGGGCTCGTGGTATATCTCTTAGGAGAGAGCGGCAATGGCGCCGTTGCCAAGGCACCCAGGCTCGTACCTCTACATGACGCCATCTCCATTCTTTTCCACGCCCCCCCCCCCTCCATCACCCATTTACGCACCATTGACACATTGGCCGCCCAATAGTACCCCAAAAGGTTGGGCAGCGCCATCCCGCCTCTATTCCTCCCTTGCTCCAGGAAACCCTCTTCACTCTCGGACTCCCATGTGCCCACACAAAGCTCAAAATACTGCTAGTCACCCTCCTAAAGAAGGCCCTGGGGATGAAGATGGGCAGGCACTGAAATAGGAACAAGAACCTTGGAAGCACCGTCATTTTGACCGACTGCACCCTCCCCGCCAACGACAATGGCAGCATGTCCCACCTCTTGAACTCCTCCTCCATCTGATCCACAAGCCTGGTGAAATTATGCTTGTGAAGAGTCCCCCAGTCCCTGGCCACCTGCAGCCCCAGGTACCTAAAACTCTCCCCTGCCCTCCTAAGCGGGAGCCTACCAATTCCTTCCTCAAGGTCTCCAGGGTGCACCACAAACACCTCACTCTTGCCTAGATTTAGTTTATAGCCTGAAAAGGTTCCAAACTTAACTAGCAGCTCCATCACCCCCGGCATCCCTCCCACCGGGTCCGCCACATACAGTAACAGGTCATCAGCATACAATGACACCCTATGTTCCTCCCCACCTCGCACTAAACCTCTCCACCTCCCTGAATCCCTCAACGCCATCGCCAACGGCTCGATTGCCAATGCAAACAACAAGGGGGACAGGGGGCAACCCTGCCTGGTCCCTCAGTAAAGCCGGAAGTACTCCGACCTCCTCCCATTCGTGGCCACACACGCCATCGGGGCCTCATATAGCAGCCTCACCCATCTAATAAACCCTTCACCAAATCCAAACCTCCCCAACACCTCCCATAAGTACCCCCACTCCACTCTATCGAAGGCCTTCTCCGCATCCAGCGCCACCTCTATCTCAGCCTCCCCCTCAATCGCCGGCACCATGATGACATTCAGCAATCTCCGCACATTCGTGTTCAGCTGCCTTCCCTTCACAAAATCTGTCTGGTCCTCGTGCACAACCCCTGGCACACAGTCCTCTATCCTGGTGGCCAGGATTTTTGCCAGCACCTTGGCATCAACATTAAGGAGGGATATAGGCCTGTATGAACCACACTGCTGGGGGTCCTTGTCCCTCTTTAAGATCAACGAAATCAGCGCCCGCGACATCGTCGGGGGCAAAGTCCCCCCTTCCCACGCTTCATTAAGAGTCCGCACCAGCAAGGGGCCCACTAGGTCCACAAACCTTTTATAAAATTCCAACGGGAACCCATCCGGCCCCGGCGCCTTCCCTGACTGCATCTGCCCGATCCCCTTAACTAGCTCCTCCAGCTCAATCGGCGCCCCCAACCCCTCCACCTGCTCCTCCTGCACCTTCGGGAAAGGTAGCCCGTCGAGAAACCTCTCCATTCCCCTCCTCTCCACCGTTGACTCCGACCGGTACAGTTCCCCGTAAAAGTCCTTGAAGACCTCATTTACCTCTACCCCCTTCCGCACCAGATTCCCACTCTTATCTCTCACTCCAGCAATTTCCTTAGCCGCATCCCGCTTGCGGAGCTGATGAGCCAGCATCCTACTCGCCTTTTCACCATGTTCATACACTGCCCCTTGTGCCTTCCTCCACTGTGCCTCCGACTTTCCAGTGGTCAGCAAATCAAATTTAGCCTGTAGGCTGCGCCTCTCCCCCAACAGTCCCTCCTCTGGTGCCTCCGCGTACCTCCTATCTACCTCCAGCATCTTCCCCACCAGTCTATCCCTCTCACTCCTCTCGCTCCTCTCCCTGTGTGCCCGGATGGATATCAGCTCCCCACGAATCACTGCCTTCAGGGCTTCCCAGACCATCCCCACCTGGACCTCCCCCGTATCATTCACCTCGAGGTACCCCTCAATACTTGCCCGGACCCTCCTACACACCTCCTCCTCCGCCAACAACCCCACATCCATCCGCCACAACGGGCACTGGTCCCGCACCTCCCCCATCTCTAACTCCATCCAATGCGGAGCGTGGTCGGAGATTACAATGGCCGAATACTCGGCCTCCTCCACTCTCGGAATCAGTCCCCTACTCACCACGAAGAAGTCTATTCGAGAATAAACCCTATGGGAGAAAAAGGAATACTCCCGTGCCCTCGGCCTCACAAACCTCCATGGATCCATCCCTCCCATCTGGTCCATAAACCCTCTCAGTACCTTGGCCGCCGCCGGCCTCCTACCCGTCCTTGAACTGGACCGATCCAGTGAAGGATCCAACACCGTATTGAAGTCATAATCAGACCTCCCGCCTCTAGATCCGGGACCCGTCCCAGCATACGCCTCATAAAGCCCACATCGTCCCAATTTGGGGCATACACACTAGCAAGTACCACCTTCTCTCCCTGTAGCCTGCCCCTAACCATAACATACCTACCCCCCTTATCCACCACCACCTCCGATGCCTCAAACAACACATTTTTCCCCACCAGAATCGCCACTCCCCGGTTCCTCACATCCAACCCCGAGTGGAAAACCTGCCCCACCCACCCCTTCCTCAGATGGACCTGGTCCGCCACCTTCAGGTGGGTCTCCTGAAGCATTGCCACATCCGCCTTCAGCCCCCTCAGATGAGCAAGTACCCTTGCCCGCTTCACCGGCCCATTCAATCCAGGTGACCAACCGGATCAGAGGGCGTAACGCCCCCCACTCACGTCGACTAGCCATAGCCCGTCGACTGCCCGCCCCAGGCCAGCACCCCCGCCCGACCCAGTCCCCACAGCGACAACACCTCACCTCTGTCCCCCGGCCCACACCAACTCCTTCCTGACCCTACCAGCAACAACCCGGTATTCCCCTTTCCCCCCCCTCCCTCCTCCCCAGGCTAGGAACCCTCCTAGCCGGGAACCGTCCTCCATTGTACTTCCGTGGGTCAGCTAACTTCTGCTGACCCTGGAAACTCCTGTCAAAAACCCGACCCCTCCCAAAGTGGGATCATCCCCCATCCTGTCCCTCCTCCAGGCACCGCTCCAGCGCGGGGAAGAACCAGTTAAGGCCCCCCCCCACCCCCCGTCATCGTCTCCACCCCCCAGCCCCGCAACGCGGGAAACCAGAGGAAAGCCCGCACTTTCGCACTGCCCCACCACACCCTTCTGACGCAGCTCCCAAATACCAGCCCCACTCCATACCCCCAACCCGATATAGAATACAACAACCCCCGCAACCCTCCCCGCGAGATACAAAACTCAAACAATGCCCCCCCAACAAAAAATAGAACAACACCCCAATAAATAACCATATCAAAATTACAAAAGTACAGAAAAAGAGAACACAGCAACAGCAGAAACCAACAATAAAGCATTACAACCGACCCCGCAATCCCCAACCCCTAGTTCGAGTCCAGTTTCTCCATCCGCACGAAGGCCCACGCCTCCTCCGGGGAATCAAAATAATAATGCCTGTCCAAATAAGTTACCCACAGGCGCGCAGGCTGCAACATTCCGAACTTTATCTTCTTCTTGTCGAGCACCTCTTTCGTCCGATTAAACCCGGACCGCCGCTTAGCCACCTCCGCACTCCAATCCTGGTAGATCCGTACTACCCCATTCTCCCAGTTGCTGCTCTTCACCTTCTTGGCCCAGCGCAGCACACACTCCCGATCACTGAACCGGTGGAACCTCACCAGCACCGCACGCGGGGGTTCATTCTCCTTAGGCCTCCTGGCCAGTACTCTGTGGGCTCCCTCCAGCTCCATGGCTCTCGTGGTTCAGGCACCTGTTCAGTATAGCATCCAATCCTCTCTTTTCAGGTTATCCACCCTCCAATGTTACCTCCAATGAATTTTTCAGTCAGTTTGGCTCAGTTGGCTGGACAGCTGGTTTATGATGCAGAGCAAGACCAACAGCTTGGGTTCAATTCGTGTACCAGCTGAGGTTATTCGTTAAGGTCCCACCTTCTCAACCTTGTCGCTTGCCTGAGGTGTAGTGACCTCCAGGTTAAATCACCACCAGTCAGCCCTCCCCATCAAAGGGGAAAGTAGCCTGTAATCATCTGGAACTATGAAGGCTTTTATTCAGTTAACACCTTTTTTAAAGGAGTTGACAATTAACTGAATTAATTGTGACTCCTGTATCATAAAATCTATAGGTGAGATCTTCTGGCTGCTCATGCAGGAGCGATCTTCCAGTCCTGCCGACAGCATACCGCCACCACGGGTTTTCCAGCTGAATTGGGTGAATTCAATGGGAAATCCCATTGACAGCAGTGGGACCAGAAGATCTCACCGCTGGCCAACCGTGGGCAGCCTCCCACTGCCAAGGAACACACTGCAGAGAGGCCAGAGAATCTTGCCTTCAGAATAAGACTTATTTTCTTCTCAGATTAGACCAGGGGCGGGGTTGGCAGTGACAGTGTGTGGTGAATGTATTACGGCAACCATTCACCACTGTATTACATTACATTACATTGTACTATGTTGATGCCCTTGTGGGCTCCACCTATGGACCATTGTATTTTTTTTTAATAAACAATTTTATTGAGGTAGTTTTTGGCTTTATAAACAGTTACAGACATCATCAGAAAGGAAGCAAAAAAGGCAAAAAATGTGCAAACATCCATGTACTTTCAATACTTCCATCGTAACATATTGCACAAGCCCGCTCCCCTCCCACCGGTACTACCCGCCATATTTTCCCTCCTACATGGACCATTGTATTACATTACATTGCATTGTATCATGTTGGTGCCATTGTGGGCTCCGCCCTTGGCTCTGCCCCCTCGGGTAGGTATATAGAGCTGCTGCCCTGCAGGCGGCTCTCAGTGCAGAGCAGTCGCAGGCAGGCACAGTTCTACCAGATTAAAACCACAGTTCACGTCAACTCTCCATCTCGTGTGAATTGATGGTCGCATCACAGTGGGTCTGGTCCATGGGATGGAGGATGATGACAACCCGCTCTGCAATGAGCTCCGTGCTCCACATGGTATGACCATGTCTGATTCATGCCCACAGTAGCACCTTCCACCTGGGTGATCCCTGCATGCGAGCTGGCCCGTCCATCACACGGTCCCATTGAAAGCCTGGGTTGGGGGTGCTGGGGTAAGTCGGGCCACAGTCGGTGGGAGGACCATCCACCCACGGGGCCAGCACTGGTTCCCCCCCCCCCCCCCCCCCCCCCCCCCCGGCCAACCCTGACCAGCCCACCCCCACGCACAGCAGACAGCACCGAGGCAGGTTTTGACTGTGGTTACAGTTGTTTATTGTGTCAAAATATATACACAGACTGTGCCCTAGCCTCTATAACTAAACTGTGCCCTACACCCATGCCAATTGGATTAGATTGGATTTGTTTATTGTCACGTGTACCGAGGTACAGTGAAAAGTATTTTTCTGCAAGCAGCTCAACAGATCATTCAGTATATGGGAAGAAAAGGGAATTGAACAGAATTCAAGAAAATACATGAGAATACATAATAGGGCAACACAAGATATACAATGTAACTGCATAAGCACCGGCATCGGATGAAGCATACAGGGTGTAGTGTTAATGAGGACAGTCCATAAAAGGGTCATTTAGGAGTCTGGTGACAGTGGGGAAGAAGCTGTTTTTGAGTCTGTTCGTCCGTGTTCTCAGACTTCTGAATCTCCTGCCCGATGGAAGAAGTTGGAAAAGTGAGTAAGCCGGGTGGGAGGGATCCTTGATTATGCTGCCTGCTTTCCCCCGGCAGCGGGAGGTGTAGATGGAATCAATGGATGGGAGGCAGGTTCGTGTGATGGACTGGGCGGTATTCACGACTCTCTGAAGTTCCTTGCGGTCCTGGGCCGAGCAGTTGCCATACCAGGCTGTGATGCAGCCCGAGAGGATGCTCTCTATAGTGCATCTGTAAAAGTTGGTAAGGGTTAATGTGGACATGCCAAATTTCCTTAGTTTCCTGAGGAAGTAAAGGCGCTGTTGTGCTTTCTTGGTGATAGCGTCGACATGAGTGGACCAGGATAGATTTTTGGTGATGTGCACCCCTAGGAATTTGAAACTGCTCACCATCTCCACATCGGCCCCCTTGATCCTGAGAGGGGTGTGTACAGTACTATGCTTCCTGAAGTCGATGACCAGCTCTTTAGTTTTGCTGGCATTAAGGGAGAGATTGTTGTCGTTGCACCACTCCACTAAGTTCTCTACCTCCCTCCTGTATTCAGACTCGTCGTTGTTCGAGATCCGGCCCACTATGGTCATATCGTCAGCAAACTTGTAGATGGAGTTGGAACCAAGTTTTGCCACGCAGTCGTGTGTGTACAGGGAGTAGAGTAGGGGGCTAAGTACGCAGCCTTGCGGGGCACCGGTGTTGAGGACTATTGTGGAGGAGGTGTTGGTGTTCATTCTTACTGACTGTGGTCTGTTGGTCAGAAAGTCAAGGATCCAGTTGCAGAGTGGAGAGCCAAGTCCTAGGTTTTGGAGCTTTGATATGAGTGTCTGGTGAACTGGTGTCTACCTTTCTGGCCTTACAGGCCCTAACGCTATGCCTAGGTGGTTCCCCAGATGGTACATCAGGAGTGAAGGCTGCCTGCTGTGACTCTGCCCTGCGACAAGGGTCCTCCTGGGACGACTCGGCCTGGATGGGGCCGGCCACTGCCCAGGTGTCCCGTGTGGCATGCTGCAGCCCTGTTCTCCCTGCTGCCCTCCAGATGCACCAGGGACAGGAGGAGGGGAGTCCGAGGTGCTGCAGTGTTTCGACACCTCCCTTGCGGGGGTCACCGGAACGGGTCCCATCACCTCCTCCTCCCTTGGGGTCCCATTTTCGCCCCCGGGCTACTCCATGGGATGGGGGTGCCATCCCCTGTAGCCCCTCCGCTACCTGACACTGCAAGTCCTGGATGCCCACTCTGGTCTCGGCCGGGGTGTGCAACGCCGGCATCTCCACATCATGACTCTGGTCTCGGCCGGGGTGTGCATGCTCGCGGCCATGGAGCACAGAGAGTGGACCATCTCCGTCTGGGACTGCACCACATCACGTTGCGACTGTGCCACCACCCTGAGGGTCTGTGCCACATCAGCAAGTGATTGGGGCGCAGCACCCGGGACTGTGCCACATCAGCCAGTGACTGGGCCACCTCCCTCTGGGCCTGGGCCACCTCCCTCTGTGTCTGCGTAACGCCAGCTTGTGCCTGGGCAATGCCGCCGACGTTCCCAACCATGGCCTGCTGTGACTGGGCCATGTTGAGGAGCGCCGCTGCAATGTCCAGGTGGATCTGGCACATGGCAGGCTGTGAGTGGGCAGCCCTGTCCTGGGCCTCGGCCCCCGCCTGCACAGAGTGCTCCAGGCCTTGGACACACTGATTCATAGCCGACACCGTCACCCCCAGGCCTCCATCATGGATGCCAGCCGTGCGGTGTTTGCCTGGGTGTCACGAATGACCAGCGCTGCACCCTGCTCCTGCATGCGGATGGACTCCTCCACCTGCGCCTACAGGTGCTGGATGCTCGCTGCCATCCCCTTCTGTGGTCTCTGGGTCTCTGACTGTACCTGCACTATGGGTAGGACTGGATGTTCCAGAGGACCGGGACCCATCTGGGCGGCAGCTAGTTCCTGGGGCTGGCTTCCTCCGATGATCCGGCCCTTCGGCTGCTCCTACCTTCACTTGCTGTACCTGCTGTACCGGATGCGATGTGTGGTGCGCACCTGATAGTTTCCCAGGAACCTTTTCATTGAAGTGCCCAACCGAGGTGATAATCTCTGGGATGGTGGAGAGTGTTGGAGACAGCAGTGACGGAATGTCAGTGTCTTCCTCCGACCCGAGCTCTGGCGTCTACTGAGTCTCGGGCGGAGGGCTGGTGTTTGGGCTGCTCTCCCCATCAGTGCTCGGCCGTCGAGGAGCACCTACTCTGGCACTGGCTGGGGGTGGGGGGGTTCTGGATGGACTGGCCCTATTTCCGGCAGGTCCTGTAAGACACATGACGACAGTGGGCGGGGGGGAGGGGGGGGGGGGGGGGCGTGAGGCGGGTTTGGGGGGGGGGGTTGAGGGGGTGAGGGTGAGGGGGGTGAGGGGGGTGATGGGTGTGGCCATATAAAATGGCTGCCTGCAAAGATTTATGGGATATTGGCCAACACAGAGATGCAGGCAGGCTGCAGCTTGCAAATATACAAAGGCTGCAGCCCGAACTTTGCAGAAACTGACACAGGGAAAAGGCTGTTGAAAGGCTATCCCGGGACAATGGGCTCCAGGTAGAAACTAACAATATGTGGCAGACTTGGTGGCGTCGGTTTCCTTCTTAGGGAAGGTGTACGTGTCTCGGACACTAACGGCCATGGCTGACTGGGACCCGCCATCAATGTGTCAACCCTCAATTGGTTGGGATCGATCAGGGATCGATCATCCTGATCAATCTATTGGACATCTACCTGGGGCCACCCAAAAGCACGCGACACCTGTAAGGGATAAAAGGTGCTGCACAGCCCACCACTCGTTCTCTCGACCACCGACGATAACAATGGTGATACCTTCACCAGCCAAGGAGAGGAACATCCACGCCACCCAGACAGGGACCAGAGCCGGGGACACAGATGACCAGCAACAGACATCCAGCACAGCCAGGCAATGGGTTCCAGATAAGGCCAATGTGCTCTGTACTTCTCAGTCACCTGGACGTGAAATAAGGGTCGTTCTTGTGTGTTAGTTTAGAATGCAACTTGTATGTGTGTAATAAACTATTACTGTATTAAACAGCTTGTGTGGCCATCTGTCCATCATATACGGGTTAAAGACATAATGGTTTAGAAGGTACAACAGGGGTGAGGGGGGTGGGCTGAGGGGGATAAGGGGTGATGTGGGCTGAGGGTGGTGTGGGCTGAGGGGGTGTGGGGGGGGGCACCTGTGTCATGGGGAACCGCAACTAAGCAGGGTCTCACTTGCTCGCCTGCCACCGACCTCCAACCGGTGACCTCCCTTTCCTCCGGGCCTCTGATCATGCCCTGTGTTCTCTGCTCGGGCATGGTGAGGGGCCCAGGTCTGGTGGACCCCCTCCAGTCATCTGCAGCTCCCAGTGGTTGGGCCTTCTCCTCGGGGGGGTGGGGGGCAAATACAAACAACGACACTGTTAAATATTCCGACGCAGGTAGTCCAGAGGCTGGGTAGATGATGATATCAGTAGCCAGGACACCTTCTGCTGTAATGCCAGCAAGAGCTCGCTGAAGTTCATTTGGATTTCAATACCATTGTTCAGTCTTATGGGGCGAAATTCACCGAAGTACATCGTGACGCCCTTGACCGGCGGGCAAAAACGGCGCTGGTGACTCAGGCGTCGGGGCCCCCTTATCAGCCCGAAATCTCCCGTCCTGAAAGGGCCAGCAGCGGAGTGACGCTGTACGCGTCAGTTTCACCCGCTGCGGAAGTGGCGCGTCGGTTGACGTCGGGCGACATCATCAACACCGCCCGGCGTTGGGGGGGGAGGTTAGGTAGGGGGGGTAGGAAGGGGGGGTAGGTAGGGGGGGGGTAGGTAGGGGGGATAGGTAGGGGACGTAGGTAGGGGGTAGGTGGGGGTAGGTAGGGGGGTAGGTGGGGGGTAGGTAGGGGGGTAGGTAAGGGGGGTAGGTAAGGGGGGGGTAGGTAGGCGGGTAGGTAGGGGGATAGGTGGGGGGTAGGTAGGGGGGTAGGTGGGGGGTAGGTAAGGGGGTAGGTAGGGGGGGTAGGTAGGGGGGTAGGTGGGGGGGTAGGTGGGGGGGGGAATAGGTAGGGGGGTAGGTGGGGGGGGGTAGGTTAGGGGGTAGGTAAGGGGGTAGGTAGGGGTGGGGAGGGGTAGAGGTGGGGGAGAGGTGGGGGTAGATGGGGGGTAGGTAGGGTGGGGGTGGGGGGGTGGGGGGGGGGGGGAGGGGGGTAGGGGGAGGGGGGAGGGGGAGGGGAGGGGGGAGGGGGTAGGGGGTAGGGGGCTGTGGGGGGTAGGGGGTGTGGGGGGTGGGGTGAGGGGTGGGGGGTGGGGGATGTGGGGGGGTGGGGGGTAGGGGGGATGTGTGGGGGTGGGGGGTGGGGGGTGTGGGGGGTGTGGGGGGTAGGGGGGTGTGGGGGGTGGGGGGTAGGTGGGTGTGGGGGTAGGGGGTAGGGTGGCAGAGGTTCGCAACCAACCGGCTGGAATAGATGTGAATGCCTTGTTTTTTTTTTTAAATGGCGAGTATATTGTGCTGCGAGAGAGAGAAAAAATTTGCTGCACTCTTGGTGATCCTCATTATTTATTACTCCAAATGTTTGAACTTAATTATGCCATCTTGCAGAACCTTGAGGGGGTAGGTAGGGGGGGGGGTAGGTGGGGGGGATAGGTAGGGGGGTAGGTAGGGGGGTAGGTAAGGGGGTAGGTGGGGGGGTAGGTAGGGGGTAGGTAAGGGGGGGTAGGTAAGGGGGGTAGGTAGGGTGGGGGAGTGGTAGGGGGTGGGGGAGGGGTGGGGGGGTAGGTAGGGGGTAGGTAGGGTGGGAGGTGGGGGGAGGGGGGAGGGGGTAGGGGGTAGGGGGGATGTGGGGGTGGGGGGGTAGGGGCTGTGGGGGTGGGGGGAGGGGTGGGGGGTGGGGGGGTGTGGGGGTGGGGAGTAGGGGGGGTGTGGGGGGTGTGGGGGGTGGGGGGGTGGGGGTGTGTGGGGGGTGGAGGGTAGGGGGGTGTGTGGGGGGTAGGGGGGGTGTGGGGGGTAGGGGGGTGTGTGGGGTAGGGGGTAGGGGTGGCAGAGTTCGCTACCAACACAGCTGGAATAGATGTGAATGCCTTGTTTTTTTTTAAAATGGCGAGTATATTGTGCTGCGAGAGAGAGAAAAAAATTTGCTGCACTCTTGGTGATCCTCATTATTTATTACTCCAAATTTTTGAACTTAATTATGCCATCTTGCAGAACCTTGAGTTCCCCCCCCACCCCCCAACCCTACCCCCCACCCCAACCACCCCTACCCCTACCCCGACCACCCACCCCTACCCCTACCCCGACCACCCACCCCTACCCCGACCCCGACCACACACCCCTACCCCTACCCCGACCACCCACCCCTACCCCGACCCCCCGGCACGCGTTGTAAGTGATTTCACTCTCTCACTTCACAAACCCTCCCCCCAACCCACCGGCACTCGAGGTAAGTGATTTATCTCTCTCTCTTCCCAACCACCCCCCCCCCCACCCCCAACAACCTCCCCCCCACCCCCTACCCCTACCCCCGGCACTCGATGTAGGCAACTGAACGGCGTCAACCATCATCAATGGTTGACGCCGTTATAAACCAACTTTGATTTTCGCCGACGTGACCCATGGCCACGTCGGCGGGACTTCGGCCCATCCAGGCCGGAGAATAAATAAGCCTAAAAAAACAATGGCATCCCGCCGGCGCCAGCCGTTCTCCGAGGCGGGCGGCGGGATTTAAAGAACACCGTTTTATGGCGGGTGGGAGAATTTTGAACATGGCGGGAGCGGGAATATCGGCGCCCCCGGGTGATTCTCCGACCCTGCGTGGGGGTTTTGCCCCTGTTAAGTAATTGTTTCCGATGCTTCTCTTAGTTTCGTATTTTACCTGCATATAAAGGGATTGGGAGGAAAATAAAAAGCAGGTTTACATTATTGCTGCTTTCATGCATTGGGGCTGATAGAATAAAAGCAAAAGCTAGCATCTTGAAACTTTCCAAAATACTTCAGATGAAAATCCCTGCCGTGGAGTCCAGCAATGTCCATATGTTTTCATTGTCAGCATATGCCAAACATTACATAAGCAAGCATGACCACATCAGGTTTAGTCCTCTCCTATCTCAATGTAAGAACAAAGCGGCTTTTGCTGAAGAGAATTAAATCTATCTGTTCTGGTATTCCCGGAGCACAAATGGTAAAAGAAATTCTTCATTTTGTCTCATAGAACATAGAACATAGAACAGTACAGCACAGAACCCTCAAATTGTGAATGGCTATGTGCCATTAGTTCGGTGGAGCACTTTGGAGTTGATTCCAAATGAAACTGCCTAAAGACAGCTATCGTCAAGATGATGGATAATACACCCACACACACAAAAGTAAAACAAATTGAAAATATTAAATTTCAATACAGCATATTTTGTATATCATTATTCATATAAAGCTAGGCAGAGTCTGTTTTGTTACCTGTATGGTAGGTAACATGTGCTACTCAATCCTTGGTCAAATGTCAAATGTTAATACATTTAGTCTCTTTGGTTTTTCTTCTCTTTTGCTTGAAACAGGTAGACAAATGATGTTGTGTACAAGTTGTGTTGATATTGATGATTATACAAAGCCAATGAATTGGGTCTGATAGAATAAAAGCAAAAGCTAGCATCTTGAAACCATGAAAACTTTATGAATTTGTTCCTTCGAGTTGCTTTCTTCTTGTGTTGTTGAAGTGGTGATGTTGATGTCGTCATTTCTTTGTGAGCATCGTCAGTGTTCTCTGAGTGGCCAACAAGTCATCATGAGGTGTTCGAATGGTCGAATCACTTTGTTGTCTGAATTAGACTTTCTTTTTTTTTCTCTATGCTTGTTGTAGAGATTCTGTGTTACACTGTTGTCTGACCTGGACTTTTTCCTGTGCTTGCGGTATTGATCTAGTGTGTCATCTGCCTTGAAAGCTGGTGTGCTTGCTTGTTCTGGAACAGATGTAAATTTGTGAGATTTTTTATCATGCCTTGGCATGTTTGTAGTCTTGTCATTGTTTTGCAGTGTGCTGTGGCATTGTCCTTCATGTGCAGAGTTGTACCATGTTGTACATGTCTTTGTTGTTTTCATTGTCATTCTTGTTGTTGTTGTTCTTGTTGTTATTTTGTTCTGCTTGTAATTTCTGTTTTTATTGTTTTCTCTGTTCTTGTTGTTTTTCTTGTCATGCATGTTGTTTCTGTTTTTGTTGTTTTTGTCGCTGTTCTTGTCATTTTTCTTGTCGTGCTTGTTGTTTCTGTTATGCTTCTTGTTGTCTTTGTTGTTCTTGTCACGCTGGATGTTGTTTTTGTTGTTGCTGTTGTTGTTCTTGTTTCTGCTGTGCATCTTGCAGTGTTTGTTGTTCTTGTTGCGCTCAATGAGTGTTGCGTGTGGATGAATTGATTCATTGTTCCAGTCATTGGTGTCAGTGTCCTTTGTGGTATATGTTACATTGAGCGTTTCTTCTTGAGAATTGTGAGAATGATCTGATGTTACATTGATGTTGGTGACATCAGTTATTTGTGGTGGATTTGATTCCTCTTCTTTGCTTCCTTGGTACTCCTCTTCTAGAGTCATTTCTGGTTCACTTGAATCATGAAAAAAAATGAAATGAAATGAAAATCGCTTATTGTCAAAAGTAGGCTTCAAATGAAGTTACTGTGAAAAGCCCCTAGTCGCCACATTCCGGCACCTGTTCGGGGAGGCTGGTATGGGAATTGAACCGTGCTGCTGGCCTGCCTGGATCTGCTTTCAAAGCCAGCAATTTAGCCCTGTGCAAAACCAGCCCCTATCATTGACAGCAACCTGTCCAATACCCAAGAAGAAGACGACACCAAAGAGAGAGCACAATCAATCATCATTGATTTCGTGTTGCTCATTTTTGGAGTCATTTCAGGTTCACTTGAATCATCATTGATTTCTTTGTGCTCCTCTTCTGGAGTTATTTCTGGTTCATTTGAATCACCTGTAGTTTCTTGGTGCTCCTCTTCTGGAGTCAAAATCGTCACGATTTCATTCTCTTGTGGTTTGGTGCTCCTCTTCTGGAGTCAAATGTTCACAATTTCATTTTGTTGTGGGTTGTGGTGCTCCTCTTCTGGAGTCAAAATCTTCACGATTTCGTTTGACGTGGTCTCTCTGGACTCATGAGTAGCCCTCCTCTGATTGTTGAGTGCTTCCGTACAGATGAGCTGAGATCTGTCAGTCTCGCTGTGATCCTGCACATCCTATATGTCGATTGTGATCACATTGCCACTATTCTCGCATACAGTGGGTAGACATTCAGTGTCTTCTTGTTGTTTAAATGAGCTGGGTAGACTTTCATAGTCTGCTGCTGGTTGCTCAGATAAGGTTGATAGACCTTCATAGTTTTGTTCATGCATGGCGTTCGCTATTGTGTTTGCTTTCTTGCATTTTTGAGTCTGTCAACGATCTGTCTGATGAGGCTTGCGTCGCTCTCTCTGTGGAGCCTTTCATCGCTCTCTCTGTGTAGTCGTGCAGTATTCTCGCTTAGGAGTTGATCTGTGCTCTCTCAATGGAGTCGTTCTGTGCTCTCTCTTTGGTGTCATCTTCTTCTTGGGTATTTGACAGGTTGCTGTCATCCAATATATCGACGATCTGCCATGGAATCATGGTATTGGATTCATCTACCATGAGTAAAGTCGTGTTGAGCTGTGCAACCATGTTGCTGATGCTGTGATCAGCAGATCCAAATAACTCAGCCATGTCTGAGTATTGTGTGTATTGTTCGATAGACAAATCATCTCTTTTGTTGTTGTTGTTCGGAGTTGTCATTGTGCTCTTCACTTTGGGTGGTGAAGACTGCTTGTGCCAGGATATTGTGAAAGTCATTTCCAACTGCTGGTGTAAGTTCAGGCATTGTTTTGTCTTTTGAGGTAAGTAAATTGGGTTTTGCAGCTTTAAATTTCTTTTTTTCCCCAATTTTTGTGCATTTCCTTTTTAAGTGGGCGTGGTCCAGATCCTCTAACGTCATGTCGCTCGTGACGTCATACGCAGGGCTCGATTGTGCATGCACGATCCGAATTTCCTTTACTGTGCGCTCTTTTCGCAACTGCGCACGCGCGGCTTCTTGCGCATGCACAGAACACAGTTTCGCCGATTTGTGTATTTTAGGGTAGTGCGCATGTGCGTACTGGCCGGAACGTTCTCGCTCAAGATGGCTGCCAATCAAAAAGTGCTGTTGCATCGAGTGAGATTCTGCCTCAGCCTCATGGGAGTATTTGCTCCATTTTTATGGATTTTGTTTTCTAGATAATGATTCTGTCTTTGTAAAGAGTCAAAGTATTGATTTTGTTTTTGTTCATAAGCAGGGCATTTTTGTATAGCGATTTCTAATGTTAAATACTTTTTTTTGTGAAAGTTCTTCCCTCAAGTATTTTTCAGATAGTCCATAAATTAATTGATCCAATATCATAGCATCTCTGAAATCAGCATAATTACAGCCTTGTGCTAGTAGCTGGAGGTCTGTAATAAAATCAGTGATGGGCTCACCGTTTCTCTGGTATCTATGCCAAAAGATAAATCTTTCCAGCATCTCACCAGACCGACTTTTACAGTGTTCTTCAAATTTGCGATAATCACTTTAAATTTAGTTTTGTCTTCACCTTCCAAGAAATTAAAGGAGTTATAGATCTCTCTAGCTTCATGTCCTGCTCTTCTGAGTAGTATTGCTATTTCCCTTTCTTCAGAGACCGTGTTTAAATTATTAGCTGCCATATATACTTGGAACTTTTGTGTGAACATTTTCCAATTATTACTTAAGTTACCATCAGTTTTCAGTTGCATTGATACTTGAATGTGGTCTATCGAATCATTTAGTTGTCGAGGATCCACCTGCTGCAAAGTCTTCCACAGTCGAATATCCGGTCTGAATTTTCTTCTCTTTTTTTGTCTAACCTAATCTAATTAGTTCTGTGAAAGCCAACACGCCTGGTACCATGTTTTGTTATCTGTGTGGTAGGTAACATGTGCTATCAATCCTTGGTTAATGATGAGGTCTTCTGAATCTCGATGAGGAAGACTCAAACTTGTCCAGTAGTAACAAAAGGTTTATTGAGTAACTATAACAATAATTGCATGAGTTCTTTACTTTAACTTTGATACTAGTGATAAGGTTAACAAGGTCTAACTATAGTAACTATATGTAACTCCACTAGCCACCTGAACTAATCTGATACTTCCCTGGTCACAATGCACCCAAGAGAGAGAGAGAGAGAGAGACCATGTGATTGCATTTTATACCCCTGTTGGACTGGCCCTCTAGTGATCATGTGGTGCTACTGATTACACATTAACCATTTGTGTACATGCACATACAGAGATCACTACAGAGTCTTCTTCAACAATAATTCAATTGAGATTGTTAATTTTCTGCATTTCCAAGGCACCAAAGCACCAAAAGTATAAAACAAAATAGTTTTTAAGCAAAGTTCATCATACTTTCAACCTATTGGCCTAGGTCTTGACTTTGTGCTTTGAAGACGGTTAAAATAAAAAATGGAAGAACTCTAGTTTGAGCTGCCAATCAGCAATCCCTTATTTTACTCTATCGGACAGTCATAATTTACCCCATAGATTTGGAGATATGCAGTTTGTGTCAAATATTTTGCTTCTTTTCCCCACTTTTTTTCCTCTCTCTCATTACTAGTGATGGTGGTGAATTAAAGGTGGAACCATGGCCAGTCCATTGGTCTCATTGTAATAAATTGCCTTTCATCTTATTCATGGTTTTCTATTATTTATTTACAGATTTTAGAAGATATTTGGCCTTGAATTTCCTCTGTGGTGGGGCACATGCCAGAAATGCACTGGAACAGGACATTCATCAGAACGTTTCCTGGCCTGAGGGGTTTTCAGGACTCAGGCTCAATTGCATGATTTTTTCTATTCTTTTATGGAATATGAACACCACTGGCAAGGTCAGCCTTTACTGCCCAACCCTACCTGGCCTTGAGAAGGTGATGGCGAGTCTGCACCTTGAAGCACTGCACTTAATCTGGTGTAGACAAACCCACAAGGGGCTCTGTGGGTTGATACAGCGACAGTGAAGGGACGGTGATATAGTTCCAAGTCAGGATGATGTGTGGTGTGGAGGGGCCCCTGGAGGTGGTGGTGTTCCCATGTGCCTGCTAACCTGTCCTTCTGAGTCATGGAGATTGTGAGTTTGGAAGGTGCTGTGAAGGAGTCTTGACGACTTACTGTTGTGCATCTTTTAGATGGTATGCACTGCTCACACGTTACGTCAGTGGTGGAAGCAGTTGAATGTTCAAGGTGGTGGATGGGGTGCCAATCAAGCAGGCTGCTTTCTTCTGGATGCAGTCAAGCTTCTTGAGTGTTGTTGGAGCTGCACTCATTCAGGCAAGTGGAAAGTATTCCATTCCACTCTGACTTGTGTCTTGTAGATGGTGGACAGGCTTTCGGGGGTTCAGAAGGTGAGTTACGCATTGCAGGATTCCTAGCATTTGACCTGCTCTGGTAGCCACAGTACATATTTAGCTAGTCCAGTGCAATTTATGGTCAAAGGTGACCTTCAGGATGTTTAAAGTACTGGGGAAACTTGCTGGCAAGAGCATCATGGAAAATTCCAGCAGCGAGCCTTGGAGATCCATCATAATGGAAGGATGGTGGAACTTTGAGTTGCCAGTGAAATTATTTAATTAAAATTCAAAACATTGGATAATTTCCTGGGACTCATGTAAAGCAGCATTTGCTCAAGCCTTGCCTGTCATGAATATTTCCTTTCTCTTTTGGCCAATTGTTAAATGTTGAATGCTCAGGGCAAATGGG
The DNA here is from genome assembly GCF_902713615.1 of Scyliorhinus canicula. Classification (NCBI taxonomy): domain Eukaryota; kingdom Metazoa; phylum Chordata; class Chondrichthyes; order Carcharhiniformes; family Scyliorhinidae; genus Scyliorhinus; species Scyliorhinus canicula. The sequence goes on from NC_052150.1 coordinate 160,185,808, forward strand.
AGTCCTTTGCTTTCATTGGTCATGAAATAGAAACTAAAGATGTATTGCCCTGTAGTTTATGTTGCTGATATATTTTCACCCACATCTGGTTATTTTCCATCCATCTTTAAATAAATAAATCAGAAAACTGGTTGAATGGTATGTGAATATTAGCACACCACAGAGGAACAAACGCATATGTCAATTGTGTCAGTGTTTAACCTGCTGGGAAGGAGACATTCACCTTCTACGTCCACCACTTATTACAATTAACCGACACTGGTGTCACAAGCTGTACAGGAGCTATGTGGAGTGTGCATTTTCTTCCTGTGTCTGCATGAATTTTCTCTGGGTGCTTTGGTTTCCTCCCACAGTCCAAAGATATGCATCTTAGGTGTACTGACCATGTTAATTGCCCCTTGGTGTCCAGGCATGTACAGATTACCAGATTACGTGGAGTTATAGGGATAGGTGGGAGGATGGGCTGAGGTCGGGTGCTCTTTCAGAGGATTGGTATAGACGCGATGGGCCGAATGACCACCTTCTGCACTGTAGCAATTCAATGATTCCATGACAGCGCAGGTTCAATTCCTGTACCAGCTGAGGTTATACCTTGCCCCTCACCTGAGGTGTGGTGACCCTCTGATTTAATCACCAACAGTCAGCTACCTTCAAATGGGAGGGCAGCCTATGGTCCTCTGGGGCTATGGCGACTTTCATTTCCTGACATTATGATAGAGGGAAAGTAATTGATGAAACAGTTAAAGGTAGACATACCTAGGGATAACACCCTGAAGAATGGTCCCGTTTTGGGACTGATATGATTAGCCTCCAACAACCATGACTATCTTCCTTTGTACTCAGTACGACTCCAACCAATGGAAAGTTTTCCCCTTGATTCCCATTTCCATCAATTTTGCTCAGGCTCCTTGATGCTACATCCAGTCAGGTGCTGCCTTAAGGTCAAGGGCAGTCACTCTCACCTCACCTTTTGAGTTCAGCTCTTTTGCCCATGTTTTGAACAAGGCTGTAACGATGTGGACCTAGTGGTCCTCGCAGAACCTAAGACAATCAAGATCAAGAGGGCACAGATTTAAGGTGATTTGAAAAACAATTAAGTGTGATGTGAGAAAAAGTTTCATCACACAATGAGTGGTCAGTCTGGAATTCTCTATCTGGAAGTGTGGTGGAGGCAGGTTCAATTGAGGCATTCAAGAGGGCATTGGATGGTTCCTTAAATAGGACAATGTGCAGGAGTACAGGTAAAAGGCAGAGGAATAGAACTGAGCAATAATGCTCATATAGGAATATAGGAACTGCTCTGCCATTCAATGAGATCATGGTTGATCTGTGGGCTAACTCCATTTACTTGCCCTTTGGCCCATCCTCTTAATACCTTTGTTTATTAAAAATATATCTTTCTCAGATTTAAAATTAACAACTGGTCCAGCATTAATTGCTGTTTGTGTGAGAGAGTTCCAAACCTCTACCATCCATTGTATTAAGAAGTGCTTCCTGACATTTCTCCTGAATGGTCTGGTCCTAATTTTTAGATGATTGCCCCCTAGTTCTAGAATGTCCAACAGTGGAAACAGTTTAGTTATCTTTATCTAGCTAGTCTTTTCCTGTTAATATCTTAGAGAGCCGGTGTAGACATAAAGGGCCAAATGGCCTCCTTCCGAGCCAGTCAAGACACAATGGGCCATTGGCCCCCTCTGTGCCATAACAATTCTGTGATTGGGCAGCATGGTAGCACAAGTGGATATCACTGTGGCTTCACAGCGCCAGGGTCCCAGGTTCGATTCCCCGCTGGGTCACTGTGCGGAGTCTGCACGTTCTCCCCGTGTCTGTGTGGGTTTCCTCCGGGTGCTCCGGTTTCCTCCCACAGTCCAAAGACGTGCAGGTTAGGTGGATTGGCCATGATAAATTGCCCTGAGTGACCAAAGAAAGGTTAGGAGGGGTGATTGGGTTATGGGGATAGGGTGGAAGTGAGGGCTGAAGTGGGTTGGTGCAGACTCGATGGGCTGAATGGCCTCCTTCTGCACTGTATGTTCTATGATTCTGTGATTGATGGGCAAGTTATTGCTATGTAAGTGTTAATTGATAGCACAGTTGGCGACACCTTCCACCACTTTGTGGATGCGCAAGAGTGGACTGAGGGGGTGGTTCTTGGCAGATTGTCCTGCCTTTTATGGCCAGGACCCCATGGGCAACATTTTACATGGTCAAGTAGATGCTACAGTTGTATCTGTACTGGAACAGTAGGGCTAATTATAGACAGCAGATCTTCAGTCCTACTGTTGAAATTGTGTCAGGGCCCATAGCCTTTGCTGTTTTCAGTGTCTTCAGTCATTTCTTGATATCACATAAATTGGCCATAGACTGGTATCTGTGATGCTCAGGACCTTAGGAGGAGGCAAGCTAATGGCATGCTCCTGATAATCTCCCTGCTGCCACTGGTTAACTGCCTCAGATGATGCTGAACTGCTCCATTACTTCTTTGCTGACTCATACATTCACCTTGTTATAGTATAAGGTGTAGTGATCCTCACTTGAGTGTGTACAGAAGGGGCTGATAGGAAATGGAAATACCACCAAGGGGCAGCACGGGGACGTATAAGAGTGAAGCCGAAGGCCCTCCCCCTCACTTTGGCTGAACAGACGGTGAGGAGAACAGGGACGGAAGTGAGCTCAGGGCTACTAGTGTGGTCAGGCCTAGTTGCAGAGCATAGAGAAGTGTAACCTTTACAAGTGCAGTTCATTAAGTAAGAGCTCATGTAATCATTTAAGTTGTGTGGCACAATAAACCTTCCTTCAACTACTGGACGACTTCTAGCATTCTTTCCAGTAACATAATTGGGGGCAGCACGGTAGCATGGTGGTTAGCATAAATGCTTCACAGCTCCAGGGTCCCAGGTTCGATTCCCGGCTGGGTCACTGTCTGTGTGGCGTCTGCACGTCCTCCCCGTGTGTGCGTGGGTTTCTCCGGGTGCTCCGGTTTCCTCCCACAGTCCAAAGATGTGCGGGTTAGGTGGATTGGCCATGCTAAATTGCCCGTAGTGTCTACTAGTAAGGTTAAGGGGGGGAGGTTGTTGGGTTACGGGTATAGGGTGGATACATGGGTTTGAGTAGGGTGATCATTGCTCGGCACAACATCGAGGGCCGAAGGGCCTGTTCTGTGCTGTACTGTTCTATGTTCTATGTTCTATAACATGGTACAGGAGTGGCTTATTTGAACAGCACTAGATAGATCAGGTTAGAGACCAGAAAGAACCAACACAACCAAACAAAAGCAACAGGCCGGCCCGCCCCGACTGTGGAAGACTTCGCAGGCATTTTGATCCAGACAACCGACTGAAGCGATGGATTCACACGCTACTTTCCAGGGATGCTGAAAACTACCGGTAATTTAAATAGTAACTGGAAAATGTTTAAACAGCAGCTTCAGATATACATGGCAGCTATGGACTTAAATGCAGCCACCGATGATAGAAAAATTGGACTCTTACTCTCATCGGCAGGCCAGCAGGCGATAGACATTTATAACTCTTTTACGTATGGTGATACTGAAGATAAAACTAAATATCAAGTGATAGTGGCAAAATTTGATGACCACTGTAAATCTCAATCAAATGAAATCATGGAACGATTCAACCTGCGTAACCGATTTTTAAAAAACGGGGAGACTATCTCCAATTTTGTCACAGATCTCCGCTTGCTAGCACAAGGCTGCAACTATGCTGATGTAACAGACTCAATCATCAGGGATCAATTCCATCTATGGTCTTTCCGACGAAAAACTAAGGGAATCATTAATGCTGCAAAATGACTTAACACTAAAAACCACGACAGCAAAATGCTTACAACAGGAGCAGAAAAATCAGCAGTACCTGGAGCTTCTTGAAAAACAAAACATGGAGAAAACCCACCATGAGGCAGACGTAAGAATGGTGGCCTCTCCTCACAGGCCTTCTCTTCCGGTGGCTGGTGCCCATAACGGCACATCTGCGCATGCATGCAATCCGGACAGACGCGACCCAACAAGGACCCGGTACGCGCATGCGTATTACCCACAATACCGGCCCCAGTATGAAAATCGCGCTGCGCATGCGCGAACGCTACAAACGCGTGAAGTCACGGACGTCATGACGTGTCACCGCTGTGGCACCGCCCATTTAAAAGGGCAATGTCCTGCACAAGGGAAAAGGTGTCTAAAATGCTCCAAAATGAACCATTTTGCCTCCCAGTGTCAGTCCACAGCCAAATACTACTCTACAATGCAAAGGCATGGAAACTTTAAAGTATGCACAGTAGATGCAATGGACACTCCCGACACCTGAAGAAAATTTCTTCGACCACGAAGAGTTCCACTCCTGCGAGAACACGTATGGCGTTGGAAACATAAACGCCACAGCGGAACCACATGAGCTGACCACACAGCCTCGATACGTGCATGCCATTGAATCCACAAGCGAATGGAGTGCCACGGTGCAAGTCAGCAACTCCCCCATCACGTTCAAGCTGGACACGGGAGCATCCGCAAACTTGATGACGAGCAAAGATCTCGCATCCGTACCAGGGACACACGAGATGCTACCTGCTGCATGCAAGTTAACAGATTACAATGGGAACCAGATCACCTCGAGGGGATCCTGCCACCTACAAGTAGTCAACAAGACAGTCACAACAGGACTACGATTTGAGATTGTGGACGACAAAAGAACTTCACTGCTAGGTGCTCAAGCCTGCAAGGATTTGTGGCTAGTTCAAAGGATCTTCATGCACGCGGCTGACTCATCACGACTGGCCGATGACATACAGCTGCTTCTCAGTGAGTATCCCAACGTCTTCTCTGGCATGGGTACGTTACCCGACAAATACAGAACCCTGCTCAAAGAGGATGCAATACCGGTCATTCATGCGCCAAGGAGGGTACCAGCTCCGTTGCGGGACAAGCTAAAAGCTGAACTCCAACGCCTCCAATCTCAAGGCCACCATATCACAAGTCACCACAGCCGACTGACTGGGTCAGCTCGTTGGTGTGTGTCAGAAGCCGTCTGGTGAACTCAGAATCTGTTTAGATCCCCAAGGATTTGAACAAGAACATTCGCAGGGAACACTACCCTATCCCCAAGCGAGAGGCGATAACGAGCGAAATGGCACAAGCTCACATATTTACCAAGCTTGATGCCTCACAAGGCTTCTGGCAAATGCAGCTCGATGATTCCAGCTGACTGCTGTGTACCTTCAACACGCCGTTTGGACGGTACTGTTATAATCGGATGCCCTTCGGCATTATATCTGCATCCAAAATATTTCACAGAATAATGGAGCAGATGACAGAAGGCATGAAGGCGTCCGTGTCTATGTGATGACATCACTAATATGGTCAACGGACAGAGGAAGACGACATTGCGAGGTTAAAACAAGTCTTCCAAAGAATCCACCACTTTGGGCTGAAGCTCAACCAGGCCCAAGTGCACCGTCGCACGGTCCTCTCTGACCTTCCTGGGTGACACCAATATCAGAGCAAGGCGGTGAAGCCGGACGCTGAGAACATGGCAGCAATTCAGAGCATGCAGCAGCCATGTGACAAGAAAGCGGTGCTCAGGTTCCTGGGATTCATCAACTTCATAGGCAAGTTCGTACCAACCTAGCAGCACAGACGATGGCGTTAAGGGCAAGTGATAAGGAAGGACACGGAGGTTTGCCTGGACCCAACATCCCCAAGATGAATGGGATGATCTGAGACACCATTGATGGCAGCTCCAACGCTGGCATTTTTGACCCGGCAAAACCTACAAAGATCTCCACCGATGCCAGTCAACATGGAATTGGTGCGGTGCTACTTCAACAGAATGACCAGTCGGACTGGGTCCCAGTGGCTTATGCTTCGCGAGCGATGAGCGCCACAGAGTGCAGGTACGCACAGATAGAGAAGGAGTGCCTGGGGTTGATCACAGGTGTGACCAAATTTCACCACTATGTGTACGGTCTCCCCACGTTTCTCGTGGAAACTGATCATAGGCCACTGGTCAACATCATCGACAAAGATCTCAATGATATGACGCCGCGCCTGCAACGCATGATGCTGAAGTTGCGGAGGTACGACTTCACGCTGGTCTACACCCCTGGTAAGGACCTAATAATAGCTGACACCTTATCCCGAGCCATTGACGCTGACAATCCGCCACTGGCTTCCATCAATGATGTGGAAGCTCATGCACAGTGGTGCAGGGAGACACTCCCAGCAACGGATGAGAGGCTGCAGCAAATTCGTCAGGCGACATGGGAAGATGCCACCCTCCTTCAAGTCATGCACAACCTTCAGCATGGCTGGCCAAGAGGACGGTGCCCACAGTTCCAAAACGTCCAAACTGAACTGTCCGTGGTGGATGGCATAATACTGCGGAATGACAGAATCGTCATCCCACTGGCGCTCCGGGCGGACATGCTCCGCAGGATTTATGAGGGGCACCTTGGTGCCGAGAAGTGCAAAAGGAGAGCACGCCAATCCGTTTATTGGCCTGGGATAAACGAGGACATAACGAACATGGTGCTCACATGTGACACGTGTCAAAGACATCGAAAGGCACAATGCAAGGAGCCACTGCAGCAGCATGAGATGGCGACGTCACCGTGGGACAAAGTTGGCATAGACTTGTTTCATTCCATGGGCCGAAACTATGTTCTGCTCATCGATTACTACTCCAACTTTCCGGAAGTACTGAAACTCCCGGATCTCACAGCAGCGTCAGTCATCAAGGCCTGCAAAGAAACCTTCTCCAGGCATGGCATCCCACAGACGGTCATGTCGACAATGGTCCTTGCTTTGCCAGCTGGGAGTGGTTGGAATTCGCAAAAACAGTACAACTCAAGCATTTGATGCCGAGTCAACACTTTCCTCAATCGAATGGGCAGGGTGGAGAAAGGCTGTCCACATTATTAAACAACTAATAAGCCAAGGCTGCTGAGTCAAGTCCGACATACACTTGGCCCTCTTGTCATACCGTTCATCGCCTTTGAGCTCTGGTGCTGTCACCGGCTCAAATGCTCTTCAATAGAGATGTGCGTGACCAACGCTACCGGCACTACAATTCACCAATCCTGATCACTCGCCAGTCCTGGACAAGATGCGTCACCAACGTCAGGTGCAAAAGCAGCACTATGACCAGCAGGCAAAAGTACTGCATCCGTTGGCAATCAACGACACGGTGAGGTTGCGACGCCCGGCTGGGGGTTGGTCTAACATGGCGACGGTTCTCCGCCAAATATCGCCACGATCTTACGTTGTGAAGTCTGACGATGGAACACTGTTTCGACGCAATCGCCGAGACCCACTAAAGGTTATTCCTTGTCAACCTGCATTTCCAACATTAGATCTGCAGGACTCTGTCATGCAACATCCTGGAACTCCAGCAGCGGGTGTCCACATGGACGTAAAAGACTCTGGATCTCCATGCCCACTGAGAAGGTCTACCCGGATCAGACGTGCACCCAGCCGTCTGAACTTGTGATCATGGACTGATACTATCATTGCTCTGCTCTGTCTTTGTATATAAAACTAACTGTGTTTGAATTTGTGTTTAGTTACGGCTCTGCAACTATGAAAGAAAAAAGTGAAAAAGGGGGATGTAGCGATCCTCACTTGAGTGTGTACAGAAGGGGCTGATGGGAAATGAAAATACCACCAGGGGCAGCACGTGGCACGTATAAGAGCGACGCCGAAGGCCCTCCCCCTCACTGTGGCTGAACAGACGGTGAGGAGAACAGGGACGGAAGTGAGCTCAGGGCTGCTAGTATGGTCAGGCCTAGTTGCAGAGCATACGAGAAGTGTAACCTTACAAGTCGCAGTTCGGTAAGTAAGAGCTCACGCAATCATTTAAGTTGTGTAGCACAATAAACTTCCTTCAACTACTGGACGACCTTTTTTTTTCATAGAATTTACAGTGCAGAAGGAGGCCATTCGGCCCATCGAGTCTGCACCAGCTCTTGGAAAGAGCACCCTACCCAAGGTCAACATGTCCACCCTATCCCCCATAACCCCAGTAACCCCACCCAACACTAAGGGCAATTTTGGACACTAAGGGCAATTTATCATGGCCAATCCACCTAACTGCACATCTTTGGACTGTGGGAGGAAACCGGAGCACCCGGAGGAAACCCACGCACACACGGGAGGATGTGTAGACTCCGCACAGACAGTGACCCAAGCCGGAATCGAACCTGGGACCCTGGGGCTGTGAAGCGATTGTGCTAACCACTATGCTACCGTGCTGCCCCAAGCATTCTTTCCAGTAACATAACATAAGGGTTTTCGGCATAGCAAGGATTATTGTGGGAAAACAATACAGGCCATAGCAGGATGTAAGAAGCACATGACAGTAGACAGGTGGCAGAGTTGTGTGGAGATTCTCGAGTAGTAGTTATAGAATTAACATAGAATTATCTCCTAGTTCAGGCTATGCTTTGTAGGTATATAATTATGTGTTAGAAATAAAGATGACCGTTCAACCTTTAAGTCTCTGAAGCTCTTTGTGAAACCTATTGAACTAACCCTCACAACATGGTGGCTGGCAGCTAATAAACAAACCCAGAACCAAAGATGCTGGTAACAGGTCGCAGAGTCTGAAAGAAACCTAAAGGAGCAGCATACTGACGTGACAGAAGTGCACTTGAACCGGAGACACAACTGCAGATTGCCCCTGGAGAGGCTGCATTGCAGACGTGGAGGCTGAAGGGCAGACAAAAAATCGACTGTACAGCCAAAGGTCTCCACCAGAGCATGTGGAGGCCTATTGTCAATCACTATCAACTGCAGAGTCAAAGGACCCTAGCAATAGATTGAGCGAATATCTGTTTTTATAAGCTGAACTGGCCTTTAAAAGTCTTCAGGCTCTTAATTAGTCAGAGCAGTTATTTCATTAATCACCACGTTCAATACGGTTCGGAGTCAACGCCATACCACATGGCAGCCGAGCCCTGTGGGAAAAAAAACAAAGTTCTAAAAACTCAGCCATAGCTGGGCATTGCCTTTTAATCATCCAGAAATGTTCAAAAGGGCCCAAACCTTTGGTTAAAAATTCAGTGCAAGAAACTGATCCCTTGAGGGGCTACATGAGCTATCAATGTGGGAGCCCACCAAAATGAGACAAGCGTGGAAAGAAACTTTGAAACAAATCAGGATTGCAGTGCCATCTTTACAATAAAACAACATTTAAAGTTGTATTTCCCTGATAAATCAATCCTACCAGATCAATTTGAGCTGGTACAGGTCAGACCAGGCATAGAGTTGGAGGCTCTGGTGATAAAGCTTTTCAAGATACATGATCGCTTCGGGATTCCAAAGCAGTCGACGAGATTGATCAAGGATTTTCTTTCTAGAATGCTGAAATCTCAATGAACGGTCACCTCATCAAATTTTTAAATTGGACATGGGAGCAGTGTTACCGTTCTCTCAGATAAGGAACCATAGCTAGTGAACCAATACCTGGTGCCACTTGCACTACAGCTGTACAGAGCAGACAACATCAAGCTCCTTGTTAAAGGTATATTGTAAGCAACACTCCAATATGAAAAAAAGGGAGACTTGCCTCTTGACAGGAAAGCCTGTGCTGACCTCAACCTCCTTCAGAAAATTGATGAGGTTAACCAGCAAGCGTCTGGTTCCAATTTTAGGAAAGAGTTTCCGAAACCTATCACTGGATTGGGGAAACATAGACTGCGTACAGTATTGCTTTGAGAGGGGATGCCAAGCCTGTGTGCCCCAACAACTGGGCAAGATGACCAAAATGGTGGTCATCTCCCTGCTATTCAGCTGAGGGAAGGATATTCCAGGACAATCTCAGTTCCAAATCCAAAAGGTTCTGACGATGGAATGATTAGAGAGAGACACTTGACAGTAGACAGGAGACAGGGTTGTATGGAGAGGGTCAAGGAAAAGTCAGCAAGTTAGTTCCTAGTTTAGGCTACACTTTGTAAATATGTATATAGTTATGTGTTACCAGTGCCTCAAGACACCGAGGCTTTTCCTTGAAATAGTCCCATGGAATCTTTTACATCCAGCTGAGAGGACATACATAATCTTGGTTTAATGCTTTATCCAAAAAAACGACACCCCCATCATGCAGCATATCCTCAGCATTGAATTGTAGGACATAATCTTAACCAGTTCTAAAACATTTCTAACTGGATTAGTTCTGGAGCTGCTAATTCTAGGCCTTGAAATTAATTGATTCTGTACCCATGGAATATCATACATGCTCTTTAAGGTTATTAAGGTTATGACCTCAATAAAAATAACAACCAAAAATTTGGTATTTTTGTTCCTTTCCAGTAACTTTATGGCTCCTTTTAAGAGGGGTTAGGAATAATCAGAGTGGCACTACATATGACTGAAAAACCCACGAGTGCTTCTTCCCAATATTACATTCTTTGTCATTTATATCGATATTTTCATTAAGATTAGCAAAGTCAAAATAATTATTTTTCAAAAATTCAAGCCCATCTCTTGGCATTGATTATAATTCAGCTTTCTTTCACTAGCAGTGGCTGCTGTCCCTCGTAATTTAATGGGCGCGATTCTCGTTCCCCACGCCAGGTAGGAGAATTGCGGGAGGCCCCCCCCACCCCCCCCCCCCCCCGACTAATTTTCACGACCCCCTGGTGCCCCCCGCGATTTCTCCCACCCCCCACTCAGACGAATCGCGCTGCTCGCCATTTTTGCCCGGCGACCGGCGATTTCTCCGACCCGGATGGGCCGAGTGGCCTTATGTTCGCGACCGTTTCATGAAGGCGGCAACCACACCGGGTCGCTGCCGTCGGTGAAATCGCCGTGAGATGCCCGTTTGGGGCTAGTTGGGGGCCTGGTGGGGAATGAGCACCACGACTGTGCTCGGGAGGGGACAGGCCGGCGTCTCAATCGGACGCACTATTTCCCCTCTGCCGCCCCCGCAAGATCAAGCGCCACGTCTTGCGGGGAGGCTGAGGGGAAAGACAGCCACCGCGCATGAGCGGGTTCGAGCTGTCAGCCGTCGTGACGTCAGCCGCGCATGCGCGGGTTGGAGCCGGCCAACCTGCGCATGCGTGGCTGACGTCACATAGGCGCCGCCGTCGCGTCATTCTAGGCGCGCCGCCTTCACGCAGGCGTCAAGGCCCAGCGGCTGGGAATAACGGAGGCTGCTCCTAGCCCCCGGGTGGGGGTGAATTCGGTGAGAGGAGCGGCTCCGAGTCGTCGTGAAACTCGGCCGAGTTCATGACAGCCTTCACGATTTTTCCCCGGGAGCGGAGAATCGCGCCCAATGTATTTTGCACTGAGATTAAAAATACCAGAATGCATCCTGAGAATCAGTAAATCAAACCAGCCAGCAGACATTAGACTACTGCCATGACTCACAAGAAGGAATTTGACATTTGGTAGCAATTATATCTCACTTTATAGTAAATAACAACTTCTGCACTAAATGAAATTCAAAGAAAAGTCATAGTTCAAAAGTTATTCAAATACAGTATTAAATGTAAAAATAAGCAACAGAAATAAAAATATTAATACTCAGTATTTGAAATAAATTGATGTAAAGCTGTACCTGAAGGTTGATGCTATGCTCACCCCTGGTGAATCAACAATGGCACAGCAGAATTGTATAGCATGGGGACCCTCTGGGGTTAAACCTTTTGGGGCAGGACTGAGTTGGATTGGAATTCAAATGATGATGACTGTGAACACAGGAGTTCATTCACAAGGGCTGCTTGTTTCTCCCCCTAAATAACCTGCAGCATAACACTATAACAATACAGTTAAATCTTGCAAGTACACTACAGTAATATACTCCAGTGACGAACTTTAGCTTTGATGACAACACTTTCCATGGAGCCTGCTTTGCTTTCTTGCTGCATGCTGCTGCTGGAGCAAATTTTGCAGTGAAGTTTAAAGTAGTCAAACAGTGCCTTTTACAGAGTTTTGCACCTTTCTTCCCGTGTCTGCGTGGGTTTCCTCCGGGTGCTCCGGTTTCCTCCCACCGTCAAAGATGTGCAGGTTAGGTGGATTGGCCATGCTAAATTGACCCCTCGTGTCGGAAAAAGAGTTGGGAGGGGTTATTGGGTTATGGGGATAGGGTGGAGGTGTGGGCTTCGGTAGGGTGCTCTTTCCAAGGGCCGACGCAGACTTGATGGGCCGAATATGACTCCTTCTGCACTGTAAATTCTATGAAGCGATAGAAACCGGTTGGTTTAGAGGGGGCTGCTTTCGCTCAGTGGGCCTAAACAGCTGGCCTGAAGTGCAGAACAATGCCAGCAGCGTGATTCAATCCCGTAACAGCTTCCCCGAACAGGCGTTGGAATGTGTGCGACTATGGGCTTTTCACTGTAACTTCATTGAAGCCTACTTGTGACAATAGCTATCATTATTATTATTAATATCCATGGAAACTCAACCCCTTGAGGCTAAGCATACTATTTGCTATTTAGAATGGCTTTTATTTAGTCTGAATACAGTATAATGTAACAAAGTTCATCTTCAAAACTAAAAATACACCGGAATATTATGAATGACTACAGATTTTACTATAATCAACATCTGCGATTACTGTAGGCTGTAATTTTATTAACAAACCATTGAAATGTTTTAGCCAGCAATAGGACACATCTGTACCTGTTTTCAAATCTCGGAGAGAGAACTAAGTCAGCCACTTTCAAGAGCATGCTTTCATTCAAGTGCTAAGATAATTCAAGGTTCACTTTCTCGCATCTGTCAATAGCAGAAAGGAGGAATCTGACTGGCTGGCACAAATTAGAACTATTTTGCTGAAACTTTCTGGGTGGATTACTTTCTAATGTCTTTCTGATGGTAAAGTGTCAGAACTGTCAATCACAGATATTTGCTTAACATAAACAAAGGCTACACCAGCACCAAAGGTATGTCATCTCATCATAACCATGAGCTGTGTTGAAAGATATGACTGTACAATATGATCGTTTCGCATTTCTATATTTTCTGGCCACTGCTCCAACCAGCCTACTACATATTCTGTTCATTACTGCTCCATTGATTTCAAATGAACAGCAGGCACTTTATCTGCTAGATTTCTGATCCATGATGTCAGTTTCACTTCCAGGCGATAAGTTGAAAAATTACCTCAGTGTTTATTGTTAGATGCCTGTTCCCTTGTGAAAGCTTTAGCCTTGAGTTCACAGTATTCCCGGAACAATCACACTCACCTGAGGAGACTTTACTCATTGCACGATATGGTTCCAGCACTGACAGTTTTCAAATGTTTTTTTAAAATTAGTGTACCCAATTAATTTTTTCCAATTAAGGGGCAATTTAGGGTGGTCAATCCACCTAACCTGCACACCTTTGGGTTGTGGGGGCGAAACCCACGCAAACACGGAGGGAATGTGCAAACACCACATGACAGTGACTCAGAGCTGGGATCGAGCCTGGGACCTCGGTGCCGTGAGGCAGCAGTGATAGCCACTGCGCCACCGTGCTGCCCCAGTTTTCAAATGGTTGAAAAAGACTATCATTTAGCGATCTGCTATTTGTAAGCTCCACCTTTCCTGTATACTAATGGGAATTATTGCATCTGAAAACCTCCAAGAAGCTATTTTAGCAGCAGTTAAGGTACTCTGAATACTTTTTGTAAAAAAAAACAAGATAATTTTTAATAGCAAAACTGTGTATTTGATATATTCCTTGGACTATTTTCCTGAATCACTTCAGTTTTTGTAATGAACCTACTTCCCTATGCTGCTCTTGCTCATGTATTTGCTTTGTTTGGTCCCTTGTTCCGCACAATAACCAATCACTGTTTGTCGATGTACAATTTGTCAATATTCTCTGTTGATTATTCTTTTTGTCTACTATGTACGTACTGTGTATGTTCCCTCGGCCACAGAAAAATACTTTTCACTGTACTTCGGTGCATGTGACAATAAATCAAATCAAATCAAAAAATCAAATCACCTTCCACAAAGGGAAAGGACAAAGAAGGAACCTTACAGCTTTCTACATCTTCCAAAACGTAGAAAGGAATTTGGAAGTGATGGTGTTCTCTTGCCTTTGTCCTTTTAGGTCGTGCCTCTTCAGGATGTACTGCCGAAGAAACTTTGGCTAGTTGCTGCTGTGCTTCTGGTACTAGACTAGAAGTGAGATTGTGGAAAGAGGGTTGGGAAGAATAGGGAGTTATCTGAGATTCGTGGATATCTTGGTTGTACCAGAGAGCAGTGACATAGAAAGCATTGGCATGGCTTCAGAGAGCGGGGGAATATCTGAGAGCATTGGGTGTGTTTTCAGAGAGTGGCCTTAGAGAGCCAGAGGTGTCCGACTGTCTGCCCTCAACCACAGCTACATTTGCAGCCAGGTATCCTGGAGAGGGAGAATGCAGTATCCACTGGCATCGTTGGGGCCTTTGATACCAGATGGGCACAGCGTGGACTGGAGTCATTTATTGACCCCATTAATCACCTTCTAGTTTGATGCTTTAAGTTTCATTTGTGATTTGATTTTGTTTAGAGCAGTATCTCCTTAAGAGGCTGCTCCTTTTACTTTGTCCCTCAGTTCATTTGATTTAATTTAATTGTTTTTATACAAGATAATGAAGACCCTTATTTCAATAGTTTGAATAGTTTGCTAGACCAGTCAAACTCAATTAGAGCTGCATTCACATTTACATTCACATTGAGAACAGGCCAGGATGGAGAGTTTCCTTGCCTAAAGAACATTCATGAACTGGTTGGATTTTTACGGTAATCCTTTTAAAATTTATTTATGGATATGGGTGGCAATGCGTGCGATTTTATGGAAGCATTTCCAAGTGTTGCAGTGAGCGGGAATTGCTAGCGAGTTTCCCAGCGCTCACCCCAAGCGAAACCGGCAACGCAATTCAATGTTAATTGGGCCACTTAAGGAGGCCTCACGGGCTTCTTGCCGCAAATAATGCCTCGCCTAGGCCGAACCTCGCCAGGACCGCACCCCAGGACCCACCCCCCCCCCCCCCCCCCCCCCCCCCCCCCCCCCCCCCCCCCCCCCCCCCCCCCCCCGGCTAACAAGGTCGAGCAGCACTTAAGCGGGGTCAGCCAACCCCAGCCAGCTCACAATAGAGATGCTGAGGAGACTGGTCCCAAGATTTGGGGACATGACCTGGGGAGCCACCTGGACATGGTGGAGGCAACGAGGGATGTCCTGTACCTTCAGAGGTCCCCGAAGGGTGAGCCACAGGGCAACCAATGCCGCCTGGGATGAGGTGGCGGCACCAGTTAGTTCCAATAGTATGACCAAGAACACTAGTCAGCAGTGCAGGAAGACGGTCAACAACCTACACCTGGCAACACGAGTGAGTGGACACCAATGCCACCCCGCAGCCCCCTCCCCCCCACAAAGAAGCATCCACCCCCCAACTCTCCAAGTGACCCCCAGCCCTCCCTCCCCCTTCCTCCCCAACCCCACCATCCCAGCCCCTCTCCCACCACTGAACCACAGGTGTGGCTAATAATTCTCTCTCTGTGTCTCCTCAGGAAAAGCTATCCCGTAATCATGGGAGAGGGCCACACTGTTGGAGGGGCTGCCAGACATAAGAATCCTCACCTCTTTCCAGCAGTGTGCCCTGGTGGTGACTGGGGTGGCCGAGGACAGGGCATCATCGATGTGGAGGCTGGCGGACAAGCAGAGGTGAGAAACCACCAGCCTCCACCCGGAGGACCTGTCAAACGTGACCTGCCTTATTGACTGACCCATCCCTCCCACTGACCACATGTCCATTCTCCCACAGGTCCTCCAGCTGACGGCATTGGCCCATCCCAGGTGGTCCCCTCTCCTGGCTCCGAGGAGAACACATCGGAGGGGAGCTCCGAGGATGCCACCGTGGTCACAGCGCAGCTGTCATCCCCACCCTCCACCAGCGCAGATAAACACCCCTCGGTGGGACATGTTAGTGGTCAGGCTTCGCGGGCACAATCTGGTGAGCACCACACTGCTGCTGAGTACATCAGGTGGGAGCAGGAACTCCGAGGCGAGACAGCAGTTGGTGGTCTGCTGGATCCTAGGACCCAGCTGGAACCCAGCCTGAAGCTGAGCCTCTGGAACAGAGTTACCCAGAGCTGATGGAGACGACAGGGAGCGGCCAGGACTTTCAGAGGGAGATGTCAGTGACACTCCAGCAGATCCATAGTGCCAGAGGCTGCGGGTGGAGGAGATGGTGCCTGCAATGAGTGGCACCGAGGCCAACACTGCTAGGTGGAGACAGCAGTGGAGAGCCTGGTGCACGGCATCGACTCCATGAGTGAAGGTGTCCAAGGCGTCGCGCAGTCGGTGACAGCCATGGCTGAGAGTCTGAGCAGAATGTCTGACTCGCTGGGGGATGTCACCCAGTACCAGGCTGACTTTGATGAGGTTCTGCGGGACATGTACCGCTCTCAGATGAGCATGGCCGAGGTGCTGCGGAGCTTGTCTCAGTCGAAGGTGGGCATGGCTGAGGCATTGCATTGCATCCCAATCACTGAAGTGCATCACTGAGGGCATCAACACCCTGGTGCGGACCATGGGGAGCGAGATGATGCAGGGGGAGCCAGGGCTCAAACCAGCTTCCCCTCCTTCCCATAGTGAATCCCAGTGCCCTATGAGCATCGGTCGGGAGGAGGGGGTGCTGGGTGCCAACCCGGACCAGTCCCATGGACGGGCGATGGTGGGCACCAGCTCCCCCGCGTTCCACCCCTCTGATGAGGCCGCATCTCACAGGCAGCACATGGGACAGGGCGGCATGGCTGTGCATGTGCTGCTGACACGTGAGCCGGGGTCCTCCAGCTCCAGATCCCCCAGAGGTCACCCGCCAAGGTCATCGAGAGCCATGGGATGAGGTAAACAGCTAGGCTGCCTCCACCTCAGATGTGGAGCATGGGAAAAAAACCCAAGATGTAGTGGTCGAGCTAGGAGGGCCAGGCACATTGAGGATCACTGAGGAGGTGGGGGGGGGGGGGGGGGGGGGGGGTGGTGTGGGGGGGGGGGGGGGCACTTTCGGGAATGGGGTTGTAATAAGTCCACGGAGGGAGAAATCCCTTCACCAGAATTACTTTTATGAACAAGACCAACAGCAGTATTACCATGTGTATTCAGCTTGCTGCCTACACTGGGAGGGCAGAGGATCTGAACTTCCTGTTATATACAAAGAAGAGGATTGGCCCACTAATCAGAGAACCCATATTCCAATTGGCCAATCTCAAAGGCCTGGTCTAAGTCATTACAGGGGTATTGTACAACATATTAAACAATTTTTTGCACAACCATTATGATGCCTCTGTCACTTTGTTCCGCAATGCGGGCTAACGTCCGGACCCTTTGCCCATCTATCCAGACAATTGTTGCGGATCTCGCTTTTGGCCTCTCCTGCTATTCACTGGCCTCGTTATGCTTGAGCACGACTGTAATGAGGCTGGAAGATCATGTCTAATGTCTAGGCCAGCATTATTGCCCATCCCTAAATGCCCTTGAGTGAGTGGTGGCTGCCACATCCGCACACACAATAACTTCATTTATGATACCTAACATCCCCCAGATTATTAGGTCTCTGAATGACTAGTCGGGCAGCATAACTACCATGCTCCTGTGTCTGCAAGTGATATGAATCTGTGACACTACCATTAGCTCTGTTGTGTTCTATTGGTATTTAATTAAACCAAGCGAGGAATGGCAGAAAAGCATTAAAACAAATCAAAGCTGCAAATGTACACTGCTCCAGTTATAAATCAAACTGTAAATCAAGTCATGTGTGACACTAGGGTGGAAGGTTATACTGCAAATATGCAACACAATAAATTCTTTATCTGTACGATCATAAAGAACTGTCACCTTCATATCCTTGTATATCAATTGAAGGGTTCAGTTCATTGCTGGGGGATGTTTTGCCTTTTGTAGCACAAAGAATCCATATGTGCAGTTACCAAACCCCAGCCCCAAGGCATCAGTCCTGTGGAGTCATCTCTCTTCTGTTTCTGTTTTCCACGTTCAAGCCAGGCCACTTACAACTCTGTACAACTTCCTCATGAAAACTGGATAACTGAATGAATTACTTCCAAATAATTGATTCTTTTTTTCAATATATAAAAGGTAAGAGAGAGGCAAAAATAGACATTTGACCACTATGGCTGGAGAAGTAATAATAGGAAACAAAGAAATGGCAGACAAACCGAATAGTTACTTTACATCAGTCTTCACATTGGAAGACACCAGTGGGATGCCAGAGCTCCAGGAGAACCAAGGGGCAGAGTTGGGTGCAGTGACCATTACTAAGGAGAAGGTTCTGGGGAACTGAAAGGTTTGAAGGTGGATAAATCAACTGGACCGGATGGACTATACCCCAGGGTTATAAAAGAGATAGCTGAGGAGATTGTGGAGGCATTGGTGGTGATCTTTCATGAATTACTGGAGCCAGGAAGGGTCCCAGAGGACTGGAAAGTGGCTAATGTAACACCGCTGTTTAGAAGGGAGGAGGCAGAAGACGGGAAATTATAGATCGGTTAGCCTGACTTCAGCCATTTGTAAGATTTTAGAGTCCATTATTAAAGATGAGATCATGGAGTACTTGGAAGTGCATGGTAAAATAGGACGGAGTCAGCATGGCTTCGTCAAGGGGAGGTCATGTCTAACAAATCTGTTAGAGTTCTTTGAGGAAGTAACAAGGAAGTGGGGATAAAGGGGTCTTTTTCAGGGTGGTAGCCGGTGACTAGTGGTGTGCCTCAGGGGTCGGTGCTGGGACCACAACTTTTCACAATATACATTCATGATCTGGAAGAAAGAACTGAAGGCACTGTTGCTAAGTTTGCAGATGATCTAAAGATCTGTAGAGGGAGAGATAGTATTGAGGAAGCAGGCAGGCTTCAGAAGGACTTGGACAAGCTCGGAGAGTGGGAAAAGAAGTGGCAGATGGAATACAATGTGGAAAAGTGTGAGGTTAATGCACTTTGGAAGGAGGAATGGGGGCATAGACTATTTTCTAAAAGGAGAAATGCTTAGGAAATCAGAAGCACAAAGGGACTTGGGAGTCCTTGTTCACGATTCTCTTAAGGTTAACTTGCAGATTCAGTCGGCAGTTGGGAAGGCAAATGCAATGTTAGTATTCATGTCAAGAGGGTGTAATTGAAAATATGGAAAGATGTGTCATTTAAAACATGGAAGTCTGGCAATATCTGGTCTGAGAGAAACATGAGAGGATACAGGGAAAGATCCCATGAAGGGTTAATAGCAGCTGCAAAGAGCAGTATTGTAAAATGCAGATAGCCATAGTCAAGCAGGCTTAGCAAACACAGGGGGGCGCGATTCTCCCAAAACGGGAGAAATCGTAAGGCTGGGCGTCAAAACCCGGGCGGGTTTGACGCCAGCGCGCCCCTTCCCGACCGGGAACCGATTCTGGTCCCCGGGTCGGGGCTAGCAGCCCGACGCCGCAAGCTCCGGCATTACGGGCTTAACGAATTCGTTAAGCCCGCTTGCCGGAGTTAGCGCCGGCTGACGCATCATATGACGTCAGACGCGCATGCGCGGATTGGAAGACTCCAACCCGCGCATGCGCGGATGACGTCATCGCGTATTTGCGGCGAAACCCGCGCATGCGCGGGCCGGGATGCCCCTCAGCCGCCCCGCGAATGGATATTGCGGGGCGGCGGAAGGCCAATAGTGCGCGGGCATCGGGCCCGCTGCCCAGCGATCGGGTGCCCACTAATCGCGGGCCCATGGCACCCTTGGCACGGCCGGTGGTACTGCCGTGCCAATCGGTGCCATGGTTATAAAAAGCGAGTTGTTCCCGCCGTTTTTACGAACGGCCAGACCAGGTCTGTTTGCCATTCGTAAAAACAGCATAAAGGGCTGGGACTTCGGCCCATCGAACAGCTGTGAATCGCTGCCGGCCGTAAAAAAACGGCGGCAGCGATTCGTGTCGGGAGTTGGGCGGGGGGGGGGAGAATAGCGGGAGGGCGGGAAAAATGTTGGGAAGGCCCTCCCGCTATTCTCCGACCCGTCGTGGGGGTCGGAGAATTTCGCCCCAGGATTTTTGTATGAAGCTAAAAACAATGGTTCACACCTTCATTGAAATTAACTATCTCAGTAAGCAGCTGGAAAAGCATGGATGAGGGTTTCAGTTGAGCTCGGTGATAAATGTAAACCTTTCAAGTTATAACCAAGTGGATTTTTAGCATTACGCTAAAAGCAATGATTCACCCTTCAATTAAGTAAAATCAGCAGATAGAAAAGAATGACTAGGGGGGCAAATATATAGGTGTGAAATTCTGCTAACATCAGGTAAATTAAAGAAAATTGGAGACTATCAGTCTACGAGGAACATAATTTAAAGCCAAAATCAAAGTCAAAATTATGAGCTGGGGACACAATTGGAAAATAAAACTATAGAAATGACAGGAATTAAAAGTAACACCTCTTGAAATCAAAGCATTTTTGAACATCACAAAGGAAACAATGTAATCAGAGACCTGAGAGCTGAGGTCATGTCAAAATGAATACTTAGTTGTATTAGAATGTTTAGATCAAAGATATTTTTTATAATCCAAGTGAAATAAAAGTTACTTTACAATAAAGTCATAAAAACCTAATAACTGTTAGAAAGAGAATATAAAACCAGAGACCAGAGCAGGAACTACCAGAACCAGAGCGGAGAGAGAGAAGCAGAGAAGGAACAAGAGAAGCAAGCAGTCAGCTTACAGTTAGCTCGGTCATGGGAAAGGGACAGAGCCAAGTAGCCGAGCTAAAACAGCAAATACACCTAAGGAAGACCAGAATTTAAAGAGGAGGCAGAGTCAGCTTAGAGTCAGCTCAGAGACAGTCAGCAAAGTCAGCTCTCACAGCTCGGTACATGGGAAAGGTAGAGTATAGCAACCGAGCTAACCAGCAAATACATCTAAAGAAGACCAAATTTTAAAAAGAATATTGATTGTCAAGTTGGGTCTGAAGGTCCCTTCAACCAACCAGAAAGATCCAGAAGCAAGATCTTTTTACCTTTCAGTAAAGAAAGTGATTGCAGCTTTTAAAAGAAAAATATAATAATAAAATAACTTAAAAGTTCTAACCTGAAACAAAAGAAATTACAGCACAGGAACAGGCCCTTCGGCCCTCCCAGCCTGCGCCGATTCAGTGGTTCTTCCAAAGTCTACTTTACTTACTTAGCAATGCGGGACCCAGGATCGATGCTACTAAGTGGTAAGGAGATGAAATCGTCTACGAAGATATGGGTTATACGGTAGGATAACATGAAAATATAGTTTGACCTGAATAACACCACCAAAGCCTGCACAGGAGTCAGGGAGTGAGAATCCTTGTTCACCATTTAGAATGTCGGCCCTTTTTGGTACAGGGGGACTTCTAAGAATAGTGGTGAGTTTTCAACAACAAGGGCTAGAATATAAGACCAGAGATGTACTTCTAAGGCTGTGTAAGGCTCTGGTCAGACCCCATTTGGAGCATTGTGAGCAGTTTTGGGCCCTGTATCTAAGGAGGGATGTGCTGGTCTTGGAAAGGGTCCAGAGGAGGTTCACAAGATTAATAAGGGGATCAGAGGTTATGTGGAGAAGGCAGGCGAATGGAGATGAGAAAAATATGAGCCATGATTGAATGGCGGAGCAGATTCAATGGGCCGAGTGGCCTAGTTCTGCTCTTACGTCTTATGGTCTTCTGATGTTGGCACCTGGCCTGAGAGGCTGCAGTGCGTGGAAACCGCAGGCCAGCCAACAAACCGCCGCCCCACCCGAGTTTTTTCTTCAAAAAACTATCTATCTTTACCTTAAAAACATTAATGAAGGAGCCTCAACTGCTTCACTGGGCAAGGAATTCCATAGATTCACAACCCTTTGGGTGAAGACGTTCCTCCTAAACTCAGTCCTAAATCTACTTCCCCTTATTTTGAGGCTATGTCCCCTAGTTTCTGCTGGTTTAGCTCACTCGGCTAAATCGCTGGCTTTTAAAGCAGACCAAGCAGGCCAGCAGCATGGTTCGATTCCCATACCAGCCTCGCCGGACAGGCGCCGGAATGTGGTGACTAGGGGCTTTCACAGTAACTTCATTGAAGCCTACTCGTGGCAATAAGCAATTTTCATTTCATTTCATTTCGTTTCACCCGCCAGTGGAAACAACCTGCCCGCATCTATCCTATCTATTCCCTTCATAATTTTAAATGTTTCCATAAGATCCCTCCTCATCCTTCTAAATTCCAACGAGTACAGTCCCAGTCTACTCAACCTCTCCTCGTAATCCAACACCTTCAGCTCTGGGATTAACCTAGTGAATCTCCTCTGCACACCCTCCAGTGCCAGTACGTCCTTTCTCAAGTAAGGAGACCAAACTGAACACAATACTCCAGGTGTGGCCTCACTAACACCTTATACAATTGCAGCATTACCTCCCTAGTATTAAACTCCATCCCTCTAGCAATGAAGGACAAAAATTCAATTTGCCTTCTTAATCACCTGTTGCACCTGTAAACCAACTTTCTGTGACTCATGCACTAGCACACCCAGGTCTCTCTGCACAGCAGCATGCTTTAATATTTATCATTTAAATAATAATCCCATTTTCTGTTATTCCTACCAAATGGATAACCTCACATTTGTCAACATTGTATTCCATCTGCCAGACCCGAGCCCATTCACTTAACCTATCCAAATCCCTCTGCAGACTTCCAGTATCCTCTGCACTTTTCGCTTTACCACTCATCTTAGTGTCATCTGCAAATTTTGGACACATTGCCCTTGGTCCCCAACTCCAAATCATCTATGTAAATTGTGAACAATTGTGGGCCCAACACGGATCCCTGAGGGACACCACTAGCTACTGATTGCCAACCAGAGAAACACCCATTAATCCCCACTCTTTGCTTTCTATTAATTAACCAATCCTCTATCCATGCTACTACTTTACCCTTAATGCCATGCATCTTTATCTTATGCAGCAACCTTTGTGTGGCACCTTGTCAAATGCTTTCTGGAAATCAGATATACCACATCCATTGGCTCCCCATTATCTGCTGCACTGGTAATGTCCTCAAAAAATTCCACTAAATTAGTTAGGCACGACCTGCCTTTTATGAACCCATGCTGCGTCTGCCCAATGGGACAATTTCTATCCAGATGCCTCGTTATTTCTTCCTTGATGATAGATTCCAGCATCTTGCCTACTACCGAAGCTAAACTCACTGGCCTATAATTTCCTGTTCTCTGCCTACCTCCTTTTTTAAACAGTGGTGTCACGTTTGCTAATTTCCAATCCACCGGGACCACTCCAGAGTCTAGTGAATTTTAGTAAATCATCATTAGTGCATTTGCAATTTCCCTAGCCATCTCTTTTAGCACTCTGGGATGCATTCCATCAGGGCCAGGAGACTTGGTCTACCTTTAGCCCCATTAGCTTGCCCATCACTACCTCCTTAGTGATAACAATCCTCTCAAGGTCCTCACCTGTCATAGCCTCATTTCTATCAGTCACTGGCATGTTATTTGTGTCTTCCACTGTGAAGACCAACCCAAAAAACCTGCTCAGTTCCTCAGCCATTTCCTCATCTCCCATTATTAAAACTCCCTTCTCATCCTCTAAAGGATCAATATTTACCGTAGCCACTCTTTTCTGTTTTATATATTTGTGTCAGTGTCAGGTGAGGAGGTTCAGAAGTGCTGATGTGTTCTTGCAGTTCCCTTGCAAGAGGCACCATTATGAGCCCATCAAGTCCTCCTCCCTCAGGGTCCTCGATGGCCCCCTGGCTACTTCATGGGATGGAGGTGAGACCAGAGTGAGCTCCAGAGGCTTCACCATAACCTGATGTTACCAGTCATGGAGGCCTGCCCTCATCTGAACCAAGGTCTCGATGCCCACAATCACAGCACTGAGACTGGGCCACGTCCCTCAGCGAGTGAGCATGGGTTTCACCCGTCGGGAACTCAGCATGGAGGCTGCGGACTCAGTCCAGGGTCACCACAGTCAGTGGATGGCCGATCTGCTGGTAGGGGGCACATTATTCGGCGCTGGGGGCACTGTGGTGGGGCGGACTGGGGACGCGAGCCAGCCGAAGGGGGGTGGACTATTTCGCGTAACGGGTCCGCGAGCCGCATCCACCATGAAGCACGGAGCGGTCACTGAAGGCCACTGCCGTGCGCATGCAGTGTCATAGACCGGGCAACTCTCCAGGTCGTATCGGCAGCTAGAGTCGGGTGCTCTATGCTGCCTCCCTGCTGGTTCCCAGCAAAATGGTGAATCGGTGTTCATTTTATCGCCAGTTTTCCTGGCGTACGTCACTGTTCCCACGCCTGCATGGGGACATAGTTTCCAAATCGGACAAGCCAACCCCACATTCCTTGATGAGATGGAGAATTGGGCGTCAGGACAAAATTGGGATCAACGCCAGGCGCCAACCCAATCATGATGCTCTGAGCCCCCACTGGTAGTGAGATTGAGGTCCACGACTCAGCACAAACCTGAAAAGTGAACTTTATATATATTTAGTGAACACCCGTGTCACTGTTGTGCTCCTCAATTTTTCTAACTTTCCTAATGCTTCCGCTACAGCTGGGTGCATTCATGACATTCACAGCAGAGGTAGAGACAGCTTACTGACTTCTACACCCTGTTGCCTTTGATGACTGTGGTAAGCATCCTCTAGCGGGCTGAGACCTGTATAGAATTATAGAATCCCTACAGTGCAGAAGGAGGGCATTCAGCCCATCGTCGGCACCAACCCTCTGATAGAGGACCCCACCAAGGCCCACTCCCCTGCCCTTTCCCCATAACCCCACTTAACCTTTGGACTCAAAGAGACAATTTAGCATGGCCAATCCACCTACCCTGCACATCTTTGGACTGTGGGGTAAACTGGAGCACCCGGAGGAAACCCACGCAGAGACGGGGGCCAATGAGCAAACTGCACACAGTCACCCAAGGTGGCAATCAAATCCGGGTCCTTGGCACTGTGAGGTAGCAGTGTAACCACTGTGCCACCATGCCAACCCATGTGCCACCGTGCCATTTGCTTTGGGTTTCCTGATGTGGAGCCGGAGGTGATGAGGCTGCAGGAGGAATGGATTGGGATTGGCTGGGCACTCCTAAAGTAACCTGGGTGGATGGTTCCGGGGGGCCCAGCTACTGAACCTCCTCGTTATGGGTGCCTGAGGGCCCCTGGCTGACTCCTTGGTGAGAAGGAGTGATATTGAGATGCAGACAAGAGGGGGGCTCTTGCATGGCCTCTGATGGATGCCGCCAAAGCTACTGCAGTGGAATGCTGCTCCTACAGCAGTGCAGGACTCATATCCTGGACCCAGTTGCCAAGGTTGGCCTTGATTCATTGGCATGTTGTCACTATCACCTCAGACTGAAGGTGGATGGTCTCTCCATCGTCCGTTGCAATGTGACGAATGCAGCTGACAACCCCTTCTTGATATTCTCGTGATTGTTGCTGCAGTTCCACCAATTGATTTTGTATCGGGTCCATCTGAAACGAAAGAGAAAATGCTGGAAAATCTCAGCATGTCTGGCAGCATCTGTAGGGAGAAAAAAGAGCCAACGTTTCGAGTCCGATGACTCTTTGTCAAAGCGTCATCAGACTCGAAACGTTATTTATTTTCTCTCCCTATAGATGCTACCAGACTTGCTGAGATTTTCCAGCATTTTCTCTTTCGTTTCAGATTCCAGCATGCGCAGCAATTTGCTTTTATCCGGGTCCATCTGACTTGGACTCAGCAAAATCGAGGCCTCCAACATGTCCTCCTAGTGTTGGCAAATTCTGATATCCCTGCCTCTGCATGCTGTGGACCAGATTCTATGGTATCCTCACCAGATTGTGACCTTAAGCATGCCCTAGCACTAGGTCCAACTGAGGTGTGTGACTGTGCTATTGGAAGGTGGACTGAGCGCTGTGATGGGTCTTCTGCTGTGGTTTCTTCAGGATCCTCATCCAAGGTGTCATCGGGACCCGAGCTGAGGCCTTGCTGGTTGATGCTATTGAATGCTTGCCTGAGGTTCCTATGATAGAAAGCAGAGATAATTAGTGCATGGCAAGCGACTCTAAATAGGACAATGCACTCACAGTATATTTGTCTGATGGATTAGCTGGTGCAGGTCCTCACATGGATGTTTGCTGCCAACCTCACTGTCGCCGCAGGGATGGCCCAAGTCCTCACCAGCCAGTTCTAAGCTCAGTTTTCGAACTGAGCGAGGATCTTGATTTCCATCATTCTACCCCTGATCGGGGACCTCTTTTCTGCGATTGTGTGCGAGCTTGTCCTGCATGAAGACAGGCATAGAGAATGTGAGCACGATGCATACCAGGGCAGATGCCTGGTATGTGTGGGTGGGGAGAGGAGCCATGGGTGGAATGGGGATGCAAACTGCAGAGGATATAGCCTGGTGGAGATGTGAGGTATTGTGTGAGAATGAATGGCGATGTCCTTGGAGCTGGCAGTGAGTGAGATGCCAGTGAATATGTGATGGAATTATGAGTGTGTGAGTTGAGTGTGATGAGATGGTTGACTTACTCGAACAGAATGGATAGGATCATTCATCTTCTTGCTACACTGGGTGCCTAACGTCTTCTGAATCGCATTGGTATTGACCACCACTGCCACCGCCTCCCAAGCCAGATTGGTCACCTTACAAACAAAGAGAACGAAGAAAAGTACAGCACAGGAACAGGCCCTTCGGCCATCCAAGCCCATGCCGACCATGCTGCCCGTCTAAACTAAAATCTTCAACACTTCCTGGGTCCGTATCCCTCTATTCCCATCCTATTCATGTATTTGTCAAGGTGCCCCTTAAATGTCACTATCGTCCCTGCTTACATCACCTCCCCAGGCAGCGAGTTCCAGGCACCCACTACCCTCTGTGTAAAAAACTTGCACCGTACATCTCCTCTAAACCTTGCCGCTCGCACCTTAAACCTATGCCCCCTAGTAATTGACCTCTCTACCCTGGGGAAAAGCCTCTGACGATCCACTCTGTCTATGCCCCTCATAATTTTGTAGACCTCCATCAGGTCGCCCCTCAACCTCCGTCGTTCCAGTGAGAACAAACCGAGTTTATTCAACCGCTCCTCATAGCTAATGCTGAATCTCCTCCATGGACAATGCAGTGTAAAATCCCGCCATCGCGTCCGTTGCGTAGAACACCATTTGTTACACCCACTTCCGCAGGTGGGAGAAAATCCCACCCTATGAGTCTAATACTATTGAACGATTACACAATTCAAGCTGATATTAAAAGGAATATAAAGGGCAGCATGGTAGCAGAGTGGTTAGCACAGTTGTGTCACAGCTCCAGGGTCCCAGGTTCGAATCCCAGCTTGGGTCACTGTCTGTGCGGAGTCTACACGTTCTCCGTGTGTCTGCGTGGGTTTCCTCCGGGTGCTCCAGTTTCCTCCCACAGTCCAAAGATGTGCAGGTTAGGTGGATTGTCCATGTTAAATTGCCCTTAGGGTAGGTGGGGTTGCTGGTTTACGGGGATAGGGTGGAGATGAGGGCTTAAGTAGAGTGCTCTTTCCAAGAGCCGGTGCAGACCCGATGGGCCAAATGGCCTTCTTCTGCACTCTGAATTCCATGATAATGACCTATGATCTATAACTAAATTTCCGAATGACAAGAGGTTTGATGTACTAAATCTATTCAAACAATCGGACAAAAAGAAAACTACATTTCCAGATGTCCAAAGCATGTATTTCCCTGATACCGTGAAAGACTGGGTTCAGTTATAACTGAAATGTAATTCTAATCACTATTTAAATATACTAATATACATAAACACATTTTATTCTTGGCACTTAACTTTTGACTTTCTATTTTCATGAGGGTTGTATATTACTCCAAACATTGCTTGGTTTCAGCAGCACTGCATGTTAATGCCTGCACTATGAATTGGCCGGCCAATGCTTGAATTAGCCTTTACTCACATAGAATCATGGAATTACAGAATAATTACACCCAGAAAGAGGACAATCAGCCCGCGTGTTCGTTGCGACTCTCTGCCAGAGCAGCTCCGCTATTCCCACTTCCCGGCCTTTTTCCCTAACTCTGCAAAGTTTTCTTCAGCAGTTTTGGAAGCCACAATGAATCTGCCTCCAGCACATTCTCAACAGTGCCTTTCACTCACTCTGCAAAATAGTTTGTCCTATCCTTCTGCCGTTGGGGACCGTTTTAAATAGCTCTATCAAATGGCCTCCCAACCTTCTCTCCTCCGGGCACCAACAGCACCAGCTTCTCCCAGTAAATAATGTCTCTCACCCCTTGAATCACTCTCGTAAATCTGCATCCTTGCCTGCACATCTTCTTAGAATGTGGTGCCCAGAATATTCATCATGCATGATGAAGATCAAAGAGACGAGGTAAAGGGAGTAAGATGCTTCACAAACAATAATAAGTTAAAATTGGAGGGGAAGAATCATGTAGAGCTGCTTTAGTGTTTCTCAAAGCGGTTGATTAAATCTTAGCTCTGGCTGAAACCATGCAGGGAGCAGGTTGTCTGGTGGCCCACTTTGCAGTGCAGCAAAATAAATCTCTAAAATGAGGCAGAAAATCAATAATGTTTAGAACTATGGCTTATGTGTCCCAAAAGAAAACATTCCAGCTCTTTCAACCCAGGTTTGAATCTGGCAGCAGAATTTACCTCAGTTTTCATCACATAATTTTAATACATAATGACTGCAAAATTAATTTTTCATGAGGAGCTTATGTAATTAATAACATTATATACGAAAACAAAAAGGTCTCTTCTTCTCCAATGTCATTTCACTTGGAAATGATATAAAATTACTTTAATTACTGCTATTAATTGCAACCTGTTAAGTGTAATTTATGTCAGATTACCGCAGTGTTGGTTGAAAGATTTCTGAAATGACTATTTCTTTATGTTCCGATTCCCACACATTTTCAATACCAACAATGACAGTGCCAAAGCCCGATGACAGGTCGAACTACACGACAAAATACTGTCTTTCATGTTAACAGCAGCTCACCAGAAACAATGGGAATCTTTGGTTTCATGCTTAATTTTATTCCAAGAAAAATAAATCTGAAAGAAGAATTTCTTTGAAAAAACAAGGTTCAGCAGTTAAAAAGGGCTATTAGATTTATTCAGCAAAGACTTGCAAAAGCTGATGTCTAGCTTCAATTTTATGCTGTCTCTAACATCAAATCCTCTGTTCAGCAAAGTAAGATCACTATTTATAAAGACTGGAAATGCACGCATTTTAAAATTATGTTGCCGGGCTAAGTTAACAGTTATTAAAAATCCAGATATATTTATATCATCAGCGGAATCCTCTGTCGGCAGGATCCTCTGGTCTGGATCCGCAAGTTTCCTGATGGCGTGAGGTGTTCAAAATGGGAAACCCCATTGTCCGGCTGTGGGAACGGAGAATCCCACTGCCGTCGGGGGCGCACCATGCCGGAAAACACGGTTGGCGGATCAGAGAATCCTGCCCCATAAATTTGTGTTTATACTTAATTTTAATTTGTATAAGGCACTGGCCTCATCTGGAGTACAGTGTCCAGTTCTGGGTGCATACTTGAGGAAGGATGTGAAGGCTTTGGAGAGAATAGGTTCACAAGAATGATTCCAGGAATAAAGAACTGGAGCTAAAAAGATAGATTGCAGAGGTTCAAACTGTTTTCCTTGGAGACGGGAAGGCTGAGAGGAGATTTGACAGGTATTCAAGATACTGAGGGGCATGGACAGGGTAAATAGTGAGAAAATGTTCCCACTCAAGAGAGCATCTAGAACTAGAGGGTGCAAATTCAAAATAATTGGTAAAATGAGTAGAAGTGGTGTGAGGAAAATGTTTATCATCCAGAGGGTATATGGAGGCTAGATTGAACGTCTTGACAGGGTGATGGAGGTAGGTTCGATTAAGGTGTTCAAAAGGGAATTGCTATCTGAAAAGAATGTGTAAGTTTACCGGTATAAGGCAGGGAGTGGGAACGAGGATGAATGCTCTTTAACAAAGCCAGTGCAAACCTGATGGTCTTAATGGCCTCATTCAGCACTGTAAAGATTCTGTGAGTACATTCATGCTGCATTACCTCTTTGGCTGAGTGTATTTGATTTTAAAATAATAAACATTATTGTAAATGATCTAGCTGCAATTTCAACTTCAAATTTGGGTATTACCAGCTGGCATTCTGCTATGCAGTTCAGATTCTCTGCTATTCCCCCTGAAGGGATTCTCTGTCACACCAGCCCCATTTTCCGGCTGGGTGCACCCCTTCCAGCATCAGGATCATCTATTCCCGCAGCCGGCCAATGGGGTTTCCCATTGTGGCCATCCCACACCGTCGGGAAACTCGCGGGCGTGAGTGCGCTGCTGGCAAAGCGGAGGATCCTGCCGACGGAGAATCCAGAAGTTGATCTGTTCAAAGTGACCAAGCTTCTTTGCAGCTCAATAAATCAAGTTGATTAGGGCATAGATCCCCCAGTTCCCATCAACTCCAAACATCCAGGTGGAAGATTGACAAATGCTACAATCTGGCAAACTTTCAAATGGGCTCCAGAATATTTCTGGGGGCCCACGAAATGCTAATTCGTTATCTTCCTTTGTTAAGAAGAATAATCCTTACCAGTTATTCTGACTCTTTTTAGTATGAAAACGGCATTGTCACAGTATGGTAGCACAGTGGTTAGCACTGCGGCTTCACACTGCCAGGGTCCCAGGTTCGACTCCCTGCTGGGTCACTTTCTGTACGGAGTCTGCACGCTCTCCCCGTGTCTGCGTGGGTTTCCTCCGGGGGCTCCAGTTTCCTCCCACAGTCCAAAGACATGCAGGTTAGGTGGATTGGCCATGATAAATTTCCCTTTGTGTCCAAGGAGATTGGAAGGGGTTATTGGGTTGGGGGGATCGGGTGGAAGTGAGGGCTTAAGTGGGTCGGTGCAGACTCAATGGGCCGAATGGCCTCCTTCTGCACTGTATGTTCCATGTTCTACTAAGCTTCTCATATTGGTTATGATGATTTTTTTATGCCTTTGCCAGGAAAAAGACTGTGGTGATATGTATCACTGTAAATACACAAGGGGTTAATACACTTAGACTAGCTAGACACTAGATGGAGGACCAGAGACATGACACACAGACATTCAACCAAAAGGCCAGTAAGATAGGACACGACCAATGGGCATTCAAGACACACAGGGAGGTGACACTACCACCGGAGGGCATTACACCAACCCATATATAAAGGACACAGCACACATGATCTTCCTCTTTCCAGTGGAGACACTTAGTGAGTAGACAGGGTTGATTGAACACATCACACCCACCATGTGGATTGTAGCAGACTGGTTAGATCGTCTGAGTGGCTATAGCAGGATTAACAGGAGAGTCGAATCCAAGTAGGAGAATCGTTAACAGTTTAATAAATGTGTTAAAGCTATCTCCAAGTCTGAACCTTCCTTTGTCAGAGTGCACATCAAGGAAGCAGCTTATGTTACGTCAAGAGCAGAACAAAACAAAGACCTGCGGCAGAATTCTCTGTTCCTGAGACTAAGGGCCAAATTCTCCGTTTCTGAGGCTAAGTCCGGAGGATCTGTGGCGTTTTATATTGAAAAGAATCGGAGGCGCCCCCTCACCGATCCTGCGACCAGTGAGGGACTAGCCAGCCATGCCATGTAAAATTCTGGCCTCCATGAAATGAACGGCTGGAGAATGACCGGGTCCATGGCCGTGCATGCGTGCGCCAATGACCTACAGTGGTCATGACGTAAAACAATGCGCATGCCATGTGCGGACCCAACCTGCCAGATAGTGTCCCCCTGGCTACCCCTGGCCACCCCCTGGCCACCCCCCAGCAGTCGTCCCAGCCCTCACAGAAGCCCCCTCAGCCAGTAGCATGGTTCCCGCCCGACTGTGACTGTGCTGGACACAGCCAGGTTCCCTTACGGCTGAGACCGTACATCCCCCGCAAGGCAGGGAACTCGGCCCATCGGGGGCAGAGCATCGGGGCAGAGCCTTCAGGTGATGCCCTGAGGCCGTCCCAATGGCGTGCAACATGCAATGTGGTGACACTGTTTAGGAGGGGGCGGAGCTTACGAAACCTGCGTCAAACTGGCGCTGCACCCCAATTTCTGCATCAAAAGCGATTCTCTGCCTGATCTCCGATTACGAAATCAGCGTCGGGGAACAGAGAATCCTGCCCTAAGTGTTGACACCGGGGCAGGATTTGTGGAGTTCTATGACAGCAAACCTGGTGCCGCACTTGGAACGATTCAGCAACGGTTGAAGGGCTAGCACTGGTACCACATGGAACACAATTGAATCCAATGAGAAATGATGGCGGATTCGCCGGATTCATGACTGACACTCAGGAGGCTGACTAGCTGCAGCGGATATACACACAGCACTCCACAGACACACCATCCCAGCCAACAAGATGGCAGCGAGGAGAGCGACAACCCATTTTATGGGCGGCGAGCTTGAGGTTCGTTGTCACAGTGGAGGAGAGGCAGACGACACTGTACCCCAATGCGGGAAGGAGGTTGCCAGCTGCTACATTTGCCATGTCTGGGCACAGGTGGCAGAAGCCTTCAGCGCCGTGAGCAACACCATCCAGGCCGGCCAGCAATGCCATAAAAACTGCATGACCTCTTCAGGGCGGCCAGGGTGAGGAGGCCGCACTGTGCCCCTGGCACCAACCCACGTCCAACACACCTATAATGCTATCCCCTCCACCCGCATGGTGGCAAAACCCCCACCCTTGCACCACACGCCAGCACCCATATCCGCTGCCATGGCCGTGTGCCCTGGCCACTGAAGCTACCCACCCACTGGGCTGCGTCGGACTGTCTAATACTGTGCGTTTTCTGTGGTCACCCCCCACTAAGGAGAGGGTCGAATATAACCACCAGGAGCGAGAGAAGACTGGAGGGGGACCACTGGACCTGTCGCCCCTCACCGCAGCAGAGCTGTGTGCCCTGGACGTGGTTGATGGGCCTGAGGAAAGGGCGAGGAAGTGAGACCACCACCCCCAACACCACCATCACACCACCCTCACACCACCCCACACCCATGCCAACCTCTCACCCCCAATCCACACATCTCCATCATCACCACTCCCCCGACTCACGGACTAATCATGTGCCCTCTCCTGTGTATTGCACGATCTGCTGGTGATGGGGCAGGTCCTTCTGGTATCCACTGCCCTCAGCCACAGCGAGAGCCCTGGGTGCCGAGCAGCGACAAGGATGATACCGACCCGGGGGGGACCCCAGCGACCAGCTGCTGTCCAGACAGGTTTTGGGCTTCTGGAATGGATAGTTCCATCGACCTTGGAGATGCAGTCACAAAGCCGGGGACTGCATGAGGTGTGTCGGCTAGCAACCAGCACCTGCAGGCGCAAGTGGAGGATTCCAACTACGTGCAGGAGCTGAAGGTGGTGCCGATCAGGCATGCCAACCAGGCCAACATCACTTGGGTGGTATCCGCAGTTGAGGCCTTGGTGTCAGTGATTTCGGCCATGGATCAGCATGTCCAAAGCTGAGGACAATCTGTGCAGGTGGTGGCCGAAGCCCAAGACAGAGGTGCCACCTCAGAGGCAGTCATGTGCAAGAGCCACCTGGACGTTGCAGCGGCACTCCTGAGTGTGGCCCAGTCATAGCAGGCCATGGCTGAGAGCACCAGTGGCATTGCCCAAGCTCTGGCTGATGTGGCACAGACGCAAAAGGAAGTGACCCAGTCCCAGAGGGAGCTGGTGCAGCCATTGGTTGATTTGGCACAGACCCAGAAGGTGATGGCACTGTCTCAGTGTGATGTGGTGCAGCCCCAGAGGGAGGTGGTCCTCTCCCTGTGCTCCATGGCCGTGAGCACGCAGACGCTGATTGAAACTGCACCTCATCTTCAGGACTTGCAGCGGCAGGTAGAGAGGTAGTCTCACGAGATAGCTCTGCTCGCACCTCGTCCCATGGAGTAGCCTGGGGGCCACTGGGTGCCTTGAGGGAGGAGCAGGTGATGGGGCACATGCCGGTGACTCCTGCAGGGTAAGTGTCAGGACATCACAGCATCTTGTAATCCCCTCCCGCCCCTCCTGTCCTGGTGCATTTGGTGGGCAACAGGCAGAACAGGGCGGCACCACGTCTCCTGAGACACCCGAGCAGCGCCCAGGTTCATCCAAGGCCAATCATTCCAGAAGATGGCCGCCAACAGGGACCCAGGTCACAGGGCGGAAATTGCAGCAGGCCGCCTCCACTCCTGATGTACCCATGATATGGAGATGCCGACGTTGGACTGGGGTGGGCCCTGATTCACTGTCTGGGGATCTACCTAGACCTGGCGTTGGGCCTGTAAGGCCAGAAAAGGAGACACCAGTTAAGTTGACACTGGTGCAGGGCACAGTTTTAGTGATAGGGGCTAGAGCACATATCTGTACATATGTTTTCATGTTAAACACCTGTGCACAATGTTACAACCAGCCTCAGTGATCTGTTCGAAGCGTGTGAGGGATGGGCTGGTCTGGGCTGGCCGGAGAGTGAGGGGTGGCGTGGGGAATAGGTGGACATTGCTGGTTGGTTGGCCCAGTGAATGCTGTTCAGTCAGTGCTCACCGCTCTGGTGTCCCACCCCATCCCTAACCAAACCCCCCCTAACCACCCTCCCCCCCCCTTTCTCCCCCCCCCCACCCCCCCCCCCCCCCCCCCCCCCCCCCCCCCCCCCACCTCTGCCACTCGGGATTTGGTGGGCCGGGTGATGGAATGGCCAGCTCGCATACAGGGATCACCCAGCACCCAGGTGGACGGTGGAAAGTGCTACCGTGGGCAGGAGTCAGATGATGTCGAACAATGCGGAGAACCAGAGCTCATTAGAGCAATCTGTCATCATCCTCCATCCCATGGACCAGACCCGCTGTTACTGCCAATCCAGTGCCCACACCCTGTAGTGTGGCTGGTTGGAATCACACAAGGGGTGCAAGGGGGTGGTGGGTGGTGGAGGGAGGTGTTCGGGGAGGGTTGGCTGGCTGGGGGGGTAGGGGAGATGTGGGGGTAGAATGGAATGTCCATGCTGTCGGCCAAGCCGCTAGTCGGTGAACCTGGAGGCGATTAGAACATCTCGTGCGGCGGCATTGGTACATATATACGCGACCTCCCATGCCTGCCCATGGCCCATGCCCTGTCCTAATTGGCCCTCCCCTGCATCCTCCTCAACGTTCGAGGCCTGGTTTTCATCTCCCTCTTCTGCTGCATGACGTTGTGAAGGGTGCAGCAGGCCACCACAATATGGAGACTCTTAGCGTCTTACTGGAGAGCCCCTCCAGTGCGGTACAGACAACTGTTACTGCCAACTAAGGGCTCGCATCCCGTAGTGCGACAGGCATGTGTCACGGAGGGGGTTACAGGTGGGTGGTGGGTGGGATGCGATGTCTATACCCTTGCCCAGTTCCCCCCCCTCCACCCCAGTCAGTGAACACCCCATTTCTAATTGTTTTATAAATTTAGAGTACCCAATTCATTTTTATCCTGCACATCTTTGGGTTGTGGGGTCGAAACCCACGCAAACACGGGGAGAATGTGCAAACTCCACACGAACAGTGACCCAGAGCCAGGATTGAACCTGGGACCTTGGCTCCGTGAGGCAGCAGTGCTAACCTACTGCGCCACCATGCTGCCCTGAACACCCCATTCCTGACCATCCTCACCCTGCCCCATATCCTCCTCATTGGGCAAGGCCTGTCCTTATCCTCCTCCAGCACATTTCCCTTCTGCTGTGCGATGTTGTGGTTGACGCAGCAGGCTGCCATGCAGCAAGCCGGGAATCGCCGAGTCTACAAGGATGAAGACGTCGTGCACAATTCCTGGGAATCGGGCATGGTGCGCATCTGATGGCCACACACCACTGCACGTTCATCGAGGTGAACCACTTTCGGTTTGTGAAGAGCAGCCTGTCCTCTGCAGGTGCTCGTAGGACAACATGCATCCAGTCGATCACCCCCTGGACCTGGGGCAACTCGGCGATGGCACTGAACCCTGCTGCCCAGGAATCCTGGTAGGCTGGGTCCAGATTTAAATGGATGCATTGTGCCGACTGAGCACATAGGGCCTTTGTGACGGTGCGGATACACTTGTGTACTGAGCTCGGTGAGATCCCACACAGGTCCCCACTCTGCCTGGAAGGACCCCATGACATAAAGATTCGGGGCGACCATCGCATTGACGGCCACCGGGAGCGGGTGTCCTCCTGCATTCCCCTGCGGTGCCAGATGCGCCATGGTCTTGCAGATTTGTCGCACTGTCCTCCTGCTCAGCCGGAGTCTGCGATGGCATGCCCGGTCTGGCAGGTCCTCAAATGACAGGCACTGCAGATACACACGAGTCCTCATGCATCTCCTTCTCCTCGGCCTATTGGGCATCCGGCTCGCCATCCTCAGTGGCTGCGTCCTGTTCATTTGGGGCACACTCCGCTGCTGCATGCAACGCAGGGCACCCCCAGCCAGCCCGGCCACTGTGAGGACTGGCAGCCTACGGTCACGCCTCTCCGTGTCCTACCTCCTCTCTCTCCCTTATCAACCACGGTGCATGTTTCTCGATTTTTAAAAACAAACCTCTCCGTCGGGAATTTGCGCCGGTGGAGTCAGAGAATGGGGGAGGCCCAGGAGAATACCGGGTCAGGCCCTTTGTATGTGCGGAGTGGAACGCATTGACGCCGATATCGAGGCACTGGAGAATTGCAATTTGGCACGGAGGCTGCACCAGCTACGATTTTGGCGTCAAAACGGATTCTCCACCCAAACCCGCTTCTCGATTCGGCTGACGGAGAAGCCCATCCCTGGGGCTGGATTCTCCATTTGGGAGACTAAGTCCCCACGCCGGCACGATAGAGGACCAGGAAAATTGGTACAAAATGGCCACTGATTCCCTGTTTTGCTGGGGGCTAGCAGGGAGGCAGAGTAGAGCTCCCATCTCCAGCTACCGATACGGCCCTGAGCATTTCCGGGTCCTTGGCCGCGCATGCGCACAGCGGCGGCCTGCAGCAGCTGCGCTGTGCTCCATGGCGGACTCAACACACGGACCCGGATGGCAAAAGTAGTGCCACCCCTTCAGCCGCTCGCGCTCCCCGGACTGCCTGCCCACAGTGCACCCAGCCCCGAATGAAGCCCTCCGGCCCGCGGATTGGCAACCCCGGCTGTGGTGGCGCTGGACTGAGTCCGCAGCCCCCACGCGAGGTTCCAGAACAGTGTGAGCACTGATCTGGAACTCGGCTGGTCTGAGGCCATGGATACTTGGCGTGGCGTACTCCTAGAGTACGCCGCTTTTCAGGGGATGGAGAAGACGAAAACCATCACCACTCCTGATAGTGGCGTCAAAACGGATTCTCCGCCACGTCGCCGAACCTGATTTTGGCATCAGGGAGCGGAGAATCCAGCCCCTGGTATTTGGGAGTTCTGAGGCAATCCACCATTTTCTTTACTTTCTTTTCATTTCTTCATAGTTTTGAGATTAACCTCTATTTTTTGTGTATTTATATGTGTGTTTTACAGTCCATCACTAATTCTTGTCAAGCTGAAATAGAACTTATGAAATAAACAGCAGAGAAAGGGGGTGATCAATCACCGATCTCAAACAGTGATTGCACCAGTCTAGCTGCATGGGAGCGTGCAGGGTTGTGATAATAAAAATTTAATGAAAGTTGAAGAAATAATTATTTTTTTGCTGTTGTACAAGGATGCTGTCGACATTTCTTGGATGGATTGGACACAGCTTTATTCACAGAAGAAAACAGAGTACTCAGTAAATGCCGAAGCATATGAAAGAAATGGAAAACATTTGTGGGAATCACAGGGAGCTCAGCCACAAGTTCCGTGGCTGTAATTTCTTTAAATATAATTTTTGCCACATTTTCTTCAGCATTTTCCACCCTGTAGAAGGTGGAGTCCTTTGCCCAAGTTTCTCAGTTAAGCTGCACCAGAATCAAACGCAAAGGGACACTCAGCAAAGTTGCGGATTGCTCAAGCCTCCAATCTTCTGTTCAGCACCTTCTGAGATAGAGTCAGTGGCCAAGGGGAGGATGTGCAGACTCCGCACAGACAGTGACCCAAGCCGGAATCGAACCTGGGACCCTGGAGCTGTGAAGTGATTGTGCTATCCACAATGCTACCGTGCTGCCCGCACGCAGTTGATAGGGAGCCAGGGGTAGGCCTTGGCACCGCAGGCAAAGTAAGTACCATTGTATGCCAGGTTATGATCTGCAGATACCATGTCTGATTCCAGTGTCCACCATCTATCCGATTAAGAACACGTATTCCGGAGGACACGTTTGGAGTCATATTAAAGGTATAGCTACACGAACTGTCTCCCACCAGGATGCCATTGTTGCTCGAGCGAGTGAGGCAAACCAAGCCCTTGTGAAGAGTGTGGACCCATATGTGAGGTGGGCCGGGGGTGCGTTGGTACATAGGCTGGTGTGTGACACCAGTGTGTGAAATTGACTAATGGGTGACCAGCAGACTGCCACTGTTCAACGTAGCCATGAGGGTTAATGGTGTGAAATGAGTTCCCCTGCCAGTGACTTCCACACCAGTCTCATCCTCTCGTGTCATGTTTTGATAAAGCACCCATTCTGCCACCTGCTCTAAGCTGAAGGGTACCGGAGTCAATGGTATCCCCCTTTGGCGTGAGTAGGTACATAGGTACACACCCAACAATTTGTTACATTTCAGCCCCTAGCATACACATAAGACATGTACAAAAAGGTGTTAACATGTAAACTTCGCTTAAGTCGGTTCCTACTTCTCGATGAGACCTTAGGGAAGGCCACAATGTCACTTTGGTCCATACAAACATAGTCCCAGTTTCAGATAGTTCCTTTACAGGGCAGACTGTGGCGGCCTTCTCTGGGGAGGAGGATAGTCCGGCTGAGCGGCCATGCGAGCAGCGATCTTCCTTCTATCAGCGTCACGTTTCATGACCGTCCGCCGGTATTGTCGGAGTGGCATCCCAAGGTGTCAGCCGGGCAAAGATGATGGGCGCATCGGTTGAAAGTTGCGCATGTCTGCAATCGAGCCTCTCCCTCATTGAGTGAAAGAGTCATCAACCTGTTGATCAGGAACAAGGTATACATGGTCTGGTTCGGTTAGGTCGCTCACCTAGGGCTTAAAACAGGTCGTTAATTCTTATCGCAGATTGACTTCCGGTTGCGGCTATGACTAGCTGAGCCGCACATTTGGAAGCTCCTGCAACAAAGGTGTTTTTGGGCCAATTGGAGGGCCCCAACGGCGCTGAAAAAACGAATCCCGGTGGGGGAAGGTCCCCTGAGGAGAACTAGACCGATTTTATGGTTGGTACCCGGAGTGGAGCGGCAAGAAAAACGGCAGCAGCTCCCCAAAAAAAGCGGGGGAAGAAAATCAAAATGGCGGCCGGCGGTGCATCGGAGGAGTGGAAGAAATGGGCGGAGGAGCAGCAGGCCGCTCTCCTCCGTTTTTTCACGGAGATGAAAGTGGAGCTCCTAGAGTCCATGAACGCGACGGCCACCAGGTTGGTGGGAGCCCAGGCGATCCAAGAGGCGTCGATTAAAGATCTGCAGCAGGAGATGACCGCGAGGGAGGAGGAGGCCACAGTCATCGGGGCAAAGGTGGAGGTGCACGAGGCACTCCACATGAAGTGGCAGAGCCGCTTCGAGGAGCTGGACACTCGGATGAGGAGGAAAAATTTGAGGATCCTGGGCCTGGAAGAAGGCCTGGAGGGGTCGGATCTCCCGGGATATGTGGCGGAGATGTTGAGCTCCCTGATGGGGGAAGGGGCCGGTCCGGCGCCCCTGGAATTGGAAGAGGCATACCGGGTCATGGCCAGGAGGCCTAGGGCAAACGAGCCCCCGAGGGCGGTGCTGGTGCGGTTCCAGCGGCTAAGTGATCGAGAGAAAGTCCTGAGGTGGGCAAAAAGGGAGAAAAGCAGCAAGTGGCAGAACTCGACGGTAAGGGTGTACCAGGACTGGAGTGCGGAGGTGGCAAAGCGGCGGGCCCGGTACAACCGGACAAAGGCGGTGCTACACGCGAAAAAGATCAAATTTGGAATGCTGCAACCGGCGCGCTTGTGGGTTACCTACAAGGACCAACATCATTATTTCGAGTCCCCAGAGGAGGCCTGGACCTTTGTACAAGAGGAAAAGTTGGACACGAACTAAAACCTGGGAGCACCGGCGGTCGTAGCCGCCGGGGGACTCTTGATTGAGCAAGTGGCCCTTTTCTTTTTCAGGCCAGGTCGGAACTGGGTAACAGTTTCGTGGATTGTTTGGGGTGTTTTTTCTCGAACGGTTGACTTTTCTGAATATTTTGAAGGTTTCGAGTTGTTGGGTGTTTCTGTATATTTGTACTGTTGAAATCTCTATTGTGGGTCGTTGGCTTCTTATGGGGTGTTTCTTCCCGTTTCCAATTTCCCTTAGTTATTTACCCCTCTTACCCTTTTTCTTTGGGTGCTGGGGGGGGGGTTTTTTTGTTCTTTTTTTTCTTTTCGGGTTATGGTTATCTGCGGTTATTTATACTGTTTGATGGAGGGTGATGGTTGGGCACACTGTTAGTTGATAGCTAGTTAATTATTTTGTTATTTAAGTATGTAGTTAAGTATTTATGTATTTAGTTGCCATTGGGTATTTATATCGTTAAGTTGGGGAGACGGGACGGGGGGGAGCGGGTTGATTATGCGGGTCTTTCTCGGGGGTTTTAAGGGGATCTTTCACGGGCGCAGATGGGGTGAACCGGGAGGAGTCGGAATGTGGCAGGAGCAGCCGGGTCAGCGGAGACCAGCTGACTCTCGGGAGTACGATGTGGGGTACATCGCGGCTAGGAGGGGTCCTAGCCGGGGGGGGGGGGGGAAGGGGGGGGGGAAGGGGGGGGGGGGCTGGGGGGGGACACCGGGTTGCTGCTGGAAAGACCAGGGACGAGAAGGGGAGAGCCGGGGGGGTGGGGGGGGGGGGCATCGCTATGGGAAGCGGGTCAGAAAAGAAGGGATGACCCGGGGCGAGCAAGGGACAAGACATGGCTAATCGACAGGGAGTAGGGACGGGTCGCTCTGCGACCCGATTGATCACGTGGAACGTAAGGGGGCTGAATGGGCCGGTCAAAAGATCAAGGGTCTTCTCACACCTG
The DNA here is from genome assembly GCF_902713615.1 of Scyliorhinus canicula. Classification (NCBI taxonomy): domain Eukaryota; kingdom Metazoa; phylum Chordata; class Chondrichthyes; order Carcharhiniformes; family Scyliorhinidae; genus Scyliorhinus; species Scyliorhinus canicula. Next base: position 160,226,859 of record NC_052150.1, read on the forward strand.
AAGGGACTGAAGGCTGATGTAGCAATGCTGCAGGAGACTCATTTGAGGGTAGCAGATCAGGTCCGCCTGAGAAGGGGGTGGGTGGGACAGGTGTTCCACTCAGGCTTGGATATCAAGAACCGGGGGGTGGCGATTTTGGTGGGAAAGAGGGTGTCGTTTGTGGCGGCAGAGGTGGTGGCAGACAAGGAGGGCAGGTATGTGATGGTGAGGGGTAGGCTGCAGGGAGAGAATGTGGTACTGGTAAATGTGTATGCCCCGAACTGGGACGACGCGGGTTTTATGAGGGACTGGAGGCAGGGGGCCTGATCATGGGAGGGGACTTTAATACGGTGTTAGACCCTGGGCTGGATAGATCGAGTTCCAGGACGAATAGGAGGCCGGCAGCGGCAGAGGTGTTAAGGGGGTTCATGGAGCAGATGGGAGGGGTAGACCCATGGAGATTTGGTAGGCCTAGGGCGAGGGAGTATTCTTTTTTTCTCCCACGTCCACAGAGTGTACTCTAGGATCGATTTTTTCGTATTGAACAGGGGGCTGATACCGAGAGTACAGGACACGGAGTACTCGGCCATTGCGATATCGGACCATGCACCACATTGGGTGGACGTGGACATGGGGGAGGCGCGGGACCAACGCCCGTTGTGGCGCCTGGATGTAGGGCTGTTGGCGGACGAAGAGGTGTGCAGAAGGGTGAGAACGGGCATTGAGAACTATCTGGGTACGAATGACACAGGTGAGGTGCAGGTGGGGACGGTCTGGGAGGCCTTGAAAGCAGTGATTAGAGGAGAGCTGATCTCCATAAGGGCCCACAGAGAGAGGAAGGAGAGGCAGGAAAGGGAGAGGCTGGTGGGGGAGCTCCTAGAAGTAGATAGGAAATATGCGGCGGCACCAGAGGAGGGGCTATTAAGGGAACGGCGTAGCTTGCAGGCCAGGTTCGACCTACTGACCACTAGGAAGGCGGAAATGCAGTGGAGAAGGGCGCAGGGTGCGGCGTATGAGTACGGGGGAAAAGGCGAGCAGGATGCTGGCACACCAGCTTCGTAAGCGAGATGCAGCCAGAGAGATTGGGGGAGTGAGAGAGAGGGGTGGGGACGTAGTGCAGAAGGGGCAAGAGGTGAATAGGGTCTTTAGGGACTTCTATAGGGAATTGTATAGGTCTGAACCGCCGAAGAGGAGAGGGGGAATGAAGAACTTTCTCGACAAATTGGGGTTCCCAAAGGTACAGGAGGAGCTGGTGGAAGGGTTGGGGGCGCCGATAGAGCTGCAGGAGCTAATTAAAGGGATAGGCCAGATGCAGGCGGGGAAGGCGCCGGGGCCGGATGGGTTCCCGGTGGAGTTTTACAGGAAATTTGTGGACTTGGTGGGTCCAGTGCTGGTGCGAGCCTTTAATGAGGCGCGCGAGGGGGGGGTTCTGCCCCCAACAATGTCGCAGGCCCTGATCTCCTTGATTTTGAAGCGGGACAAGGACCCGGTCCAGTGCGGGTCCTACAGGCCCATCTCCCTCCTGAATGTTGACGCCAAGCTGTTAGCAAAGGTCCTGGCAACCAGGATAGAGGACTGTGTGCCAGGGGTAGTCCATGAAGACCAGACGGGGTTCGTGAAGGGACGCCAACTTAACACAAATGTCCGGAGATTGTTAAATGTGATTATGATGCCAGCAGTGGAAGGGGAGGCGGAGATAGTGGTAGCACTGGACGCGGAGAAGGCATTTGACAGGGTGGAGTGGGAATACTTGTGGGAGACGTTGGAAAGGTTTGGGTTTGGGGAGGGATTTATCAAGTGGGTAAAACTGCTCTATTCAGCTCCGATGGCAAGTGTGGTAACAAACGGGAGGAGGTCAGAATATTTTGGGCTCCATCGAGGTACTAGGCAGGGATGTCCCCTATCTCCCTTACTCTTTGCATTAGCGATTGAGCCATTGGCGATGGCACTGAGGGGTTCAGGGGGGTGGAGAGGACTGACAAGGGGAGGGGAGGAACATCGGGTCTCGCTCTATGCGGATGATTTGTTGTTGTATGTGGCAGACCCGGAGGGGGGAATGCCGGAGGTAATGGGGATACTAGCGGAGTTCGGGGACTTTTCGGGATATAAATTAAATCTGGGGAAAAGTGAGGTCTTTGTAATACACCCGGGAGACCAAGGGGAGGGAATTGGGAGGCTCCCCTTCAAAAGAGCAGTTAAAAGTTTTAGGTATTTGGGGGTGCAGGTGGCAAAGAACTGGGGGACCCTCCACAAGTTGAACTTTTCCAGACTAGTGGAACAGATGGAGGAGGAGTTTAAGAGGTGGGACATGGTGCCGCTGTCGCTGGCAGGGAGGGTGCAGTCAGTTAAAATGACGGTCCTCCCGAGGTTCTTGTTTTTGTTCCAGTGTCTGCCCATCTTCCTCCCAGGGCCTTTTTCAAGAAGGTAACGAGTAGTATCATGGGGTATGTGTGGGCACATGGCACCCCGAGAGTTAGAAGGGTCTTTTTGGAGCGGAGTAGGGATAGTGGAGGGCTGGCGTTACCCAACCTTTCAGGATATTACTGGGCGGCAAATACATCGATGGTACGAAAGTGGATGATGGAAGGGGAGGGGGCAGCCTGGAAGCGCATGGAGAGGGCGTCCTGCGGCAACATAAGCTTAGGGGCACTGGTAACGGCACCATGGCCGCTCCCTCCCACGAGGTATACCACGAGCCCGGTGGTGGCGGCCACCCTCAAGATCTGGGGGCAGTGGAGGCGACACAGGGGGGAAGTGGGAGGTCTGATAGGGGCACCACTAAGAGGGAACCACAGATTTGCGCCGGGAAACACAGGAGGGGGATTCCAGAGCTGGCAGAGGGCGGGTATTAGACAACTGAGGGACTTGTTTATAGAGGGGAGGTTTGCGAGCCTGGGAGAGCTGGAGGAGAAATTTGGGCTCCCCCCGGGGAACACGTTCAGGTACCTCCAAGTGAAGGCATTTGCCAGACGACAGGTAGCGGGGTTCCCCGCGCTCCCCGACAGGGGGGTGAGTGATAGGGTGCTATCAGGGGTCTGGGTCGGGGAGGGGAAGATCTCGGACATCTATAAGATTATGCAGGAGGTGGAGGAGGTACCAGTAGAGGAGCTGAAAGATAAGTGGGAGTTAGAGCTGGGGGAACAGATAGAGGACGGGGCATGGGCAGACGCCCTGGAGAGGGTCAACTCGCCGTCGTCATGTGCGAGACTAAGTCTCATTCAATTTAAGGTACTGCATAGAGCCCACATGACGGGGACAAGGATGAGTCGGTTTTTCGGGGGTGAAGACAGGTGTATTAGATGTTCGGGAAGCCCTGCGAATCATGCACATATGTTTTGGGCATGTCCGGCACTGGAGGAGTTCTGGAAGGGGGTGGCAGGGACGGTGTCGAGAGTGGTGGGGTCCAGGGTCAAGCCAGGATGGGGACTTGCGATCTTCGGGGTTGGGGTGGAACCGGGGGTACAGGAGGCGAGGGAGGCTGGAATATTAGCCTTTGCGTCCTTGGTGGCTCGGAGGAGGATCCTGATTCAGTGGAGGGACGAAAGGCCTCCGAGTGTCAACACCTGGTTAAACGACATGGCAAACTTCATCCAATTGGAAAGGATCAAATTCGCCCTGAGAGGGTCGGTGCAGGGGTTTTTCAGGCGATGGCAACCCTTCCTAGACCTCTTGGATCAGAGATAGAAACTGAGGCCGTGACAGCAGCAACCCGGGAGGGGAGGGGAGGGCGGGAGGGAGGGGGGAGGAGGGGGGGGGGGAGGGGGGACAAAGACGAAGGAAGTACGGTAGCGGTGGTGGCACGGGCAAGGCCTGCCCGAGGACGCTGCTAGAAATGATAAGTTGGTCTGACTGTCGGCTCGCCGGCGGGGGGGGGGGGGGGTGGGGGGGACGCGCGAGTAGGGGGGGGGGGACTTTTTTCTTTTTCTTGTTAAGTAGGGGGGTTTGACTTTGTTTTGTTATAATTTAAATGTAAATGTAGGGGGGGTTAAAATGTTTGTATTTTGAAAAATTTCTTCAATAAAAATTATTTAAAAAAAAAAAAATTCTTATCGCAGATTCACAACCTTACAGTGGTGGATATGAATCCATGCATTCCTTCCTTCAACTTTAACTGCCATTGGGGTAGTCAGGAGGACTTGAAACGGTCCTTCCCATCGTGGTTCAAGTCCTTTCCTAGTCCAGTTACGAATCATTACATGAAACTACTTTTTAGTTTAAGTTAGGAGTTAAACTAAAAAGTAGGACCTCAAAGGTAGTAATCTCAGGATTGCTACCAGTGCCACGAGCTAGTCAGAGTAGGAATGTCAGGATAGATAGGATGAATGCGTGGCTCGAGAGATGGTGCAAGAGGGAGGGATTCAAATTCCTGGGGCATTGAGACCGGTTCTGGGGGATGTGGGACCAGTACAAACCGGACGGTCTGCACTTGGGCAGGACTGGAACCGATGTCCTAAGGGGGGTGTTTTCTAGAGCTGTTGGGGAGGGTTTAAACTAATGTGGCAGGGGGATGGGAACCGATGCAAGAAGTTGGAAGGTAGTAAAACAGGGACAGAAGCAAAAGGAAGTAAGGGGAAAAGTGCAAGGCAGAGAAGACATAGTCAAAAATCTAAAAGGGCGACAGTACAAGGTACAGTGACTGAGGGGAGCTCAGTGAATAGGCCCAGTAATAACAAAAGGAATAAAACTGGAGATGTTAAGATTCAAAACAGAGGTAAAAAAACCAACATAAGTGTACTTTACCTGAATGCTCGTAGTATTCGGAATAAAGTAAATGAGTTGATGGCACAAATCATCGTAAATGACTATGATTTAGTGGCCATTACTGAAACATGGTTAAAGGATGGTCACGACTGGGAGTTAAATATCCGAGGGTATCAAACTATTCGGAAGGACAGAGTGGATGGTAAGGGAGGTGGTGTTGCTCTGTTATTTAAGGATGACATCCGGGCAATAGTAAGGGATGACATCGGTGCTATGGAGGATAAGGTTGAATCCATTTGGGTGGAAATCAGGAATAGTAAGGCGAAAAAGTCACTGATAGTAGTCTATCGGCCACCAAATGGTAACGATATGGTGGGGCAGGCAATAAACAAAGAAATAACTGATGCATGTAGAAATGGTACAGCAGTTATCATGGGGGATTTTAATCTACATGTCGATTGGTTTAACCAGGTCGGTCAAGGCAACCTTGAGGAGGAGTTTATAGAATGTATCCGCGATAGTTTCCTGGAACAGTATGTAATGGAACCTACGAGGGAACAAGCGGTCCTAGATCTTGTCCTGTGTAATGAGACAGGATTGATTCATGATCTCATAGTTAGGGATCCTCTCGGAAGGAGCGATCACAATATGGTGGAATTTAAAATACAGATGGAGGGTGAGAAAGTAAAATCAAATACTAGTGTTTTGTGTTTAAACAAAGGAGATTACAAGGGGATGAAAGAAGAACTAGCTAAGGTAGACTAGGAGCTAAGACTTTATGGTGGAACAGTTGAGGAACAGTGGAGAACCTTCCAAGTGATTTTTCACAGTGCTCAGCAAAGGTTTATACCAAAAAAAAGGAAGGACGGAAGAAAGAGGGAAAATCGACCGTGGATATCTAAGGAAATAAGGGAGAGTATCAAATTGAAGGGAAAAGCATATAAAGTGGCAAGGATTGCTGGGGGATTAGAGGACTGGGAAATCTTTAGGGGGCAACAGAAAGCTACTAAAAAAGCTATAAAGAAGAGTAAGATAGAGTATGAGAGAAAACTTGCTCAGAATATAAAAACAGACAGTAAAAGTTTTTACAAATATATAAGACAAAAAAGAGTGGCTAAGGTAAATATTGGTCCTTTAGAGGATGAGAAGGGAGTTTTAATAATGGGAAATGAGGAAATGGCTGAGGAACTGAACAGGTTTTTTGGGTCGGTCTTCACAGTGGAAGACACAAATAACATGCCAGCGACTGATCGAAATGAGGCTATGACAGGTGAGGACCTTGAGAGGATTGTTATCACTAAGGAGGGAGTGATGGGCAAGCTAATGGGGCTAAAGGTAGACAAGTCTCCTGGCCCTGATGGAATGCATCCCAGAGTGCTAAAAGAGATGGCTAGGGAAATTGCAGATGCACTAGTGATAATTTACCGAAATTCACTAGACTCTGGGGTGGTGCCGGTGGATTGGAAATTAGCAAACGTGACGCCACTGTTTAAAAAAGGAGGTAGGCAGAAAGCAGGAAATTATAGGCCAGTGAGCTTAACTTCGGTAGTAGGGAAGATGCTGGAATCTATCATCAAGGAAGAAATTGCGAGGCATCTGGATAGAAATTGTCCCATTGGGCAGACGCAGCATGGGTTCGTAAAGGGCAGGTCATGCCTAACTAATTTAGTGGAATTTTTTGAGGACATTACCAGTGCAGTAGATAACGGGGAGCCGATGGATGTGATATATCTGGATTTCCAGAAAGCCTTTGACAAGGTGCCACACAAAAGGTTGCTGCATAAGATAAAGATGCATGGCATTAAGGGTAAAGTAGTAGCATGGATAGAGGATTGGTTAATTAATAGAAAGCAAAGAGTTGGGATAAATGGGTGTTTCTCTGGTTGGTAATCAGTAGCTAGTGGTGTCCCTCAGGGATCCGTGTTGGGCCCACAATTGTTCACAATTTACATAGATGATTTGGAGTTGGGGACCAAGGGCAATGTGTCCAAGTTTGCAGATGACACTAAGATGTGTGGTAAAGCGAAAAGTGCAGAGGATACTGGAAGTCTGCAGAGGGATTTGGATAGGTTAAGTGAATAGGCTAGGGTCTGGCAGATGGAATACAATGTTGACAAATGTGAGGTTATCCATTTTGGTAGGAATAACAGCAAAAGGGATTATTATTTAAACAATAAAATATTAAAGCATGCCGCTGTTCAGAGAGACTTGGGTGTACTAGTGCATGAGTCACAGAAGGTTGGTTTACAAGTGCAACAGGTGATTAAGAAGGCAAATGGAATTTTGTCCTTCATTGCTAGAGGGATGGAGTTTAAGACTAGGGAGGTTATGTTGCAATTGTATAAGGTGTTAGTGCGGCCACACCTGGAGTACTGTGTTCAGTTTTGGTCTCCTTACTTGAGAAAGGACGTACTGGTGCTGGAGGGTGTGCAGAGGAGATTCACTAGGTTAATCCCAGAGCTGAAGGGGTTGGATTATGAGGAGAGGTTGAGTAGACTGGAACTGTACTCGTTGGAATTTAGAAGGATGAGGGGGGATCTTATAGAAACATTTAAAATTATGAAGGGAATAGATAGGATAGATGTGGGCAGGTTGTTTCCACTGGCGGGTGACAGCAGAACTAGGGGACATAGCCTCAAAATAAGGGGAAGTGGATTTAGGACTGAGTTTAGGAGGAACTTCTTCACCCAAAGGGTTGTGAATCTATGGAATTCCTTGCCCAGTGAAGCAGTTGAGGCTCCTTCATTACATGTTTTTAAGGTAAAGATAGATAGTTTTTTGAAGAATAAAGGGATTAAGGGTTATGGTGTTCGGGCCGGAAAGTGGAGCTGAGTCCACAAAAGATCAGCCATGATCTAATTGAATGGCGGAGCAGGCTCAAGGGGCCAGATGGCCTACTCCTGCTCCTAGTTCTTATGTTCTTATGATCTCCGGGCCATACAGTCACAGAGCTGGACAAGGGTAGTACATCCTCATACGCAGCTTTCACTCGTGAGTGAAGACTCTTCAACACTTTAGTTAGGGCTATGACGTAATTAGCCATTTCTGTAGTCATGTGGTGAAATTGCACTTCCTTGGGTCTATCGCGATCCCAAGGGGTACGGAGAGGTTTCCCATACAGAATTTCAGCGGGGCTTAACCGAGTCTTTCCTGCTGGGGTGGCTCGTATTTGGAAAAGTGCAATGGGTAACAGTTTTAGCCAGGTGACCCCAGTTTCAGCCTGCAATTTAGCAAGTTTAGTCTTTCGGGTCTGATTGGCCCGCTCTACCATCCCAGCCACCTGGGGTCGGTAGGCACAATGTAATTGTGTTTTAATCCCAGCTGAGTACAAAATTCCTTATTGATCTGTCCGACAAAGTGGGGTCCATTATCGGAGCTTAATCGATGTGGGATCCCAAACCTGGGAACAATTTCTCACGTCAAAACTTTTACTACCGTGGCAGCTTTGTTATCTACAGTGGGGTAAGCCTCTATCCATTTACTAAATACATCAACAGTAACCAATACATGTTTATAACATTGGCATCTTTCCAACTCAATGTAGTCCATCTGGAGTGTCTCAAAGGGACCTTCCGGTAACGGGGTTTTACACATTTCACAGGATATTGCTTTTCCAGGATTATACTGCTGACACACCAGGCAACGACTGCTAATGTTTTGTGCTATTTCCTGCCGTCTCGGATGCCACCAAGTGTTCAGCAATATATCACCCGTAGCTCGCGCACCACAATGAGTTGCAAAGTGCACACATACGGTGACCCAGGCTGCCAGTGCATCGGACATACAAGTCTGCCCTGCCGGGGTGACTCACAATTTAGTTAGATAGAATAGAACAGTACAGCACAGAACAGGCCCTTCAGCCCTCGATGTTGTGCCGAGCAATGATCACTCTACTCAAACCCACATATCCACCCTATACCCGTAACCCAACAACTCCCCCCCTTAACCTTACTATTAGGACACTACGGGCAATTTACCATGGCCAATCCACCTAACCCGCACATCTTTGGACTGTGGGAGGAAACCGGAGCACCCGGAGGAAACCCACGCACACACGGGGAGGACGTGCAGACTCCACACAGACAGTGACCCAGCCGGGAATCGAACCTGGGACCCTGGAGCTGTGAAGCATTTATGCTAACCACCATGCTACCGTGCTGCCCGTTACATGATCATAATGACATCCTAATTCTTCCCACAATTCTTTCATATTTTTAGGACTGTCCTCCTGTAATTTTACGACGTCGGTGATGGTCGGCATTGGCTTTTCCGAGGCAGACTGACTTTGAGAGCTTTTAGTCTGACTCATCATTTTAGGCACTACTATCTCCTTTAAGCGAGAAGCCTCTTTGCCTGCTGATTTGCCTGCCTGTTCCCCTCCTCAATCGGGGTTTTACCCGCCGTGTGCACAGCACACTTTATTACTGCGATTTGTTTGGGGGGCATTAGGGCCTGTAACAAGTGGGTGACTAGGGCCTTATGAGAGATTTGTGTGCCCACGGACGGAAGGAACTTTTCCACAATTGGCCAAAGTCATGCGTGACTCCAAAGGCATATCTAGAGTCTGTTTAAATATTCACCCTTAAACCCCTTCCCGGGACACAGGCCTGAATTAGGGCAAATAACTCGGCCTGTTGGGCAGAGAATGGGGTTTCAAAGGCTGCTGCCTCCAAAGTTTCCCCGTCCTGATTTACTATCGCATATCCTGATACCTGATAGTCGTTCCCCCCTTTCACCAATGGAAGCACTTCCATCCGTGAACATGGTCAGGTCTGGGTCATTAATAGGGGCATTCAACAGGTCCTCCCTGACAGATGAGTCATCCTTTATAAGTGACATGCAATCGTGTCCAGGGTGTTCTTGCTCAAGGGGTGGATTGGAGGGTGTTTTAATGGTCAAATCACTTTGTTGTCTGATTTATGCTTTTTTTAAATGCTAGTGGTATTGATTCGGTGTTACATCTTTGTTGCCTGACCTGGACTTTTTCTTATGTTTGTGGTATTGATTCTGCATGTCACCTTTCTTGACAGCTGATTTGCTTGTCTTGTTGTGGAGCAAATATGAATTTGTGAGATTTGTTGCCATGCCATGGCATTGTCCTTCACGTGCAGAGTTGTACCATGTTGTACCATGTCGTTGTTTCATTGTTATTGTTCCTGTCTTGGTCGTTTTCGTTGACATTCTCGTCGTGCTCCTCAGGTCTCAGCACCTGGTGTACTAGTGCCCACAGATCTCTAGACTCAGCACTATAAACCTGTATGGCAGTGCGGAGAAAGTCCACAAACGCGGCAGGTGCCTTTTTCCTGTCAGGTATTCCTGTTAACATGGCCATTATTTCATTAGGTTTCCATGGGTAATAGATTTCCATGGTTCTAGGATTGTTTGCATTCAGTGGGTTTGCTTGATTGAAAGCAGGGTTAGGCATCTTTCGTATCGGGAACTGTCCTGGAGTCCTACATTTCTTTCTCACCACTAATGACGATTTCTCGACAGAAAGGGAATCAGAATCCGAGTTTGATCAAGTTCTGATTCTTATACATTCTATTTTCCAATGCCTTAAGCAATGCCATGAGCCATTGTTGCTGAGTCGTCCTTATTAACTAGCAGATGCGGCAAAGCCTCAAACGGTTCATATTCTCCTGTCTCTGGCTGCGAGCCAACTTCCCCTTTCTCGTGGCTCAGCTCCCAAAAACTCTTTTAACCTTAATTCTTTACTTCATCCCTTAACGTAGGATCTTTCAGACCCCTGTCCGCATTCTCACCGGGACCCTGGCACTGTGAAGCAACAGTGCTAACCACTGTTCTGGCGTGCCTCCCCTTATGTGAGAATTTGTCCACCTTGTCAGGAGGTGACATAACACTGGCCTCAGAGCTGGCAGTAGTAGTTGAGATGTGCTATTCTGCCTCTGTGCATTCAGCTCGCTGTCAGGCATGAGTCAGATAATTTGCTGAGGTTAAGGTGAGCCGGGCTCTATCCTCACTGTAAGTCATCCTCATTTTCCTGCAGAGTCTGGCCAGTCACTTTAGCGCCCTGCTCATGAATGGAGCGCCTTTGTCGATGACCTCCCGTAGGCCCAACAGTAGTGAAGTGAGACCCCATGTTTGGGGAGGTCTTCACAACGTAGTCCCTTTTCATTACCAATCCTAAACTCAATGAGGACATCCCTCATCTGTGCTCCATGCGGGCTCGAGGTCCTTCCTTCTCCCCCTCTGCGGGTTGCCTGTCGATGTCCTCCTCGGCATCCTCCTCAGCCAAGGAGATGTGACACCCCTCCATCTCCTGCCTGTCCTACCACAGTGCCAGGTTGTGCAGAGCTCAGCAGGCCACAATTACAAAGGAAATCCTCTGGGGGCTGTATTGAAGGGCTCCCCCAGACTGGTCCAGGCACAGGAGCCACATCTTAGAATCATAAAATCCCTACAAAAGGAGGCAATTCGGCCCATCAAGTCTGCACCGACTCTCTGAAAGAGCACCCACCCAGGCCCCTCCCCAGTACCCTACCTAACCTTTTGGACATGAAGGGACAATTTAGAACATCTAATGTACCTAACCTGCACATCTTTGAGCTGTGGAGGAAACTGGAGCACCCAGAGGAAACCCACACAGACATAGGGAGAACGTGCAGACTCCACACAGACAGTCGTCCAAGGTTGGAATTGAACCTGGGTACCTGGCGCTGTGAGACAGTAGGGCTAACCAGTGTGCCACCATGCTGACCCTGATCAACCCAATTGCCTGTTTGACCAGTGCATGTATTGGCGCATGAACATTGTTGTAATGAGTCCCAAGTGTTTGTGACATCCGCATCAAAATCATTAGCCATCTCCTGTGTGGGTATACTTTGTCCCTGATGAGTCATCCCTACAGCTGCTACTCTCCCTCAAAAAAGGGTTGGGATCTGTGGGGAGACCAAGACGTAACTGTCATGGGCACTCCCCGGGAAACAGGCTCATACTTGTATTATTTACATTGCATGGTCACAGACAAATTGGACACTGAGGGAGTGGAATCCCTTGCAGTTCACAAATGGTGCCTCAAGTCACCATGGGGAATGCAGAGGCACGTGCGTGCAGCCGATGACACCCTCTAACTGGGGCACACCTGTTATGCAGGTGAACTCCATGGCCCTGGCGTCTGGCTTGCCTGGTCTCATTCCAACCTGATGTACATGTGGGCCTCACAAATAGTGCATCTGTGACCTCACTGTGCTTGTTAACTGTGAAATGCAGCCCGGTCACCCTTTCAGCCCTGAAAGGAGCCATTGTATGGAAGTTTGGGCTTTGACAAAGAGTTATCCAGACGCAAAACGTTAGCTCTGTTCTCTCCCCACAGATGCTGTTAGACCTGCTGAGGTTGTCCAGTATTTTCTGAGGTTGTAAAAACTTCTAAAGCAAAGTAAAAAGGAAGAGATTAGTGACTGTAAACATGCGTCCCTGAGAGACAGAAACAGGAGACATTCTACTGTGAGAAAGGAAATGACTGAGACATTAAATGAATACTATGGGCTGGGTTTTCATGTCAGAAGTGGGAATTAGGAAATAGGGCTAATCCCGTTCTCACAATCTAGCCTTTGTCTTGAAACTGCCAGTCACTAGCAACTTCTGGGGTCCAGGCCCTAAGTGGCCTGGAGTAGGGCCTGTAGTTGAAGTGGAGATAGGCCTAGTCAAGTGTGGGCAGGTTAAAATGCCTGCTCCATCCCTTAAGAAACTCAGCCCAGAGCCTCCATGATAATCAGTGTCTCATCTATAAACAGATGAACCTTCTGATCATTTAAAAACTCCCTCACCCTACCCCTCAACTGCTCATCCCATCACTCCTTTGCCCTCACTCTGACTTCCTCATCCCCTCACCCATTATCCATGAACATAGCTCTATAACAAGTCCTATAATAACAGTTGGGCACCATTGAATAGCCCATAAAACTCCCCAGGTAAACAAACAATCTGAATAAATAATGTGAAACTCTTGTGAAATGATTGGGCAGTTAGATTGCAGCCAACCATTACATGGCATGAGTCAACAAACAGACTTTAGAACTGCCATTTCAACAGACATCTATACTGAATTCATAAACAATGGGAACAAATGAAACATTTATATGTTTTTATCATACAGGCTACCCTTTCAGTAGCATGAACTTTTTAACCCATCTGAAGTATTTTCCACATTTACAATGTTGATCTTTTACTTGACAGCTTGCCAGTTGGCAAGAGTAACAATCTGGCAAAAACATGTTCAATGGGTAATTGCATCTTCCAATCACAGCACTGTCATAACACACTTTACATAAAACATAGGAGCAAAAATAGGCCTTTCAGCCCATTGAGTCTGCTCCCACATTCAATCATGACTGATATGTTTCCTATCCCCATTCTCCTGCCTTCCCCCCATAACCCCTGTTCCCCTTATTAATCAAGAATCTATCTATGTCTTCAAGACACTCATTGATTTGGCCTCCACAGCCTTCTGCGGCAAAGAATTCCACAGATTCACCACCCTCTGGCTGAAGAAATTCCTCCTCATCTCAGTTTTAAAGGATTGTCCCTTCAGTCTGAGGCTGTGGCCTTGGGTTTTAGTTTTGGATTTGGATTTGTTTATGACATGAACGTGTGACGAGCTACAGTGAAAAATATATTTCTGCGAGCAGCTTAAACAGATCATTTAGTACATGAAAATAAAATAAAAAGAAAATACATAACAGGGCAACACAAGGTACACAATGTAAATACATAGACACCGGCATTGGGTGAAGCATGCAGGAGTGTAATATTAATCAGGTCAGTCCATAAGAGGGTAGTTTAGGAGTCTGGTAATAGCGGGGAAGAAGCTGTTTTTGAGTCTGTTCGTGCATGTTCTCAGACTTTCGTATCTCCTGCCCGATGGAAGAAGTTGGAAGAGTGAGTAAGCCGGGTGGGAGGGGTCTTTGATTATGCTGTCCGCTTTCCCCCAGGCAGCAGGAGGTGTAGATAGAGTCAGTGGATGTGAGGCAGGTTTGTGTGATGGACTGGGCTGTGTTTATGACTCTCTGAAGTTTCTTGTGGTCTTGGGCTGAGCAGTTGCCATACCAGGCTGTGATACAACCAGGCAGGATGCTTTCTATGGTGCATCTGTAAAAGTTGGTAAGAGTCAATGTGGACATGCCAAATTTCCATAGTTTCCTTTGGAAGTATAGGCGCTGTTGTGCTTTCTTGGTGGTAGTGTCGACACGGGTGGACCAGGATAGATTTTTGGTGATGTGTACCCCTAGGAATTTGAAGCTGTTAACCATCTCCACCTTGGCCCCATTGATGCTGACAGGGGTGTGTACAGTACTTTGCTTCCTGAAGTCAATGACCAGCTCTTTAGTTTTGCTGCCATTGAGGGATAGATTGTTGTTGTTACACCACTCCACTAGGTTCTCTATCTCCCTCCTGTATTCTGACTCATCGTTGTTCGAGATCTGACCCACTATGCTCGTGGTGTCAGCAAACTTGTAGATGAAGTTGGAACCAAATTTTGCCACGCAGTCATGTGTGTACAGGGAGTATAGTAGAGGGCTAAGTACGTGGCCTTACAGGGCCCCTGTATTGAGTACTATCGTGGAGGAAGTGTTGTTGTTTATTCTTATTGATTGTGGTCTGTGGGTCAAAAAGTCGAGGATCCAGTTGCAGAGTGAGGAGCCAAGTCCTAGGTTTTGGAGTTTTGATTTGAGCTTGGCTGGGATTATGATGTTGAAGGCAGAGCTCTAGTCAATAAATAGGAGTCTGATTTAGAAGTCCTTGTTGTTGAGATGCTCTAGTGATGAGTGTAGGGCCATGGAGGTGGCGTCTGCCGTGGACCGGTTGCGGCAGTATGCAAATTGCAGTGGATCTCGGCATTCTGAGAGAATGGAGTTGATGTGCTTATAGAACATAGAACATAGAACACTACAGCGCAGTACGGGCCCTTCGGCCCTCGATGTTGCGCCGACCTGTGAAACCATCTGAAGCCTATCTGACCTACACTATTCCATTTTCATCCATATGTCTATCCAGTGACCACTTAAATGCCCTTAAAGTTGGCGAGTCTACTACTGTTGCAGGCAGGGCGTTCCACACCCCTACTACTCTCTGAGTAAAGAAACTGCCTCTGACATCTGTCCTATATCTATCACCCATCAATTTAAAGCTATGTCCCCTCGTATTGGTCATCACCATCCGAGGAAAAAGACTCTCACTGTCCACCCTATCTAACCCTCTGACTATCTTATATGTCTCTATTAAGTCACCTCTCAGCCTTCCCCTCTCTAACAAAAACAACCTCAAGTCCCTGAGCCTTTCCTCGTAAGACCTTCCCTCCATACCAGGCAACATCCTAGTAAATCTCCTCTGAACCCTTTCCAAAGCTTCCACACCCTTCCTATAATGTGGTGACCAGAACTGCACGCAGTACTCCAGGTGCGGCCGCACCAGAGTTATGTACAGCTGCAGCATGACCTTGTGGCTCCGAAACTCAATCCCCCTGCTGATAAAGGCTAGCACACCATATGCCTTCTTAACAGCCCTATTAACCTGGGTGGCAACTTTCAGGGATTTATGTACCTGGATGCCGAGATCTCTCTGTTCATCTACACTACCAAGAATCTTGCCATTAGCCCAGTACTCTGAATTCCTGTTACTCCTTCCAAAGTGAACCACCTCACACTTTTCCGCATTAAACTCCATCTGCCACCTCTCAGCCCAGCTCTGCAGCTTATCTATGTCCCTCTGTATCCTATAACATCCTTCAGCACTATCCACAACTCCACCGACCTTCGTGTCATCTTCAAATTTACTAACCCATCCTTCTACACCCTCTTCCAGGTCATTTATAAAAATGACAAACAGCAGTGGCCCCAAAACAGATCCTTGCGGTACACCACTAGTAACTGAACTCCAGGATGAACATTTGCCATCAACCACCACCCTCTGTCTTCTTTCAGCTAGCCAATTACTGATCCAAACCGCTAAATCACCTTCAATCCCATACTTCCTTATTTTCTGCAATAGCCTACCGTGGGGAACCTTATCAAACGCCTTACTGAAATCCATATACACCACATCAACCGCTTTACCCTGATCCACCTGTTTGGTTACCTTCTCAAAAAACTCAATAAGGTTTGTGAGGCATGACCTACCCTTCACAAAACCGTGTTGACTATCGCTAATCAACTTGTTCTTTTCAAGATGATTATAAACCCTATCTCTTATAACCTTTTCCAACATTTTACCCACAACCGAAGTAAGGCTCACAGGTCTATAATTACCAGGGTTGTCTCTACTCCCTTTCTTGAACAAGGGGACAACATTTGCTATCCTCCAGTCTTCCGGCACTATTCCTGTCGACAAAGACGACATAAAGATCAAGGACAATCTCTCAAAGCACTTCATTATGACTGAAGTCAGGGCCATCGGACGAAAGTCATTGAGGTATGTTGCCTGGTTCTTCTTTGGCACCGGTATAATGGTGGTCTTCTTGAAGCAGGTGGGGACCTCAGAGCGGAGTAGGGACAGATTGAAGATGTCCGCAAACACATCTGCCAGCTGGTCCGTGCAGGCTCTGAGTGCACGACCAGGGATCCCATCCGTACCCGTCACCTTCCGAGGGTTCACTTTCAGGAAGGCCGATCTGACATTGGAAGCTGTGACGGTGGGTATGGGTGTGTTGTGGGCTGCTGGGGCACTCGACAGCGGATCGATGGTTTCCTGCTCGAACCGAGCATAGAATGCATTGAGTTCATCGGGGAAGGGTGCGCTGCTGCTGGAGATACTGCTCGGCTTCGCTTTGTAAATATTCTCTCCCCGTCCACTCTATCTATGCCTCTCAGTATCTTTTAAGTTTCAATAAGAGCCCCTCATCCTCTAAACTCCAACGAGTACAGACACAGAGTCCTCAACCGTTCCTCATATGACAAGCTCTTAATTCCAGGGATCATTCTTGTGAACCTCCTCTAGACCCTTTCCAAGGCCAGCACATCCTTCCTTAGATACGGGGCCCAAAACTGCTCACAATAGTCCAAATGGGGACTGACCAGAGCCTTACACAGCTTCAGAGGTACAGCCCTGCTCTTGTATTCTAGCCCTTTTGACATGAATGCTAACATTGCATTTGCCTTCCTAACTGCCGACTGAACCTGCACGTTACCTTAAGAGAATCTTGAATATGACTCCAAGTCCCTATGTGCTTCTGATTTCCTAAGCCTTTTCCTATTTAGAAAATAGTCTATGCCTACATTCCTCCTTCCAAAGTGCATAACCTCACACTTTTCCACATTGTATTCCATCTGCCACTTCGTTGCCCACTCTCCTGGCCTGTCCAAATCCTACTGCAGCCCCCCTGCTTCCTCAATATTACCTGTCCCTCTCCATATTTTTGTATCATCTGCAAACGTAGCAACAGTTCCTTCTTCCAGATCATTAATGTATATTGTGAAAAGTTGTGGTACCAACACCGACCCCTGAGGCACACCATTAGTTACTGGCTGCCATCATGAAAAAGGGCCCTTTATCCCCTCTCTCTGCCTTCAATCTCATGCCACAGCCTTTAATAATGAACTGTAAAGTAGACAAACCATTTTACTTGGATTTTGAGCTCTTCCCTGTCTCCAATATATGGATTTTGCCTCCATGCTGCTGGTATAAAACCCCTCTATAGAATTAAAAACTCGTCTTAGGTGGGCTCTCAATAAGTTCACGACACTGACACAGCCTGACTCATAGGAGTGTGCAGGTTCTGGGGCCTGCTCCTTACCCCACCAATGGAAGCAGGAGCTCCAGCCACCTTGCTTGGTGGCCAATTTCTTTCAACCCTGCCTCCTGTTCGTCTCAATTGGGACCAGAAAAATCCAGCCCAATATATTTGTTTTCAAGGTGAAAGACACAATAAACATTTTGTAAGCAATGGGAAAATAAGAGAAACTTAAGGATATCAGTGTTATACAGAACTGATAGGAGGCGTTGTGGCCCAGTGGGTAGCATTCCTGCCGCTGGACCAGAAGCTCTGTGTTCAAATTCCACTTCAACATTTGATGGCCATGGGAGGTGTGCTCATAACATGGCCAGACACGTTGATTATTAGCCTGCAGATCCTTCCAGTGTACGTTAGCTCCCTTCTCTCCCCACAGATGCTGTCAGACCTGCTGTGATTGTCCAGCATTTTCAGTTTTTGCTTCCAATATGCCTCATAGCAGATGGTAAAAAGTAGAGGAGTTTCCTGGTTAGCCATACTGCAAACCACTGCAGCAGTTTGCCAAGCATAATCATGGACCAATCCTATAGATGCTCATGGTTGCCAGGGACCTCTTCGAGCATAGTACCTGAAGACGGGGAGGAAAGAAATAGTACTAGATAAATTCATGGAATCAAACCTGACAAGTGTCCAGAACTTGATGAACTATACACTGGAGTTTTAAAAGAGGCAGCTACTAAGAATTTTTTTTCCCTTTATTCTTTAGAAATAAATTTTAGTACCCAATTCATTTTTTTCCAATTGAGGGGCAATTTAGTGAGGCCAATCCACCTACCCTGCACACTTTTGTGTTGTGGGGGTGAAACCCATGCAAACACGGGGCGAATGTGCAAACTCCACACGGACAGTGACCCAGAGCCGGGATTAAACATGAAACCTCGGCGCTGTGAGGCAGCAGTGCAAACCACTGCTCCACCTTGGTGCCCTAGCTACAAAGAAAATTGAGGGTAAATACAAAACATATTTTGACTTCAATTGCAGAAGCATTGAAAACTCTGCCTCTTCAATTAAAATTGATCAAAATTAAATCAATGTAAAAAAATGCCATCACAGTGTCATAGGTTGCTCTTACCTGTGAACACAATAAGACATTTTACAACACCAGGTTAAAGTCCAACAGGTTTGTTTCAAACACTAGCTTTCGGAGCACTGCTTCTTCCTCAGGTGAATGAAGAGATATGTTCCAGAAACATATCTATAGACAAATTCAAAGATACCAGACAACGTTTAGAATGTGAGCATTTGCAGGTAATTAAGTCTTTACAGATCCAGAGATAGGGGTAACCCCAGGTTAAAGAGGTGTGAATTGTCTCAAGCCAGGACAGTTGGTAGGATTTCGCAAGCCCAGTCCAGATGGTGGGGGGTGAATGTAATGCGACATGAAACCCAGGTCCCGGTTGAGGCTGTGCTCATGTGTGTGAACTTGGCTGTAAGTTTCTACTCGGTGATTCTGCGTTGTCGAGTGTCCTGTAGGCCGCCTTGGAGAATGCTTACCCGGAGATCAGAGGCTGAATGCCCTTGACTGCTGAAGTGTTCCCCGACTGGAAGGGAACATTCCTGCCTGGTGATTGTCGCACGATGTCTGTTCATTCGTTGTCGCAGTGTCTGCATGGTCTCACCAACGTACCACGCTTCGGGGCATCCTTTCCTGCAGCGTAAGAGGTAGACAACGTTGACCGAGTCGCACGAGTATGTACCGCGTACCTGGTGGGTGGTGTTCTCATGTGTAATGGTGGTATCCATGTCGATGATCTGGCACGTCTTGCAGAGATTGCCATGGCAGGGCTGTATGGTGCCGTGGTCGCTGTTCTGAAGGCTGGATAGCTTGCTGCAAACAATGGTTTGTTTGAGGTTGCATGGTTGTTTGAAGGCAAGTAGTGGGGATGTGGGGATGACCTTGGCTAGATGTTCATCTTCATCGATGATTTGTTGAAGGTTTCTCCGCTCCGGGAAAGTACTGGACGACGAAGGGTACTCTGTCGGTTGTGTTCCGTGTTTGTCTTCTGAGGAGGTCGTTGTGGTTTTTTGCTGTGGCGTGTTGGAACATATCCCATTTGTACGAGGGCATCTTTCAGCATCTGTAGATGTCTGTTACGCTCCTCCTCGTCTGAGCAGATCCTGTGTATACGGAGGATGCACATCAGATGGCTCTCCTCTCAACCGGGACAAGAAAATGCACTTTTTGTTGAATTCTGCCCAAATTACAAGTGAAAAAAATCCCTCAACAATTATAAGAGGGTAACCGAGGAAAAATGCCAGTGAATGGGAGCTTGAGGGGCCAAAGAGACAGCAGAAGCTGCTGCAAGTGTCACGTCCAGCAGGCAGACGAGATAGCAAACCCACGGGGCGAAGGGGCCCCGACCATCCAGGAGAGAGGGCGGCCAATAACCCGAGCATCAGCCTCCCCCACCACCATCTGGAGACGGATGGACAAGCTTCCTGATGAAGCAGTTGACCGCCATGAAGGAGGCGATCAGAATAGAGATCCAGGTGTTGGTCAAGGTGTCGGTAGCAGAGGCAATGGCCATCATGTAGAAGGTAATCGATGGGCTGGGGAAGAAAATGAAAACGCAGGAGAGGACAACCCTCAACCTGTGAAAGGCCTTGATGGATCAGAGCAACAGAATCGCCGCCCTGGTGGATGCGCCTCGGCACTCCGGGGTCTCCCATTGTTAGACGGCCATCCACAATGGTTGCTTGCTGCGCCATCTTGCATCCTCAGCCTGCTCCTCGCCTGCCGAGGCCTGTACGATACCCAGTTCATTTTCCCTTTCTGCTCCTTTTATGTCCCTCCCCCCATCACCTCCCTGGACTCCGGGAGCACCGAAAGCTTCATTCACCCAGACACGGTAAGGCGCTGCTCCCTCGCAGTCCACCCCGCCAACCAATGGATCTCCCTGGCCTCCGGATCCCACTCTGTCTCGATCCGAGGGGTCTGTGTGGTCAATCTCACTGTCCAGGGCGTAGAATTCAGCGGTTTCCGCCTCTACGTCCTCCCCAACCCCTGCGCTGCACTATTGCTGGGTCTGGATTTTCAGTGTAATCTCCAGAGCCTCACCCTCAAATTCGGGGGCCCCTACCTCCACTTACCGTTTGCGACCTCACGACCCTCAAGGTTGACCCCCTCTCCAATCTTTGCCAATCTAACTGCGGATTGCAAGCCCGTCGCCACCAGGAGCAGACGGTACAGCGCCCAGGACAAGGCCTTCATCAGGTCCAGCGGCTGCTTCGGGAGGGTATTATCGAGGCCAGCAATAGCCCCTGGAGTGCCCAAGTGGTAGTGGTTAAAACTGGGGAGAAACACAGAATGGTAGTGGACTACGGCCAGACCATCAATCAGTACACGCAGCTCGATGCGTACCCACTCCCACGCATATCTGATATGGTGAATCAGATTGCACAGTACCGGGTCTTCTCAACAATTGACCTGAAATCCGCCTACCACCAGCTCCCCATCCGTAAATCGGACCATCCATACACTGCCTTCGAGGCGGACGGTCGGCTCTCTCAATTTCTTAGGGTTCCCTTCGGTGTCACTTACGGGGTCTCGGTCTTCCAAAGGGAGATGGACCTAATGGTCGACCGGTACAGTCTGCGGGCCACGTTTCCATATCTGGACAACGTCACCATCTGTGGCCATGACCAGCAGGACCACGACGCCAACCTCTCTAAATTTCTCCGCACCGCCACTCTCCTCAATCTTACATACAACAAGGAGAAGTGTGTGTTCCGCATGACCCGTCTAGCCATCCTCGGCTATGTAGTCCAAAACGGACTCCTGGAGCCCGATCCCGACCGCATGCGCCTCCTCATGGAGCTCCCCCTCCCCCACTGCCCCAAGGCCCTCAAACGCTGCCTTGGGTTCTTCTCCTACTATGCCCAGTAGGTCCCAAACTACGCGGACAAGGCCCGCCCACTCATACAGTCCACACAATTTCCCCTCACGGCCGAAGCACAACATGCATTTGCCCGTATTAGAGCAGACATAGCCAAGGCCGGGATGCACGCAGTAGATGCGACACTGCCCTTTCAAGTAGAAAGCAACGCTTCAGGTGCCGCCCTCGCTGCCACTCTAAACCAGGCAGGCAGACCCGTGGCATTCTTTTCTCACACCCTTCATACCTCTGAAATGCGGTACTCATCCGTTGAAAAAGAGGCTCAGGCTATCGTTGACGCTGTGCAGCATTGGAGGCATTACCTGGCCGGCAGGAGATTCACTCTCCTCACTGACCAACGGTCGGTAGCTTTCATTTTCAATAACACGCAGCGGGGCAAGATCAAAAATGATAAAATCTTGCGGTGGACAATTGAGCTCGCCACCTATAATTACAAGATTTTGTATCGCCCCGGCAAGCTCAACAAGCCCCCAGACGCCCTCTCCCGAGGTACATGTGCCAGCACACAAGTAGACCAACTCCGGGCCCTGCACACAGCCTTTGTCACCCGGGGGTCACTCGATTGTACCACCACGTCAAAGCCCGCAATCTGCCCTACGCCGTCGAGGACATACGGACAGTCACCAGAGACTGCCAGATCTGTACAGAGTGCAAGCCGCACTTCTACCGCCCAGACCGCGCGCGCCTGGTGAAAGCGTCGCGCCCCTTTGAACGCCTCAACGTGGATTTCAAAGGGCCCCTCCCCTCCACCGACCGAAACACATATATCCTCAGTGTGGTCGATGAATTCTCCAGGTTCCCCTTCACCATCCCATGCCCCGATATAACGTCTGCCATCGTCATCAAGGCCCTCAACACCATCTTCGCTCTGTTCTGTTTCCCCGATTACATCCACAGTGACAGGGGATTCTCACTCATGAGAGATGAGCTGCGTCAGTTCCTGCTCAGCAGGGGTATCGCCTCCAGCAGGACGACCAGCTGCAACCCCCGGGGAAACGGGCAGGTAGAGAGGGAGAATGGGACGGTTTGGAGGGCCGTCCAGCTGGCAGGAGGTCCAGAAACCTCCCAGCTTCTTGCTGGCAGGAGGTCCTCCCTGATGCACTACACTCCATATGGTCTCTACCGTGCACCGCCACAAATGACACACACCATGAACGTGGTTTACCTTCCCCAGGAAGTCCACATCCGGAGTGACGCTCCCGACTTGGCTCGCAGCTCCAGGACCGGTCCTTCTACGTAGGCATGTCCGACTCCACAAGGTGGACCTCTTGGTGGACAGGGTACACTTGCCCCACGCCAACCCCCAGTATGCCTATGTGGAGTTCCCCGACGGCCGCCAGGATACGGTCTCACTCAGGGACCTGGCTCCCTCAGGTTCCACTCCCACACACTTCCCCACCCACACGCCACCCTCCCCTCCCCTGGCGCTCCCAACATTAGCCCCACCAGGTCCATCCCTCCTTCCCCTGCCCACGCGAGAGGACAAGGAAGATTTCGGCACGCTCCCGGAGTCATCCGACTACTGGCCAGCACCAACACCGCCATCACCGACGTCAGTGACGCCAGCACTGACATCGCCGCCACCGTTACGTCGCTCCCAGCGAACCGTCAAACCACTTAACCTCTGACGGGCACCGGACTACCAAAATGGACATTTGTTTCACCTCCGCACTGTAAATTATTTGTAAATCTGTTTATAGTTCCACGCCACCCCCGCCAGACTCATTTTTAACAGGGGGTGAATGTGGTGAACCACTGTGCACCTGTATTAGGGATGTACGGTAGGACCTGCACTACAGGTTCACCGGTAGCCCCTGCTGGCTAGCTCCGCCCACAAGGAGCTGTATAAATATGCGTGTCCTCCTCCTGATCAGTCATTTCGCCAGCTGCATCTGACTGTAATAAAGCCACAGTTGTACCAATCTGAGTCTTTCGTGCAATTGATCGTGCATCAATGGTCCAATGCTGAAGGCCTCTCTAGGGACATTGTGCCTTCACATGCCAGATTATTGAAACTGTGTTGCTAATTACCTTATGTTAATTAAAATAACAGTGACCCTGAACTTTTTTCCCCTTCGGTTCCTTCCAAGGGTCAGTGGGTGATCTGTGTGGTGATTTCCAATCTGCTGCCCAAAGCTGCATCAAACCTGTCATTGACACTCAGTTCAGAAGGGTGAAGAACTTCAATCATTTCTGGCCCAATGATTTCAGCCAGGCAAAATGGTCAGAGGCTTTGCAGCTACTGTTGTCTTTCCCCATATTCAAACTGTCATGGATTGCATGTGGCCATAATGGCAGCAGTGGTTGAGTCATTATCTTCATCAACAGAAAGGGGTTCTATTTACTGAATGTCCAGATTACTTGTGACCACAAGACACTGATTTTATAGATCAGTGTTCGGTACCCTGGCAACTCCCATGATACCTACATTCTGTGGCACCCCCAAGACTCTTTGTCACTCCAGCTCGATTGGATAGTTGGCTCGTAGAAGACAAACGTTACCCCTGAAAAGGTGGCTCATGAAGCGACTCAGACATCCCGTACAATAGAAGTGATGCCTCTACAAGGGCAGTAATCAAGAGGGCTACTGGGCTGCTCAAAATGAGATTCCACTGCCTGGATAGATCAGGTGGAGCACTGCAATATCCTCCACAGTACGTCTCACTTATTGTCCATGTTTGCTGCTGCGCTCTCTAGTACACAGATGGCTGAGGGCTTTGCCATCAGTGATCAGGTAGATGACAGGGGGCAAACAAGGAATATCATGTTGGATAAGGATTATAGAGCCAGAAAGATAGTATAAATAATATAGGCTGGCGAGATTTAAAGAGCATGAAGGGATCTAAAGTTCTACACAATGGGGGAGTCAACAAGGCCATGTCTAATGGACAAGTGAGACTTGATAAGTGCATCAGTGTTTTGAGAAATTTGGGGTTTTCGACAGGAGAGGATGAGACTTGAATAGGGAACGTGTCAATGTGGGCAGCACGGTAGCAAAGTGGTTAGCACTATGGCTTTACAGGGCCAGGGTCCCAGGTTTGATTCCCGTCTTGGGTCACTGTCTGTGCGTAGTCTGCACGTTTTCCCTGTGTCTGCGTGGGTTTCCTCCGGATGCTCCGGTTTCCTCCCACAAGTCCTGAAAGACGTGCTGTTAGGTAATTTGGACATTCTGAATTCACCCTCTGTGTACCCGAACAGGCGCCGGAATGTGGTGAGTTATGTGCTTTTCACAGTAACTTCATTGCAGTGTTAATGTAAGCCTACTTGTGACAATAATAAAGATTATTATGAGATGTCGGCTGGAAGTGCAGAAGGGTTTCAGTGACGATGGAGACGAGATTGGGCCATTGGAAAGTGATAATGGGTTGAAATTTACTGTGGGGGCTGGAGTATTACTTGTACTCCTCCCTCCTGCCTCCCAGAGTGCCCTATGTTAAAAGGGCTGCCCCCCCCTGGGAGTGCCGGTGGCGGCATGGAGTGAGCGGTCACACATTTGGTAGCTCCCGCTCAAGGTGGATATTTTTGGACCTTTCCGCGTTCGCAGGGTTGAAGTTCGGATGGAAAAAGGTGCAGGAGTGCCAGGAGAAAGTGAGAGTCCACTGGTGTGGCTGGCGGATGGATCCACGGACCATAGGTGGGTCGAGAAGAAGGGATGGTGGAGCAGGAGAATCTTCATGCGCCACAGGTCAGGATGGCAGAGGATAAAGGGCCTGTCCTGTCCGCCCAGTGGTCAACGGAGTGGCTGGTAGACTTCTTAAATGAGAAGTTCAGCCAGAAGAGAAGGGAAACCCAGGAGGACCTAGCCAGGGTGGTAGAGCCGCTTAAAGTGGGGATTGATCGTGTGAGCAGTGGCTGGAGTCCCAGGACCAGGTGACCCAGAACGTGAAGGAGACAGTGGGTGAGCTCGAGGATCATTCCTGACCTGGACTCGCACAGGTTGATTATGGAAGGGGAGGATTTTAACACGGTCATTGAGCCAAGTTTGGATCGGTCGAGCCCAAGATTGGGGAAGGTGTTGGTTGTGACGGAGGAGCTGAAGATGTTCATGGAGCAGGTGGGGGGTGGGAGGGGGAGGGGGGTAGGCGGTGGAAGTTTGGGAGGCCGAGGGCAAAGGGGTTTTCATACTTTTTCCATGTGCACAGGGTGTACTCCTGGGTTGACTTTTTTGTGGTGGTCAAGGCGTTGCTGGCGGAGGTGGTCATCTCGGAGTATTCGGTGATTGTGGTCTCAGACCACGTGCCGCACTGGGTGGATTTGCAAGTGGACCGGTGGGCCCAGCGCTTGCAGTGAAGGTTGGATATGGGGCTGTTGGCAGATGAGGAGATGTGTGAGCGGGTAAGGGCTGCCATCCTGGGATGTGTGGAACCAAACAGTAGGGGAGATCACAGCTGCCACGCTTTGGGTGGTACTCGAGGCAGTGGTTAGGAGGGAAGTTTATTTTGATTCTGGCGCACAGGGAAAAGGAACGAGCAGAGGTTGCAAGGCTGGTGGAAGAGATCCTGAGGGTGAACAGGAGGTACTGGAAGGCCCCGGAGGCAGGGTTGTTGAAGGAGAGACAGAGGCTCCAGATGGAGTTTGGGCTGGTGTCTACGGGGAAGGCAGTAGGGCAGTTCTGGAGGGCCAAGGGACAATGTACAAGTCCAGGGAGAAGGTGAGCACGATGCTGGTCCACCAACTTAGGAAGCAGGAGGCGGCGAGGGAAGTGGGAAGGGTGAAGGACGAGATGGGTGGAACTGGACCAGGAGTGGGTGAATGGGGTGTTTTGGGGGTTTTAGAGGAAGTTATATGATGTGGCAGTTTCTGGATGGATTGGAGTTTCCCAAGGTGGATGAGGATCTGGTGGAGGGACTGGGGGCCCCCATTGGGTTGAGGGCGGTGATGGAGAGTATGGGGGTGATGCAGACAGGGAAGGCCCCGGCCCGGATGGATTCCCAGAGGAGTTTTCATAGAATCCACAGTGCAGAAGGAGGCCACCCGGCCCATCGAGTATGCACCGGCCCACGGAAACAGCACACCACCCAAGCCCACACCTCCACCCCATCCCCAGAACCCAGCAACCAAACACAACCTTTTTGGACATTTAGCATGGCCAATCCACCTAACTTGCACATCTTTGGACTGTGGGAGGAAACTGGAGGACCCGGAGGAAACTTATGCAGACACGGGGAGAACGTGCAAACTCCACACAGACAGTCACCCAAGCCGGGATTCGAACCTGGGATCTAGGAGCTGTGAAGCAACAGTGCTGACCACTGTGCTATCATGCTGCCCGGTTTCGGGGGGGGGGGGGGGGGGGGGGGGGGGGGGGGGGTCTGGGGTCGCTGCTGGTGAGGGCATATAAAGAGGCTAGAGAGAGTGGGCACTCTTCCTTACACTATCGCAGCCATCCATCTCCCTGATACTGAAGAAAGCTAAGGATCCCGAGCAGTGTGGATCCTATCGTCTGATATCATTGTTAAATACGGATGCCAAGTTTCTGGTGAACGTGTTGGCTTCACGAATTGAGGACCGTGTCCCGGGGGTGATAGGTGAGGATCAAATGGGGTTTGTGAAGGGAGGGCAGTTGTTGGCAAATGCGAGGAAGCTGCTTAATGTGATTAGGATGCCCCCGGAAGGGTGGGAAGTGGAGGTAGTAGTGGCGAAGGATGCGGAGAAGGCTTTCGACCAGGTGGAGTGGGAATATCTGTGGGAGGTGCTGGCATGGTTTGGGTGTGGGCAGGTGGGCAGGGGTTTGTGGATTGGGTCCGGTTGCTGTACAACGCGCCGGTATCAAGTGCGTGGACGAACTGGTTAAGTTTGGGATGTTACAGATTGCACCATGGGATAAGTCAGGGGTGCCCACATGCTGCCTTGATTTTTGCCTTGGCGACAGAGCCATTGGCAATGGCATTCAGAGCATTGAGGGGTTGGTAAGGGATTGTGCGGGGGGTGAGGGGTGGGGGTAGGTCAAGCACACGGTTTTGCTGTACGCGGATGACCTGTTGCTACATATTTTGGATCCATTCGGGGGGGCATTGGCAGAATTATGGGGATTTGGGGGGACTTTGACAAGTTTTTCGGATACAAGCTGAATATGGGAAAGAGCGAACTGTTCCCAATTGAGACCTGGGGGCTGGAGAGGAGGTTGGGGGAGATGCGTTCAAGGTGGTGGAGTTTGTGATGTTCTCTGTGGAGTCCCTCAAGGTAGCTAAAAGTCACAGTGCTGACAAAGAACATCAAGCTATGTATTTCAAACAAAGCTATTTATTTACTTTAAATGATTCACACACCTTGCTAAGTAATAGCTAAGAAAAAAAACAGTATTAAATCTATACTACAGAAATTTATAATATCTAACTATGATATCTTATCTCTCTCTAATACAATGAACAACCTATCTTAACCTGCCACTAACACCTTCTCCCAGATCTCCCAGGAGTCACAGTATATTTATATGACTACTCTGTGGTGCCACCTAGTGTTGAGATACATGAACATCATTTGTTAACCCTTTGCACTCCAAACATTATACATATCACTACATGGGGCGAGTTTCAGGTACTTGGGCATTCAGGTGGCATGGGATTGGGCGCAGTTGAAATTGGCTTGGTTGGTGGAGCTAATGAACGGGGATTTTAAGAGGTGGGATGTGCTGCCACCGTCGTTGGCAGGGTTGTGCAGACAGTGAAGATGACGATGGTGCCAAGGTTCCTGTTTATATTTCAGAACCTCACTTTCTCTGTTCCATAGAACATAGAACAGTACAGCACAGAACAGGCCCTTCGGCCCTCAATGTTGTGCCGAGCCATGATCACCCTACTCAAACCCACGTATCCACCCTATACCCGTAACCCAACAACCCCCCCCCTTAACCTTACTTTTTATTAGGACACTACGGGCAATTTAGCATGGCCAATCCACCTAACCCGCACATCTTTGGACTGTGGGAGGAAACCGGAGCACCCGGAGGAAACCCACGCACACAGGGGGAGGACGTGCAGACTCCACACAGACAGTGACCCAGCCGGGAATCGAACCTGGGACCCTGGAGCTGTGAAGCATTTATGCTAACCACCATGCTACCCTGCTGTTCCGAAGTCATTTTTTAAAAAAAGGTCAATGCATTGATCTTGGGGTTTGCATGGGCAGGGAAGACCCCACAGGTGAAGAGGGCGCTGTTGGAGCAGGGGCAAGGAGGGGGAGGGTTGGCTGCTGAATATAATGAATTACTGCGAGGCATGAACATCGCCATGGTTAGGGAATGGGTAGTGGGGCGGGATCGGTATGGAGGTAGATGGAGACGGTCTCTTGCAGTGGAACGAGCTTGAGGACATTGCTAACTGCGCCTCTGCCTTTCTCACCGGCCAAGCACTCCTTGAGACCAGTGGTGGTGTCGGCCTTGAGGGTGTGGGGGCAGTGGAGGCAGCACATGAGACTGGAGGGTCCCTCAGTATGGGTACCATATGTGAGAATCATAGGTTTACACTGGGGGGCTGGATGTGAGGTTTCAGAGGTGGTGGCAGGCGAGGATGGAGCGATTTGGGGATCTGTTCATAGGGGGCAGCTTTGCGAGGGTAGGTGACCTGGAGGAAGAATATGAGCTGCCCAGTGGGAATGGTTTTAGATAGTTATACGTCTAGGATACATACAGGTGAGGAGGGAGATGCCGTCCTTTCCCGGGTTACCGCACTTGGGGCTTCAGATATGGTGCTGTCAAGGGAGGGAGTGGGGGAGAGGAAGGTGTCCGAGGTTTACAAGGAGCTGATGGACTGGGAGGGAGCCGTGATAGGAGATGTTAAATGGAAGTGGGAGTAGGAGCTAGGGGGGGAAAGGTGGAAGCCTGGATGTGGGAAGATACTCTGAGGAAGGTGAATGCGTCCTCGTCGTGTACAAGGCTCAGTCTTGATCAGTTTAAAGTAGTTCACTGGGTGCATATGACGGTGGCAAGGATGAGTAGGTTCTTTGAGGGAGTAGGGGGCAGGTGTGGGTGGTGCGCGGGAAGGCCTTCGAACTGTGTCCACATGTTTTGGGTCTGATCAAAACAAGGGGTTCTGACAGGGCTTTGTGGATGAGTTGTTTGAGTTGTGTGATATTTGGAGTGCTGGAAGACTTGGGAGTCAAGGGAGCGAGAGAGGCTGATGTCTTTGCCTTTGCCTCCAGAGACAGATTTTGCTTGGGTGGGGGGACTCGAAGCCGCTGAAAGCCGGGGGGGGGGGGGGGGGTGGCGGAATTCCTGATGCTGGAAAAGATCAAGTTCGTCTTGAGATAGTCAGCTGATGGGTTCGCCCGGAGATGGTAGACGTTCATTGACTTCTTCAAGGAGGATTGAGGTGTAAGCAGAGGGGAAAGAGGGGGGAGAAGGGGAGGGATAAAGGGGTTAAAATACATGGGGAAGGCAGGATGGGAGGAGGGAAAGGGTGGGGAAGTGTGGGTGCTAGTTATTTATTATGTTGTAAAATTTTGCTTCTGCTCTTATTTGTTGTTTATATAAATGGCTTAATAATTTTTTTAAATAAAAGTGATAATGCACTGAGGTGGCCTTCACTGAGTAATTATGGGACTTTTTGCCGTTGAGGGAAAGGAAACCCTGCACTCTCGAGAGCTACCGGTCAATCAGATTGGCCAGCAGTTGAGTAACCCAGCAGCACCAGAACTCGTGGTGGCCACTGGCAGTATTACAAGTAAGCCCAAGAAGGAAGACACCATGGATAAGGTAAGTCCGCCATGTTTGGTGAGCGAGGCATCAGGGACCCCAGGGATTTTGGGGGGGGGGGGGGGGGACGGGACGTAGGTTGTCAGGTTCCGGAGGCCAAGATGGAAGGCACAAAATGGGGTACAATCTTGGAGTGGGACATACAATGGGATCCCAAAGAAGATACCTCCACTTCCTTCCCACCTTTTCACCCAAGATGGTGAATTAGTGGGCTGGCTTCCTTTGTCTGAATTCCCCATTGCGGCAGCAGCAGAAACAGGCCCTTAAGTGGTCATTAATTATCCAGTTAAGGGTCTCACTAGTCCGAAGAGCAGGCGAGCTGGATGGCCTACCCACTGACCAGATTATGGGTTTTAGCCTGGGGGTGGGTGGGAAGATGTTGAGCTCGCTCCCAACTCAATCAAATATGCTGGCTGGAGAGGGCTGTAAAACTCACCCCAATGTGAAGGAAAAATAAATTCAAAACTGTCAAAAGCCAGTAACATTGGCACCAGTAGTACTGGAGTTCCATGTTCAGGTAGACATGACAAATAATTTCCAAAATGTACTGTTTTTTCCAATTCCAGAAGTATGAGTAAACAGTGTGAAAATAGGCTCTATAACTAATCTTGTCCATACTGTGTACAGTATTGGTCACCTTATTTAATTAAGGATGTAAATGCATTGGAAGCAGTTCAGAAAGGCTTTACTAGACGAATACCTGGAGTGGGCGGGTATTCGTCTGAGGAAAATTTGAGCAGGCTAGGTTTGTAGAAAACGAGGTGACTTGATTGAAACATACAAGATCTTGAGGAGTATTGACAGGGTGGATGCGGAGAGGATTTTTCCTCTTGTAGGAGAATCCTAAAGTAGGGGTTGCTGTTTAAAAACAGGGGGTCACCCATTTAAAACTGAGATAAGGCAAAATCCTTTCTCTCAAAGGGTCCAGTCTTTGAAACTCTTTTCCTAAAAAGGCGGTGGAAACATAGTTTTATAGTTTTTGAATATCTTTAAGGCAGAGGTGGATAGATT
Source organism: Scyliorhinus canicula (assembly GCF_902713615.1). NCBI lineage: Eukaryota > Metazoa > Chordata > Chondrichthyes > Carcharhiniformes > Scyliorhinidae > Scyliorhinus > Scyliorhinus canicula. Next base: position 160,257,883 of record NC_052150.1, read on the forward strand.
CTTGACAAGCAAAGGGGGGAGGGAGGGGGGGGGCGTCGACCCAAGGGGCTGAATGACCTACTCCTGCTCCTTGTTCGTGCGGTTGTATCTAACAGGATGGTTAGTTTGCCCATGGTCTGGCTCAGCTTCATGACGTGGCTGGGCAAAGGGATGGTGTCAGTGGTGTGCTGGCTCACGAGTGTTCTTCGTGATACTAAGCACACAGATCAGGAAGGCTGTGTGTTCGATCCCCAGTGTATGCTGACATCATTGATCTTAGCTGGAGTGCTATAATTGAACCCAGTGCTGCTCAGACATGGAAGAGAGAAAAAAAATCGGTCAAAGTGTCAAGTTGAGTGAGCCCTGCTGGAAGGTGCATGTTTGCAGTCATTGAATAACTCTGGGATGAAGCTCAGCCAGGCTCCCCTGTGTGATGTACTGAAGCACTGCCCACGTGAGTCTGTGACTTCAAGAGTTGAAAGGAGTATCAATCAACTCCTCACACTGGCTTACTGCATCTACAAACATCTAACCTGTCACCATGGTAGCATTGATTTTAATTCATGGCTCTCTGCGCATGAAAAAAAGCTGACCATTCGAGAACAAATATTCCATGTTTTTAAAACATGAGTATAAATGGAACATTGCACAGGAAGTTGACAAAAGGGAACTATGTAACCTAATTCTGATTTTGACACTGTAACTTAGATGATCTACTTCATTTGTAGATAAATAACTACACATCTAATATTCTCTCTGAATCTGTAGAATGACAACCGCTTCAGTACCCAAGTGCATATCATTTATGAGGGAATTATTTTGCACTTTATGTATTTCTGGTTTACTGTCAATCTAATTTAACGTCTACCGTGCACTACTTTTGGCACATCCACTGATGTGTTCAAATACTTCTTCAGCTGACTTGTTTAATGTGGTTGTTAACCTATGGGGGTAATGTCATTATTAAAACAACCCAGAGAGGAATTTATGCCAGCATATTAACTGATTGATTAATGTAGCTCAGAGAAGAGATTTTTCTCTGTTTATATTCATGAAACTGTATTTCTGTTCCATAGCATGAGTGACATTTCATTTCAGGATTGTGCAAAAAGATCATTTTGTGAAAAACCTTGCTAAAGAAGGAACTGACACCACCCTTACAGAAATGACAGAAAATTGTTCAATAACAGCTGCATTATGGCCCCAATATTTAGGAGACGGTGGGGAAGGAGCAGTGTGAGTTTGCGGGGATAAACTTGGTCACATACCCTGAAATTATGGATTTCCGGGACATCCTGAAGGAGATATATACATTTTTTCAACAGGTTTCCTGCCAGGCAGACAGCCTGATAAACAATCTGTCTACTTGTGACCTACCTACTTAGATGTGAAAACCTATGGCTCAGTAAGAACATAGGAGCAAGATTAGGCAATTCAGACCCCTGAGCCTGCTCCACCATTCAATACGATCATGGCTGATCTTCTCTCGACCTCAACTCCACTGTCCTGCTTGTTCTCCATAACACTTCAAGCCATTACTAATTAAAAATCTGTCCATCACCTCCTTAAATTTACTCAATGTCCCAGCACTCGGAGGTAGCAAATTCCGCAGATTCACTAGCCTTTGAGAGAAGTAATTTCTCCTCATCATGGTTTTAAATTTGCTGCCCCTTATCCGAAAACTGTGCCCCCCTCATTCGAGCTTGCCCCACAAGAGGAAGTATCAATGCCACAGCTGAGGAGCAGAGTGGGGATGTTTGTGGGAAGGGAAAGAATATGGTTGGTGGTGGTGGTAGTGGGGGGAGGGGAGTTTGTGTGGAGGAAGGAGAGCGTGGAGGGGTGGAAGACCAAAGAGGTGCGGATGATTGGCCAATCACAGGAGCAGCGTCAGTGGGTGATGACAAGGTCAAAGGTCATGGAGGTGGGATTCGGATGAACAGAGATAGGGACGCAGGTAAGCTTACGCCTGGAGGAAACCTTCCTGCTCTTTCTGTCCACAAGCAGTGCTGTAAAGACACTTAGCTTATGGATTCACCACTTCTTGTTGCCTTTTACCGCTAGGTGAAAAACTAAAATTCATGGAAAAAGTGAAGTAAAGTTTTATTGACTGAAAATAGGGTGGTTTTTGCCCTAATCTGTCTCTGTTAAAACTGAATGTGAGTTGGTTGGGGCAGGATGAAAATTCTCATCCAACCTAAAATCACACAATCTTTAGGGTTCAGAAGAAGTAATGAATTACTTGGAAGGGTGAAAGTACCAGATCACTGCAGTAATTCACCAAGCCTCCTTCAACAGCACTTTCCAAATTTCAACCACCTGCTGGGGCAGCTGATGCATGGAAACACCAGCACCTGAGAATTCCCCTTCCAGCCACACACCATCCTATTCCACTGTTGCTTGGTCAAAATCCTCGATCACCCTCTCTGACAGCATTGTGGGTGAATCTACTCCACATGGACTGCAATGGCTCAAGAGAATGGAGTCTCGCCGGTTTCTCAGGGCCAAACAATTATGAATGCAGAACTGGCTCGATGGATACAGAACTGGCTCGGTCATACAAGACAAAGGGTAGCAGTAGAAGGGTGTTTTTCTGAATGGAGGGCTATCACTAGTGGTGTTTCACAGGGATCAGGGTTGGGACCTTTGTTGTTTGTGGTATATATAAATGATGTGGAGATGCCGGCTTTGGACTGGGGTGAGCACAGTAAGAAGTTGTACAACACCGTCCAACAGGTTTGTTTTGAATCATTAGCTTTCGGAGCACTGCTCCTTCCTCAGGTGAATGGAGAGGTGGGTTCCAGAAACATATACATAGACAAAGTCAAAGATGCACTGCAATACTTTGAATGTGAGTCTTTGCAGGTAATTAAGTCTACAGGTCCAGACGGAGCAACTGGAGAGAGGGATAATCACAGGTTAAAGAGGTGTGAATTGTCTCAAGCCAGGACAGTTGGTAGGATTTCGCAAGCCCAGGCCAGATTGTGGGGGGTGAATATAATGCGACATGAATCCAAGGTCCCGGGTGAGGTCGTGCTTATGTGTGCGGAACTTGACTATAAGTTTCTGCTCGGCTCACTCATTTCCATCAAGGATGGTCACCTCAGCACTTTGTTTTACTGCAAGCCCACTGACAGCCTCCCGATGCTCCCCTTCCCAGCTTCCACCCTGAACACATTATAGAAGCCATCCACTATGGACAAGCCCTCCGTATACACAGGATCTGCTCAGACAAGGAGGAGTGTAACAGACATCTACAGGCGCTGAAAGATGCTCTCGTACGAACGGGATATGGCGCTTGAGTCATCGATCGACAGTTCCAATGTGCCACAGCAAAAAACCGCACCAACCACCTCAGAAGGCAAACACAGGACACAACCGATAGAGTACCCTTCGTCGTCCAGTACTTCCCCAGAGCGGAAAAACTACGACATCTTCTTCGCAGCCTTCAACACGTCATCGATGAAGATGAACATCTTGCCAAGGTCATCCCCACACCCCCATTACTTGCCTTCAAACAACCTCTCAACCTCAAACAAACCATTGTTTGCAGAAAACTACCCAGCCTTCAGAACAGTGACCACAACACCACACAGCCGTGCCATGGCAATCTCAACAAGACGTGCCAGATCATCGACATGGGTACCACCATTACACGTGAGAACACCACCTACCAGGTAAGCGGTACATACCCTTGCGACTCATCCAACATTGTCTACGTCATACGCTGCAGGAAAGGATGTTCCGAAGCATGGTACATTGGAGAGACCATGCAGATGCTGCGACAACGGATGAACGGACATCACGCGACAATCACCAGGCAGGAATGTTCCTTTCTAGTCAGGGAACACTTCAGCAGTAAAGGGCATTCAGCCTCTGATCTTCGGGCAAGCGCTCTCCAAGGTGACCTTCAGGATGCACGACATCGCAGAATTGCCGAACTTATAGCCAGGTTCCGCACACATGAGTACGGCCTCAACCAGGACCTGGGATTCATGTCGCATTACATTAACCCCCCCCCCCCACCACCTGGCCTGGGCTTGCGAAATCCTACCAACTGTCCTTGAGACAATTTACCCCTCTTTAACCTGTGATTATCCCTCTCTCCAGTTGCTCCGTCAGGACCTGTAGACTTAGTTACCTTCAAAGACTCGCATTCAAAGTATCGTATTGCATCTCTGACTTTGTCTATATATATGTTTCTGGAACCCACCTCTCATTCACCTGAGGAAGGAGCAGTGCTCCGAAAGCTAGTAATTCGAAACAAACCTGTTAGACTTTAACCCAGGGGTGGGCAAACGTTTCCGTGCAAGGGCCACATTCAGAAATTCACAATTTTAAAGGGCCGCATAGTATATTAAGTAAAATAATTAATATTTAAAATAGCCAAAATAAAAGGTTTTGAAGAAAAAAAAAGCAATTAATTTTTATTAATTAATATTTTAAAGTAGAAACTTTACATGAAACACATTTATTTGAAAAACAAAGTGACTCAGTTTAAAGAAAAAAAAGCAATTAATTTTTATTAATTAATATTTTAAAGTAGAAACTTCACATGAAACACATTTATTTGAAAAACAAAGTAACTCAGTATGTAACAGAACAATGTCAATGAGAATAATGCATCTGACTGCAGTCATTTACCAGTTTGTTAAAATCAGGTGTCAAGTTGCTTGTGCTGATCCTTAACACTGCGCGGGAAGCCAACAGAAGCACATCCGAGTCATGAGCCTAGCAGAGTCAACGGTGCGGGCAAGCGTAGTGGGGTAGATGAGCGGGGCTGTCTTATTGGTGGGTATAGTTGGGTGCGACCAATAGGACGGTCGTAGTAGTCCCGGTTGTAACCAATTAGCGTGCGGCATATACCTCAGCGCTTCCCCCGGCGGTATCCTGCCTTTAGCCCTCTTTTTCTCTACTTTTCAAAAATGGCGCTTCACCCGGTTATGATTCTGGGTGCCTCATATGACTTGACCTTGGTGGGCCGCATTAAGACCTTTGGCGGGCCGCATAGGGGGTGGGGGGGGGGGGGGGGGGGGGGGGGGGGCCGGAGGGGGGGGGGGGGAGTGGAGTGACCTGGTACATGATCGGGACCCACCGATCGGCGGGCCGGTCTCTGTCGGCAGGCCTCCTTTCTTCCACCTGCGAGCCTGGATCCATCCGCCATGTTTGTGCGGGGCGGCCTGGGGGAGGGCGGCCACCGCGCATGCGCTGGTTGGCACCGGCCCAACTGCGCATGCGCGGGACCCGAGTCTTTAACGCGGCGCCGGGTCTCTGACGCCGGTCACGCACTCCTTGATGGCGCCCCCTAGCACATGGCGCTCCGGGCGACTGCCCGAGTTGCCGGTACCTTGAGCCGGCCCTGGGCGACCTGAAAGAAGTCTACAAAATTATGAGGGGCATGGACGGAGTGGAGTTAGAAGCTTCAGGGTAGAAGAGTCAATTACTAGGGGGCATAGGTTTAAGGTGTGAAGGGCAAAATTTAGAGGAAATGTGCAAGGGAAGTTTTTTACACAGAGGGTAGTGGGTGCCTGGAACTCGGTGCCGGAGGAGGTGGTGGAAGCAGGTACGATAATAGTGTTTAAGGGGTGTGTATAAGAATTTAGGTTCGACGAGCAGCATGGTCGGTGCAGGCTTGGAGGGCCAAAGGGCCTGTTCCTGTGCTGTACTTACCTTTACAGTAAGAAGTCTTACAACACCAGGTTAAAGTCCAACAGATTTGTTTTGAATCACTAGCTTTCGGAGCACAGCTCCTTCCTCAGGAAGGAAGGAGGAAGAACCTGACCTGAGGAAGGAGCTGCACTCCAAAAGTTAGTGATTCAAAACAAACCTGTAAACTTTAACCTGGTGTTGTAAGACATCTTATTGTGCCCACCCCAGTCCAATGCTGGCATCTCCACATCATGGCTACATACTTTTCTTTGTTTTTTGTATCTGGAATGAGCAAAATACAACTTGCCTTGTCAGTATTGTTCACATCCTGTTTAAAAAATTAATTAAAATGTATAAAGAAATCGAAAAGATGTTCTGTGGACATCCTATGGCACTAAATAGATGTAGGTTCTTTCTTTATTGGGCTGTTTTGTGCAGTAGCTACAGCTAAACTATTGAGAGGATCAGAGCCACAAGAACAGAAAAACTCTAGCATTGATCAAAATGTTAAAACACTAAATGCAGAATGTAGTGGTGGTAATGAATTTCAATGTTCAAAGAGAGCAAGCAAATAATATTTAAAGAAAATCAGAGAAATTGTCTCATATTCCAAATGTAAAGAAATGTTATTAATGATACCACATAAGGGATTAAAACCCTGTGTGAGATGCACACACATATACAAGCCACAGTGTTGAAGCAGTGATATGTGCCATAGAACATAGAAAAATACAGCACAGAACAGGCCCTTCAGCTCACGATGTTGTGCCGAACTTTTGTCCTAGATTAAGAACAAATTAAATGACACCCCATCATTCTACCGTAATCCATGTACCTATCCAATAGCCGCTTGAAGGTCCCTAATGTTTCCGACTCAGCTACTTCCACAGAGAGTGCATTCCACACCCTCACTACTCTCTGGGTAAAGAACCTACCTCTGATATCCCCTCATATCTTCCACCATTCACCTTAAATTTATGTCCCCTTGTAATGGTTTGTTCCACCCGGAGAAAATGTCTCTGACTGTCTATCTATTCCCCATATCATCTTATGAACCTCTATCAAGTCGCCCCTCATCCTTCTCCGTTCTAATGAAAAAAGGCCTAGCACCCTCAACCTTTCCTCGTAAGAACTACTCTCCATTCCAGGCAACATCCTGGTAAATCTTCTTTGCACCTTTTCCAATGCTTCCACATCCTTCCTAAAGTGAGACGACCAGAACTGCACACAGTACTCTAAATGTGGCCTGACCAAGGTTTTGTACAGCTGCATCATCACCTCACGGCTCTTAAATTCAATCCCTCTGCTAGCACACCACAGGCCTTCTTCACAGCGCTAACCACCTGAGTGGCAACTTTCAAAGATCTATGAACATAGACCCCCAAGATCTCTCTGCTCCTCCACATTGCCAAGAACCCTACCGTTAACCCTGTATTCCGCATTCATATTTGTCCTTCCAAAATGGACAATCTCACACTTTTCAGGGTTAAACTCCATCTGCCACTTTTCAGCCCAGCTCTGCATCCTACCTAGGTCTCTTTGCAGCCGACAACAGCCCTCCTCACTATCCACAACTCCACCAATCTTTGTATCGTCTGCAAATTTACTGAACCATCCTTCAACTCCCTCATCCAAGTCATTAATGAAAATCACAAACAGGAAAAGGACCCAGACTGATCCCTGCGGTACGCTACTGGTAACTGGCCTCCAGGCTGAATATTTGCCATCCACCACCACTGTCTGACTTCTGTCGGTTAGCCAGTTCATTATCCAACTGGCCAAATTTCCCACTATCCCATGCCTCCTTACTTTCTGCATAAACCTACCATGGGGAACCTTATCAAATGCCTTACTAAAATCCATGTACACTACATCTACTGCTTTACCTTCATCCACGTGCTTGGTCACCTCCTCAAAGAAGGAGGGGGAACCATGTTGGGGGAACTTGTGCATGAAACATAGAAAGCTAGCACACGGGTGAAGCAGGTAATCAGGAAGGCTAATGCTAGCCCTTATTTCAAGGGATTGGAGTATAAGAGTAACAATGTCTTGCTGCAACTGCACAACGTACTGGTGAGACCACACCTGGAGTACTGTGAGCAGTTTTGGTCCCCATATTTAAGGAAAGATATTTTTTTATTGGCTGCGGTTCATAGAAGGTTCACTAGGATGATTCCCAGTATGGAGGGATTGTATTATGTGCAAAGGTGAAACGGGTTGGGGCTCAACTCATTGGAATTTAGAAGAATGAGAGGTGATCTCATTGAAAGGTAGAACATGGAATTCTCCGTCGGTGGGATCCTTTGGTCCGCCGGCAGCATACTCGTGACCGCGGTTTTCCCGATAGCACGGGGTGGCCACAATGGGAAACCCTATTGGCCGGCAGCAGAAACAGAGAATCCTGCTGTCAGTGGGGGTGGGAGAGTCTGGGCAAGATCTAATGGAAAAACGTCTAAGCGTGGTAGTGAGCTGGAAATGCCAGGGGCAGGATTCACGGTTCCCCGACGCTGGTATCGTAATCGGCGATTTGGCGGAGAATCGGCTTCTGATGCCGAAATCGGGGGTGGCTCTGGTTGGCGCCAGTTTTCTATCCTCCGCCCCCTTTGAAATGATGTCATCGCATCACACGCCGCACACCGTTAAACGTCATTGGCGCGTCACTTGAAGGCCCTCCCCCGATGCTCCGCCCCCGATGGGCTGAGGTCCCAACCGCACGGGGGGCATGACCGCTGCGGATCGTCCGAGATGTAAAAGAGCAGGTCATCCACAGAGAGCAACACTCTGTGCTTTCTGCCCCCTCTTCGGATACCCTTCCAGGTTTTCACGTCTCGCAGTGCGATTGCCAGGGGTTCAATTGCCAGGGCGAACAAGAGCGGAGACAATGGGCATCCGTGCCTGATGCCTCTGTGCAGCTGGAAGTATTCAGAACGTTCAGAAAGTATGTTGGTCCGACCGCTCGCCTTGGGGGCATTGTACAGGAGTTTCACCAATGAGGTGAATCCTGTCCCTAACCGCTCCAGTACCTCTATGAGGTACTTCCATTCGACTTGGTCGAAGGTCTTTTCTGTGTCCAGGGAGACGATAACCTCTGGTGTTCCCTCCCCGGATGAGGTCATTCTTACATTCAGCAGCCGCCTGTGTTCACAGTAAGCTGTCTACCCTTGACAAAGCCTATCTGGCCCTCTGCGACCATCTCTGGTACGCAGTCCTCCAGTCTTTTGGCCAGGATGTTTGCAGGTATCTTTGTGTCTACATTCATCAGTGAAATGGGTCTATATAGAATCCCTACAATACAGAAAGAAGCTATTCGCCCATCAAGTCTGCACCAACCCTCTGAAAGCGCCCTACCCTATCCCCATAACCCAGTAATCCCACCTAATCTTTCGGACACTAAGGGCCAATAAGGGGCAGCATGGTAGCATTGTGGATAGCTCAATTGCTTCACAGCTCCAGGGTCCCAGGTTCGATTCCGGCTTGGGTCACTGTCTGTGCGGAGTCTGCACATCCTCCCCGTGTGTGCGTGGGTTTCCTCCGGGTGCTCCGGTTTCCTTCCACAGTTCAAAGATGTGTAGGTTAGGTGGATTGGCCATGATAAATTGCCCTTAGTGTCCAAAAAGTGTTGGGTGGGGTTACTGGGTTATGGGGATAGGGTGGAGTGTTGACCTTGGGTAGGGTGCTCTTTCTAAGAGCCGGTGCAGACTCGATGGGCCGAATGGCCTCCTTCTGCACTGTAAATTCTAATTCTATGAATTTATCATGGCCAATCCACCAAACCTGCACATCTTTGGACTGTAGGAGGAAACTGGAGCACCTGGAAGAAAACCCATGCACTCATGGGGAGAAAGTGCAAACTCCACACAGACAGTCACTGGAGGCAGGAATTGAATCCAGGTCCCTGGCGCTGTGAGGCAGCAGTGCTAATCACTGTGCCACCGCGCCGCCCCGCATACGATCCACATTCCATCGGTTCCTTGCCTTTTTTTGGGTATCAGTGATATCGTGCCCTGTGTTAGCTTTGGCGGTAAGGTGCCCCTCGCCAACTAGTCAGAGATGCGGGGCCAGAGCATCTGTAATGGTCCGCCGGGAACCCATCGGGTCCCTGTGCCTTCCCCGTCTGCATGGAGCGTTTGCCCTCCATGATCTCTCCTAGTCCTATTGGTGCTTCCAGCTCCCTCCGTCTATCGTCCCTCACAACTAGCATGTCCAGCCCATAGAGGAACCATTTCATCTCCACATCCTGTTGGGGGGTTCGGAGGTGCTCAGCCCTCAGATGAATATCTCAAATGTTTGGTTGATCTCATTTTGCTCGATTACCAGTCTGCCTTTGCTGTCCTTTACCTGCGCTCTCCACATTGTGGCTGCCTGCTTTCTCAGCTGGTGGGCCAGTAGGCGGCAAGCCCTTTCCTTGTGTTCCTGAAAGGTCCCCCATGCCTGGCAGAGTTGGTGCACTGCTTTCCTGGTGGATAGCAGGTTCAAGTCCATTTGCAGCTTTTTCCTCTCCGCCAGAATCTCTACGGTCGGGGCCTCAGGATTTTCTGTCCACCTCCAGGATGGAGTCGATTAGTTGTCTCCTGGCCACCCTCTCTTCCCTATCTTGTCATGCCTTGTAGGCTATAATCTCTCCCCTAATCACCCCTTTAGTGCCTCCCAGAACGTGGAAGGTGAGACTTCCCCGTTCCGGTTGTTTGTAATGTACTCGCCTATGGCCTGTGATATTTTTTGGCAGAAGGCCTTATCGGCCAGTAGGTCCATGTTTAGCTCCCCCGTGGGGTACTTGGCACAGCCTGTCTCCAACCTCACATCCTTGTAATGTGGAGCATGGTTGGAGACCATGTGGCGTATTCCCCTCTTACTATTGCTGAAAGCACTGCTTTCCCCACTGCAAAGTCTATTCTTGAGTATGCCTTGTGGACCGGCGAAAAGAATGAGAATCCCTTCTCACTGGGGTAGGAACCGCCAAGGGCTCCATGCTGTGGCGGACTGGCCAGGGTGTCAGCTTGCCCGATGGCAAGTGGGCCCCTGATGAATTGGGCCCCCTATATCAAATAAAAATGCAATAAAGAAACAAACACAGACAACTGTTTTAGTAATAAAAAGGAATAAGAAAAAAAGAGAACAGGAAACAAATAAGCAGTGCATGAAAGGAACGAAGCAGGGGAGGTAGCGGAAGGATGTGGAATAGGGGGGCCCGGGTCAGGCATAATTAAGGAAATTCCATGTTTTCAGCAAGAGTGTGTGAATTTAAAGATAAAGTTACAATTCGTGATTTGAGATGGTCGGCAACTTCAAAGGATATCAAGCAGTAGTCTTGGTTCAGCCGGTACATCGGTCTGGGGCCCAGAGAGCCAAGAAGGGGCCCGTGAATCTCTATAGGGCCCTTAAAAATTATAATTAATTAGGTAAATATATCTCCAACTTCTTTCCTGAGATTTGTATTCTAACTTAATAAAATATAATTGTTTTTAAAAAGAGCAATACCAAATAAAAATGCAATAAAGAAACAAATAAATAATCACTCAGTGTATGAAGGAACGAAGCAGTGTTAAACGGATGTGAAAAGGAGTGGAGGGGGGGCGGGGGGGGGGGGGGGGGGGGGCTGGTTCACCCGGGTCAGACATAGTTGGAAATCCACATTTTCAGCAAGAGTGTGTGAATTTAAAGATAAAGTTACAGTTCGTGATTTGAGATGGTCGGCATAGGGTCGTGAGGCCATCGAAAAGGAGAAGCGGTACCTTTGACCGTGAATCATGAGGTCAAAGATATTGAAGTGATAAGCCATGATCGATAAACTCAAAGGGTTGCGACTTGTAACACTACACTGGTATCAAACTGGACATGTTAACTTTGGTCGTGGGACCATTCTTAATGTCTTACTATTGTCGGACCAAACTTCTAAGTTTCAACAGTTGTCTCAGTTGCTTGCTGGTGTGAACACTGGACAGTGGATTGTCTCCTCTTCTGAAGCTGCATAGGCCACAATAGTATTGACTAATGAACATAGCCTATTGAAGTGTAAGTAAGTTATTTTATATTTTTTATCAAGTAGGGGTTTATCTGGCGTTCCTTCAAGTTATTCTTGCAATCATCAATATTCATTTTTCCCAATGTGGGCTATTTTTAATTAAGTTTTTATTTCAGGAATATTACCCATACCAGCATGGAAAAGAAAAAGCATAAATATGGGTCACTAAAACGCAAAGAACAAAAAGAAGCAGAAAGGAAGGAATCAGCCAAGCGATGCAGGCCTATTACAAAGTTTATAATACCACAAGCACAATCCACATCAATATCCAGTTCTGCAACAAATAATCAAGAAGCAAGAAACAATGCTCATGGTGATGATGCAATGACATGCGAGTTACAAGAACAGAGAAGAGCTACTTTGAATGTAGAGACAAATACAAGTGCATCCATTACTAATCAACCCAGGCCCAATATTTCTTCTGGCTTCCTTGTTCCGGTATCTGTACTGCCTGTAGTTGCAACATCTGAACACATAGCTTCAACTAGTGACAGGGAATCAGATATTCCTTCAAGCATAAATGACTTGGTTTCTGATACACATCCTGTAAATGAACCTACGCAAGAAAATTAAAGATCAATTACTGGAATCTTCCAATATCCATCACGAGCAAAGCTAAAACATTTTTTTGCTGAACATCCACTTCAGCCACTTGATGATCTGCCATTTGATGCTCGTTTGTATGAGAGGAAAATTATGAATGACTCAGTCCCAAGAAAATGGCTAACATATAACAAAGAAAATAGATGCTTATATTGTTCACACTGCTTAGCCTTTGAGTTTCCCAACACTTGTAATCCATCACCCTTTGTACGTGGCTTTAGTGGCAACAGGCGTATTAGCCAGAGCTTGACTTTACATGAATCGACAACAACACATGTCAGAAATGCTCAGCAATATATCAGTGTGGTTAATGATGGCACCTTAGATAAATGTTTTACAGCATCACTAATTAAAAGGAAAGAAGAAGGATTGAAGCAGAGAAGTATTGTCATGAGGAGTATAGACATCATAAAGATGTTAGGCAAGCAAGCACTCCCTTTTCGAGGTCACAGAAATGAATCGGCTTACACTCTAGATAATGAGGTTCTGAATCATGACAATTTTTTAGCTACAATGCAGTTGATGCCAAAATATGACCCTATTATGGCAGCTCACGTTTCTGCAGTGCAAAACAAGTCTAAACAAAGAATCAAACGATTAGAGCAACAAGGAAAGGCTCAAAGTAAAGGCCATGGTGGACTTGTTACATACCTGAGTAAAACAACTATAAACGTGTTAATCAAAATTATGAAGAATATGATACAAGAAAGAATTAGCCATGAAGTTTCTCAAGCAAAATATTATTCTATTCAGGTTGATTCAACACAAGATAATTCATCCATCGATCAGTTTAGCATTATTATTCGGTATGTGCTTAAAGGTATTATCTGTGAGCGACTACTTTCAGTTGTGTCAAGTAATGATGGTACAGGACAGGGACGTTTTGATCTATTGATTGAAACATTACAGCATCGTAAAATTGACCCCCAAAAATGTTTATCTGATAGCACAGATGGCGCTGCAAGCTGCCATGGCCAGTATAATGGTTTACAAAGTAAAATTGCTGATGTGGCTGATCAACATGTTCATATATGGTGCTATGCCCATGTCTTGAATTTGGTGATAACTGAAACAACAAAATGTTGTGTGCCTGCAGTTTCTTTTTTCAATTTGCTCCAGAATATAGCAACTTTTGTGAAAGCATCATACAAGAGAATGGCTGTATGGATAGAAGATGTTGGAAAACATCTAGGACAAGAAAAAGTGAAACGATTAAAGCTAATTGGTGAGACCAGATGGTCAGGAAAATCCAATGCAGCAACAACTATATTTGGACGTTTTGATGATGCCGCTGCCAGTACTTTCGTAAATCTATTGACATGCTTATCAATGATACAAGATTCAGAAAAATTTGATGCAAAAACAAAACATGAAGCATATGTTTCACTTCAAAGTCTTCTAAAGTTTGAAACCATATTGACAGCATTTACTTACTTGTATATATTTGAAACTACAACCCCGTCATCAAGTTATCTACAGACAAGTGGTTTAGATATGTTTACTGCATGGAGTTTGGTAGATTCAGCTACAATAAAGTTGAAGGAACAGACAAGAACATTTGATAACGTTCACAGCAAGGCTTTGGAATTTGTAAATAAATGAAATGACAGGATTTCACAGATGAAAATCAAACATTGGAAATTGATGCGTTGGAAACAGCATTGCCAGTTAAGAGGCAGAGGAAGAAGACAAGAATGGCAGATGAGCTTATTGATGATGAAAGAAATTCCTCAGATTCTCTAGCTGATTTTCGAGTAAATGTGTTTAACGTAATAATGGATCGCATTGTCCAGTCACTAGAATCACGCTTTGTACAACACAAACAGTTGTATAAAGATTTGGCCTGCTTGGACCCAGCAAAGTTTAAAACTATTGCAGAGAAGGGCCTTGAAGATGAAGCATTGGAAGGTATTATTAAGCTGTTTCCACAAATCAGCAAAGATCAAGTAATATTGGAATTGTTTTCTTTTGCTTCAAACTTTGATGTATTAAAGATATTGCTTAATGATGGTGAGAATATGGATTCCAGTTGCAACAATTGTAAAATTTGAAGCACTTGCCCATCGTGTGTACTAAAAATTCTGGCATCCAACAGACTTCATGACAAGGCATATGATAACCTTTATGAACTTTATAAAGTCATATGCACACTATCAGTTACTCAAGTCCAATGTGAGAGGACATTTTCAAAGCTAAAGATCATAAAGACAAGGTTAAGAAATTCGCTGTCTGAGGAGAATTTGGAATCATACATGTTGCTATCCATTGAAAAGGAATTGTTAGATGAATTGGATGCAGAAGCAATTATTGGCAGATTCGCACAATCATCTAGCGAACACAAACGATTGCTCTTAATATAGTGGACTGCATGCAATGCTCTATTGTGCTTTTGAACTATCTGTTTATGTGTAAATTGTGCAGTAAACTATTTAAAAATATCAACCAATCACTTAAAATTAAAAAAAATAAATAACAAATTCAATTATAACATTCTGTATTTACATTTGGTATCTACTGTCAGTAATATGTACAGTACATGTACACTGTAATTACTAAGAAATACACATTTTTTCCACAAAAATTTTAATTGTACCCATTTTCCCATATGTATTTTTTGAAAATGTTATTTATTCGTTATGAAAATTAAATGATAGCATTGTAGTTGTGGGTGGGCCCCCTTTGTCTCCTGGCAACCAATATTTTTAGACCCAGTCCGCCACTGCCTTGAAATGTAATAAAGGATTTTTTCGTCGTTGTTGTACTGTAAATAAAGAAATGTGCTTTTGAACGATTGTGTACCTCTGAGATCGACTGCCGAGCCAGAGAAATGAACCATGAATGCTGCCATTATTGTTGTATTGATAGGAAGTTAGAATGGTTGAATGTAAGTTGAGTATAGTTTATTAAGGATAGTTAGAGGTTCCCGTTGTGATTTAGTAATGCATGTCCCCTATGACATAGCGCCAATTAGAAGTGTCAGATAAAAATGTTTTGCATTGCTACTTTCAGAGTAGAAGTCATGGAACACACTGAGGTCAGGGGATGGAAACGACATCGTTGAGTGATCCTTCACGCTTCACGTTAGGATCACAAGGAGGGAGTGTAGCCACCGAAGTTGGCCACTGCCCGACACAAAATGGAGAATTGAAATGCATACAGGGAAAACAGGACAATGGAAGGAAAACAGGCAGGCTGCAGAATCTCCCTGTGTATTCTGCCTGCAAAGAAACCAGACATCACTGAAACTAACAGTTTGCATATTAATGAAGCGATCCCCGGGAACAATGGATACAATGATTAGCTACATTTGGGACATTCTATAGCAGGTCAGACTTCCCGGCGCCAACGGGAGTCTGAAACAATAAGTTACAAACAGCCCCAAGAACCGCCCAGCGATCGGGAAACAGCCCCAGTATTGGGGAATTCAAACCAATCGATTGGTATGAGGTCCAATCGATTGCAAGCAGGTATAGGGTCCACCCAGATGGGCGCGAAGCCCCTGTGACCTATAAAGGACAGATCCCAAGTTCAGCTCTCTCTCTTAGCCGGCCCTCCCAGAAGAACACCTTTGCAGTAGCTCTCTAAGAACATGAACGTGAGAAGGAGAGGCCTGGCCAACAGCTACACCGACAAGTAAGTGTCCAACCAACGCTCGCTATGAGAGTAGATACTCCTGACCCCTTAGCCCGTACCAACTGGGAAGCCTGCAGTCTCAGGACAGAACAAGAGGCCATTGTTCCCTGATCCAGTGTGTTCCCTTATCGAAGATAAGTATTGGCTTATAGTGGTAGGAATAGTTTAGTCTGTTAGTATTAGTTGCATGAGTATCGATTTACTGTGTATTAATAAATGTGTTTGTTTGAACCTTACTAACTGGTGTATTGAGTCATTGATCTGAACTTGAACCTCGTGGCGGTATCATAAGGATACCTGACGACTCTAGAGCTAAGGAATAAAACAGAGCCAATTGAGTGTAAAGAACACTCACCAGAACGAGCAACAGTAACAGTCATATGGTGGGGAGAAGCAACCTCCACCACCACCGCACCCCCCTACCAACCCTAGCCCACCAATAGGAGCAGAATACGGCCATAATGTAATAGGTTCCCTGGGGTTTTACCTTGGGAGTGAGAAGGGAAAAGCTCTGCTGAGCATTTCCACAGAATATCAAATGGGTGGAGCGGAGGCTATGATTGGGTGCATTGTATTTGGTCAATAGAAGGAACAGAACTGATGACTGAATTGCATTCCATTCTTTTATACTTTCATATGTTCTGACAGTTCTACTCAGCACAACCTAGGTTGCGGCATTACCATTGGTGTCAGAAGATCAAAGAAATGACTGATATCCAACCAGCTGTTGCACTTTTATCAAATCTAGCAAGTTATTTCTCAGTACAAAAGGAATTCCAGAGTGTCTGCTATAAATAAACTTGATAGCCACAGTGAGTGGAGTGCATACAAAGTAAAGCTCTCTACATTTGTTTTAACCATGCTGGACTATTTTCTAGACTATTTCTATTTTGCCATCTGGATTTCTATGTAAAATAAGAATTATGACTGCAACTCAGCACCACAAGGTAATGACTCCGATTCATTTACAGATGTAGAATGGCGTTTAATCACATCCTGTAATCTGATCTCAAAGCGGACAGTGACAGCTGTTCTCACAGAATTGATGAACTGTACACATCCCAGATCATTGCACGGTTAAACTCAATACTGGTACACAGAGGCAAGTTTCAACACTGCGGAAAATAACTTAGACAGTGTTAAATAGCAAGGATCTAATGTCATGGAATTACCTGTCTGTGAGATACCTATTCATCTTCATTACACCAGTCATTGCAGACCAGAACACTCCAAATAAGAGCTGTCAGAAAAAATGACACACCTGCCTGTCTAACAAAGCACAAATGTATCCTTATCCAGCATACGTGTCAGAAACTCAAAGCAAAGTGAACTAAGGCAGTCAATTAAAATAAATGAACTTTGTGAAAAAATTAAACTGCCCCTTCTGGAATAATACGTCAGAATTGATACACCTGCAGATGTGCAAGTGATTCACCAATGTATAACAATGAACTGCATCAAAATAATAGATTTTGCACAGGAATTGCAAACTGTGACATTATAGAAGATTATTACAGTCAATTAATATGTGTTTTTTTTTTCATTCATTCAAGGGATGTGGGCTTTTCTTACTAGGCCAGAATTCAATGCCCATCCCTAATTGTCCTTGAGAAGGTGGTGGTGAACTGCCTTCCTGAACCACAGCAGTCCACGTGGTGTAGGTACAACCATGTGTGAAAGCCTTATGGGCGTGTGGAGTTTCTGAAATCTTTAAATACTTTATCATTAACTGCTTGTTTACTGAAAATAGATGACACAACTGTAGTTGTGTCTGGCAATGGAAGATTTATAACTGTGATTTGTGTTTACATGTCAGGCTTGGCTCAATGGGTAACATTCCCACATCGGAGTCAGAAGGTTCAAGTCCAACACAGAGATTCGAGTGCACAATCCAGGTTGACATTTCAGTGCAGTATTGAGGGTATGATCGTTTGAACCTTTTTCAAGACTATAGTATCACTCACCATGTGAGGGTCCCAAATCTGGACAGAGTGGGTGCAGGTTGAAAAACCCAGCTGAATTATCATCCTATCTTCAACCTGGTTTTCATGTCGAGCAAGGTTCCATATTGGGAGTTGACTGTCAAGATATTTGCTCTTTAACATCCACGCATAATGGCCGGGATTCTCCCCTACCAGGCGGGGCAGGGGGTCCTGGCGGGACGGAGTGGCGTGAACCACTCTGGCGTCGGGCCTCCCCAAAGGTGCGGATCTCTCCGGCACGAATGGCCTTTGGGGCCGAAAGGCCTTCGCCGGCCGGCGGATGTCCGCGCATGCGCCGGTGCGTCAGCGGCTGCTGATGTTATACTGGCGCATGCGCAGCAGAAGGGGTTCTCTTCCGCCCCACCATGGTGAAGGCCATGGTGGGGCGGAAGAAAAAGAGAGTCCCCATGGCGCAGGCCCGCCCGCCGATCGGTGGGCCCCGATCGTGGGCCAGGCCACCGTGGGGGCACCCCCCCGGGGCCAGATCGCCCCGCGACCCTGCCCAGGACCCCGGTGCCTGCCCGCTCCGCCAATCCCGCCGGCACTAGACGTGCTTTGATTCCCACCGGCGGGAACGGCCTGTCAGCGGCGGGACTTCGGCCCATCGCGGGCGGAGAATCGCCGCAGGGGGCTGCCGACCGGCGCGGCGCGATTCCCGCCCCCGCCAATTCCCGGGTGGCGGAGAATTCGGGCCACGGCGGGAGCAGGATTGATGCCGGCCCCGGGCGATTCTCCGACCCCCCCTGGCCCCCCAAAAATCCTGTCAATATGAATTGTGCCGCCCGGCTCGGAGAACGGTGAGTACAGTGGCGACGCAATGGGCACTGGGGCCATATGAATTCTCCGGGCCGGACGGGCCGAAGGCCCACTGACGTGACCATGGGTCACGTCGGCGTAAATCAAAGCACCTATTTAACGGCGTCAACTAGTTGTGCTGGTTGATGCCAGTCAGCGCGGAGGTAGGGCATGGCATGGGGCGGCCGCAGGAGAGGTGTCGGCGCGGCCGCAGTTGGGGGGGCGGGGCTCAGGTCCCGTTGAAGTGTGCGTGCCGGGGTGGGGGGGAGTTTGGGGAGGACCAGGGAGGGGGGGGGGTTGGGGGCGCGTGCCGGGGAGGAGAGGGTGAGTGCTGGGGAGGAGGGGGTGAGTGCTGGGGAGGAGGGGGCGAGTGCTGGGGAGGAGGGGGGCGAGTGCTGGGAAGGGTGGGAGGGAGTGCTGGGGACAGGGGGGGCGAGTGCTGGGGAGGAGAGGGCGCGTGCCGGGGAGGAGAGGACGAGTGCCGGAGGGGAGAGGTTGGGAGTCACATGCCGGGGAGGAGGGGTAAAGTGCTGGGGAAGAGAGGGCAAGTGCTGAGTAGGGAGGGGGGGTCACGTGCTGGTGAGGGGGTGGGCGAGTGCCGGGAAGGAGAGGGCGTGTGCTGGGGAGGGGGGGCGCGTGCCAGGGTGGGGGGGGTGTTAGGGGGCACGTGCCGGGGAGGAGGGGGCGAGTGCTGGGGAGTGGGGGGGCGCATGCCAGGGAGGGAGGGAGGTGTTAGGGGGCATGTACCGGTGAGGAGGGGGCAAGTGCTGGGGAGGAGAGGGCGCGTGCTGGGGAGGGAGGGTGCGTGCTGGGGAGCAAGGGGGGGGGGGGCGAGGGCTGGGGAGGGGGGCGGTGAGTGCAGGAGAGGAGGGGGCGAGTGCTAGGAGGAGAGGGCGAGCGCTGGGGAGGAGAGGACGCATGCCAGTGAACGCATGCCAGGGAGGAGAGGGTGAGTGCCGGGGTGGAGCGGGCGAGTGCCGGGGAGGAGAGGGCGCGTGCTGGGGAGGGGGTGTGTGTGCTGGGGAGCAGGGGGCGGCGAGTGCTGGGGAGGAGGGGGCGAGCGCTGGGGAGGAGAGGGCACATGCCGGGGAGGAGAGGGCGGGTATCTGAGGGGGGCCGTGTTTTGTGCTGCGACGCGCGGGGTGGGGGCCATGTTTTGAGCTGCGAGGCGGGGGGGGCGTTCTTTGTGCTGCGACGCCACGAGACGTCAATGACGACGTGCGGCGCCACTGACGGTACGACGTCCATGACGGGTGACGTCGTCGCGAATGGCATCACCCAGCTGCTAGCCCATTCCCAGCCGGAAAATCCGCGACGATCCAGGGGGTCCGACGCCGGAGTCATTCGGGCCGTTTTTGCCACCAGGTTCGGGCCATCGCGCCGATTCACTGAGAATCCCTCCCATGGTTTCAGTCTTCCCAATATTTCTGAATATGAATTTATTTATTCAGTGCCCAATTCTTTTTTTCCCCAATTAAGGGGAAGTTTAGCATTGCCAATCCACCTACTCTGCACATGTGTTGGTTGTGGGGGGTAAGACCCACGCACACTCTGGGTAACTGTGCAAACTCCACACGGACAGTGACCCAAGGCCAGGATCGAACCTGGGTCCTCATCGCCGTAAGTGTATTTATTTATGAACATGAATATTTAATCTAATATTATTGATGGCAGTTAATTTAAGTTTATTGAACTTCCTGTTCACCACATGAGCAATAATCTGACAGAGTGGATTGCTCACTCATTACAGAATCCATTCAATTTCGATTCCATTGAAATCAATCATAGTGGGTTATGGAGTGCTGAAAATACCACTTAAAAGGTAAGCAGGCTATTAACTATGGAAATCTATAGAATCCATAGAAAGAAACCATTTGCATTTATATTGCACCTTTCACATTCTTAAGATATTCCACAGAACTTCACATCCAATTACTGCTGATGTGCAATAATGTTTGTAATGTAGGAAAACACAGCAGGCATCTGCACACAGTGAGGTCCACCTTCAGCAATGAGATAAAGACTGATTGATCTGTGGTGGGCACGTTCGTTGAAATAAAAATTTTGGCAAAGCAGTGAGACAATTCCCCTGCCAATATTTGAAGATTGACATTGAATCTAATAGTTCCACCTGAGAAGGCATTTATAACCTTGGTTTAAGTCGTGTCGAAAAGGCACCTCCAACAGTGAAGCACACCCTCACTGTCAACCTAGATTATGGCCCACAACAATGTGACTACCCTTTCACCTACCCTCTGAAATGGCCCAGAAAGTCATGCAGTCGCACAAAAACTGCTACAGAAAAGATAAATCAAAATACTACCAGACAGACCACCTAGCATCGAACTAGGCACTTACGACAAAGGTAACACCCAGCCCAGTTGATCATGTGAAATCCTCCTCATTGTTATGTAGGGACATGTGCCATAATTGGGAGACCTGTCCCACATATTAGTCAACATCCTGATGTAATCACACTTACAGGACCATACCTTACAGTCAATGTTCTAGGCCAGTGTTTTTCAAACTTTTTTTTCCAGGGACCGATTTTTACCAACCGGCCGACCTTCGAGCCCCAACCCAGCCGACCTTCGCGACCCATGCTGGCTGGCCTTCGTGACCCACGCCGGCCAACCTTCGCGACCCACGCCGGCCAACCTTCACGACCCACGCCAGCCGACCTTCGCGACCCATGCCAGTCGACCTTTGCGGCCCACGCTGGCCAACATGCGGGACCCACCATTTTCTGTTACCTAGTTTGTTGCTGACAAAAATGGAGGAAATGGTTCCTTTGGCCCCAATGGTCCCTTTGTCTCTTTGGCCCCCCGACCATATAAAAAAACATGCGGCCACATAGTTCTGCGCATGCGCTCCAATGGTCGGGCACGCATGCGCAGTGCAGCCAAATTTCTTTCATCTGTTCCTGGCCATTTTGAAGGCCTCTCGCAGCTGGCATTATTAAAAGCTGGCTGCTGCGGCTGTTGCACGCGCGGATTTGCGCCGCCACGGGCAGCTCCGCGATCTTCCCAACACCTGCCCGTGACCCACTCACGGGTCGCGCCCCTGAGTTTGACAATGCCTATTCTAGACACTGCCATCACCATTGCTGAGTGTGTCCTGATCCACTGGCAGGCCAGATCTACATGTTGAGGTACAGTTACATACAGTTAGGAGGGAGTGGCCCTGGAAGTCCTCAACCTGGAAGATTCAAGGCATCAGGTAAAACATGGGTAAGGAAACTTCTTGCTGACTGGCACCTACCACTCTTACTCAGCGAATGGATCAATGAATCTCCACATTGAACATCAATTCAATGGCACCGTATGTAGCTCGTAAGACATGCAAGAGCTCACAAACTGTATAAATCAAATCTTTCTCTTTATTTAAAAATAAACTTTGCCAGATGAAAACATGGCAGCTACAGGTCACATGCTTTGGACCGAAAACCTCTAACGGTAATTACAGGACAAATCTCAATTCCTTGTGGAATCTCCCACCTATCATTGTGTGGATCCATTACAACCACTGAAACAAGGCAGCAGGAGATGGTCTGTCTCCCCAGCCTGTACTTACAAGAGAGAGCCATCAGGACCTATTATACATGCAGGGGCACTAAGAGCCACCATCTTTCTCCTAAAGTGAACAATGGATTTTGACCAGACATAGACATAGAAACTGATTGGTAATCTGGAATTGACACATCAGTGAGCAACACCATTTGACCTAACCTCCCATGGACATGGGAAGGTGTTACAGCTACATTCCTAGGCTCTCAGGGAAGTCCGCCGCTAACATCCAGCCTGTCAACAGCATCTGCCAGATTACTGTCTCAAGTCTAAACTTCCTCAAGGTCTGGTTCTCTGGAAGATTCCTGCCATTGCCTGTAGAGCAGACAAAGTCTCTGTACATCAATCTCATCTTTCTGTGTCATCACCATCTTTGAAAGGATTTGGCAACATCTGCTTTCAGCTAGCTGAACCCACCTGATATTAACTCCTACATGAAGGAACCCCTCACTGGATTCTAACATGCATGTGAATGAACATCCCCATCTTTATTACTTTTGTTCTGAGTTATTATTCTATTTCTTTCCTATCCACGTCTTGTGTATTTATCCATGTGTATGTACCATCCCCCGGGTTTGAATGTATGAATAGACAATTCTTCTGATTTAACCCCAAAGACAGGTGTTGCGAGTTATTTTAAACTAGAATAACATTTAAACTTCACAACTAGAGGGCTTGGGGAACCATGCCACATTCTATTCAAAAATTGTAAACACCCTGCTTATGGACAGACACCGCGAAAAATAAAGTAGTTCAGTTTGTCTCTCTCCGATATCAATAACAGGAGCAAGAACCAGAATGTACCATGAGTTTGAGAACTTCAATAACTAAGCACTGCTGCTGGCCAAGCTGGCCAAGCCATGTGACAGGTGGTGATCGAACCAACACAAGGGAAAAACCTACTTGACCTCATCATCACCAATCTACCTGCCACAGATGCATCTAATGGTTTAAGACTAGTGTTTCAAACCTTAACAAGGGTTTAAAGGCAGAGCTAAAGTGAACTGGGAAACGGTTAAAGGAGAATAAAGTAGAGATGCAGTTTCAGACTTTTATGGTGATATTTAATAACTGTCAGCAATGATTTATCCTAGTGAGAAAGAAAGACTCTTTAAGAAGAATGCATCATCTGTCGCTAAATAGGAAGTTAAGGAGAGTATCAAATTGAAATGAACCCTGTAAGAATCTGCACAATTTAGTGGTAGGTCAGCAAATTGATCAAATTTTAAACACCAGCAAAGATTTGCTAACAAACTTTTAAAAAGGGAGAAGTAGAGTATGAGAGAAAGCTTTCTAGTAATATTCAAATATTTTGCAAGAGTTTCTACAAGTATTTATAGCACAGTGGTTAGCACTGTTGCTTCACAGCACCAGGGACCAGGGTTCGATTCCCGCTTGGGTCACTGTGTGGAGTCTGCACGTTCTCCCTGTGTCTGCGTGGGTTTCTTCCGGTTTCCTCCAAGTCCCAAAGATGTGCTTGTTAGGTGAATTGGACTTTCTGAATTCTCCCTCAGTGTACCTGAACAGGCGGCGGACTGTGGCGCAAAGGATATTTTCACAGTAACTTCATTGCAGTGTTAATGTAAGCCTACTTGTGCGATAATAACAATTATTATTAAATAGGAAAAGAGTAACTAAAGTTAATGAGTGGGATTTTCCGTTCCTGAGACTAAGTGCTGATGCTGGGGCAGGATTCGTGGACTTCCACAACAAAATTGGCGCCACACCTGGACCGATTTAACGACCATAGAGGGGCTAGCATCAGCGCCACATGGAACATAATCGATCCCAATGAGAAACAGTGCAGGATTCGCCAGGTCCGTGACTGATACTCAGGAGGCTGACAAGCTGCAGCCACATATACACATTACAATCCCCACACACACTCTTCCCAGCCAACAAGATGGCAGTGGCCGCACTGGAACACACCCATCAGTTGAAAGGTAGGCTGGGCCAGAGGGTATCTAGGAGGGTGACTTGGGGGTCACCCATATGACCCAAGACACTAAGTTCACAGTGGGCAGTCAGCGGCATGTGCAACTGTATGGCTGCCTTGCAGGCCACGGCAATGGTGCTCCATGCGCAACTACCCCGACCCCATAGCTCACCTCCTGCCCACCCCCTGCTACTTGCCCGGCCCTGGCGGCAAGGTAGAACAGTGGTTAATACTGTTGCTTCACAGCTCCAGGGTCCCAGGCTCGATTCCCAGCTTGGGACACTGCCAGTGCAGAGTCTGCACGTTCTCCATGTGTCTACATGGGTTTCTTCCGGGTGCTCCGGTTTCCTCCCACAGTCCAAATATATGCAGGTTAGGTGGATTGACCATGCTAAATTTCCCCTAGCATTTAAAAAGGTTAGATGGGGTTACTGGGTTCCAGGGATAGGGTGGAAGTGTGGGCTTCAGTGGGGTGCTCTTTTCAAGGGTCGATGCAGACTCGATGGGCCGAATGCCCTTTTTCATGCCCTGTAAATTCTATGAATATGTGAGTCTAGCAGAAGTTCCCTATCCAGCGGCATAACTGTCAGCAAACTAGACGTTGGACACTTTCTGTACCCCCTCTCTCTATCTCAGCAGCCAAGGCACCTGTTTCACGACTTTTAAAAGCACAAGTGAACGTCACCGTCAGGAATTCACCCCAGTGGAGGCGAAGCAACACAGAGGCCCCGGAGAATACTGGGTCAGGCTCTCTAATGGTAAGCCAATGGCGTTTACTGTACGTGCAGAGTGGAACGCACTGACGCCGCTGTCGAGACACCGGAGAATTGCGATTTGGCCTGAATCCGGCGCCTGCCACGATTTTGGCGTCAAAACCAATTCTCTGACCAATCGCGAGATTCCGGCGTCAGCCAGCGGAGAATTCCGTCCAATGTTTCTCCGCACAATTAGAGTCTGCACAATTTATAATGTAATTAAGGGCAACTGGTTAGCACAGTTGCTTCACAGCTCGAGGGTCCGAGGTTCGATTCCCGGCTTGGGTCACTGTCTGTGTGGAGTCTGCACGTTCTCGCCGTGTCTGTGTGGGTTTCCTCCGGGTGCTCCGGTTTCCTCCCACAGTCCAAAGATGTGCGGGCTAGGTGGATTGGCCGTGCTAAATTGCCCTTAGTGACAAAAAGATTAAGTGGGGCTTACTGGGTTACGGGGATAGGCTAGATATGTGGGCTTGAGTAGGGTGCTCTTTGTAAGGGCCGGTGCAGACTCGATGGGCTGAGTGGCCTCCTTCTGCACTGTAAATTCTATGATTCTATGTAACACATGGGAATTGCAGATTCAATGAACAGTGTCCCCTGTGGAACTGAATTTGAATTCTTGCAAAATCATGGAGGGCTTTGGACGGTAACGTCCTTTTACTAAATTCACAATCTCCATAAACGAGCTTGCACAGGCATGTTTGGGGACGTAAGGTTACGAATCGAATTATAAATTTGGGTCCCGCATGCGCTTAACAATATGACCTATTTCTACCCCTCCTCCTCAACTCTGCTCTGAAGAAAAATTCTAGTTGCTCAAGTTTACTCAGAGAGTAGTAAGGGTGTGGAATGCCCTGCCTGCAACAGTAGTGGACTCGCCAACACTAAACACATTCAAATGGTCATTGGATAGACATATGGACGATAAGGGAATAGTGTAGATGGGCTTTAGAGAGGTTTCGTGGTCGGCGCAACATCGAGGGCCGAAGGGCCTGTACTGCGCTGTAATGTTCTATGTTCAACATACCACAACCAAACCTCAACTAAGGCATCATAGGGATCCACTCTACCAAAGTCAATCATGTCTGTAGCTATCTTCTATGTCATAAGCTAGACTTTGACTCGACCAACATCTGAGTTGAAGATCTTATAAGTGCTGCTTTGTTTTACCTAGTCACCAAATGTAGGAACTTGGCTCTCCACCAGTTAGGTACAAACATTTATTTATAACATATTATGCACAGAATAGTGCAGCCACAATACTGCAACTCTGCTTTCTGGATAGAACTGAACAACAATTCATGATTCCGCACACCGATTGGGCGAACAGGTCACATGATCCTTCAGCAGACCGCCCCTTAGAGGGGCCAGTTACTACAGAAAGTAAATGTAATGTTAATGTTACTGACAAGGAGAATTAAATATTAAAGAATGAATGTTTTACTGCAGCTGTACAAAAACTTGGTGAAACCACATCTGGAGTGTAGTGTACAGTTTTGGTCTTATTTGAAAATAAATTGCATTAGAAACAGTTCAGGGAAGGTTCACTTGACTCATTCCTGGGTTAAAGGGCTTATCTTTTTGTGGTGCCTCGAGGCAATACCAGGTAGACATCAGTAAAGAAGAACAAAGGCTTTATTGGCAACTAACAAGGGTAACTCATCCATAGGTACAGTTTCAATGTGGGTCTTCATACTCTTGCTCCCACATGCACTCTGACCAGAACCCTGCTGCCTGGGGTTGGTGCTTTCCCCCAATTAGTCGGGGTTTAGGAATTCCCACATGACAGACCCCAAGTCAGTCACATGGATCGCAAGGGCATGCCCCTTAAAAGGGCTATGCTACCACATGCCTCCCCCCTTCAGTCCCTCAATAACATATTTCTAAATAAGCTGCATACAGTAACTATGTAAAATATAAGGCTGAGGAAAAGAAGGGAAGAGATTCCGAAACAGTCCATCACAACATTAACCTGTTGGAGGATTTCCAGGGTCTCGTAGAATGCCTTAATCCCCTAAATGGATCCTCCAACTCAGAGGTACCAATGTCAGAACGTCCCCGAGATTCAACTAACCCGGCAGGGTTATTCCCTTCTGTAGCTCATTCTTGGATCATGGACAGGGCCTCCTCAAAGCACCTGGATTCCCTCTGTCTGACTCTATCACAGGACAACTGTGCTGCATGCCACATCCAACTGTTCTGAGATTGGGATTGTGGTGCCCAGCTTCTCATGTGGACAATGTGTTTCCACACTGGCCTGCCATTCAAATCCACCACGTGCAAGACTGGGCCTGACTTGGACACGATTTGACCTGGTAGCAGTTTGCCTGACGCAAAGTTTCTGATAAGGACCAGGTCGCCCACTTGGATTGATTTGTCCTCTTTTTGCGAAACGTGCTGTTTCCTCTGGGAGGCCTACTGCGCCTCCATCTTTCCTGCCAAATTCAGGAAAATCAAGTCCCAACAGGCCCAGAAATTATGGCCCACAAGTTATTCTGCTGATGTGATGTCCATGGGGATTGTATAAGAAGACAAAAGAAAGGTGGGCAACCTAAGACAGAGTAGTCTATTGGACTACAGCTGCCTGAACATTTACACAGCTCTCAGCTAATCCATTTGAGACAGGGTGATAGGGGGCCGTTCTGGTACGGTGAAGGCCATTGGTTCAGACAGTCTCCAGTAAAAGGACTGCCATTGTCAGACTGATGTACCATCAATTACCACGAGACAAGAATGGTGAAACAATCGAGGCTTTATTGCACACAATGTTGTGCCTCCTGTCGCTGGAACCAGAATGGGAGCAGTGCAGGGGAGCATGGACTTTTATACAGAGCCTGCTGGGAAGAGCCAGCAGGCTGGGATTTACTGTGGTACCTGTAATACAGTGGCAGTACTGTAATACATGCAATGTGTTACCAGTAGTGTTTACCACACAGACAGAGGCCGCCCCAGGGCCTCTACTGTACACGAAGGTCGCCGCTCCTATCTCTTGAACCTCAAACTATTTTGAGTGGACGTCTCACAAAACAAGGAACACCTTGCCCAAGAAGGGGACTTTTATGCCCTCATCCATGGACCATCGAGCCATTCCCAAGGGTGGAGATTGGCTGTAGGTGGCAGCATCTGCTGTGTCTAGCAGGAATCACACTGACGCACCATGTGTTCAATGTCTTTATCGATGCCAGACCACCAAATGTAGCTACAAGTGAACATTTTCATTATTTGTCTGGCCCGGGTGGGCACTATGCAATTCTTGCAACAGTTTAAATACATTTAAATATAGATAAATCAAATATTAGACAAAGATAAAACAGAAATTATGCTTGATCGCTTCAGGACAACGACGGACAATAAAAATGCAACCTGAAATCTGTGGTGATATGCATCACTGTAAATACACAAGGGGTTAATGTAAATACATGTAGACTAGCTAGACACTAGAGGGAGCACCAGAGACATAACACACAGACACTCAACCAATACATCAGTTAGATAGGACATGACCAATGGGCATTTACGATACACACAGAGGTGACACTACCACTGGGGGGCATTACACCAAGCCATATATAAAGGACACAACACACATGATCTTCCTTTTTCCAGTGGAGACACTCAGTGAGTAGAGACACAGGGTTGATTCAATATCACACCCACCACGTGGATTGTAGCAGACTGGTTAGTCAGTCTGAGTAGCTATAGAAGGATCAACAGTAGAAGCGAATCCGAGTAGGAGAATTGTAAATAGTTTAATAAAGGTGTTGAAGTTATCTCCATGTCTGAACCTTCCTTTGTCAGCATGCACATCAAGGAAGCCGCTTATGCTACGCCAAGAGCATAACAAGACAGAATCTACCTGATCGCATTTATCATCGGGATCAACACACAGGACATCCCAAGCAATAGGAACTATTTTATAAAAGTAGGATCCATGCTCGAAGCATGGTCCACTCTGATTCTGTAAAACCAATAAACCTCCTGAGATTAATATTTGCACTAATGTATTGTTAATACTCCTATACCTCAGACCTGCGAATGTTTACTGTATCATCTGTAATATTTCCATGAACAATAGTAGATCGTTTTTTTGTGCGTTTTTTTTTAATGAAAGACAATGGTTTAATGGTCACCATTTGAAGGAAACTGTCCATTTCTAATAAGTAATTGGTTTAGCCATTTAAATGTAGAAACTAAAGCCCAGTTTAAAATCCATTTTAAAATGGATTTCATCATATTACTTCAAACATAATTTAGATTACAAATACACAGCTTGCAGAATTTGCAGTGGCAAAACACAGGATCTGAAACATTCAAAGAAACTAGCTAGAGCTTATGCAACATTTGTACTGATATCATAAACCGACCATTGTTTTAAATAGCAAAAGCTGTGCAGCATACCCAAGTTCGCCATGACTACATGAACAGAATTCAGATAGAAGCACAGTCAGCAATAATCCAGCAAAAACTTGATTAAGAGGACATATCACATTCCAGCACACACAAAAATCTACAAATGCAACATAGCCGAATATATGTTGCACATTGATGATTGACAACTAACCGCCCAACCAAATGTATTTGAAACCCATCCTAGCCAATCAGCACATTGCAGGGGTAGGGACAGATGGAGTTAGACTGAGAACATTCTCCTTAAACATAGAAGTTCGGGAAGCCATTTTCCATCTGGATCAATCTATACTTTTACTTGACTATTCGCGATCCCTATTTTCATATTTTCCCTTCTAAACCTCTTGAAGTCTGCGCAAGCTGTCTTTGCCTTAAGCAAGAAACCATTTCTGTATTAGATTTGAAAGTTAAAATTGTTTTATAAATTACTTCTCTTTAAGTCTTTTGCTGGCAAGACTTTATTGAGAATAGATTTAAGTTTCTCTCAATTGTGATCACTAGAGGCAATAAAAGATTCTTACTTCGCATCCGAGAAGTGTAACTCAAATTTTTTAAGTGTATGCGAGATTGCACTTGAACCGCATGGTAAATCTCTACACCATTACTGAGATTAATTTGTCAATTCCAGATGATTATCTGAATTTAAAATACACCAGCTGCCAAGGTTGAATTTGAACATTACCGCAACGTTAGTCTGGGTCTCCGGATTGCTAGTCCAGTGACATTTCCACGACACCATCGACACCGTCAATCATCACCACCTCAGAACAAGGCTGGAGGGGTTCCTCAGGGCAATGTCCTAGGCCGCCAAATCATCTTCAGCTACTTCATCATCACCTTTCTCCATCATAAAGTCAGAAGTAGGGATGCTTGCTGATGATTGCACAGTGATCAGTCCATTCATAACTCTTCCGGTAATGAAGAAGTCTGCATCCACATCCAGAATGATCTGGGTAACGTTCAGGCTTTGGGCTGATATGTGACAAGTAATATTTATGCCATGATATTCAATGGCAATAATGTGACTGAATCCCTATCAACATTGACCAGAAACTTAAATGGAGCAGACATGTAAATACTGCAGCTACAAAAGTAGGTCAGTGACTAGAGTAATCTTGATAGACACACCATCCACCACTTTGAACACTCAGACCCTCTATCACCAGCCATTGTGGCTACAGTCTGTTGCCTCTACAACAGTGATTGGCAACCTAGGCTAGTGAATGGACTGCATGAGTGACCCTCCTTCATCTTAATGAGCCACAAGATTGAAATCAGACTTGTTCGCTAATCATGACCGCATAAATAAGATGAAATACATTTGATACATTCTGAATATTTCATGTCGTACGCAGCGGGGGCGCATGGCCCTCATGTCAATGTTGTGTGCAATCAGTGCACAACTTAATTCACTTGCCCTTGCTTTATGTGCGTATAAATTCAGTCATAACGATAGGAAAAAAGCTACATGGAAAGAAATCAGCAGTTTGTGGCAACCTTGCATGTGAGCGATGGTCAACAACATGTCTCGAGAGCCACACTCAGAACCCAGAGAGGCTGCGTGTGGCCCCCAGGCTACAATTTGCCCACCACTGAGCTGCAAGGTGCACCAGACCAACTCACCAAGATTCCTTTCACAGTACCTCCCAAAGCTGTGATCTTGACCATCTCAAAGAACCATGAGCAGCACGAAGGGCTAGAACAGCAGAGTGCGGTGCTAATACAGTGACGGCAAGACCACACAACAGAAAAGACCATGACAACACCCATGCACCATTGAGATGGCTAAATATTAAAGGGCACTGATTTCTTCAACACGAGAAACATTCAGATCGAATGCCCAGCTTGAGATGGCAAGATGTGTAAGTGGGAATTGAAATGCTTCTTTAAAACTGAAGGACCTGACACAATTGCTAACAGAAGTTAATAATTTTACTTCTGTAATGAGGCTCCAGACCTAACATCTGCTGCCATTTGCTAGCTGATATCCTTATTCAATTTAACCATACCTCCAGGCAATCAGTCACAGTTAGAAACATCCAGGTTGGCTAAACTGGATCTCACTGTCCAATCTGCTGTATCAAATTGTGGATGGCACA
Organism: Scyliorhinus canicula; assembly: GCF_902713615.1. NCBI lineage: Eukaryota > Metazoa > Chordata > Chondrichthyes > Carcharhiniformes > Scyliorhinidae > Scyliorhinus > Scyliorhinus canicula. Next base: position 160,289,303 of record NC_052150.1, read on the forward strand.
TTGAACCACGGCTTCCAGCTTATCTGGTACCTCCTGGCTCACTTCACAGAGCTGCTTCAAACTGCTTCAGGCCTTCTTGCTGCAGCTGCCAGTTGCTTCAGTATGAATCCCATTTCCTGCTCTCTGCCTCAGCCACCACACCATTTTGGTCATGCACCCCTACCTGTTCCAAGTTTCTAAACAAAAATGTCATCAGCAAGCAGGGAAAAATGGGATAAGATGAAAAGGGAAGAGATTAATAAATAAAAAATGAATTGAGTCTTCAAGGGAATGTTTCATGATCATTAAAGGGATAAATGAAACTGAACAAACTAATGAGCATCTTGAAATGATGGTACAGCAGTGCAACATATGATGTGAGAGGGAGACCTAATTAAACTGAGATATTTCATGACATTTCATATTTTATTATAAGACTATAATTAAGTATAACAAGCATGTAACATTCAAACACTGTAATGCAATGCCATTTTTTTAGCAAATTTAAGGAGTGTTTATTGAAATACTTCTAATACAATAAAATTATAATATAATTAAATTAATATCTTCTTATAACATTGCTCATGGATAGCCTAACACATGGTTATCATTGTCTTGAGGAGCTGCTATTCTGACCTGCCTCTTTAAAATCACTGCTCAAGCACTCACCGGTATTTATAAAGCTTCCCATTATGGAGTCTCTACAGCTGGAGGTGCTTTTCGGGAAATCATCATTGTGCTCCCTGTGACTCTCCATCTGTCAAAATTAAAGGTTCAAACTCATGACGGTGCAGCCCAATTTCCCAATATTGCCCCCAGTGGGCAAGACTTCTTCTTGAAATGCAATTTCATGAAATTAGGTTTGTATTCTAAAGATGTAAATTCAGATAATCATACCTTTGTGTAAACCTCAGCTTTCGGCCAATGACTGACTTTCTGTCTCTCTTTCCAAGGTTGGTTTGTATCAGCTACAAATTTTCTAATTTTCCATGAATGACATCTGGGGCGGGATTCTCCGACCCCCCTCCGGGTCAGAGAATCTCCGGGGGCCGGCGTGAATCCCGCCCCCGCCAACTCCCGAAGTCTCCGGCACCAGGGATGCGGCGGGGGAGGGAATCGCGCCGCGCCTGTCAGCGGGCCCCCCCCCCCCCCCCCCCCGAAGATTCTCTGGCCCGTGATGGGCCGAAGTCCCGCCGCTATCATGCCGGTCCTGCCGGCGTGAATCAAACTACCTACCTTACCGGCGGGACTGGCAGCGCGGGCGGGCTCCTGGATCCTGGAGGGGGGGGGGGGGGCGCGGGACGATCTGGCCCCGGGGCCTGGCCTGCGATCAGGGTCCACCGATCAGTGGGCGGGCCTGTGCCGTGGGGGCACTCTTTTCCTTTCGCGTTCGCCATAGTCTTCACGATGGCGGAGGTGGAAGTGACGCCCTCCCCTGCGCATGCACGGGGATGATGTCAGCAGCTCAGCAGCTGCTGACACACCAGCACATGCGCGGACTTCCGCCGGCTGATGAAGTCCCTTCGGCCCCGGCTGGCGTGGCACCAAAGGCCATTCCCGCCGGACGGCGGGGCACCAACCACTCCGGCGTGGGCCTAGTCCCTCAAGGTTAGGGCTTGGCCCCTAAAGGTGCGGAGACTTCCGCACCTTTGGGGCGGCCCGATGCTGGAGTGGTTCACGCCACTCCATCCCGCTGTGACCCCCTGCCCTGACGGGTAGGGGAGAATCCCGCCTGTGAAGTGCAATGTCTGAAACGTGACAATTACATAGCATCGCTTGTATTCTGTGGAGGATAGGCTGTTCTATAAGAACAGGAAATGGATATGATTTAAGAGAAGGTCCAATTAATGATGATGTTTATTAGCTATTGATTAGAGTAGAGCGAAGGTTTGGTCAAATGAATTGTCATGAAGATATGCTTTCTGCCAAATAATGAATTTTAATCCACTGGCTTGAAGCCTGAATGAAACTTTTAAAAATAGACTTTTTAAAAAAGACAGAGACTAAAGTGACTTAAACTCACAACCCAAATGGCTTACGCATTACCATATATTCCGTATAGGGCAGCAGTGTAGCACAGTGGTTAGCACTGCTGCTTCACAGTGCTAGGGTCCCAAGTTTGATTCCCAGCTTGGGTCATTGTCTTTGCGGAGTCTGCATGTTCTCCCCATGTCTGCGTGGGTTTCCTCCGGGTGCTCCAGTTTCCTCCCACGGGTTCGGAAAGACGTGCTTGAATTGGACTTTCTGAATTTTCCCTCTGCGTGCCCGAACATGCGCCGGACTGTGGCGACTAGGAGATTTTCACAGTGACTTCATTGCAGTGTTAATGTAAGCCTACTTGTGACACTAACAAAGATTATTATTATTATTCCTTGGAGTGGAGTCAGTATGCCTGCAAAACCCATCAAAGACAATTACATCTATGGGGGGGGGCGGCTCGGCTCCATAGGTACAACATTTCTAGTTTGGTGGGGAGGGTGAAAGCTAATCTGGCAAGGTGGGATGGTCTCCCTCTGTCACTTGTGGGTCAGATACAAGTGGTTAAAATGAATATGTTGCTGCGATTTCTGTTTATTTTTCAATGCCTGCCGATTTTCCTGCCAAAGGTATTTTTTAGAGAGATTGAAGGGATGATTCCTCGTTCATATGGGGCGGGAAGGTGGCCAGAATTAAAAAGTTGCTACTACAGAGAGGAAGGTAGACAGGGGGTTTGGGTCTTCCGAACCTGATGTATTATTACTGGGCGGCGAATGTGGAGAAGGTACGGAGCTGGGTCAGAGGGGTTTGTGGTGATATGCATCACTGTAGATACACAAGGTGTTAATGTAAGCACACATAGACTAGCCAGACACTAGAGGGAGCTCCAGAGACATGACACACAGACACTCAACCAATAGGTCAGTAAGATAGGACACGACCAGTGGGCATTCACGATACACACAGAGGTGACACTACCACAGTGGGGCATTACACCAATCCATAGATAATGGACACAGCACATGTGATCTTCCTCTTTCCAGTGGAGACATTCAGTGTGTACACAGGGTTGATTTGAAGCACATCATACCCACCACCTGGATTGTAGCAGCCTCGTTCGTCAGTCTGAGTAGCTATAGCAGGATTAACAGTAGAGGCGAATCTGAGTAGGAGAATTGTAAATACTTTAATAAATGGGTTGACGTTATCTCCACGTCTGAACCTTCCTTTGTCAGCGTGCAAGAGCATAACAAGACATGGTACCAGTTGAGTTTCAATCCATATAATTACAACTCAGCAAGCAGCGACAACCAACAACTTCAGCCAGGCAAGACGATGTTCGGGATTCCGATTTTGCAGCAGCTCAGGTACAAAGGGAACCTCAGTGAAAACTGGCGGTGGTTCAGGCAGAGATTCGAGATCTACCTGGTAGCGTCCAACCTAGATGGCGTGGCGGATGCAGAGAAAATAAAGCTTCTACTCATCATTGCGGGTTCAGAAGCAGCTGAAATTTTCCTTCAAATACTCAAAGAGGCAAAACAAGAGCGATTTCCAGGCAGTCATGATGTCAGAGGCCCCAGACCACGCCCACTTAAAGGGCAAATGTCCCAAAACACAAGAATAAAATTTAAAGCAGGAAAACCCGATTCTTTCACCTGGAACGACAGCACAATGCCTGAAATTCGACCAGTAGCTGCAAGTAACCTCCGCAGAACCCTGCAACAAGCAGTTAGCACCGCCCAAAGAGATGATACCGTCCTTGAAGTCTATGACTCAGACCTTGAATTCTTCTTTGGACATCGCGAGCTCAGTGCCAGCTCCGACACAAAATGTGATGATATGGTCTTGGAAGACAATGACTCAGATGAAGGTTTCATCATTCGAGATGGCTACCCCAGTACCAAATCTGAACTGCAACGAGATGTGATCTACAGTAAAGAATCCGACACAGACGCCGATGTGTTCTTCGGATTTGAGAATCTTCAGCCCAGCATATATGACATTCTGACTCGTGAGTGCAGGATGAAGCTGCGGCCTGACACCAAGAGACAGAGAGCAGTACAAGCCCACAGAGAGCGGCCTGCTACCACACAGACAGTGGTCCACGCACCACAAAGGGTTCCCGACTCCACACAGAGAGTGGTCCACGGACCGCGAAGGGTTCCCGACTCCACACAGAGAGTGGTCCATGCACCGCGAAGGGTCCCAGCCTCCACACAGAAAGCGATGAAAGACTCAACAGCGAGACAACTGCACATCTCTACGCAAGAAGTGACTCCAGTGATACAAGCCTCCACAGCGAGCTCATGGACAGCCTCCACGATAGAAGCTACTCAAGACTCCAAAGGGCAGTCCTTGCATGAACATGACCATGAGGGTCTAGCAACCTCCTCTGAGCAACCAGCAGCAGACGATGCAAGTCTGCCACGCTCAAGTGAACAACAGAAGGACTATGATAGTCTGCCATGCTCAAGTGCACAGCAAGAAGACCATGACAGTCTACCACTCTCCAGTGAACAGCAAGACAACTATGATAGTCTACCACGCTCCAGTGAACAACAAAGCGACTATGACAGTCCACCCACATTGTTTGAGCCACAAGAAGAAGACTCTGACAGTCTACCCAGCTCAAGTGAACAACAAAGCGACTATGACAGTCCACCCACAATGTTTGAGCCACCGGAAGAAGACTCTGACAGTCTACCCAGCCCAAATGAACAACAAGAAGCTACTGAGGCTCTATCCGCTGTATGTGAGACAAGTGACGACAGCATCCTACTTCCCATACAAGATGTGCAACATGACAGACCTCAGCTAGTGTGTACAGAGGCACTCGACGATCACAGTGAGACTACTGGTGACTCCAGTGACACCACGTTACTTCAAACCTCATTTGCTCGAGCCTCTCCACAAGCAAATGCATTCCTCAATGTTTTGACTCCAGACGTGGAGCATCAAGAAATCTCAGCCGACTCAAGTGAACCTGCTATGACTCCAGACGGGGAGCATCGACAAACCAAAACTGACTTAGGTGACACAGACCAGACTCCAGTCTGGGAGCATCGGCAAACCAACACTGACTCAGGTGAATCAGACCAGACTCCAGATGGGGAGCAACCAAACGCCAAAGCTGATTCAAGTAAGCCAGACATGACTCCAGACGGGGAGTGCCGCAAACTAAGTGACGGCACGCTCAAGAAAACAGCAGATGCCACAGAGCACGCTGACACGAGTAACTGGGTGAAGGACTCGTATTATCCACAGAGTGTGGTCCTTGAGCGCAGTGAACACAACAACAGAACCATCCAACGCAACATCACAACCTATGAAAACCATATCAAAGACAACGACACGACGTGTTCCACAGACAACATCGTCGACAGCAAGCATGACAAAGATTACACCGATGGAACTACGACTGGTACGACATGGTACAACTCTGCCCATGAGGGACACTGTTACTGCTCAGCTCAGTACAATGACATACCATGGCAGGACGATGCATCTTCCCAATTCACGTGTGCTGCATTACCAACAGGCAACCTGGCTTTCAGGAAAGATGCCATCCAACATCGCTATCACAAGCATCGGAAGAAAAAAAGACTCCAAATCAGACAACAAAGTGATTTGACCACTTCTTGGTTCCTTACGCACAGGGACACTGATGGCGTTCACAAGGACATGCCACCATCAACATCACCAACTCACCAACCCAACAAGAAAGACATTCAACCATGATAATTGATGGGTTTTGGACCCATACATATGATTTGGATTTATTGTTTAATGATCAGTGTTATCATGCCTTGTACAGGGCATCGCTTATCTACCTGTTTTTTTGTTCAATTTTCTTTTACAGTGTACAGAAAATATGTAACACGAAAAAAGGGTGGATGTGGTGATATGCATCACTGTAGATACACAAGGGGTTAATGTAAGTACACGTAGACTAGCTAGACACTACAGGGAGCACCAGAGACATGACACACAGACGCTCAACCAATAGGTGTAAGATAGGACACGACCAAAGGGCATTCACGATACACACAGAGGTGACACTACCACATATATTACACCAACCCATATATAAAGGACACAGCACACATGATCTTCCTCTTTCTAGTGGAGACACTCAGTGAGTACACAGGGTTGATTTGAAACACATCATACCCACCACGTGGATTGTAGCAGACTGGTTCGTCAGTCTGAGTAGCTATACCAGGATTAACAGTAGTGGCGAATCCGAGTAGGAGAATTGTAAATAGTTTAATAAATGTGTTGAAGTTATCTCCATGTCTGAACCTTCCTTTGTCAGAGTGCACATCAAGGAAGCAGCTTATGCTACGCCAAGAGCATAACAAGACAGGGTTAACTCCCAATGGGTCAGAACGGAGGAGCGTTTGGGTAGGAGGTTGGGATTGAAGATGCTAGGGACAGCGCCGGTCCCGACGGCCCCGGGTAGATACTCAGGGAGTCCGGTAGTAATTGCTTCGTTGAGAATTTGGAGGCAGTTTCAACAGCACTTCGGGTTGGGGGCAGGGTCAAGGGAAATGCCGATCTGGGGGAACCATAGATTTCAGCCAGGAAAGTGGAATGGAAATTTTCCGAGACAGGAGGAGAAAGGAATTAGGACACTAAAAGATTTGTTTCCTGGGGGTCGTTATGCAGGATTGAAGGAGCTGGGAGCGAAGTATGGGCTGGAGCAAGGGGAAATATTTAGATACATGCAGGTCTGAGACTTTGCCAGGAAGGAGATACAAAGCTTCCCAGTAGAGCCGGCCTCCATATTGCTGGAGGAGGAGCTGACGACAGGGGGACTGGAGAAGGGGGTAGTATCCGCGGTTTACGGGGCTATTTTGGAGGAGGAGAAGGCCCCGCTAGAAGGGATCAAGGCAAATTGGGAGGAAGAGCTGGGAGAGGGTATAGAGGAGGGGTTCTGGTGTGAGGTGCTCCGGAGGGTGAATGCCTCCACCTCATATGCAAGGTTGGGACTGATACAGCTGAAGTTGGTGTATAGAGCGCACCTTACAACGGCAAGGATGGGCTGGCTCTTTGAGGGGTAGAAGATGTGTGTGAACATTGCGGGGGGGGGGGGGGGGGGGGGGGGGGGGGCGCAAACCAAGTTCATATGGAGGATTACTGGAAGGAGGTTTTTAGGGTAATCTCTAAAGTGGTGCATGTGAAACTGGACCAGGGCCCTCGGAAGGCCATATTCGGGGGGTCGGACCAGCCGGGGTTGGAAATGGGCGCAGAGGCAGATGTTGTAGCCTTCGCCTCGTTGATCGCCTGAAGGCGGATCCTGTAAGGGTGAAAGTCAACCTATCCACACTGTGTCCTGACGTGGCAGCGGTACCTGCTGGAATTCTTGATGCTTGAAAAGGTAAAATTTGAACTGAGGAGAAAGATGGAGGGGTTCTAGAATTCATCGGCGCTATTCATTATGCATTTATGAGAATTGGATCACATCGAACATTAGGGGGGTTGGGGGCTGGGAGTTGGGGGGAGGGGGACTGTATGTGTTAATGGTGTCTATAGGTGATTCCTGATTCCTTTTTGTCATTTGTTTATGTTAACATGAGGGCTAATGTTTGGGGGTTTGGTGGGAGGATGGGATCGTTGTTATTGATATGGAGATTGACATTAAATTTGTTACTGATTATTGTTTATTGTTGGGTGTAAATTTGGGAGAAAATGTGAAAAAGGAGGAGAATAAAAAAATGTTTTAAAAAAAGACAATTATATCAGAGGAGTGTGAAGGACTCACATCACCTGTCACATTAGCAAGGCACCTCCGGCAATCACCTGATGTATTTAACTGTTGGAGATGGATCATCAAGATTAATCGCTTGAGCAACGGGACCCTGGAAAAGGTACCTTTCAGATATGAGCTAATGAAGCCACCTTTGGAATATACAGAAAATTGGCAGGATATTCCGTGCTCCCCATGACATGTTTCTGGCCAGCAAAACATCTGTCATTGGCCAGCAGCCGGATCTTCTGAACCCACCACTGTCAATGGGGTTTCCCGTTATACAATGCCTGGAAAACTGCAGTGGGATTCACCATTGGCAGGACCAGAAGACCCCGCAGGCAGGAACAGCCGGAAAATTCTGGCCAGTTTATTTTTTGAAGGTAATTGCAGAAAGAGGTCATGTGACAATCCAACTCTTCATATGTTTTAGGCACATGTGTTTTCAGCAGAATTGAGGACAATCAGCTTGGGGAGCAGGCCAAAGTGGGGTATCTTCTGCCTCCTTTTCTCTCCAACCCGTCTGACAAGCTTGAAGCCTTGTTTGCTGACTGTCACCATCCAGGGATGCCTTACTCCAGATAGATTTTTAAATCTCCCAAAGAACAAGCAATTCAGTCATCTACCTGAGGCATCGTGTAATTTTGTAATTTCACATTGTGTAATTTCAAGAAGAAATTAGTTTAGCTCTTGGACTAAAGGGATAAAGGGATATGGGAGGAAGGCTGGATCAAGGTATTTATTGAACTTGATGATTAACCATGATCATAATGATTGGCGGAGCAAGTTCAAAGGGCTGAATGGCCGCCTCTTGATTCTATTTTGTATGTATGATTTCTATGTACATCTTTACATAAGAAGTATCAAGACCATTGAGCTTGAAAAGAGACCAAAAGCCAGCCATATCACCAAACTATATTCTTTTACCTTTTATGCACCCTAATTTCACCAATCAAGCCTTTCCCACTCTGTAATCTGTATTTGTGCGTGTGAACTTCAAGTGTGCATGTGTATAAGAGTCAATGCGCATTTTATTATTTTACGAGATCAGTTTAAATATAATAAAGCAATGAGATATTCTGAATTCTCCCTCAGTATACACAAACAGGTTCTGGGGCATGGCGACGAGGGGATTTTCACAGATGATTATTATGTTAAAGTCAAGAAACCTGTCCAATTGGTTCTTTATGATCATGGCACATGAACAGTTCAGTACTTTGGCTCTGAATTTTACACCTGCTTGGCGTGCTTGGTCTGGAATTGGATGTACAATCTGCTCCTGGCCAACATGTGAAGCATGCCACTTGGCTGGAGCAGCAGACGGGGTGAGGGCGGGAGCATGTTGAACCAAGGTGGACTCTGAAGGTTTATGGAGATGAGGGAGCTGTCCAGCAACTACAATAAAGCTTTGGAATTGGTCATGGCATCTGCAACTGCTGGGTATGTCTGGTGGAAGGCAATTCCAGAGGGCATTCTGCCCCTCCCCAATCCCAGTTCTCTGCCACGTTTCTGACATTCTGGTTGAGGTAGTAAGTGCTGCGTGTGACATGTTAATGCCACACGATGGCAAGAGGAGGCCACCACACCTCACTTCTCCGGCGTGGTCAGAGGTGGCAGCCCAGGTCAGCATGCAGGACATAGTACATCACATGCGGATACAGTGCCGCAAAATGTTTAATGATCTTTGCTCCGCAAGCATGATTACCATGGGAAAATATGTGGTTAACAGGTGGCCTTTCCTCATGGCGCACAGGATCCAAGAGTTTGAGTGCTAAATGTCACTGTAACCTGTGTCAGCCAAGGTTGGAAGATCTGCCCACTTGCCTTGGGTGCCTTGTGTTTGGTAATGTGATGTGCACGAAACATGGTTCTTGGCTGGAGGGTTGGGTGCTTTAGGTAGAGGGTGGACAGTGTTATGGTTCCTCTTCCATTCAATTGGCAGAAGAGAATTTGTTAGTATCTTATGTTCATAAAGGCACCCGGCTCATCTGCTGGGACCTTGTTGGCCACATGAATATAGCACCTTGGATGCGGAGGAACCCAGCAATTGAGTTGCTGCGAAGCTTCTGACTCGCTCAGCCTGGCTGGTTTCATCAGTCTGGAAATGAATGAAGATCATGACCCATCTGAAGAGAGCAAGTGATCAAGTTGGCGCAGCTGTGGGCAGCAGATTCGGAATCACAACATAGATTCCCCACTGATCCTTTGGAGGAACTGGAGGTGAAAACATTCAGGATCACTGTCATGTTCAGAACCACCGGCATCGGGTGGTCACCAACACAGTTTGATGTGATTTGTGGACCAATCATGTGGCAAATGGAGGTCACAGACTCACCTAAACTATCATCTAAACTCCTGCCTACTAACACCAACATGGCCCTGGTTGACATTTATCCCATCCTGCATGAAATTAAAAAATGATGGTTGCCTGCACAGTGGCTCACACGCCAACTGCAAAATCGCACAGGTCACATAAAATACAACGCAAGTGCCTTTTAAACATGTAGCCATCAAAAATGGCCACCTGCACCGGATCATGGGAATTGTGGTCAACTTGGACACAGACAAGTACACAGCCTCTGTGTATTGTGCATAGAAATGCCGGTTAACAGTGGCGTGCCTCAGGGGTCTGTGCTGGGACCGCAACTTGATACAATATACATTAATGATCTGGAAGAAGTTACTGAAGGCACCGTTGCTACATTTGCAGATGATACAAAGATCTGTGGAGGGACAGGTAGTATTGAGGAAGCATGCGGGCTGCAGATGGAATTGGACAAGCTAGGAGAGTGGGCAATGAAGTGGCAAATGAAATACAATGTGGAAAAGTGTGAGGTTATGCACTTTGGAAGGAGGAATCTAGGCATAGACTATTTTCTAAATGGGGAAATGCTTCGGGAAGTAGAAGCACAAAGGGACTTGGGAGTCCTTGTTCACGATTCTCTTAAGGTTAATGTGCAGGTTCAGTCGGCAGTTAAGAAGGCAAATGCAATGTTAGCATTCATGTCAAGAGGGTTAGAATACAAGACCTGGGATGTACTTCTGAGGCTGTATGAGGCTCTGGTCAGACCCCATTTGGAGTATCGTGAGCATTTTTGGGCCCCATATCTAAGGAAGGATATGCTGGCCTTGGAAAGAATCCAGAGGAGGTTCACAAGAATGATCCCTGGAATGAAGAACTTGTCGTATGAGGAACGTTTGAGGACTCTGGGTCTGTACTCGGTGTTTAGAAGGATGAGAGGGGATCATATTGAAACGTACAGGATACTGCGAGTCCTGGATAGAGTGGATGTGGAGAGGATGTTTCCACTTGTAGGAAAAACTAGAACCAGAGGACACCATCTCAGACTAAAGGGACGATGCTTTAAAACAGAAATGAGGAGGATTTTTTTCAGCCAGAAGGTGGTGAATCCGTGGAACTCTTTGCCACAGAAGGCTGTGGAGGCCAATACACTGTGTATCTTTAAGACAGAGAGAGATAGGTTCTTGATTAATAAGGAGATCAGGGGTTATGGGGAGAAGGCAGGAGAATGGGGATGAGAAAATATCAGCCATGATTGAATGGCGGAGCAGACTCGATGGGCCAGGTGGCCTAATTCTGCTCCTATGTCTTGTGGTCTTATGAAACCAGATCTGATCAAAACTTGCAAACATTAAAAGTCAATCACCATTTCCCCCAGGACAATAGAGTTTGATTGACGGAGTTACAGCTGTAGCAGACTGACCGGCGCCACTTCCCCTTCTTTGCCTACTTGTCTAGGGCAATGATAGCTGGGACCCACCCAGCCACTGAGGTATCTGCCCCTAAATTGGCCAGGGTCAATGAAGATGATCGAAACTCTATCAATCCATTGAAGCTAGAGATAGGACCGCCCATAAGGGTGCGATAGTGAAGAAGGATAAGAAGCCTTACACACTAGCGATCGACCTCTTTTGGACCAGTCTGTGTGTGCTCAATTGCAGCATATCAACTAGCCAAGTTCAAGGACCCGCGATCGCTACCTGAAGGATGAGCTCAGCCGAGACGAACCTGAAGACTTCCAACCAACCCACGTAGACACAGATAAAGGCCTTATCTCCCACACAGAGCCAGTCACTCCGAAGTTAAGTAATGGTCACCTCAGTTTAGTTTAGTGTGTAGCCGCGTGTATCATTGCATATAAAACAAGTGTATTTCTTAATAAACTGTCTTTTGGGCTAATATACTAGTTGTGTGGTCATTCGGTCAATATACAAAACAGCTTCTGGTTCACATCAAAATAAAGAAGTAAACAAACGGCCTTAATTTCCCTTTCAATTGTTGGTGAGCGGGCTTCTGACTCCCGCACACACCCACCGACTGTAATATGGAAAGGTGGCACAATGATTTCAGGATACACACCTGGGGAGGGATTCTCCCGCAATCGGCGGGGCAGGTCGTACCGGTGCCAAAGATCGGAATGAACCACTCCGGCGTCGGGATGCCCGGAAGGTGTGGAATCGTCCACACTTCTGGGGGCTAGGCCGGTGCTGGAGTGGTTGGCGCCGTGCCAATTGGCGTCGAAGGGCCTCCGCTGGCTGGCGCAAGTTAGCGCATGCGCAGGAGCGCTGCCGTGATTCCTGCTCATGCGCAAGGGTTTTCTTCTCCCCGCCGGCAATCGCGGAGCCTTACACATGCCGGCGCAGAGGGAAAGAGTGCCCCCACAGCACAGGCCCGCCCGCAGATCGGTGGGCCCCGATCTCAGGCCAGGCCACTGTGGGGGCCCCCTCGGAGCCGGAACCGCCCGTGCCCCACCGAGGACTCTGCAAGCCACCCTCAAAGCCAGACCCGCCGGTATGGACCTTGTCTAATCCACACCGGCGGGACTGGCCGAAAACAGGTGGCCATTCGGCCCATCGATGCCTGGAGAATTGCCGGGGGAGGGGGGGGCACTGCCAACGGCCCCCGACCGGCGCAGCGAGATCCCCGCCCCCCCCAAAAAACCGGCACCGGAGAATTCGGCAGCCGGCGTTGGAGCGGCGGGGTGGGATTCACACCGCCCCCCAGCAATTCTCCGACCTGATCTTAGTTCAGGTCGCTGCACTCTCAAATTGGCAATGTAAAATTCTGGTCACTGAATTGAAAAGTATATTCTTTTCAAACAAAAATAAATATGTGGTCAAACACGGAGAGGGCAAAGAGGGGAGCCATTTGACCCCTCCTCACCTAACCATAAACAGAATGCAAACAGATGAAATCATTCAGAGAAATTACACAAAAGATGGATTGTAATGAATTGATCATTGCAAGCTGATTGTATGTACACGTTTCTTTACGTGTCAACTGTGAATTGATCATTGCGATTTGATTGTGTGTGCATGTTTTTGTATGTGTCAATTATGAATTGATTGTGTGTATGCATTTCTGTACATGTCAATTATGAATTAATCATTGTGATTGATTGTGTGTACAAGTTTCTATATGTTTCAATTATGAATTGATCATTGCAAGCTGACTGTGTGTACACATGTTTCTGTACATGCCAAATATGAATAAATCATTGTGATTTTATTGCATTTACACGTTTCTATATGTGTCAATTATGAATTGATCATTGTGATTTAATTGTGTGTACACATTTCTGTATGTGTCAACTATGAATTGATTATTGTGATTTGATTGTATATACACGCTTCTGTACTTATAAACCTAGTACCAAATGTTTGCCAACTGACTTAATCTATCGATATCGCTTTGCAGAAGCTGAGCACAGGATTTGTCAATGAACAGTTTTCCACATGGCTGCCTTTATTATTTACTATGGTCTTGATTTCCCCCTTTGATAGGCTGACTGCTACCCTCTGTCCCTCTCTTAATGTCCTCCAAATGGCCCACTGAACAACTCTTGTTCTGCTTAACCATCACCAATTTCACAGAAGGGGTGGAATATTTATCCTCAAAATTGATCCTTGGTTCCAACGAGGTCCAATTTCTACCTCAAAACTAATATGAACCCCAAATACAGAAGATCAATATGTAATCCTAAATCAGTTTGTCACCATAGTTTTGCCAGTCTGTTCGGTTTTCTGCTAAGTCTTAATTATTTCCAAACACAACGTGAACAACATCTTTATATATAATCAATCACATTCCTCTTATAAACACCGGGGGGTTCTCGCAGCTGCATGTTTCTCAGCCGCGAGCCATTCACTGGCAGTGTGATTCTATCTTCCTGTCGCTTCACAATGGAATTTCCCATTGCAACCACCCACACGGCCGGGGAACCCACCAGTGACAATGTGCTGCTGGCGGGAAAAGAGAATCGGAGCATCAGGAGAATTCCGGCCCAGAACTGATTTTATAAAAGAACCGTATTTATTTAGTCTATTGAACCCCTTGAGCATCAAAATTAATTGGTTAAATGTTGTGCATAAATAATTTATAATGTAAAATGTTATTAAACAAATTCAATTCACAGTCATATTGCATTTTGATAACTTTGAACAGTAAAGGTTTTGTACAGTTTAAAATAATGAGAGGTGTTGGTAGCTCAGTTCATTATCTGTGAGGGGATCCAGGAGTTCAGATTAAAACAGTGAAGAGAGTCGGGAGTTGAAATTAAGACAGTGAGGAGTGTCGGGAATTCAGATTAAAACGGTGAGGAGAGTCGGGAATTCAGATTAAAACGGTGAGGAGAGTCGGGAATTCAGATTAAAACAGTGAGGAGTATCGGGAATTCAGATTAAAACGGTGAGGAGAGACGGGAATTCAGATTAGAACAGTGAGGAGAGTTGGGAATTCAGATTAAAACAGTGAGGAGAGTCGGGAATTCAGATTAAAACACAGGAGATTCGGGAATTCAGATTAAACAGTGAGGAGAGTCGGGAATTCAGATTAAAACAGTGAGGAGAGTCGGGAATTCAGATTAAACAGTGAGGAGAGTGGGAGATTCAGATTAAAACAATGAGGAGAGTTGGGAATTCAGATTAAAACAGTGAGGAGTGTCAGGAATTCAGATTTAAACAGTGAGGAGAGTCGGGAATTCAGATTAAAACAGTGAGGGGAGTCGGGAATTCAGATTAAAACAGGGAGGAGAGTCGGGAATTCAGATTAAAACAGTGAGGAGAGTCGGGAATTCAGATTAAAACAGTGAGGAGAGTCGGGAATTCAGATTAAAACAGTGCGGAGAGTTGGGAATTCAGATAAAAACAGTGAGGAGTGTCAGGAATTCAGATTAAAACAGTGAGGAGAGTCGGGAATTCAGATTAAAACAATGAGGAGAGTTGGGAATTCAGATAAAAACAGTGAGGAGTGTCAGGAATTCAGATTAAAACAGTGAGGAGAGTCGGGAATTCAGATTAAACAGTGAGGAGAGTCGGGAATTCAGATTAAAACAGTGAGGAGAGTCGGGAAATTCAGATTAAAACAATGAGGAGAGTTGGGAATTCATATTAAAACAGTGAGGAATGTCAGGAATTCAGATTAAAACAGTGAGGAGAGTCGGGAATTCAGATTAAAACAGTGAGGAGAGTCAGGAATTCAGATTAAACACTGACGAGAGTCGGGAATTCAGATGAAAACAGTGAGGAGAGTCGGGAATTCAGATGAAAACAGTGAGGAGTGTCAGGAATTCAGATTAAACCAGTGAGGTGCATAATGATATGTGGAATATCATTTGTGTGTATAACATAATAACCAAACTGTAAATAAACATAGGCTCCTGGCGACCAGAGAATCGACGCCAGTCACGCGCTTGATCGACGCAGCGCCGGTCGGGGGCCATTGAAAGCGGCCACCGCGGCCATTCTCCTCGCTCGATGGGCCGAGTGCCCGCCGAATCTCTCCGGCGTCATTCGCATATGGTCCCACCCGGCGGGACATTGGCGCCGCGGTGTGGGGGCCGTCCTGGTGGGTGGGATGTGGGGATCTGACTCCGGGGGGGGCCTCCATGGTGGTCAGGCACGCGATCGGGGGCTACCAATAGGCGGGCGTGCTCATTCCGGGGGGGGGGTCAGCCCGAATATGTTCGTCCGTGACGGGCCTCTATAGGGCTCCGCCATGTTGCGCGGGGGGCCAGCGCAAATACGGCCGGCGCGCACATGTGCGGACCCGCGGCCGGAGGTGCACGGCCCCATATCTGCAGCAGGAGCTGGAAGGATCACGCCGTGGCTTGCCAGTCCCCTGAACAGCACAGAATCACTCTGGACTTTTCGAAAAAAGTCTGGAGTGATTCGCGCCCGTTTTCCAGCGGGTATGAGGGCATAGACCCATTTTCGGAGAATCTCGCCCAGGATGTATTCTCCTGGACAGCACCAAGAGTCACAAGGTGTTTAGCAAATACAGAGTGCAGCCACAGATCCAGCAGCTACGGAGTTAACAGTAATCAATAATAGATAATCATAGTTATTTGTATTTACCTGTCATATCCATCTGTAATCTTAGTAGACCATGATAGAAACCCTATAGTATTTTAGTTCATTAATAAACAGTTCTGTTCATTTACAAAGCCGTATGTTCTCTGATCATTTCAACTACAAAGACCTCACCATCCATGCATACAGTGAACATTAGAAGGAGAGTCAAGAGTTCAGATTAAAACAGTGAGAGGCGCCGGGAGTTCAAATTAAAATAGTAAGGAGAAGGGACTTCTGGTGCCGGCCATGGAGTCAATGGTCGCACGTTCAGCAGCTTTCTCCCTTAATGGTTTTTACATTGGTGATTAAACCGGATTTTTCAGAAAATTTCTCAACATAAGTTGATCGAAGGGAGAGGCAAAGGAGGTGACCCTTAATTTATGGAATTGTGTCCAAATAAGAGTAGAAAAAGGAGAAACCAAAAGATGAGTGAAAGCAAGAATCAGAGGTCATCGAGCTCAATGGTAACGAGACAAAGCGTGTCCACGGCAGCTCACTTGTCGATGGAGCAATGGGTCGAGCACCTGGATGAGAAGTTCGCCCGGCATCGCAAGGAGTGTACAGAAGATGTAACCCAGATGATAGCCTCGATTAAGGAGGTGGTTGACCGGGTGGAGGAGAAAATGACGACCCAGAGACAGTAGATTCTAAAGTTGCAAGAGCTGGCGACTGAACGAGAGAAGCAGTCCACTGCAATGGCTTTGGAAATTATCATACTACAGGACAGCCAGAAATGACTGCTAGATAAAGTGGAAGACGTGGAGAACCAATATTTTCGCAGGCAAAATATCCGAATCGTCGGGCTGCCAGAGGGGAAGGAGAAATCAGATGCGGGACCGTATGTGGGGAAGATGTTGCAGGAGATGGTCGGGGCCAATGTGTTTGACAAGCCGCTGGAAGTGGACTGGGTGCACAGGGTGCTTGTACGTAAGCCCCAGGGTCATGAGCCACCGAGGGCCATGGTGGTGAGGCTACATCGATTCCTCGACAAGGAGCGTATCATGAAGTGGGCCAGGCAGACAAAACGGTACATGTGGGAAGAATCAGAGATCCGGGTGCACCAAGACTGGGGACCAGAACTCGCAAACAGGAGAGCAAGTTTCAACAAAGTTAAGGCGGCGCTGTTTGTGAAAGACATTAAATTTGGACTGTTATACCCAGCGCGTCTTTGGGTAACCTACGAGAACCAGGAGCTGTACTTTAATTCTCCGGAAGAGGTGGTTACTTTCATGAAAGACAATAATCTGGCTTAAGGACTCTTAAATTCTAACTGTAGTGGGCTGGGTTTGAGGGAAGGGATGGAGTGGCGGGGAGGAGAGAAAAATGGTTTGGTGTTCTGCTACATCTTGTTTAAAAGTTCAGTCTGTTAATTCTGTGAGTTAAGTTGCGATGTTCGGGAAGAAAAGGGTTTGGGAGTTTTACTTTTTAAAAAAATGTTTTTCTCTTTCCTTTTCTCTCGTCTTGTGTAATTTAATTTTGATTTATTCTCTGTAACAAAGATGGTTGATTCTTGCATGCATAATTTTGATTAAGCTGCTTGAAGCTTCTTCTATTGTGTTTGATTCTCTTTGAAGGTGATGTGACTGATAAGAATCGGTCAAAGGGGGAGGGGTAGAACCTGGCAATCTGGTGTAATGACTTTTAAACTCAAACTCTGGTGGTCTGAGTCTGGGGGAATGGACAAGATGGCGGGGAGGTGAGAAAAATGGTTCTGTGATTTGCAATGTCTTGTTTAAAATTTTGGTCTTTTAATTCTGTGAGTTAAGTTGCGATGTTCGGGAAGAAAAGCGTTTTGGTGTTTTATTTATTTTTTCTTTCCTCTCTTCTTGCGTAATTTGATTTTGATTTATTGCTTTATGTACTGGATCTCAGAGGGAAGAACTTTTAAGATGCGATGGGGTTTTTTAGTTTCTGCAAGAAGGATGGTTGATTCTTGCATGCATAATTTCACTTAAACTGCTTCAAGCTTCTTCCTTTGTGTTGGATTCTGTTTGAAGGTGATAGGACTGATAACAATCGGTTAAAGGGCGAGTGGTTTGCCTCGTTGCCTGCGCGTTGCGGGATGGTATATTTGCTTTTTGGGATTATTGTTACTGTGTTGAGTGCTTGTGTTATTGCTAGGTGTGATAGAATCTGGCAGTCGGTAGGTTTTTTGACGCCAGAGGGTGGGAGATTTTGAGCTAGCTGGATAGCTGGTTCACCGGAGCAAAGTTGGGGGAGAGCTGAGGAAAGATGAAGTGGAGGGGGAGGGGGCAGGAGGAGATACTGCTGACGGGTAAGGGACAGTTAGAAGACTGGAGAAGGAGATCAGATGGCGGTCGCTGCCGAGGGGCGGATCAAGTGAGTTGCAGAACACGGGCTAGGAGCTGGCCTAGGAAAGGCCATGGTTGACCGACAGGGGAGGGGGGCAAAAGCCCCCCCCCCCCCCCGACCAGACTGGATCCATGGAATGTTCATGGACTGAACGGGCTGGTTAAGAGAGCTTGTGTGTTCGTACACCTGAGACAGTTAAAAGCGGACGTGGCTATGTTACAGGAGACCCACTTGAAGCTGGGAGAACAAATTGGATTAAAGAAGGGATGGGTCGGGCAAAATTTTCATTCAGCACTGTCCTTAAAACAAGGGGGTGGCTACCCTGATTAATATAAGGGAAACATTCGAGGTGGGGAGGATAGAGGTAGACCCAGGAGGCAGATTTATTATGGTTAGCAGGAAGCTAGAGGGAATGGCAGTGGTGCTGGTGAATATATATGCCCCAAATTGGGGCGATGTTGCGTTTATCAGGAAGGTAGGGTGATCATGGCTCGGCACAACATTGAGGGCCGAAGGGCCTGTTCTGTGCTGTACTGTTCTAAGGTGCTGGGGAAGATCCCAGGCCTTGACTCACGCCGGGTGATAATGGGAGGTGACTTTAATACAGTTCTGGACCCGAGGTTGGACCGGTCGAGTGCTTGATCGGGGAAGCTATCAGCAATGGCAAAGGAACTGCGGGTGTTCATGGAGCGCATGGGAAGGGTGGAACCGTGGAGATTTGAGAGACCAAGGAGCAGGGAATATTCATTCTACTCCCATGAACATAAGGCGTGCTCCAGGATAGACTTCTTTGTGCTAGATAAAACACTGTTAAAAGGAGTTGTGGTCTCAGATCATGCACCACACTGGATAGACCTACGGGCAGACACAGGAATGTCCCAGCACCCACAGTGGAGACTAGATTCAGGGCTGTTAGCGGATGAGATCTGTGAGCGAGTGAGAGAGGCCATTCGGGGGTACATAAAGATAAATGACACAGGAGAGACTGCAGCTGGGGTGGTCTGGGAGGCACTGAAAGCGGTCATTAGAAGGGAATGTATTTCGATTCGGGCCCACATGGATAAAACTGAGCGTTTGGAGCTGGACAGGTTGGTAGAAGAAATCTTACAGGTGGACAGTAGATATTCGGAGTCTCCAAATGAGGAGCTCCTGAAGGAGCGTTAGTGACTTCAAATGGAGTTTGGGCTCCTTTCCACAGGAAAGGCGGAGGGTCAGCTGAGGAGGGTAAAAGGGGCAATATAAGAACATAGCGAGAAAGCTAGCAGGATGCTGGCGCATCAGCTGAGGAAACAGGAGGCAGTGAGAGAAATAGGGAAAATAAAGGATTTGAGGGGGAAGATGGTGACAGACCCGGGGGCGGTGAATGAAGTGTTCCAAGAATTTTATAGCCAGCTATATGAGTCGGAACCCCCGGTTGGGGAGGAGAGTATGAATCAATTCCTGGGGAGGCCAGAGTTCCTGAAGGTAAATGAGGAGCTGGTGGAGGCACTGGGGGGCACGATTGGGCTTGGGGAGGTGATAGAGGGACTGGGGGTGATACAATCGGGTAAAGCCCCGGGACCTAATGGGTTCCCAGTGGAATTTTATAAGAAGTTCTCTGGGTTACTGGTGCTGCTCCTGGTTAAGGCTTTCAACGAATCCAAGGAGCTGGGATTGCTCCCCCCCCCCCCCGTTATCACAGGCATCAATTTCCCTCATCCTGAAGCGTGACAAGGATCCGGAAAGCTGTGGATCGGACAGGCCAATATTCCTCTTGAATCTAGAGATCCTGGCCACTCGAATAGAGGATTGTGTCCCGGAGATAATTAGGGAAGATCAGACGGGATTTGTAAAGGGCAGGCACCTGACATCCTACATTCGACGTCTTCTTAATGTAATTATGATGCCAGCGGAGTTGCGCAAGGCTGAGGTGGTAGTTGCCATGGACGGGGAGAAGGTTTTCGACCGAGTGAAGTGGAAGTATCTGGGATATTTTAGGCAGTTTTGGGTTTGGGCAGGGATTTGTGGAGTGGGTCCAGCTACTGTACCAGGCCCCGGTGGCAATTGTAAGAACTAACCGAGTTCGGTCTGAGTCTTTGTCGGGGGACAAGGCAGGGATGCCCACTCTCCCCATTACTGTTTGCCATGGCCATTGAACCCTTAGCAATGGCTCTGACAGCAGTGAATACCTGGAGAGGTATAGTGAGAGGGGGTGTGGAGCACAGAGTCTCTCTCTATGGGGACGATTTGTTGCTTTATATCACGGACCTGGTGGGGGGGGGGGGGGGGGATAACCAAAATCATGGAGGTATTAGGAGAATTTGGGCGATTTTCAGGCTATAAGTTAAATATGGGAAAAAGCGAGATGCTCGTGATTCAGGCATGGGGGCAGGAAAGGAGGCTGAAGGAGCTACCTACTAAAGTGGTTGGGAAGAGTTTTAGGCATCTGGGGAGTCAAGTGGCCAAGGATTGGGGGCAGCTTCACAAGTTAAATTTGGGCAAAACAGTGGATTAAATGAGAAGGGATTTTTTTAGATGGGACATGCTCCCACTGACACTGGTGGGGAGGGTTCAGACGATGAAGACGACTGCCCTTCCGAGACTGCTTTTCTTTTTTCAGCGTCTTCCGATTTTTGTCCCATAGGGATTTTTCAGAAGTATAAATGTGGCAATATTGAGGTTTATATGGGCGGGTAAAACCCCAAGAGTAAAGAGAACACTCCTGGAATGGGCCTGCAGGGAAGGGGGATTGGCTCCCACAAGCTTTATTAACTATTATTGGGCTGCCAACATATCAAAGGTCAGGAAGTGGGTAGTGGGGGAGGGATCGGTCTGGGAGCGGATGGAGGCGGCATCCTGCAAAGGTATGAGTCTGGAGGCTTTACTGACGGCGCCTCTGCCGTTCTCGCCAGCCTGGTACTCCACAAGTCCTGTGGAGGTGGCAACCCTGAGGGTGTGGGGGCAATGGAGTCAGCAATATGAGACTGGAGGGGGTGTCAGTGTGGTCACCGATCTGTGACAATCACCGGTTTGTCGCGGGGGTGCTGGATGTGAGCTTTAAGGTATGGCAGGGATTGAGAGGTTTGGGGATCTTTTCATCCAGGAGGGCTTTCCATCCTTGGAGACATCAGAGGAGGAGTTGATTTGCCGGGTGGGAACGGGTTTCAGTATCTTCAAGTGCGGGACTTTGTATGGAGGAAGATTGCAAACTTTCCTCACCTCCCCCTGAGGGGACTACAGGATAAAGTGTTGTCAAAAACAGGGGTTGGAGGTGGGAAGGTTTCGGACACATATAGGGAATTGTTAGATTGGGAAGGGGCCCCTATCAAAGAGGTGAAGAGGAAGTGGGAAGAGAAGCTAGGAGGATAGCTGGAAACTGAACTGTGGGAAAAAGCCTTGAAAACGGTAAATGCATCCTCGTCCTGTGCTAGACTTAGCTTGATTCAGTTCAAGGTAGTCCACAAGCCCACATGACGGTAGCTCGGATGAGTAAGTTCTTTGAGGAGGTGGAGGACAGATGTGGGCGGTGTGGGGGTAGCCCGGCCAACCATGTTCATATGTTTTGGGCATGTCCGAAACTGAGGCAATTCTGGCAGGGATTTGCAGATGTTAAGTCGGAAGTCCTGGAAGGTAGGGTCCAGAATTAGCAATGTTTAGGGTGTCGGATGATCCGTGAGCAAAGGGGGGGGGGGAAGGGTGGCCGATATTCTGGCCTTATCCTCCCTGGTGGCCCGGAGACGGATCTTGCTGAGATAGAGGGACTCGGAGCTCCCGAAATCAGGAGTGTGGGTCAGCAATATGGTAGAGTTTCTCAGTCTGGAGAAAATCAAGTTCGCTCTAAGAGGATCAATACAGGGATTCACCCAGAGTTGGCGGCCGTACATCAATTTCTTTAACAAAAACTGAACGTCAGCAGTAAGAGGAGAAAGGGAAAAAGTGGGTGGAGAGGAAAATAGGAGGCATGGTAATGTTAAATAAGGACAGGGAATTTGGTATACGGATAATTGGGCATAGGGCGGGACAAGTGGGGTACGTGGTCTATTGTTTTTTGTTATTTTAGGGGGTATTTTGTCCGTCGACCCACGCGGTTGTTTTAGAAATGTTAATATGATAAATTGTGAAAATTACAAATGCTTCACTAAAATATTTTCTAAAACAAAAACAGTGAGGAGAGTCGAGAGTTCAGATTAAGACAGTGAGGAGAGTCGGGAATTCAAATTTAAACAGTGAGGAGAGTTGGGAATTCAGATTAAAACAGTGAGGAGAGTTGGGAGTTTAGATTAAAACAGTGAGGAGAGTTGGGAATTCAGATTAAAACAGTGAGGAGAGTTGGGAATTCAGATTAAAACAGTGAGGAGAGTTGGGAATTCAGATTAAAACAGTGAGGAGAGTCAGGAGTTTAGATTAAAACAGTGAGGAGAGTCAGGAATTCAGATTAAACAGCGAGGAGAGCCGGGAACTCAGATTAAAACAGTGAGGAGAGTTAGGAATTCAGTTTAAACAGTGAGGAGAGTTGGGGGGCGGGATTCTCCCGTATCCGGCGAGACGGGGGGTCCCGGCGGGGAGTGGCGGAATCCTCTGCAAATTCAGGGGCTAGGCCGGTCCAGAGTGGTTTGCGCCCCGTCGACTGGCGTGGAAGGCCTTTGGCGGGAGCATCAGCGGCTGCTGACGTCATCCCCGCGCATGCCCGGGGGGGTCACCTATGCGTTGGCCATCGCGGAGGCTGACATGGTCGATGCATAGGAAAAGAGCGGCCCACGGCACAGGCCCGCCCGCGGATCGGTGGGCCCCGTTCGCGGGCCAGGCCACCATGGGGGCACCCCCCCTCCCCCCCCAGGGCCAGATTGCTCCGCGCTCCCGCCCAGGGCCCCGGAGCCCGCCCATGCCGCCAGGTCCCGCCGGTAAGGGACCTAGCCTGATCCACGCCAGCGGGACCGGCAAAAAACCAGCGGGACTTCGGCCCATCACAGGCCCGGGAATTCGGGCAGCCCCGGGGCCCATTGAGTCGCGTCGGTCCCCGCCATTCTCCAGGGCGGACGGCACGACTTACACCTCGCCGACCTTTGGAGGGCCGGAGAATTCGGCGGCCGGCGGGGGCGGGATTCACGTCAACACCCGGCGATTCTCCGACCCGCGGGGAGTCGGAGAATCCCGCCCCAGATTACAGAGCATCGGAGGTCGGCGAGAGTGGGAACATGGTGGAAAGCAGCTGATCAGAATTGATGGACTCTTTAAATAGAGCAGCGCTGCAATCCTTCACTGAATCAGATGTGGAACTTCTGAGGTGACGTTAGGATTCTGAAAGTGACGAGGGGCAATGGGAATCCCGATGGCAGGCAATAAACTGCCTGATTGACACAGAATTTTGTTGAGGTTTTGAAAAAATGCTCATGACGTGTTCTTCCCCATCTCTGCCTGGTAGATCGGGTCACCACCACATTAAATTCAGACTCCAGTCTTTGCATATAGACCACAGATGCATTCTGGTACACTCAGCATATGGGTGACTTAGGAGTTTGTTTCTTGGCATTGAGAAGCCATGTTTCTTGTATTTAACTGAGAAGGGAATTCTTTCGGCCATTATTGGTTTGATCATCTATTCAGTGCAGGAACTTTACACTTTGACTTTGCTTGGAAATAATTATAGGGCAAGAGCGTACTGTAGAAACCAGGTGTGATATATAATTGCAGGAAAAGCTTTTTTGTTGCAATATTTTTAATAAGTTTTTGACATTTTATAAATATGAAAGAAAACACACCCCACCCCAAACAACTTGTACAAAATGAAAAGGAAACGTCTTTCTGCAGGATGAAGCACATTGTTTTTCATATATTTTGATTAAATAAATCAACTGGAAGTGTGCATTATTGCGAAGAATCCTTGAGCAGAAAAATCTGAGGAGCTGTCTAATAGAAAGCCTTTCCTTCCGACTCCAGGGAGCAGTATGAGTGTGACTGAAGACAATTACAGAAAAAGCAACAGAGATGATCATGTGGGAAATGGTATTGAGGAAGAAACATCTGAGTAGTTCTCCTTCAAGAGGGTATCTTAAAGAGACAAACATCACTTAGGATTTCTCCAAATTATCTGCCTACCTATGTAAATTATAAATTGAACAAACATGTCACCATCATTTTTAACATTTTTGCTAAAATGATGCAAATAGAACAGAATAAAAATACATTTTGATGGATACTTGGACCTGCGGCAGATTTTATAACAGCATCATTATTATGTATGCAGCACAAGAATCATTACACAGATATTTAAACATTCAGAATTGTTACAATATCAAGATGTAATGTAATGTGAATCAAATTTTTAAAATAATGTTATTACCCTTATCTTTTATTTAATTTTTTTCTTCTTTTTAGACTTTGACACCCAGGTTTAAAGATGGACAGGTGATCTATTTACTGCTTTGTGACAATGCAAAATTCAGCAACTTGCAGATGCTAATCTTGATTACCAACGGCTAGATTTTCCCCTTTACCACTTGAGCATTAAGTATCACTTGAGTGGAGCTGATAAAGGAAAATAAAGTTGATGGGAAGGCTTGCAAGCCCCCGAGAGAGCCCATCAGATTTTCCATCCATTCATTTCAATAGAACAATCTGGCAGATTCTGTTACAGTTATGCAATCCAGAGTTCCCTTGCTCCACCTCTCTCAGGCAATTGTTAATGGCCAGGTAGCAGGGACAAA
Organism: Scyliorhinus canicula; assembly: GCF_902713615.1. NCBI lineage: Eukaryota > Metazoa > Chordata > Chondrichthyes > Carcharhiniformes > Scyliorhinidae > Scyliorhinus > Scyliorhinus canicula. The sequence goes on from NC_052150.1 coordinate 160,314,377, forward strand.
ATCTACCCCCAAGTTTCTTCCTGGAGAAAGCAAAGACATTTTATTTCTCTTTTACATTGCTTGTGTTCAGAGTGTGGCATTCATTGTCCACCCCGAGGTGCATTTTAAGACAGTGCTGTCATTTTTTTTAAGAGAAGCATGTTTCATGCAACGGGGAAAAAGAGCGCTGGACATGATGTTTTTATGTGACAAATGTGGTTTGAGAGGTGATGGGTTATTTCTTCAGGCACATTTATTTGTCTGGCCAGAAATTTCTCAGTGTTCCAACATGTGTGTCCTTCCTTTGCTTCTCAATGTTCCTCATTCCAAAGAACAAATACAGTTGCAGTAACATCTGACATATTAAAATATGTTTTGTTGCATACCAAATTTGTTCCTATCACGAGGAAACAGAAACACCAAGGATTAGAAAACAACTTTTTTTTACATCAACCAGTAATGGCACCGTTCTTTCTGAAATATTCTCATTCCTGTGATTTTCTCTCTCGAGTGCATCTGCTTTCACTTTCAGCTCTGACTTTGTTTCTGCCTCTTCCACATGAATGCTTTTCCTCTGGTATCTCGCATACCGCCTTTCCTTTGAAACATCTCTTTCAGATATTATATAGCCCTCTCTCCCCACATTTTTCAAACCCCTGTGTCAGCCTGCCCCAGGCATTTCTCTCTCACTGATTTGCCAACCTCAAGGCAATTCTTTTGTGGGCCTCATAAATTCTACAGCTTCTTTTCTTCATGTCTGCAAACACTGCGGTAGTTCAACCATCACTGAACTCGAGGCACAAAATGAGCATGCAGAGCGAGACACAGAATCAACATGCAGACGTCCAAAGTTATACTTCGTTTTATGCCTTTCTTACTCATAAACTCATAAATTTAACTCACAACTTCGCTTTCAATTATATATTCAGTCTGAGCTTGCTCGACTAGTAAAAGGGAATCCAGTTGGAAGAAAACTCGCTTATGTGTCATGATTTCTGCTTCATCATTGAATCAGAAGAATCATAGATTGATACAACACAGAAGGCATCCATTTGGCCCACCATACTCTTAAGACCTATCCAAATAATCTCACATCCCTCCTCTTTCCCCATAGCCCTGTAAATTTTCCCCATCAATTATTTATTCAATTCCCTTTCGAAAGTGATAATTAAATCTGCTTCTCCCACCCTTCAAGGCAATGTATTTGACATCGCAGAAATGAGCTGCATAAAAAATATTCTGTTCATCTCGCCTCTGATTATTTTGCCAGTTAGCTTAACTCTGTGCCCTCTGATTACCAAATCTTCTGCCACTGAAAGCAGTTTCCCTTTGTCTACTTTATCAAAACCCTTCATGATTGTAAACACCTTTATTAAATCTCCTCATAACCTATGCACTCCAACTTGGATGGCAGACATGTGATGGAATGTGCTACCTAGGCTAGTCTGTAGTTATTTAAGGGGCAGGATTTTCCTCTCCGCATGAGTCATTCCAATGGTGTGGGTCCTCTGCCCACTGTTCCGACACTGGCCCGGATCTAGGGTCTTTTTGTGTGCACTGCAAGGCAGGGCAACAGAGGAACATTCTGTGCTGCATCTGAGGAGGCAGAAAAGAAACTTTGAAGGGATAAAGCCCCAGTGAGAAGATGACAAACTTATTTATTTGGGTTTTGGCCGAGACTCTGGCTTTTACATGCAGTTGGGCAGGGGAGACCCAAACAGTGGTAATCTGAATGGCGATAAGGAGAATCGAGATTGTGACAGTGAGGCCTCAGTACTGCATTTTCTCTCATTTCATCTGTAATCCTGCCCAATTTCAGCTTGGATAACTGAAGGGAAATTACCTTGAAAGATTTGAATGTGACAAGGTTTTCAATTCTATGGGTGCGATTCAGCTGACATGAAACAAAGTCTGCTTTTGGCGCATTTGGCAGGGTGTTTATCAACGGCTGCAGTGCTGGGATTCGCCCCATTATTCACCGGCACTTTGCCGAGGCCACATTTCAGTGGATTTCCCGCACTGGCAAATTGAGCTCGCCAGCAAGAATGGCTCTTCCCAGATCAGGGCACCATTTTGACCGTCTGCCCTGATGTGTGCACCCCACTTTCTGGACAACCTCCCCCCCCCCAAAGCATCTCCCTAACTTTTGAGTGCTCCACCAACCTAGCACCTAGGCACCTTGGGGCACTACCGGACTGGCTACCTGGCAATGCCCCTGTTACCCTGGCAGTTGCACTGTGATGTTGTATGAAGTAAATAATGTCATGATGGGAAAACTGGTCAACTACTGGGTATAATGTAAGAAAAGCTGGCATCGCATGACCTAAAGCCTGAATAAGATCAGAGAAGGTCAAGCTGATCCGAAATGCCTGGACTCCGTAAATTCTGATAAGACTAAACTCGTCATAACCCAAAGCAGTCTAAATACGACAAAATAAGGTCAGGAAGAAACAAATCTCCCTGGACTCCTAAACATTCCATCAAAGAACAAAATAATGATCTGAGTGACGGGACAGAGTCCTGAAAGGCTAGCAAGGTGACGCCTGTTTTATGATATTGCTTATGTTTGTACTTCTGATCAAATTCATGATCAAGTTGTAGCCACGTAATCCTGATTCTGATAATGTATAAATACTGACCTAATTTTCTGTGACAGCGCGGACTTGGGAAGGAATCCGCAGTGACATTAACTGTGCTCTGACCTCAATTTTCAGCCATAAACTGTAGTCTGTTCGTAAATAAAATCTTATTATGTTTTCTTAACGAGCATTGTTGAATCTTTCTATCACAGTCCAGAAGTGGGAAAAATATTGAATTCTACAACACATTGGCATTGCCATGGTGGTGCCTGGGTGGCACTGCCAGATTGCCAGGCTGGCAGTGTTTGCATGCCAGGGAAGTGCTAGGGTACCACACCTGCCCTATCCCCGACTACCCGGGGTCTCGATGAGCCTGTGAGTTCCCCTGAGGTGTCGTCACGTCTGGTCCACGTTTGTGGAAACCAGTGCTAAAAAGCATCCGGTCGAGGTCTCGCAGGCAGACCATTGACTCCCAGGCATGGGGTGAAAGCAGCATCCTGGGGTGGAATTCTCCGACCCTCCGCAGGGTCGGGGAATCGCCCGGGGCAGGCGTAAATCCCGCCCCCGCTGTGGCTGGAATTCTCCGCCACCCAGGAATCGGCGGGGCGGGAATCGCGCCCCCCGCGGCGATTCTCCGGCCTGCGATGGTCCCGCCGCTGTCAAGCCTCTCCCGCCGACGTGGTTTATACCACCCCTGTGCCGGCGGGAGCAGGTGGGGGGAGCAGGCCCCAGGGTCCTGGGGGGGCGCGGGGTGATCGGATCCCGGGGGGGTGCCCCCACAATGGCCTGGCCTGCGATCGGGGCCCACCGATCGGCAGGCGGGTCTGTGCCGTGGGTGCACTCTTTTTTTTCCGCCGCCGCCACGGCCTCCACCATGGCGGAGGCGGAAGAGACTTCCTCCACCGCGCATGCGCCAGTGGTGACGTCAGCGGCCGCTGATGCTCCAGCGCATGCGCTGACTCTCGCCGACCGACGAAGACCAATGGTCGGCGTGGCGCTATAGGCCACTGGCGCCAGTCGGTAGAGCGGGAGCCACTCCAGCGCAGGCCTAGCCCCTAAAGGTGCGGAGAATTCCGCACCTTTGGGGAGGCCAGACGCCAGAGTGGTTGGCGCCAGTCCGCTACGCCGGAACCCCCCGCCCCGCCGGGTAGGGGAGAATTTTGCCCCTGTTTGGCTCATTTAAATATGGTGGCCTGGATCACGCTCAGCGAGGGCATGATCCAGAGAATGCCGGGCAAAGCAAGTCAGGTGATTCACGATCGGCCCACCGCTAACCCCAATCCTCCCATTGAGCGTGGTGGACTGAATCACGCTCTATATTGCATTTTGAAGGTGATCTTTCCTAATGTAATGCCACTGCAAAAGAATGAGCTGTAAGGTTGTGTGAGGCTTGGCATAGTGTGGAGAAACAGCCAATACTTTGTCACACTAAGCCTTTGGGTTGAGTGTTCACTGACTCTGCCAATTTCATTTAATTATGCAGACTTCTCCATCTGTTCCCAATTCCTTTAGAGTATGGATTTGAGTCTGATTACTAAAAATATTGCACTGATATCCTCCAGCAAAGATTTCTGAAGTACAAAACTGAGCAGCAGCCTTGCTCACAATGACTTCATGCAGCTGCGTTTATGAGGTACTACGGTACCTGGGAATGTGAGCTACCATTGGTGGAGAAGGCTCGCTGCTCATTGGCCCAAGTGTTTGCATTTTCATTGGTCGAGACGTAATGTAGCTCCGGCCAGTGAGGCGTGTTTCCCAGCAGCCATCCTTCTTTCTGTACTCGAGCTGCTGGGGAATCATCTTGTAGATTAAAGCCTTCAATTCGGACTACTCCTTCGTTTCAGTAGCTATTGATCGCGCATCAATTTAATCAACAAGTTTTTAAAGGGTGGAGCTCCGCATCAAGCCGGAGCGTCTACGACTCAGCCCCCATGCAGCTAATGCAGCAGCCACGTTCAAGCATTGGCTAGCTTGTTTTAATAGCTACCTCAGCACGGTGGAAAACGTACCGATGAGGGAGCAGAAGCTACACATCCTCCACTCGTGCATCGGCACCGCCATCTCCACGCTCATCGAGGACACGACTGACTACGACTCTGCCATGGAACTGCTTAAAGGACACTTCATCCGGCCGGTAAATCAAGTTTACGCTCGCCACTTGCTGGCTACGTGGCAGCAGATCCCTGGTGAGTCATTAGACAATTTTTACCGTGCGCTCCTTGTACTGGGGAGGAACTGTGGCTGCCCACAAGTGTCTGCTAATGAGCACACTGAACTCCTCATCCGAGACGCCTTTGTTGCGGGCATGAAGTCCCCACAAATCCGCCAGAGACTGTTAGAAAGGGAAACTTTGAGCCTCAGGGAGGCACGGGCCCTCGTGAACTCTCAAGATGTTGCGAACGGAAACGCCCGTTCATACGCACCAGACCGCGCGGCGGCCCCCTGGGCAGTGTGGAATTCAGCCTCCCTCTCCCCTACGGACTCAGAAACACCCCAGGCCTGCGCTGCAAGACGCCCTGGAAACGCCATTGGGCCCCGTTGTTATTTTTGCGGCCAGGCAAAACACCCCCGACAGCGATGCCCAGCCCGATCGGCAAAGTGCAAGGGCTGCGAGAAGAGAGGTCACTTTTTGTCTGTTTGCCAGGCCAAGGCAGTCGCTGCGGTCCCGGGCAGCGACTGCGGGACACCACCCCATCTCTCTCCAAGGGCCCCATGCGGCCCACGAACTTCTCTGTCCCCATCCCCCAACGCCACGTGCGGCCTTGGCGCCGCCATCTTGTGTCTCTGACGCCACTTGCAGGGGACGGGCACCGCCATTTTGTCCATCCCCGCCATGTGCGACCAGTGGCCGCTGCCATCTTGGATCGGCTCCGAGGACCCCGGTGCGGGTGACTACGCACCGCCCAATGACGACTCCGATCTTCTGCCATAACTCGCTTCAGTCACCTTGGACCTGTCTCGACCCCACACCCTGCCACGGTAAGAAGCTGCGCTCTCCCTGTCTACCCCATAAAGCAAAAAAACCGCCCTGGCCTCTGGCTCCCATTCGGTTGAAATCACGTGGTATTGTATAGCTGACCTCACGGTCCAGGGGAGGGAGTTTAAAAATTACAGGCTCTAAGTCCTCCCCTACCTCTGCGCGGCCGCACTCCTGGGGTTAGACTTCCAGTGTAACCTCCAGAGTCTAACTTTTAAATTCGGCGGCCCTATACCTCCCCTCACTGTCTGCAGCCTCGTGACCCTCAAGGACGATCCCCCGTCATTGTTTGCAAACCTCACCCCGGACTGCAAACCTGTCGCCACCAGGAGCAGACGATACAGTGCCCAGGACCGGGCCTTCATCAGGTCCGAGGTCCAAAGGCTTATGAAGGAAGGGGTCATCGAGGCTAGTAACAGCCCCTGGCGAGCACAAGTTCTGGTGGTAAAGACCGGGGAGAAGAATAGGATGGTCGTAGACTACAGTCAGACCATCAACAGGTTTACGCAGCTGGACGCGTATACTCTCCGACGTATCTCCGACCTGGTCAACAGGATCGCACTGTACAAGGTCTGGTCCACGGTGGACCTGAAGTCGGCCTACCACCAGCTCCCCATCCGCACGAGCGATCGCCAGTACACTGCTTTTGTGGCGGACGGGCGGCTCTACCACTTTTTAAGGGTTCCCTTCGGTGTCACAAACGGGTCTCGGTCTTCCAACGAGAAATGGACCGAATGGTCGACCGATACGGTTTACGGGCAACCTTCCCGTATCTCGATAATGTCACCATCTGCGGCCACGACCAGCAGGACCATGACACCAATCTCCGCACATTCCTCCAAACCGCAAAACTCCTAAATCTGACCTATAACAAAGAAAAATGCGTGTTCAGCACCGACCGCCTAGCCATCCTCGGCTACGTTGTGTGCCCACTGATGAAGCTCCCCCTCCCCCACTGCTCCAAGGCCCTGAAGCGCTGCCTCGGGTTTTTCTCTTATCACGCTCAGTGGGTCCCCAACTACGCCGACAAAGCCCGTCCTCTCATCCAAACAGCCACTTTCCCCCTGTCGTCAGAGGCCCGCCAGGCCTTCAGCCGCATCAAAGCGGATATTGCAAAGGCTACGATGCGTACTATCGACGAGTCGTTCCCCTTCCAAGTCGAGAGCGACGCGTCTGACTTAGCTCTGGCAGCCACCCTCAACCAAGCGGGCAGACCCGTGGCCTTCTTCTCCCACACCCTCCATGCTTCCGAAATCCGCCACTCCTCAGTTGAGAAGGAAGCACAGGCCATAGTAGAAGCTGTGTGACATTGGAGGCATTACCTGGCCGGCAGGAGGTTCATCCTCAAAGACCAATGGTCTGTGGCCTTCATGTTTGACAATGCACAGCAGAGCAAGATTAAAAACGACAAGATCTTGCGGTGGAGGATCGAGTTATCCACCTACAACTACGACATCTTGTATCATCCTGGGAAGCTAAACGAGCCTCCCGATGCCCTGTCCCGCGGCACCTGTGCCAACGCACAAGTGGACCGCCTCCGAGCCCTCCACGTGGACCTCTGCCACCTGGGGGGTCACCCCCTTCTTTCATTTTGTAAAGACCCACAACCTGCCCTACTCCATGGAGGAGGTCAGGACAGTGACCAGGGAATGCCACATCTGCGCGGAGTGCAAGCCGCACTTCTACCGCCCCGAAAAAGCACATCTGATAAAGGCTTCCCGTCGCTTTGAATGCCTCAGCAAGGATTTCAAAGGTCCCCTCCCCTCTACCAACCGCAACACGTACTTCCTCAACGTGATTGACAAGTACTCCCGCTTCCCGTTCGCCTTCCTCTGTCCCGACATGACCACAACCACCATGATAAAAGCCCTCCACAGCATTTTCTCCCTGTTCGGATTCCCCGCTTACATATGCAGTGATAGGGGGTCCTCCTTTATGAGTGACGAACTGCGTCAAATCCTGCACAGCAGGGGCATCGCCTCAAGCAGGATGACCAGTTATAACCCCCGGGGTAATGGACAGGTCGAGAGGGAGAACGGTACGGTCTGGAAGACCGTCCTGCTGGCCCTACAGTCCAGAAATCTCCCAGTCTCCCGCCGGCAGGAGGTCCTCCCAGACACCCTCCACTCCATCCGGTCACTACTTTGCACGTCTACAAATCAAACGCCTCACGAACGCCTTCTTGTCTTCCCCAGGAAGTCTTCCTCAGGGACCCCGCTCCCGACCTCGTTGGCTTGCCCCAGGCCAATCCTGCTCCGGAAACACGTGCGGGCGCACACATCGGACCCATTGGTCGAGTGGGTCCAGCTGCTCCATGCTAACCCGCAATATGCATATGTGGAGTACCCCAATGGCTGACAAGACACGGTCTCTCTACGGGACCTGGAGCCCGCCGGATCCCTGCCATCGCCCTCATCACCAGCCCCCCCCCCACCCCCCCCCCCCCCCCCACCCCCAACCGCAACTGCTCCCTGCAGGCGCTCCCCTCCCTGGCCTGCCAACCCCCTCACCTGCGCCGCCTGAAGGACTAGATACCGCTCCCTCCCTCCCCCCCCACGGCCCGGCCCTCACCAGCTCTGTCTAGTGGTGTTGAAACCTCCACGAGGACCGGATCATCGCTCCCGGAGTCATGGACGCCCGCATCTCCAACATTTCCAACGAAGCTCCATCGGTCGCAGAGGACGTCCAAGGCCCTCGATCGTCTGATCGAGTCGATATGAACTTTTAATGGACCTTTCTTTTCTCTGACTCTGTAAATAAGTTGCCATGTTGATAACACAACTCTGTACATAGTTACGGGCCAGTGGGCGGCTGCCATTGGAGAGGTATAGTCCCATATCACTAGTCATACTACCAGTAAATTGTCCCACCCGCACCGGACTACCAGTCATTGCTGGATGTCCAAACACCCCCCCCCCCTTTCTCAACAAGCACCCTCCCCACCGGTTCCTTTCTCAACAATGGGTGAATGTGGTAGTATGACTAGAGGTACTATGGTACCTGGGAATGTGAGCTACCATTGGTGGAGAAGGCCCGCTGCTCATTGGCCCAAGTGTTTGCTTTTTCATCGGTCGAGACATAAGGTAGCTCCGCCCAATGAGGCGGGGTATAAGAACCCGTGTTTCCCAGCAGCCATCCTTCTTTCTGTACTCGAGCTGCTGGGAAACATCTTGTAGATTAAAGCCTTCAATTCGGACTACTCCTTCATTTCAGTAGCTATTGATCGCGCATCAGTGTACAACACGGGTGGGTCTCTTTTGCGCTTCTCCATTTGGTTGTTTTATTTGCTCTCCATTGGCTTGTCTCACCGGCAAGACAGACCAGCAGAGGTGGCGGTGGCACAGTAGTATACAGTCAGGAGGGAGTTGCCCTGAGAGTCCTCAACATCAACCCTGGACCCCGCAAAGTCTAATGGCTTCAGGTTAAAAATGGGTAAAAAAAGACTCACGCTCATTACCACATGCTGTTGACCATCAGCTGATGACTCAGTACGTCTCCATGTTGAACACCACTTGGAGCAAGCACTGAGGGTGGCAAGGGCACAGAATATACTTTGGGTGGGGGATATAGCTGCTATACTGGGATTGCAGCAGGTGGTGAAGAAACCCCCAAGAGGGAGAAACATACTTGACCTCACCCTCACCAATCTGCCTGCTGCAAATGCATCTGTCCACGACCATATCGGTAGCAGTGACCCTCGCACAATCCTTGTGGAGACAAAGTCCAGTCTTCACATTGAGGATACCCTCCATTGTGTTGTGTGGCACTAACACCGTGCTCAATGGAATAGACTTCAAAAGATCTAGTAACTCAAGACGGGGCATCCATGAGGCACTGTGGGCCATCAGCAGCAGCAGAATTATATTCAACCACAATCTGTAACCTCATGGCCCAGCATGTCCCCCACTGTACCGTTACCACCAAGCCAGGGGATCAACCCTGGTTCAATGAAGTGTACAGGAGGGCATGTCAGGAGCAACACCACGCACATTTAAAAATGAGGTGTCAATATAGCTACAACATAGGACTACTTGTGTCGAAAACAGCATAAGCAGCAAGTAATAGACAAAGTTACGCAATTCCACAATGAATGCATCAGAGCTAAGCTCTGTAGTCCTGCCACATCCAGCTGTGAATGGTGGTGGACAATTAAACAATTCACTGGAGGAGGAGGCTCCACAGATATCCCAATTCTCAATGATGGAGGAGCCCAGCACATTTGTGCAAAAAACAAGGCTGAAGCCTTCGCAACAATCTTCAGCCAGAAGCACCGAGTGGACGATCCATCTCGATCTCCTCCGGAAGTCCCCAGCAACACAGATATCCATCTTCAGCCAATTCGATTCATGATATCAAGAAACAGCTGAAGGCACTGGACACTGTAAAGGCTATGGGCTCTGACAATATCCCGGCAATAGTACTGAAGACTTGTGCTCCAGAAATATCGCACTCTAGCCAAGCTGTTCCAGCTGCAACATTGGCATCTACCCGGCAATGTGGAAAATTGCCCAAGTGTGTCCTGTACACAGGATACAGGACAAATCCAACTCAGTCAATTACCTCCCTATCAGTCTACTCTCCATCATCAGCAAAGTGATGGAAGGAGACATCAACAGTGCTATCAAGCCAAATGTACTCTGCAATAACCTGCTCACGGACGCTCAGCTTGAGTTCGACCAGAGTCACTCAGCTCCTGATCTCATTACAGCCTTGGTTCAAACATGGACAAAAGCACTGAATATCAAGGTGAGGTGAGAATGACTGCCCTTGACATCAAGGCAGCATTTGACCAAGTATTGCATCAAGGAGTCCTAGTCAGTGGGAATCAGGGTGATATACCTTCAAGTCACCGAGAGGCAGAGACAGCGAGTGAACATTAGGCTTTATTAATCATGAACCTGCCTAGCCAGAGTCGGTTGTACAGATGAATGCCGCCCACAGGCAGCGGCCGGACTATATATGGCCCCGGTGAGGGCGGAACCAGAGGCGGAGCCCACCGGGGTTACAGAACAGTACCTGGAAGCAGCTCGTATCACCACTTCCAGGTCATAGGTCATAGGTTACAGTATCATACAATGCATTAGGTGAATACATTCACCACACGGGGAAAACTCTCTGCTGGTTGGAGTCATACCTGGCACAAAGGAAGATGGTTGTGTGGTTGAAGGTCGCCTCAGCTCCAGGACATCACTACCAGAGTTCGTCAGAGTAGTGTCCTGGGCCCAACCACCTCCAGCTGCTTCATCAATGACCTCCCTTCCATCATAAGGTCAGAAGTGGGGATGTTTGCGGACGACTACGCAATGTTCAACACCATTTGTGACTCCTCAGATAGTGAAACAGTCCATCTCCAAATGCAGCAAGACCTGCACAATATCCAGGCTTGGGCTGACAAGTGGCAAGTTACATTTGCACCACACAAGTGCCAAGCAATGACCATCTCCTACAAGAGATGACTGAACCGTGAACCCTTGACGGTCAAAGGCATTATCGTCGCTGAATCCGTATAACCAACATCCTGGGGGTTACCATTGATCAGAAACTGAACTGGACGAGCCATATTAAAACTGTGACTACCAGAGCAGGTCAAAGGCTAGGAATCCTATGGCAAGTAACTACCTCCTGACCCCCCAATGCCTGTCCACCATCTACAAGTTGCAAGTCAGGAGTGTAATGGAATTCTCTCCCCTTGCCAGGATTAGTGCAGCTCCAACAAAACTCAAGGATCCATCCAGGATAAAGCAGCCCACTTGATTGCTCCCCTTTCCACAAATATTCAAACCCTCCACCACTGACAAACAGTGGCAGCCGTGTGTACCATCAACAAGATGCACTGCGGTAACTCACCAAGGTTCCTTAGATAACACCTTCCAAATCTATGACCACTCCCATCTAGAAGGACAAGAGCAGCAGATACCTGGTAACCCCACCACCCGGAGGTTCCCCTCCAAGCCACTCACCACCCCAATTGGAAATATATCGCTGTTCCTTCGCTATTGTTAGGTCAAATTCCTGGAACTCCCTCCCTAACAGCACTGTGGATGTACCTGCACCTCAGGGATTGCAGCAGTTCAAGAAGCTAACCCACCACCACCTTCTGCTGAGCAACTAGGAGTGTTAGCACCATAGAAGCAACTGCCAACAATGGGGGTGATTCGTGCCATGACTAACCTTTCGAAGCACTTCATAATGATGGATGTCAGAGCCACTGGACGATAGTCATTAAGGCACGCTGCTTGGCTTTTCTTTGGTGCAGGGATGATGGTCGTCTTCTTGAAGTAGATAGGGACCTCAGATTGTTGTAAAGAGAGATTGAAGATGTCTACGAATACCCCCACCAGTTGATCCTCACACGACCTGAGTACTCGTCTGGGTACCCCATCCGGGCCAGTGGCTTTCCGTGGGTTGACCTTTGAGAAGGCTGCTCTGACATCTGTAATGGTGATCTCAGATACAAGTTCATCAGAGGCTTCCAGGGTGGAGGGCGTGCTCTCACTGACCTCTTGCTCAAAGGGTGCATAGAATGCGTTGAGCTCATCAGGGAGGGGTGCATTGGAGCTGGTGATTTTACATGCCTTCATCTTGTAGTCCGTTGTGTCTTGCAGACCTTACCATAGTCTGCAGGGGTCTGTGTGGCTAGCCCGGGACTTGAGCTTGTTCCAGTAATAGGAAGCGGTTCCACTCACTGAGTGTTCAAATTGTGTGCGACCACCAGGTCAGGATTATGTACGTGTGTGCTCACTACCCTGGGAGCTTGCATGACAGCTGCATCCTGGGGCACTCAGAAATCGCCGATACCTTTGACGACCAGCCCAGGATGACATGTAGGCTCGTGGTGGACAAGGGATACCCGCTGAGGTAATGGCTGATGACGCTGATGCGGAGGCCTGAGACCGAGGCGAAGGCCAGATAGGATGAGGCTCACGTTGCCATCCATGCTGTTGTTGAACGGTACATCAGGCTGCTGAAAATGTGGTTCCGATGCCTTGACCGCTGTAACGGTGCCCTGCAATACACCCCGCCGGAGGGTCTCCCGCTTTGTGGTGATCTGCTGTGCGCTTCACAATCTGGCACAGCAATGGGGCGACATGCTGGAGGGAGAGGAGGAGGGAGGACGTGCAGACTCGTTTGAGGAGGAGACAAACCATGAGGGGCTGTAGGATGAGCCCGAGGAGGAGCTGGAGGATGGCGGACAGGCTGCGGAGAGGGTACAACATGCCAGGAGGACCAGGGAAGTCCTCATCATCTCCAGATTATTTTAGGATGAGGCTGTGTCCATCAGCTGAACACCCAGCAACCCCCCATTTCTGACCCCTCCCCCAATCTCCCTCCCCTCTGTTCCCACCTTCCCTTCCATCACCCCATCCTTAACACTGTCCCCTCCTCAACCACCCTGTTCCCCCCTCCAAGGGTGTGTGTAACATCACTCCAGGGTGATGGGCCTGTCTCGGTACTGTCAGCGGGTCACTACATAGGAGCGTGATGATAACTCGCTGTGAGGACAGCTCTAGTGCTCCTCAGTTTCTGTTAAAATCTGACTCCCGTCTTTTATTGAGAGCATGCTCACACCCATCCTCCTGACGGAGACTGCATCGGGGGCTTTGATATTGGACAACTGTGCCCAGGGAGCAGAGGGGAACAGGAATGGGGTGCGGCAGATCCGCTGCGAAGATTAATTTGACAGAGGTTTCACATGTATGAGGTGTGACATATTTTAATAGTGAACACTTTAATGTGACAGATTTCCATTCCCTCTAGCTACGGACAGTGACCTCACCAGTGCCCATTCAGTGTTCTTCTCTCTTCTTTATCTTTCATGATGTGCTGCCATGTCTAGGTGTGTCCCCAGGATGCCCATCAGAGGAGGAGGCAGCCTGCTGCGTTCCACAACCTGTGCCCTTTGATGCCCTTGGTGGACATCCATTGGAGAGCCTAAAGCCAGCGGGCCCCGGTCGACCAACCAGTGTCTCAGGCGTCACCGTGCCACCCAGTTCTGCCTGCTGCCATTGAGATGCGCTGGTGTCAGGAGAGGGGGATTCAGAAGAACTGGAGACCAACATAATCTCTTTGATTGCAGGTCCTGGGTTGGCCTCTAGTGTTTCCTCCTCCCTTACAATGCCCATAGGGTTCCTGGGACTCCATGGAACAGAGGGGCAGCTGGAGTGAGCTCCAGAGGCCTCTTAGTCATCTGGCACTGCCAGTCCCCATTGTCTGCACCATGGTTTCGATACCCTCAGCGATTGTCCTCAGTATCTGCGGCATTCTCTGCAGTGCCTCAGTAATGTCTTCTCCAATTGGCCTTACAGTTGCTGGAATGTCACTGATACCCACTCCTGAATCTCAAGGCTCTGTCTTATCATCTGTCACAGCTCATGGAGAACCTTGTCCAGAGGCTCGGCATCTGATTGGTACCCAGCTGTGTGCTAGGATCCAGTAGACCTCCGACAGCTGACGCCCTTGGATATTCCTCCTTCCTTCTAATTGTGTATCAGCAATTGTGTGATGATCACCAGATTGTGTCCATTAATGTCGCCCATCAAATTGTGTGTCTCTGAACTGGTGGAAGGTATGGGTAACACTTTGCCGGTGGTCTCCTCAGAGATCTGCTCCGAGGTGGGCTTTTGGGTGGCTGGGGAGGATGACTCCGGATGGCCTAGCCCTACCAGATAGAGATCCTGCGAGACAATGGACGTGTCGTCAGTGAGATGGAAGGATCATTTTGTCTGACATGAACAACTCACTTGAGACAGGTTACTGGGTGAAGAGGCAATGGTTCCTCACCTCTCTGGTGCAGGCCAACCTCGTCAGTCACTGATCTCTCCTTGGGCAAATTTGCGATTTCCAGGGCCCAGGGGGTGGGGGTGAGGACTTGAATCTCTGGGATTCCTCCCCCCACTTTGGCCCTAGGGACAAAGAGAGCGCATTGTGAGCCGCACACTTGATGGGTCAGGGGGTCTATGTCAGGTGGCATGTGTGGGCATCGCACCTGGACATGAAGGGGCTGTGCTAGAGGGGCATAGGTGGTTCTGAGCAACAATGTTTAAGATCAGAAGTGGGGAAGGTGCAAGGTGTCAGCCAGTGAATGGAGGCGGTGGGGGCATTGATTTTCGGAATTTGAGGAGTGGCAAGTGGAAGTGATGCCAGGAGAGAGGTGGTAACTTACCCTTGAGCTCGGTGGAGGTCGTTGATTTTGTTGCGATATTGGACAGCATTCCACCTTGTCAGGCTGTTCGCGCTGAGAGCTGCTGCTACTGTCTCCCAGGCAACATTGCTGACCATGCTGCTGGTCCTCTGATCCCTTGGGGGAACAGGGTGCCCCGCTTCTCATCCACAGCTTCGAGATGCCTTGTGAGGTTGCCATCCCCAATGCGAGGAGCACGGTTGTGCGCTGTCATGCTTGTGTGTTGATTGGGAATGAATGCTGAGGGAGCGTTTAAAAGCAGCACCCCCTTGTTAGCGGGGAGCAGCTGAGGTGTGAGTCAGGCAAATCAGATGACGAGGGCGAAGGTAATGTCGAGATTCCACTGGGGGCTCATTTTTGGTAGTAAGTGCCGTTGAATATGGGCCACGATCTCACCAACATGGCTGTTGTGACACTCCCCGACAAACATGCCCAAAACTGGGCTTTAACTTTGGTCTGTTGAATCATGCCCAAGGTGATAGAAGTTAGAAAGCTTATTTCAAAACTTTCGACAGTTTTCATACTCATTTTGTATTCTGACTGTAGTACCCATCTGTACAATTCCCATGTGACCATCCCTTTAATTTATGACTCACATGTAGTCTGTAGCAGTTGGTTACTAGTGAACCCTAATTGGAAATTCAGTGAGTTAGACAGCTGACTGGTAATGCAGAACAGTGCCTGCAGCGCGGGTTCAATTCCCGTACCAGCCTACCCGAACAGGTGCCGGAATGTGGCGACTAGGGGCTTTTCACAGTAACTTCATTGAAGCCTACTTGTGACAATAATATTATTATTATTATTAGAATCTTTGTGTATTGTCTGAATTGGTTTATAATATACAAGAAAATGAACAATGTTCGATAAACAAAAAATATTATCCAGCTCAGTTAAAATAAAAAGAGCTACCTACTTTACTAACAACCTGCTTATAAATCTATCAGACGTTCTTGAAGCACTTGCTAATCTAGGTGTGAAGTGCTCAAAACAAGCACCACCTTAAAGCAAAAAGATTCAGAATCACGATGAAGGCAGTTCCATGGATTTTCAATTTAATCTGACTGGCGTTTCACAAGAAAGAGGGATTATGAAGACATACTCTGTTGAAATGGCAGGAGTGATGAAATTGGGATTTTGTAACCATACAAAATATTGCGGGCGAAATTCTCCGCACCCGCGGAAAGTCGGCAAACGGTCCGCTTCATTTCCCGACCGATTCACTTCCTGGAAATGGGCTAACAGCGCGGCCGCGTCAATTACGTGCGCGATGACGACGGAACGCGACGACGACACGAACCCGCCCATGTGACGCCGCCCGACGCCGTAAAAAGGCGCGGGCGACCACAGAATCTGTCGGGCAGGATGTCGGAGCCTAGGCGAGCTGCTCCTCGCTTTATTGATGCAGACGTCGAGGCGCTGCTCGATGCCGTGGAGCAGAGGAGGGGCATCATCCGCCCGCGGAGAGGGCATCGCCAACCTGCCAGCACGGTACGCCAGGCCTGGCGTGACGTGGCTGCTGCCGTCAGTGCTGTAGGGCAGACCCCTCGCTCAGCAGAGCAGTGCCGAAAGAAGCTACACGACCTCACCAGGTCTGCCAGGGTAAGTGCCATGAGGGTGCCCCCTAGTCACAACCATCCCTCCCCCTTAACTGCCCGGGGGGAGGGGGGGGAGAGGGATTGGGGCAGAGTTATTTGAGGGTGGTTCACAAAGTTGTCACAGACCCAGCGCTCTGGCCCCGAGGAGAGATGCAATCATCTGATGACAACTTGCCCCCCCCAAACTGTGCCAGTATCAGAATGGACTTCTGATACCTACCGTTTTGTAATGATCTACCTATGTTCCCTCCCCCAACAGGCCAAGGCCGCTCATAACCACCGTGAGCGGCACAAGACTGGAGGGGGTTCGCCCAACATGCACCCCCTCAGCACCTTTGAACAGAGGGCACTGGACCTTGTTGGGGGGTCTGCCACCCGCGATATCGCGCAATGCGAGGTTGGCGGAACTGCAGCAAGTGAGACAACCCTCCCTGACAAACACCCCGCCCCCCATCCTCTGTCCCTTCACACACCCTGCCCACTGGGACACCTCCCCATCCTCTGTCCCTTCACACACCCTGCCCACTGGGACACCTCCCCATCCTCTGTCCCTTCACACACCCTGCACACTGGGACACCTCCCCATCCTCTGTCCCTTCACACACCCTGCCCACTGGGACACCTCCCCATCCTCTGTCCCTTCACACACCCTGCCCACTGGGACCGTCCAGCGGCCTGCCGAGCAAATCGAAATAACCCGTCTCATTCTCTTCCCTAGGACGTGATGCCGAACGACCAGGGCCGTCTGGCTGCAGACGGAGACAGGAATCTGCCGCCACCTCACCCGGGGCCTCACAACAGAGGGTGCCCGATCAGCGGGCAGCCCTATCCGCCCCAACCCAATCTGCGGACCAGGACGCACAGAGGGTTCGAAGTCCACCACCACCACCAGAAATGGCCAGGGACAACCCTCCTGTCGCTGAGCAGCCCCACACCATGGACGAGGACCTAACCATTGAGAGCGTCGGGCTTGCGGCACTGCTTTCTCTCACCACTTCCATCATCCCAGAGATACACACCCCGGCGGGCCTATTTAGTGATGAGTCTCCTGGGGCACAGTCTGGTTGGCACATCACAGATGAGCAGGTACAGCAGGTGGAGGTCGGAGCAACAGAGGGCCCGGACTCGCGGAGGCCAGACCAGGCCCAGGATGCAGCTGGCTCCCAGACGTTTTCGGAGTTCCTGGAGTTTCTCAACCCACCCGCACAGCCGATGCCTCAGGAAACCCAGGGAAACAATGACGGGATGAGGGCTTCCTTCCAGACTCTGCAGACGCTGTTAGAGGAGTCGAACCGCGTCCAAGAGCAGGGAGTCGTGCCGCTCATGGCAGAGACCCAGTCCGACACCGCACGGGTGGCATCCGCGGTGGAGGCAATGGGTCAGGTTATGCAAGACGTTGGGGTTAATGTGCACGCGTCATCCTCGGCCCTGGACAGGGTTGCCCTCTCACAGGCAGCAATGTGCCAGAGCCAAACCGACATTGCCGGCGCCCTGCGGGCCATGGCCGAGTCTCAGCAGGTCATTGGCCAGTCGCAGCACGCCATGGCACAGTCCCAGCTGTCGATAGCACAGTCCCAGCTGTCAGTCGCGGAGACCATCAACCGCCTGACACATGTGCTGGATGGCGTCGTGCACACACAGGTTGAGATCGCACAGTCCCTGGCGGGAATGTCTAACTCCCTGGACTCCGTCTCTGCAAACCTTCGGATCCTGGTGGATACCGTTGCAGGCCTCCAGGACTGGCAGCGCCAGGTGTCGGTGGTGCGACGGGGAACCTCCCCGCTCGCACCTCTGTCCCAAAGTGAGGCCCGGGGGCCACCGGGCTCCCCGAGGGAGGAGGAGGTTTCGGGGCCCGTCCCATTAACTCCATCACGGGACGTCCCGGAATTCTCGGCCTCCCCCCGTCCCATCCCTGGTGCATCGGGTGGGCAGCAGGCAGAGCAGGGTGGCACAATGTCACCCGAGACGCCCGCAGAGCAGCCTGGCCCATCAAGGCCGGGTCGCCCCAGGAAACGCTTGGCCAAGGAGAAACGAGTCGAGGGGGGCGATTCGCAGCAATCCTCCTCCACTCCTGCTGTATCATCTGGGGATTCACTTAGACGTAGTGGTAGGGCCCGTAAGGCAACTAAGATAGACACTGAGTAAGTTGGCACGGGTGAAGGGCACAGTTTAGTTGTAGGGGCTAGGGCACCTGTAAATAATTGTTAATATTAAACGCACTGTTCCACCTTACTTGTAATACCGTGTGATTGTTCCACAGCCACAGGAATCATGATGGTGACCGAGTGTCGCTGGGGGTGACGGGTGGTGAAACCTCGGTGCCGGGTGTGCAGTCCCTGCCCCTACCCCCCTCCCACAGCTAGCCCACGCGGGCACGTGATGGAGTGTCAGTGACGAACTCAGCGGCCACCAAGGTGGATGGTTCAGCTATTGCCATGGGTCAGACTCTCTCTAACGATTCTGAACTCACAGCTCTTCGCAGAGCGGGCTGTCATCATTCCACATGGCACTGATCACACCCGCTGACACAGCCATCAATGTTGTGCCATTCGGTCTGGACCCAGTGATAAGCGTCATGTCGAAGTGGAGCAGTGTACACTGAGGGGGGGGGGGGGGGGGGGGGTTGTGGTGGTGGCAGTTGTGTGGTGACCCTCTGCATGACTAGCGATGCAGGTGGTGGTTTGGTGTTCATCGGGGACGTCACATGCGATGCGTGAACCGTGCTGCCACCATGGCGTCGCGTGCCCGCCGTCCTTGCCGGGTCCGTCGTGCCGCCTCCTGGACATCACCAGCACCTGGGTCGTGTCTGCGTGCTGCGCCCGCCACTCCGCCAGCATCCTCCTCCTCCTCCTCCTCCTCCTCCTCCTCCTCTGTGCTGGCACCACTGCCACTAGCTTCTCCCTCCGCCTCCTGCAACAGGTCATCTCCCCTCTGCATCGCGATTTTGTGCAGCGCACAGCAGACCACTACAATGCGAGCGACCCTGTCGGCCTGGTACTGCAGGGCCCCTCCGGAGCGGTCCAGGCACCTGAATCTCATCTTCAGGAGGCCAAGGCAGCGCTCCACCACACCCCTGGTTGCTGCATGGGCCTCGTTGTATCGTGTTTCCGCATTGGTCTGAGGCCTCCGTATAGGCGTCATCAGCCAAGACCTCAGCGGATAACCCCTGTCACCTAGCAACCAGCCCCTCAGCCGGGGGGGACGTCCCTCAAACATCGCAGGGATGAACGACTGCGCTAGTATGTAGGAGTCATGCACACTCCCTGGGAACCTTGCACAGACGTTCATGAACCTCATGTGGGGGTCGCATACCACCTGGACATTAATGGAGTATGTCCCCCTCCTGTTTGTGAACACGTCCCTGTCCACAGCAGGCGGGCGCATGGGGACGTGAACACAGTCGATTGACCCCTGAACCCTCGGTATCCCGGCCACGCTGGCAAATCCACGAGCTCGTGAGTCTTGACTTGCTCGGTCCTCGGGAAAGGTGATGTAGCGATCGGCGATGGCATAGAGGGCGTCGGTCACATCCCGGATGCACCTGTGCACCGATGACTGGGAGATCCCAGAGACGTCCCCGCTCGGAGACTGGAAGGAGCCGGTAGCATAGAAGTTCAGAGCGACCGTCACCTTGATGGCTACCGGGATCGCGTGTCCTCCCCCCGTTCCACGTGGGGCGAGGTGCAACAGGAGTTCGCAGATATGTATCACCGTCTGCCTACTCAGCCGGAGTCTTCTCCTGCAGGTGATGTCCGGCATTGTTAGGAAAGAGACCCGGACACGGTACACCTTCGGCTTTGGTCGTCGCCTCTGACGCCGTGGCTGCACCCTCACTCTCTCCTCTTCCTCCTCCTCCTCCTCCTCCTCCTCCTCCCCCCCCCCCCATGCTGCTCGACGACTGGCAACTCCTCGGCCCTTCCCTCTGCTGCTGCAGCTGGCCCTGCAGCCACTGCGGGTTGTGGGTGTGGATGCTGCTGCATCTCCAAATCCAGTAGAGCTGCCCCAACCACTGCGCAGAACATAGCCGTTCTGTTCCCATGCATCGTGCTAACCTACAGAAGGGTGGTGGGGGGCAGAGAAACGGGACATGTTAGACGGACGTTAGTCGACACCTCGGCAGCCGCCAGCCATGGGATACCTGTGTGTCCCGGTGGCCTGGTCGCGCTGCTGACACGCGGTCAGCCTAACCCCTGGTCACTTTCTGCATCCAACGGCCAGTAAACTATGGCCTCCTCACGGGTGCGTCAGTGGCCTGTGGCCAGAAGCCACAGGGGAACCAGCGGCCGTGTCCTCGTCACCTGCACACCATGGCATGGTGGCAGACATTTTGTTACGGGGTTGGACGGCTCACTCTCTACCTAACCCCCCCCTCCGTCGCCCCCCACTGCCCCCTCCGTCTCCCCCACTGCCTCCCCCGTCTCCCCCACTGCCTCCCCCGTCTCCCCCCACTGCCCCCTCCGTCTCCCCCACTGCCTCCCCCGTCTCCCCCACTGCCTCCCCGTCTCCCCCACTGCCCCCTCCGTCTCCCCCACTGCCTCCCCCGTCTCCCCCACTGCCCCCTCCGTCTCCCCCACTGCCTCCCCCGTCTCCCCCACTGCCCCCTCCGTCTCCCCCACTGCCTCCCCCGTCTCCCCCACTGCCCCCTCCGTCTCCCCCCACTGCCCCCTCCGTCTCCCCCACTGCCTCCCCCGTCTCCCCCACTGCCCCCTCCGTCTCCCCCACTGCCTCCCCCGTCTCCCCCACTGCCTCCCCCGTCTCCCCCACTGCCCCCTCCGTCTCCCCCACTGCCTCCCCCGTCTCCCCCCCACTGCCCCCGTTCTGGACCCCCTCCCGTTCCCAGGGATGCCTTCCCCGTTGTGGCCAGACTCGAGCGGTGCGCTGAACGGTGCGCTGAGCGGTGCGCAGAGTGGTGCCCTGACCTCCTCCAAGCAGTCGTCAGCCAGGCCGACTGGTTGACGAATTTAAAAAGCAGGTGTGTTTCACGACGTCCAAACAGGGCGCCATGACGTCGGGACTTCGGCCCATCCGGGCCGGTGAATAGCGGGGGGGCTCTCAGTGGCGATTCTGGTCGTGTCAGGGGCGGGAAGGAGGCATTTGTCGGGAAACGCGACTCCGACAATTTGCGGGGTTCGGAGAATAGCAGGAGGGCGTCGGAACAGCGTCGCCGTAAAAATTTCCGACGCCCGCTATTCTCCGACCCGTCGTGAGTCCGGAGAATCTCGCCCTGCATTTTCCCACGATAGAAAAAAAAATGGATAGATGCCATCTTTTAACAGCAGCCTACCAAGGCAGCAAACATTTGAATGAAGCACATTGTCTAAATTAGGCTCAAATAATATTGTCCCAACTGACTGACAAAAGTATAACAATCATTTTGAGGTAAAACCAGAAAAAACTGGAAAAGCTCAGCAGGTCTGGCAGCATCTATGGAGAGAGAAACAGAGTAAATGTTTTGGGTCTATGATGCTTCTTCAGAACAGAATAGAATTTACATAGAATTCACAGTGCAGAAAGAGGCCATTCAGCCCATCAAGTCTTCACCGGCCCTTGGAAAGAGCACCATGCTTAAGCCCACACCTGCACCCTATCCCTGTAACCCAGTAACCCCATCTAACTATTTTGGACCTTAAGGGCAATTTATCATGGCCAATCCACCTAACCTGCACCTCTTTGGACTGTGGGAGGAAACCAGAGCACCCGGAGGAAACCCACACAGACAGGGGGAGAACGTGCAGACTCCGCACGTGCAGTGACCCAAGGCAGGAATCGAACCAGTGACCCTGGCGCTGTGAAGCAACAGTGCTAACCACTGTGCTACCATGTCGTCCCTTTAATTTTATGACTCACATGTAGTCTGCAGAAGTTGCTTTCTGGTGAACCGTGAATAATTTTGAGGATTCTTTTTAAGTTAAATTCAAACGATCACTTGCTCAAACTCATTTTCAGAATATGCATTTTGCTGGTAGTGAGTCAGAGAAACTGTCGACCTGACTGTTCCATATTGCTGGAAGTCAGTCTTTCAGTCAGTTTTACTGAGTTACCGTGCTGTTGCTTTTGATCTTCAGATGATATTTGTAACCAAATGCCAACAAAGGGCGGGATCATTTTATGAGGATCTTTCTGTGATTGTTTGGTGAATTGATTGGTGAATCTTGAAGGAGGAAAAAATATCATAGATACATACATACATAGAAGATAGGAGCAGGAGGAGGCCTTTTGGCCCTTCGAGCCTGCTCCACCATTCATCACGATCGTGGCTGATCATCCAACTCAATAGCCTAATCCTGCTTTCTTTCCATAGCCTTTGATCCCATTCTCCCCAAGTGCTATATCCAGCCGCCTCTTTAATATATTCTAATTTTAGTATCAACTACTTCCTGTGGTAATGAATTCCACAGGTTCACCACTCTTTGGGTGAAGAAATATCTCCTCATCTCTGTCCGAAATGGTTTACCCTGAATCCTCAGATTGTGACCCCTGGTTCTGGACACACCCACCATTGGTAGCATCTTCCCTGAATCTACCCTGTCTAGGCCTGTTAGAATTTTATATGTCTCTATGAGACATATTCTTCTGAACTAATGAATTAATAAGGGGGAGAGTTAAGTTGCGGGAAATAAGGGGCTTGGAAAGAAGAGAAGCACCAGGGCCCATGATTTCCCTTCCTGGCTCTGCCCTCACCACCAACTGCATTTCCCTCCCTGGCAGCTGTCTGAGCCTGAACCAGGCTGTTATACTTGACCCCAAGGTGAGCTTCCTCAAACACATCTGCATCATTACTACGACTGTGGATTTCCACCTCCGTATCACCACCTGATTTCAACCTTGCCTCAGCTCATCTCCTGCTGTAACCTTCATCCATGCCTTTGTTACCTCTCGACTTGAGTATTTCAATGCGCTCCGAGTCAGCCTCCCACATTCTACCCTCCACAAGTTTGCAGTCATTCCAAATTCTACTGCCAATGTCCTAACTTGCAGTAAGTTCCATTCACACAACCTGATGATGGGTCATTGACCTGAAACGTTAACTCTTTTTCTTTCTTTACGGATTCTATCAGACCTACTGAACTCATCCAGCATGAGCTCTTTCCATTTCAGATTATCAGCATCTTTCGTATTTTGTTTTGTCATTAAAATTTTATTTAGCGTTGACACCGCATCAAACTGTGTGAGATCCACCTGTGGGAGATCAGTCGCAATAGCCTGCTGCTAAACCCAATATAAAACAGGATTAAAATTTAATAAAGCTTAAGTTTTACTTCAGCAAAGATTCCCCGTCTCTATTTGCTTTCAGTGATCCTAACAACCCAGCCAGATTGAAGCTAAGATTTGGAGCCATTATTCATCATTTGTATTTCGAATTTTGAATGAAGGTGTGAATGATTTTGATTGATTAAATTAACAGTGGCATGGAAATTAAAATATGCATACAGTAGGACTGGAGACATGTACAAACCTGTCAAATACTGACAGGTTACTTTTCAGTAGCTTGATTGCATTGATATTACATTAGTATTGGCGGGAATCCAGCTGATAGGAGTGTCAATGGAGAAACACTAGTGCCTCGAACACATCATGAACTGTCTTATGAGGCAATCTCACCCCATGTGATTGGTGCTAAACATCTATCAACATTAAGCATTGGTGTTGATGGATGCTGCTGTTTAGTTCTGTTATGCGTTGACTGCTACTGATCTATTTGTACAAACTGACATTGATTATGCAATCACGTCACACTCAGTACAAGCATGAGGATATTGGATACTATGGACTGGAAGTTCATACTTTGTGAAAGTGGCCACAAATTAAAATAAAATGCTGTGGATGCTGGAAATCTGAAATAAAAACTGAAAGTGCTGAAAGACCTCAGCAGGTCTGGCAACATCTGTGGGGAGAGAAACATTAAACATTCTGAGTCCAATACGACTCTTCTTCAGCAGTCAGGTTGGACTCGAGGTGTTAACTCTAGGGAGGGGTTTGCAACCATGTACACTGTCAGCGAGAATGGTGATGAGACCTCGCTGGTGAGATCTAATTTCCCAATTTTCCACGCCCTTCACTGGCGATGTAGCGCCCACAACGGGTAAGAACTTCAGGCTGGATTCTCCGATTTGGAGACTATGTCACCAATCCAGCATGGGAACGGTAACGGCCACTGATTCCCCGTTTTGTTGGGGGCTAGCATGCCGGCAGCGTAGAGCACCCGGCTCTTGCTGCCGATAGGGCCTGGAGAATTTCCAGGTTCGTGTCTGCGCATGCGCACGGTGACAGTCTGCAGCGGCTGCGCCGTGCTTCATGCGGATGCCGCTCACAGACCCGGCCTGCGAAATAATCCCCTCGTTCGGCCGGCTCGCAGGCCCCGGACCCCCCCAACAAAGTCGTCCAGCCCCGAATATGTCCACCGCTACCCGCAGACCGGCCCTCCCCAGACTGGGTCAGCGCTGGACTGAGTCCGCAGCCGTCACGCTGAGTTCCCAATGGGTGAGACCATGAGAGACCCATGCCATCGGGAACTCAGCCAGTCGTGGACAGAGCATTGAGGGGCGGGCCTCAGGCAGTGGCCTGAAGCCGTGGATATGTGGCGCAGCGTACTCTCCAAGTACGCTGCTTTGGAGGGGGCGGAGCATCGCCGAAGCGGCGCCACCCCAATTCTCTCAAGAATTTGGATTCTCCGGCCCGTAGCCATTTGCATACATTTTAATCTCATTACTGAGCTCCCTCACCACATGATTTCCCCCCCTCACTGAGGATTGAAGCCTCGCCAACATGATGTCACATCGGCGAGGTTTACAACAGCTATTTTAAGATTTTAATCAGTCAAAAGGACCCCCATCCCCCACCCCCCCCTCCCCCTCCCCCCCCGGGGGTGCAAAGGTATGTATGTACAGCGCCTGGGGAGAGGGACAACACCCTGACACTGCCCCTTGGCACAGGTTGCCACTTCCAGGTTGGTACAGGTTTGGAAAAACAAGGTTCAGTTGAGGTGATCCCCCAAGAGTGCAAGGGTAAGTATAGCCCCTGAAGAGTAAGGAACATGCCTGGACAGTTCTCTGGCACTGCCCCCTGGCATGGGTTGGCACTGTCAGGTTGACACTGCCAGATGCCAATCTGACAATGCCAACCAGTGACAGGGTAGTGCCAGAGGCTGATCCTCTGGGAGGCCTGATTGGGAGCAGTGTTTGCTTTATGTTTGTTGGGGATGGGAGTACATGATGCTGATGATGATGCTTAAGGAGGGGTCGGATTAGAGCTCCAAATACTATTGGAGGTGGTGGTGGGGGAGCCCCCGATGCTGATTGGGGTGGGGGGGGGGGGGGTTTCCCCATGTTTGTGGGGAGGGGCTGGGGATGGTTATTTTCTGTACTGATAGGTGTGCCCTTTTTAAAGGGTGTCCCAATCTCTTTGGGGCTGACCTCGTCTGCTCTAACAGGCCCCATCCTGCCACAATGATGGCGTCACCCACACCCCCTGGGCTGGGTTCTCCGTCAGAGGGATCCTCCGCTTCTCCAGCAGTGCACTCATGCCCGCAGATTTTCCGACAATGGGAAACCCCATTTGCCAGCTGCCAGAACGGAGGATCCCGCTGACGTTGGGGGTGCACCACACCAGAAAACAGGTGGGTTGAAGAATCCTGCCCCCTGGTGTTTTCAGAATTCTGGACTAAAAACCTGTCTGTGCAGCTGAAGAGCTAAAGGCCGGATTTCAGACAGAGCCTGACACTGGAAAATTCCACCCTTTGTTTCTCTCTCCACAAACTCTGTTAAGGTGACTGCAACTTAACATGTGGCAATGGACATTTAAACTGTGCACCGGATTTGATTATGTGGCCAATTTTTAAATAAACATGGACCTGAATAAGGTTACTTTGCAGCCGCCTATGTTGTTTCAATATGCCATTGTATAAAGGTGAACCAGCGTTTGAGGAATATGGGATTTGTAGATGGTTGGTCTCAAGATGCCATATTGAACAATGGAGACTATTTGAGCTCAGCTGGAACGGAGATAAGGATGTGATGTGTTGGGTAAGCTGAGTCTGCGAGGACTGCGTTTACTGCAGCAGTGAGAGAGACAGGCTTCCAACACTTGAAGAAATGCAACTCGATTTTATTGAACTCTTAACTATCATACATACTTTAACTGTGGGTTGACACTATGCTGACTTGACTGGAGACCTGAGGCTAACCTGACCAGACTATCTTACTACCATGGTTTATGTTCTAGTTGTTGCTCACGGGCTCTGACTGTCTCAGAGGCTGGATCCCAAGAGAGAGAGAGAGGGAAAACTAGTGCCCTCAGGCTTTATAGTGGTCGTGTCCTGTCTGGTGATTGGCTGCTGTGTTCTGTGTGCTCATTGGTCATCCTATGTGTCAATCACTGCCTGTCTGTGCACCATCATGTACTTGTGTGTATATTATGACATCACCCTACTTTTTTTAACTTTTGTTAAAAAATGTGTATAGGTCAATAAATAGTGAGTGTGTGTGTATGAGCCTGACTATATACAAAGTATGTGAACGTATTTACATGGGAAGATGTCTAGTGCAGATAGAGGGCAGACAACAAATTAGGAAGAAACAATATGTACAGATGTGTAAACGGATCACAAGGTAATGCAACATTCAGTCTATAAATTCAGTCTCTGTGGCGGGCGAAAAATTCTGGTTGACCGAACAAGCATTTGGCACTATTGAGTCGAAGGCCATCTTGTAGATCCTATGGAACACTTGTTTGAGGTGATCGATGTACTCCTGAGGAGTTGTGGACCAGACAATGATATAACCGACGTACACTCGCACCCCCTCGATGCCATCCATCATTTGCTCCATTATTCGGTGGAACACCTCCGAGGCAGGGATGATGCCAAAGGGCATCCGGTTATAGTACCGACCAAACGGGATGTTAAATGTGCACAGCTTTTGACGTGTCCAGCTGTATTTGCCAAAACCCCTTGGAGGCATCCAGCTTCCTGAAAAACCTGGCGTGAGCCATTTCGCTGGTGAACTCTTCTCATTTAGGTATAGGGTAGTGTTCCCTCATGATGTTACGGTTCAAATCTTTGGGGTCGATACAAATGCGAAGTTCCCCTGACGGTTTTTTGACACAAACCATGGAGCTAACCCAGTCCGTGGGTTCCATGACTTTAGAATGGCACCCTGGTCCTGGAGGTCTTGCAGCTGCTGCTTGAGGGGGTCCTTAAGGGGTGCTGGCACCTGACGCGGTGCATGAACCACAGGTGTGGCATTCGGCTTCAGCAGTATCTTGTATTCCATTTTTATAATTATGCCTTTAACATCACCTGTATCTAATCTCTGTGCGTGTGACATTGTGAGTGAGATGAATGATTCATGCATCGCATTCAAACATCTGGGGCAAATAACCTCCTCTTACTTTTAAAAATCACCAGAAAGCCAATTCCTAGAATCTATTTTAAAATAGGAAAAATTACTCTGACACTAAGGAAATATCCAAACACTTTACACATAAACATGCTGATTACGGACCAGAAGGCAGCACATATATTCTGACTGTAACAAGTGTAAAAATGTCACCAGCCATTCATTAGATTTCTATTTGCCCACAAACTTGATTTGAATTGACTTGATTTATTGTCACGTGTACCGAGGTACAGTGAAAAGTATTGTTCTGCGTACAGTCCAGACAGATCATTCCATACATGAAAACATAGAACACGATAAATACACAATGTAAATACATAGACAGAGTCATCGGATGAAGCATACGGAGTGTAGCACTACTCAGTAGAGAAGATGCGTGGAGAGATCAGTTCAGTCCATAAGAGAGTCATTCAGGAGTCTGGTAACAGCTGGGAAGAAACTGTTTTTGGACTTGTTAGTGCGTGTTCTCAGGCTTTAGTATCTCCTGCCCGATGGAAGAGGTTGGAAGAGAGGATAACCCGGGTGCAAGGGGTCTTTGATTATGTTGCCCACTTTCCCAAGGCAGCAGGAGGTGTAGACAGAGTCAATGGATGGGAGGCGGTTTTGCATGATGGACTGGACTGTGTTCATGACTCTTTGTAGTTTCTTATGGTCTTTGGCCATGCAGGTGCCATACCAGGCTGTGATGCAGCCAGAGAGGATGCTTTCTATGGAGAATCTGTAATAAGTTGTAAGAGTCAATGTGGACGTGCTGAATTTCCTTAGATTCGTGAGGAAGTATAGGCACTGCTGTGCTTTTTTGGTCGCTGCGTCGACGTGCAACCCCCCCCCCCCCCACCCCAATTCCCGGTCTTCCACATCTGATGCTGCCGGTCTTCCTCTTCCAAATGCAAGCTTCTGCAATCAAAGTTGTAGGTTATGTAGAAATAGACAGGCATTCTTATCACTCTCTCCATAAGGCTCGTGGCTGTTCCCTGGCTTCAATTATGGCTGCATCATTTACACAAAGTGGAATTGCACAGGGATGTGATCAGCTAGCCCTGCCACGCTCTTCAAAAAAGTCTTCTTTACTCCATCCAGTGCTCCTTCTCTTCCTTCCCCTCTTCCATCACAAGGCTACACATAGGGAATACCATACCTGTCTCTGAGATACTCTGTGTGAAGAGGGAGTGAGGAGGTTGAAATTCTGTTGGTAGTCACTAGCAGGCATCTGCAGCGGAGTGGCAAAGGAAAGCAGGGAAAAATGTTTTCCAGCTGCACTATTCAAAGTTCCTCGGCTTTTCAGGTTCAGAAGCTTCTTCTTGCCGCCCATACCCTGACAGCTGCTGCACTGTATAAATCTCAGTATAAGTTACCAAGAATGAATTAGGAATGTAAACTAGGAGACATGGAGTTGCTGCACCAGCAGCCTTCAAAGTGATATATGCAAACAACGTCAGGCAGCACACAACAGGTGTCTTTCAGCATGGGTCAAAACCATGAGAGCTCTTGGAAGTATCTTAATGGCAGAAATCAGTTGCAAACAATTTTTATCCAATTTTCTTGCCTGAAACAGTTCATGTAATGGCCGGAACAACTCGCACTGATTAAAAATAGAAATAGAAAATCGCTTATTGTCACAAGTAGGCTTCAATGAAGTTACTGTGAAAAGCCCCTAGTCGCCACATTCCAGCACCTGCTCGGGGAGGCTGGTACAGGGATTGAACCGTGCTGCTGGCCTGCCTTGGTCTGCTTTCAAAGCCAGCAATTTAGCCCAGTGTGCTAAATCAGCCCCTGATTACCAGACCTGATTTCCTCTTCAGAAAGCATAAAAAAAGCAAATTCACTAAAATAGAGACAGCAGAATCATTTTTTAAAAAGCTGTCATGGAGCAATAATAAGCCGAAGAGCTGGCAAACATTCTGCTTTCAGCCCATTATCTTATAGCGGAAGAAGAATTCAGAATCATCTGTCTCCTTATTCTTAATCTGTAATATCTATTGTTTTAATTGGATCATGTACAGTAGTTATTTTAAGACTATGTTAATACAAACTTGTGTTTTCACTTAAGACTACTAAATTTATTCTTTTCTAATCTTGCAGGTGTGTGCAATTGTCATTTTGACTGTCCCGGGAGGTTACATGCAAGATAGAACATAGAACATAGAACAGTACAGCACAGAACAGGCCCTTCGGCCCTCGATGTTGTGCCGAGCAATGATCACCCTACTTTAAACCCACGTAACCCGTATACCCGTAACCCAACAATCCCCCCATT
This sequence comes from Scyliorhinus canicula, assembly GCF_902713615.1. Classification (NCBI taxonomy): domain Eukaryota; kingdom Metazoa; phylum Chordata; class Chondrichthyes; order Carcharhiniformes; family Scyliorhinidae; genus Scyliorhinus; species Scyliorhinus canicula. The sequence goes on from NC_052150.1 coordinate 160,344,341, forward strand.
AACCTTACACTACGGGCAATTTAGCATGGCCAATCCACCTAACCCGCACATCTTTGGACTGTGGGAGGAAACCGGAGCACCCGGAGGAAACCCACGCACACACGGGGAGGACGTGCAGACTCCACACAGACAGTGACCCAGCCAGGAATCGAACCTGGGACCCTGGAGCTGTGAAGCATTGATGCTAACCACCATGCTACCGTGAGGCCCCATGGTGAAGATGGTGGGGAACGTATGCATCTGAATGCACAAGACATTATCTTTGAGTGGGACACTTTGGAAGTTGAAATTGGTTCCCAAGCATCTAATCTCTGGGAGCCATAGGCCTGAATTTTTGTTTTTAGAGTTGGGAGCGCAGAGTTGAGAAAATCCTTGGCTCCAGAAAGCCAGCTCAGAAGAAAGTTCCTCAGATGGTCCAATTTCTGTTCCAGGTGGCGGAATGGGTGTTCGCTGGAGTCAGACCCACCATTCCCAAACCAGTGCAAAGGCAGCCACGGGGGCTGTCCACAGGTGGGTTGTCTGAACAGCCAGCCTCGGTACTCCGGCACTTTATCACAGCTGTAAAACAGCCCTCACCTCTCACACTCTTCACTCACCACACACTCCCCATCCATGCCAACCCATGCCACCTCAATCTTTCACCTACTCTAATGGCCCACATACAGACCAACATGGATCTGAATATGGGTACTTCACAGCCACCTGTGAAGTTTACAGGTCTCATTATTTAAAGGTGAAGCAACATTTGAGGAGTATGGGACCTCAAGACTGTTGGCCTCTGATTGCCATATTGGATAAAGGAGAATACTGGAGTTCAGGTTGAGACAAAGATAAAAGTGTATGATCTTTACAAACTGCCATTATGTTGTGGTGGTCTGGACCCCAGGATTGTTAACCCTGCAGCCATGTGACTGAAACGAGCTTACAGGGACTGCAGTTTAAAATACCCTGAACAAAACAAACCGGAAATGTTTGGGCTCCATGGCTGTGAATGTCCAGACCCTGGTCGATACCAGTGCGTGCCTCCAGGACTGGCAACGCCAGGTGATGGTGGTGCCCCGGGTGCTGGATCAGCTCGCACTCCCATCCCATGGAGAGCCTCGGGGGCCACCGGGCACCCTGAGGGAGGAGGAGGTGCTGGGGCCCGTTCCCGCTCTCCCTGCAGGAGGGGTGCCGGAACGCCGCGCCACCTCAGACTCCCCCCCCCCCCCCCCCCCCACCGTCCCTGGTGCATCTAGTGGACAGCAGGCAGAACAGGGTGGCACCATGGCATCTGAATTGCCTGAGGTGCAGCCTGGCCCATCCAGGCCGGGCCGCCCCAGGAAACGGCCGCCAAAGGGGACCCTAGTCACAGGGCAGGAATCACAGGAGTCCACCTCCAGTTCTGCTGTACCGTCTGGGGAACACCTAGATGTAGTAATAGGGCCCGTAAGGCCAGAAAGGTAGACACTGATGAGTAAGTTGGCACGGGTGCAGGGCACAGAATAGTTAGATGGGCTAGGGCAAATGTACAGGACGTCTGTTATTAAACACATTACACACCTATGTGAGCTGCCTCTGTACTCTGTCCGATGCGGGCGGGGACTGCGTGCCAGTGTGAGAGGCGCTGCAATAGAAGTTGAGCTCCTGTGCATGTGACGTGAGGCCCCGCGCACACCCCCCCCCCCCCCCCCCCCCCCCCCCACCCCACGGTTCTCCCACGCCAACCCTCCCCCAGCCATACGCCAGGCCCATGGGATGCAGTGTCTGGGCCGTGTGTAGAGTTCACCCAGGTGGAGTGAACCCTGCACACGATGTGGCCATGAGTCAGACATTGTCGAACAATGTATGGCTCAGAGCTCATCGCACGGTGGGCTGTCATCATCCTCCATGTCTTGCACCAGACCCGCTTACACCATCAACCGTTTGCCCCATCCCGTTGTGCCGCAGGTGAATGTGTCATGGAGGGATTGTATGCATGCGGGTGATGTGGTGGTGTGGGAGGTGAGGGTGGTCGGTGGTGTGGGAGGTGAGGGTGGTCGGTGGTGGAGGAGGTGCTTAACGCTGCTGTCTGTGCCCATGCCCATCACTGCTCACCCCCACCATGGTCGCCGAAACGTGCAGCTCCTAGTGACATCCATGCCTGCTGGCCCAGCCGGCGGCACTGGGCAGCCTCCTGTTGCCATCCATCCCCCATGTAGCGTGCATCTGCTTCCCCCTCACTATCCCCCCCATCTGGAGAAGAGTTCCCCTCATCCTAACCCTCCTCCTCCTCCTCCAGCACATCGCCCCTCTGCTGGGCTTTCTTGTGCAGGACGCAGCAGACCAAGACGATGCGGCCGACCCTTTCCAGTGGGTACTGGAGGGCCCTTCAGTGCGGTCCAGGCACCTGAAGAGCATCTTCAGCAGCCCAAAGCACCTCTCGACCACACTCCTGGTCGCTGTATGGGCGTCATTGGAGTGGCGCTCCGCGTCGGTCTGTTGCATCCGGATTGGCATCATCAGCTACGATTGAAACGGATCACCCCGTTCTGCACATTCATTGAATATGTACCCATCCTGTTCAGGCACATGACCCTTTCCTCCCCATGGGCCGCATGGCGATGTGCACACCATCGATAGCCCCCTGCACCATGGGTATCCGGGCAACAGCGGTGAAACCCGCGGTGCGGGCATTCTGGTGGGAGTGGTCCACAGGGAACTGTATGTACCTGTCCGCGATATCGTACAGCGCGTCGGTGACGGCCCGGATGCACCTGCACGATGGCTGGGAGATGCCAGACAGGTCCCCACTCGGTGACTGGAATGACTCCATCGCGAAGACGTTGAGGGCGACCATCACCTTGACGGCCACTCATAGGGCATGTCCACACCTGGTCCAACGAGGTGCCAGGTGTGCCATCAGGTGGCAGATGTGGGCGATGGTCTCCTGGCTCAGCTGGAGTCTCATCCTGCACGCCCCGTCCGGGAGGTCCTCGAACAACATGCAGGGCCGGTAAACACGTTGTCGCATCGGATGCCTCTGTGGCCGTGGCACACCCTCGTCCTCCTCCTCCTCGTCATCCTCCTGCTGTGGCTCCCGCATGGCGTGGTGCTACTCCTGCGCCTCTCAGGTGTGTGGCCCTGCGGCTTGGGCAGCTTGCATGTGCCCCAATGCAGCCCGCTGTTCTACAGCAGGCTCCGCCACCTCCCTGTCACGCCTGTGCTCCAGCTCCCACTGGGCCTCATGCAGGGCAGCAACGCTGGAAGATGGCTAAACATTGTACTATCTGTAAGGGGTGGGAAAGACCCTGGGCGCGATTCTCCGCTGCCCACGACGGGTCGGAGAATAGCGGGAGGGCCATCCCGACAATTTTCATGCCCTCCCACTATTCTGCCCCCCCCCCCCACCCACGGCCGCCCCATGACACAAATCGCTGCTCGCCGTTTTTTACGGCGACCAGCGATTCTCCCCAGGTCAATGGGCCGAGTTCCCAGGCCTTTACGGCCGTTTTCACGAACGCGATCACACCTGCTCTCACCGTTCGTGAAAACGGCCGCAAAGTGCCATCCCGGACAACCATGGCACCGATTGGCACGGCCGCACCACGGCCGTGCCAAGGGTGACATGGGCCTGCAATCGGTGGGCACCGATTGCGGGCAGCGGGTCCGATAGCCGTGCACTATTTGTTCTTCCGCCGCCCAGCAGGATCAGTCCGCGGGGCAGCTGAGGGGCATGACGGCCCGCACATGCGCGGGTTTGACGCATCTGCGTGATGACGTCATCCGCGCATGCGCGGGTTGGAGCCGTCCAACCCGCGCATGCGCGGCTGACGTCATCGTGCGTGTCTGCCGCCGTGACGCTTGGCGCGCGGACTTAGCGATGGTCGCTAAGCCCGCGATGCCGTGCTTCACGGGGCCGCGCTGCTAGCCCCGCCCGGGAGGGAGAATCGGGTCCTGGGAGGGGGCGCGGAGGCTGCCGTGAAACACGGCCAGTTTCACGGCAGCTTTTACGACTCGCCGCATTTGCGGAGAATCGCGCCGGTTTCAGAATTGGTATTCACCCCTCCCAAACCAGGTGCCATGGGCTACATGGCCAATTCGGTTGCCAGCACGTGCCCCACCCCTGACCCCTTGGTGCCCTCAGACCTGTCGGCCGTCCCCTCTGCCAGGGCCACCGTCTGGTGGCAGTGCCCACACCAGGGGGCTCCCATGTGTGCCACCCTGGACATACCCGCTGCACGGTGCCGCCAGTTTGGTGGGGGGGTGGGGGGTGCGGGTGTCTGCCACATGTCAGGACTGCCAGGCCACCTGCGCCACGAAGCAAACGGGTTGGGTGGACAGCCACGTGTCCTCCGTCATGGGGTCTGGCCGTTGGATCCGCCCTGCCGTGACGGGCCGTGGCTGCCCGCACCCTTTGTCGCCCCCACTGCTCCTTCCCCACCCCCACCCCTGGATGTGTGGGCCCCCTCCCCCACCACCCCCGGATGTGTGCCCCCCAACACCCCCCGGATGTGTGGGTCAGCCCCCACCCCCACCCCCAGATTTGTGGGCTCCCTCCCCCAACACCCACGGATGTGTGGGCCCCACCAATTCCACCCCAGCAGCTTCCCCCACACCGCCAGCAGACACAGCCGTGCCCCTCCCCCTTCCGTGCTCCCCATCCTCAACACCGCCAATCCCCCCCCCACCAGCCCCTGCTCCACGCCGTCACCCACCTCCTCCCGCAGCATCAGCCAGCACGACTGGCTGACGCTGCTTTATACCATGGGTGAAATTCTCCGACCCCCAGCAGGGTCGGAGAATCGCCTGGGGGCGCCTAAAATCCCGCCCCCGCCGTGGCAGAGATTCTCCGCGTCGGTCTTTTGCACTGGGCTTCTGGTGCCAACCGCTCCGGCGCGGGGCTGGCCCCCAAAGGTGGGGAGAATTCCCCACCTTTGGGGAGGCGCGACCCCTGAGTGATTGGCGCCACTACTCCGGGACCCTCCGTCACGCCGGGTAGGGGAGAATGCCGCCCCATGTTAGAGCAGTGCCGGCATGACATTCGGCGGGACGTCGGCCCATCCGGCCCAGAGAATCCCAGCTCCAGCGGAGAATCACCGCTGCGACCATTTTTGGCAATTCTCCGAGCGGCCGGGCGCCCATTTTGCCACGCATTGGAGAATGACGTCCCGGCGTCGGAGCGGTGTTGCGCGATTCGTGCGGCGCCGCTGCGAATCTCCAACCCGGTGAGCGGTCGGAGAATTCCGCCCGAATGTATCTGAAACACCAAGAAACATCTGAAACAGCTGGACCACCATAGCTCAAAGTCCGAGTCTAATGCATTCAAAGTTTAATAGTTATTCCAGCTTCCAAGTCCACTTGAGAATGATTATTCATCGACACGACGCTTTGCAGCTTTCAATCTAACTAAAGTATCAACTCAACAAAGAAAGCAACAAGCCTGCACCAACATAGAGACTGAGGTATAAATTCCATTTTTATAATTATAGATTGAACATCATCTGTGTCTAATCTTTGCGCGCATGATAGTGCGAGTGAGACGAGTTAATGAGACACTGCGTTTAAAACATCTGGGGAAAGTGTGTGATAATAAATAACCTTCTTTATTTTTAAAATCACCGGAATGCTTGCTGCCCAAGGAATTTATCTTAAATGAGAAAAATCATTCCGAGGATAAACGTTTGCACAGATGACATACAAACATCGTGGCCAGAGTTTCCACTCCTATTCTATACCGGCGGATTTGGTGACGGTAGTGCAAAATCTCACCAGAGGCCCAAGTCACGTTTTACGTTGGCGGGAAGTCTCGACGTGATTCTCCCCGCATCCCTGCCTGTGATGTAACATCGATCCCGAATTTCAATGTTGAGAATGCCATTATAATAAATTTGACTCCCATTATCAGGCCTCTATGCTTGATCGTTAGATAATCCATCCACGTTGGCGTGAGGGCATGCTGGTGTGAAGTACAACTGGTCTTCACGTCATGGACCTGGGGGGTGGGGCTGACATTCCAGAGGAACTCAGGTAAGTGTATTGCCTAAGGGGAAGAGGGTCATGCTTGGACAGTGCCCAGAAACTGCCCCCTAGCACTGCCAAGGCATTGGCCCTATGCAGTGCCAGATACAGTCCCAGGGCAGTGCTCTGGCAGTACCAGGGACAGTGTGAAGGAGCAGGGCCAAGGGTAGTGACAGGGAGTGGTGCCCAGACAGTGCCAGGGGGATTGCATTGAAGAGAAGGTTGGGCGGACTCCCTTTTAACTTTTGTGCACTGAGACGGCCTTTACAAATGGCGCTCTGATCTTTAAACCAGATTTGCTGTCGCGGCAGAGAAAGCTGCCAATGGCTTCAAACAACTTCAATGCTGCTTTTCCCGCCCCCTGCATAAGGTCAAATTCCATTCCCTGATTATGGACTTGACGGTACCACACAAATTCTGTCAGCAACAATGCTCTCTTTTAACATTGTAAAGCTCAACGCATGTACACCACAGAGAGGATCTCTTACCAACATTATTTGAAGAGAAGTGGGCAGAATTTAATGGGTGGCAGTGTTTTCCACTCTGCCACATGAAAAGTCAACGAGAAGCTTACCCTTACCCTGTACAATTGCCCCAAACTCACTGAACGCATTGGTAAGTGTTCATTGGCTGGAGGTGGTCCATCTGGGATGAAGTCTGGCTTCCAAGTGCTACTGGGCATCTGACTGGTGCCAACTGTCTGGTCCTAAAAATACACCTTTCTTTTAATAGTACTGGCGGATTTTAAATAGTGTGACCAAGTTTCAATTGTAGGCCACCTGTAGCCAATCAATAGCATGCTGAATGCTGGCTGAACACAGTGGTTATGAACATTATTGTGAATATCTAGTTCATAATCCATGGGTGGGATTCTCCGTTCCTGAGACTAAGTATTGGTGCCGAGGTATAATTCATGGACTTGAACGACAGCAAAACTAATAACGCACCTAAACCGATTCAGTGACCGCTGAGGGGCTTGCACTGGCGCCATGTGGAACACAATCGGTCGCAATGAGAAATGGTGCCGGATTTGCCGGATTCATGATTGACATTCAGGAGGCTGACAAGCTTCAGCCGCATATTCACGCTTCACTCCCCACACACCCTTATCCCAGCCAACAAGATGGCACTGGTTGTGCTGGAGCACGCCCATCCTTCTGATGGGTCGATTTGGCCAGAGGGCACCTAGGGATGGCTTGGGGTACACCCTTATGACCCATGGCCCTAAGTTCACAGTGGGCAGTCGGCGGCATGCGCAGCTGCATGGCTGCCTGGCAGGTTGCGGCAACGGTGTTCCGGTCCCGTCCACCCCGACCCCACAGCCCACCTCCTGTCACCTGCCACTACTTCCCCGGCTCTGGCAAAAGCCCCTCGGTCAGTGACACAACCGTCAGCAAACTATGGTGATGTTGGACACTTTCTGTACCCCATCTCTCTCCCTCAGCAGCCACGGTGCCTGTTTCAGTATTTTTAAAAGCATAAGAGAACCTTGCCACTGGGAATTCTCCCCAGTGGAGCCGGAGAATCGTGGAGACCCCGGAGAATGCCAGGTCAGGCCTGCTAATGATATGCCAATGCGTTTACTGTACATGCGCATTGGAATGCATTGATGCCGCTGTCGAGCCACCAAAGAATTGCGATTTTGCGTTAAACCGGTGCCTTACACGATTTTGGCATCAAAACCGATTCACTAACCAATCACGTTTCCCGATTCTGCCGTCAACCGACTGAAAATCCTGCCCCATATGTTTCAAAATATAACTTCTAGTTTTAAGAATTAAAGTTTTGACTGCAGATAATTGGGAACATCTGGTCCAGAAATTGGTCAACGTATCAAGTGAATGTGCTATAAGTAAGCTTGGAGATAATTACAGTTAAAAACTAACCTATGTTTACCTTACAAGTTCAGTGGTAGATGCTTGAACAAGGAATGGCCCATCTCTGGGGCTTGTAAAGAGTTTGGTTTAATCGCACTTCACAATCCCTGGACACAGTTTTGGGGCTATTCATTTTAGGCTCCAATTGTCCTTTGAAGTCTTTGATGGAAATTAAAAGCAGCACCATCAGGGGATGGTTTAGCTCACTGGGCTAAATCGCTGGCTTTTAAAGCAGACTACGCAGGCCAGCAGCACGGTTCGATTCCCGTACCAGCCTCCCCGAACAGGCGCCGGAATGTGGCGACTAGGGGCTTTTCACAGTAACTTCATTGAAGCCTACTCATGACAATAAGCAATTTTCATTTAATCACAATTGTTTAATCTATACCCAATTAGTTCAAATTAAATGTACATCAATGTTTTTGAACAGGGCTATCAGGGTAACCCAGCCAAAGGATTTCTTGCTGTATTCAGGATGTTTGGTGGGAGGTGATGGTGTTCTGACACAGTAAATGTTTGTGATTTACAACACCAGATTGTCACACACCAGTGATTTGTTCCACACATCACTGTTGCCCATGGTATAAATCCTGCAGCGCAGGCAATATGAAATATTGCAGTGTAATTACTTTGGGACCCAGCAAGTATTCTTTATGCCACACATAACTCCTTAACAACTTCAGTAGAAGATTGGTCATTTTTCCCCATAATATTGTGTTCGGAACTAGAGACAGTGTTAAGTATATTTGTATTTGTGGATGTTAGGAACACCCACAAATTTAAGTTTCAATTATATTGTTTTACTTGTGCTTTAAGAAAAGTGAAACCTGGATCAGGTTTCATTTTAAGAGTTTTTTTTAGATGGAGCCCAAAGGTCTCCAGGGCCAGTTTGTATGCATGCATATTTAATAAAGTTTTACAATTCTTGAAGTGACAAGATGGGATACCAAGAGGTTATTCGTTAGAGAAGTTAAAACAAACACAAAAGGTGGAAGAACTGTGCTGTTGCCTAGTTACATGGAATCAGGAAATACCCACACAGAGACAGGGAGTGACAAAAAAGCAGTTTTAATTGATATTTTGAATTTAAACATAATACTGATGCTTTTACTGCTGCAAATCTTCCATTTCAAAATTCAGCTGGATTATAGGCCTCAATATTTTTTTTGTGTCTGTAATATTTGGTCAGGTAGGATTTTTTAATTATTATTTATTCTTGGATGTGATCTTACGTTGATAGCCATGGAGTAGGTGGCCGCACACATGGTGACTCTTACCCGAAGACGGACTTTAAGACCTTTTGTGCCCAATTCTCGGCATCGATAAAAAACTTCTAAACTGCAAGATCATGGCAACAGCCTTTCCACTGCAGCGGAGGGAGTCCAAAAATGGCAAACCAAAGAGTAAAGGGTACTCCTCAGATCAGAAGAATACACAAGGCCTTGTAAGAGCAAAAATGGTGGACAGCCCTCCACAGTGGTCGACAGAGCAGCTGAAGGAATTTATTTCAGCTGAATCTAAGAAATGTGATTGGCAGCCTCAGAGGACCTCGGGGGCGAGGAGCGGGGGGGGCTATGGAGCCTGTAAAAACAGCCTTCGAGCGAGTAGAGCAGAGTCTAGGGTCACAGAGGGCGATGATCCAGATAGTTGAAGAATCAATGGCTGATCACAAGGATTGGATTGCGTCTTTAGAGGCTGAGATGATAGATAGAGCTGATGATGGTAGAACTGAGTCCACAAAAATATCAGCCATGATCTTGTTGAATGGCAGAGCAGGCTAGAGGGTTCCGATGGCCTGCTCCTGCTCCTAGTTCGTATGTCCTTATAACGGCAGAGGTGCAGAAAAAGCTGCAGGAAAAAGCTGACGGCCTAGAAAATCGCACATGCAGGCTGAACTTAATTATCGTGGGTCTACCTGAAGGCACTGAAGGTACTACTGCTACAGAATTTGTGGCCAAAATATTTGTGACGCTTGTGGGGGAAGGAATCTTCGACCGCCCTCACGAAATGAATCGAGCTCGTTGATCACTGGGGAGAAAACCAAAAGCATGAGAATGGCCACGTGCAATTATCGTGGGGCTGCACCAATGCCTTGACAAGGAGAAGATGATGAAGTGTGCCAAGGAGACCCATAAATGTTCCTGGGAAGACCACCCAGTCGGTATCTTCCAGGACCTGGGAACAGAGTTGACCACAAGAAGGGTCTCGTGGAATGAGGACAGAATAGGCCCATCAAGAGGTCTCGAGTATTCACGCACTTAAAAAGTTTGAAAGCAGACACGGATTTATGCAAGAAACTCACCTGAAGATAAAAGTCCAAAAGAGGTTGAGGAAGGGATGGTCAGGACAAGTGTTCCACGCAGAGTTGGACTCGAAGATCAGAGGGACGGCAGTTCTTATTCACAAAAGGGTGGGGTTTTGGCGAGCAACAGGGGATTGATACATGATAGCAAGTGGGAGATTGGAAGGTACACCTCTGGTCTTGGTGAATGTTTATGCCCCCAATTGAGACAGCGCTGACTTTGTGAAGAAGCTAGTGGCTAAAGGTCTGCACTAGGATATGCATCGGTTGGTCATAGATGGAGATTTCAATACGGTGCTTGATCCTGTGGTCAATCGGTCATGTCCCAAGTCCCGGAAGGTGTCCGGAAAGCAAAAGAGCTATTGGGGTTCATGGGGAAGATGGGGGGGGGGGGGGGGGGGGGGGGGGGGGGGATGGGCACATGATGGTTTGTGCACCCGACAGCCAAAGAGGTCTCTTTTTTTTCACACGTATATCGGATGTACTCCCGTATTGAGGCCTGTGACAGGCCTCAGTGACAAAATTGGGAAGATAAAGCACTCATGGGGCAGGATGGTCACTGACCCAAGGAAGGTGAATGGAGTGTTCAAGGCCTTCTATTAAGGGCTTATACATGTTGGAACCTCTGGGAAGAAACTCGGGTATAAAGCAGTTTCTAGATGGCTTAAAGTTTCCGGTGATGGAGGAGTGGGAAAATATTAGGGTCGGGAGCCCATTTGGGCTGCAAGAGGTGATGGGAGGCATTAGGCTGATGCAATATGGGAAGACCTCAGGACCAGATGGATTCCCAGTGGAATTGTATAAAACGTTTGCCACATTATTGGGGCCACTTTTGGTTGAAACGTCCAACGACTCAATGAATAAGTGAGAGCTTCAATTCACATTAACACAGGCCTCGATTTCACTTATTTTAAAGAAAGTTAAAGATCCAGAGGACTTTGCGTCCTATCAACCAATTGTGCTTCTAAACGTGGTACCTAGGACTCGGAGGATATTTTTGGAGCAGGACAGGAGTTTGGGTAGGTTGGCACTACCAAATTATCATTGGGTAGTGAATGTGGAGACGGTTTGGAAGTGGGCTGTAGAGGAAGGATCGGTGTGAAGACAGATGGAGGAGGTTTCATGAACGGGGACTAGTCTGAGAGTACTGGGGCTGGTGGCCCTTCTATTCTTACTGGAGAAATACTCCACAAGTCCAATGGTGGTCGCCACATTGAGGATCTGGAACCAGCTCAGGCAACATGTTAAGATAGAGGGCCTGTCATTGTGGGCTCCGATCTGCAATAATCTCAGATTTATCCTCAACATCAAGGGGTTGAGGCAAGAGGGGATAGAGTGGTTTAGACAACTTCTTGTGGAAGGGAGATTTGCACAATTAGAGAAGCTTGTGGAGAAATTTCAGCTGCCAGGGGGGAATGGGTTCCAGTATCTACAGATCAAGGATTCTTTGAAAAAGAGTCGGCCATGTTTCTGCAGTTATCACCCCTTCACCAATTGTAAAGGTTGTGTCAGAGGATGAGATTGGAGAGGGCAAGGTTTCCGACATCTATGGATAGCTGATGGAAAGGGAGAAAGCCTCGTTGAAACAAATTAGGAGGAAATGGGAGGGGAAACTAGGTGGGACATTTGAAGGAGGGATTTGGAATGAGGCACTGAGGAGGATAAATTCAACATTCTCGTGCTCGAGGTTAAGTTTAATCCAATTTAAGGTGGTGCTGCACCTGACAAAGTTGTGCAGGAGTCGATTTTTTCCAGAGGTGGAGGATAAATGTGTGTGTTGCTTCAGTGGGCCAGCAGACCACACCCATATGTTTTAGTGCTGTCCGAAACACATGGTGTTTTGGGAATACTTTATGAGGACTATATCACAGATTATAGGGCTGAAATTAGCACCAAACCCATGGGTGGCGATATTCGGAGTTTCACAGGATCCGAGATTGCAGACGGGGGGAGAGGCCAGAGTGTTAGCCTTTGCCTCCCTGATACCCCGGAGGAGGGTCTTGTTTGGTTGGCGAGCTCCACTTAAGGCAGTAGGATGGGTGAGTGATTTGGCAGAATTCCTCCGTTTTGAAATGAAAAGGTTTTCCATGAGGGGATCAGAGGATGGTTTCCACTCGAGGTGGAGGCTGTTCATCTCCTTTAAGGATTGGCAAATGTCAGCAGGTGGGAAGGATTTTTAAAAATAATTATTTAAAGTACAGTTACAAAATGGGGCAGGTAGAATTTAAGCAGGGTGTTTTGTTGAGAAATACTTGTAAAAAGTTGATTATATTCTGTGTTTGTATATAATCTGAAAATATCTTGAATTAAACTATTTTTCAAAAAATATTTTTTTTTACTTGGATGTAGACATTGCAGTCAAGGCTGGAATTAATAATAATCATAATAATCTTTATTATTGTTACAAGTAGGGTTACATTAAAACTGCAACAAAGTTACTGTGAAAATCCCCTAGTCGCCATATTCCAGCGCCTGTTCAGGTACATGGAGGGAGAATTCAGAATGTCCAAATTACCTAACAGCATGTCTTTCAGGACTTGTGGGAGGAAACTGGAGCACCCGGAAGAAACCCACGCAGACATGGGGAGAATGTGCAGACTCCACACAGGCAGTGACCCAAGCAGGAATCGAACCTAGGACCGTGGAGCTGTGAGTGGTGACAGAAAGGTCTAAGACTCTCTAGCTGACAACGATTCCAGGCTGCTGAGAAATGAGTTCAATTAACTCATTTGTATTTCTCTAAAGATAAAGTAATAGTGAATTTAGAGTGAGTTTTCTGGATTTCAAGGGGGATACCTATGGTGGAAGGACTTCTAGTGAATGTTCAGAAGTCTACTGGAAGAGAAAGCTCTTTGCAATTGAATCAGCGCTACTTTGGATGTGGAAACAATTATTCTTCACTGGAGTGTTGGGTCTATAAACATTTTTCTGGGATAAAAGGGATAGTGTGCATTTGAACCATATTTGTCTTGGTGCCTGTTCAAATGTTTCCAACTATTTTGTTGTCTAGTGTAATATAGTTAATATTTCTTGTTTAATAAATATTTTATCATTTTAGTAAAAAGTGAGCAGTGGACTCCTGTGAATCTGTTCAGTAAATACTCTCCATCATTTTTCAAGCAGGGATCTGACTCGTCCAGTAATAATATCACTTGGGATCATAAGACAAGAAAGCCCAACAACGTCTCTACTTCCTACGGAAGCTAAAGAAATTTGGCATGTCTGCATCAACTCTCACAAACTTCTACAGATGTGCGATAGAGAGCATCCTATCCTGCTGCATCACAGCTTGGTATGGCAACTGCTCGGTCCAAGATCCTAAGAAACTGCAGACTGTGGTGTACTCAGCCCAATGCATCACACAAACTTGCCACCCACACATTGATTCTGTATACACCTCTCGCTGCCTCAGGAAGGGCAGACAGCATTACCAGAGACCCCTCCCACCCAGGCATTGTTCTTCCAGATCCTTCCATCAGGCAGAAGGTACAGAAGTCTGAAGACTCGCACATCCAGACATAGGAACAGCTTCTTCCCCACAGCTACAACACTCCTCAACAACTCCCCCTCAGACTGATCTGTTCCCTGTAAGAACACTATTCACGATGCCCTATGCTGCTCTTCCTCATGTATTTGCTTTTTTGACCCCTTGTTCCGCACTGTAACCAATCACTGTTTTGTCGATATACCATTTGTCAATGTTCTCTGTTGAATATTCTTGTGTCTACTATGTACGTACTGTGTACGTTCCTCGGCCGCAGAAAAATACTTTTCACTGTACTTCGGTACGTGTGACAATAAATCAAATCAAATCAAATCAAGAATTACAGCAGTACTTCCTCTTTTGTTGAATTTTGAGAATTTGGGAAAATTAGTTTAAACATAATGCTCGTCCTTTTACTGTTGTAAATCTCCCATTTCAAGATTCAGCTGTATTATAAGACCTCAAATTTTTTCCTCCTGCATTACCAGGTCAGGTAAGATTTTTTATTATTTTTTATTCTTGCATGTATACATTGCTGTCAAGTCCGGAATTTGATGCCTATCCACAGTTACCCTGAGCGAAATTCTCCGACCCCCCACAGGGTCAGAGAATCGCCCGGGACCGGTGAAAATCCCGCCCCCGCCGTGGCCCGAATTCTCCGCCACCTGGCAATTGGCGGGAGCGGGAATCGCGCCATGCCGATCGGCGAGCCCCCTGCGGCGATTCTCCGGCCACGATGGGCCCACATCCCGCCGCCGAGAAGCCTCTCCCACTGCCGTGGTTTACACCACCTCTGGTGGCGGCGGGATTGGCGGCGAGAGCGGGCCCCCGGGATCTTGGGGGGGGCGCGAGGCGATCGGACCCCGGGGGGGGTGCCCCCACGGTGGCCTGGCCTGCGATCGTGGCCCACTGATCGGCGGGCGGGCCTGTGCCGTGGGGGCACTCATTTTCTTCCACCGCCGCCGCGGCCTCCACCATGCCGGAGGCGGAAGAGAATCCCCCAGCGCGCATGCGCCAGTGGTGACGTCCGCAGCCGCTGACGCTCCGGCGCATGCGTGGAGTCACGCCGACCGGCGAAGGCCTTTCGGCCAGCCCCGACGCCGATCGGCAGCTGACGCACCGGCGCATGCGCGAACCGGCGAAGGCCTTTCAGCCAGCCCCGACGCTGGCCGGCGGGCGTCTAAGGCCGTTGGCACCGGTTTTGGCGCCAGTCAGCGTGGCGGAAACCACTCCGGCGTGGACCTAGCCCCAAAGGTGCGGAGACGCCGGAGTGGTTGGCGCCACACCGCTACGCCGGGACCCCTCGCCCCGCAGGGGAGGGGAGAATCCCGGCCCCTGTTTCTTGATGTCTGATATCATGTGATCCAATGCTATGTCATCTAACCTCCAAGAATAAATTCAATAAGTCCTACTCATTCATGGTGAAGGTGCTATTTAATGTAATGTACAACTGATCCTTTCCCTTACGCAGTGTGTACGAGTGCATCAATTCCAAAAAACGCACTGAAGTAGCTGTGAGGTTTCCTGAGTGGATCAGCTTGTAATTGTTGTTTGCTTAGCTCGAGGTTCTGTAAATCCTGATTTTTCTGCCTGCACAGGTTGTATTCTCGTGTCACAGTGGGTAGTGTCCCTGTCTCTGAGCCAGAAGCTCCGGGTCTGAGTCCCACCCCACGACTTGATGGCCAAGGAAGGTGCATTCATAACATCGTCAAACAGGTCGAGTGTCAACCTGCAAATCCTTCCAAACACGCCAATGTCTGCCAGTAAGACTGGGAGAGATCTTCTGGTCAGCCACGCTTGATGTGAAGTGCCATCCCTCAAGCTACAAGCCCCTGGTGACAGACTAATCACCCCCTCCGGGAATTTCTAGCTCTGGAAACAGACAAAAGTCTGCCTTAGTGCACCATTAGGGCTGGGAAGAGAATTGGAATTGGAGAGACTTGTATAGGGGCCTTTCACATGTCACTGGCTCTGACAAAATGTTAATGATAATTTAACTGTCACCTATCTGTTCCAATTATTCTGCTTCCATGCCCCTTCTGGTGGCTGCGCCCTTATGTTGAGCACTGATCTGCAAGATGAGTCATTTTCACCTATCCCACCTGTGTGGGCTCAGGTGTTGTTTCATGTCCAGCCTAATTGTATACACCAATGAATGAATGGAACATCATATGGACAGTCGAATCTGAAACTGTACCATTCCTGCTGGGCAGAGTAGGTTAAATCACCCTCAAGATATTGGGATTCCCCCATTCACATGAAGTGAACTTGCTCTGCATTGTTAAGTAAGCATATTATCTTGGTTGCAATGTCGGAGGAAGGACTTCCACACAAGTATATATAACATGTAAATTTAAAGCACAAATATAGCCAAAGTCTGTTTCCAAATTCATTAAAGCTGTTTATTTTCCTGTCATTGGAGCATGGACCTCAACATCTTGATATAATTACTGGAATCATTTCTGATAGATGCTCCAGTGGTGCTCACCATCTGTGCTTCTGAGGACTCCCCTGCTGTTACCATTGATGCTGCATGCTTCTGAATGGGGGTAGAACCCACAAGTAAAGTGACTGCAGATTGTTGCGTGATCTGTAAGGAACCAAGTGCTGATGTATCCATTCACATTTGTCAAATATCCTCCATTTCACAGATGCTGGGAACATTAGCAGATCAGCAGCATCTGTGAAAAGAGGAAGACCATTAGCAGTTTAGCTCCTTCAGCCTACATTAGAACTGAAAGATGTTAAAGATTAACAACTTTGAAACAAGTGTGTTTATGTTCAACAGCAGCAACCCACTCTTCAGCCCGGCCACACTGACCCTTCCTTTCCTTTTCTCGTTCACCAAAACCCTTGGATTTGTCTATCCAAGTTGGTGTCTGCAAATAATCAGGACAATCCTGAGTGCTAATGAAAGGGGCCACCTGGCTGTTAGAAGGAGAAAAGGAACATGATCAGTACGTATGCAGAGTTATTGCTGCAGTGATATTTCACTAGGCGGGTGCAGGAGCAAATCAGGCGCATGCCTACAACAATAAGAGATGTGATTAAGGGGACTCAAACCTCAATGGACCAGAATTTCACATTGCATACGCGGTTTTAAGCTCTTTGGATGGGCAACACAGGAATTTAACCATTTTTATGTGGGGAGCAGGGGGGGGGGGGGGGGGGGGGGGGGGCATTAATGGCCCCTGCTGAAAATGCTGGCTGAGGAGTTAGGCGTTTGTCGGGCTGCGGTGAGATGGTGTTCTGGAGTGTTGATATAATGTTTTCTGTGTTGAATACATTGGTGTGCAGCTCAAATTACATTCCTGGGGTGAAGTTCTTCCCTACCCGGCGGGGCGGGGGGCCCCGGCGTAGCGGAGCGGCGCCAACCACTCCAGCGTCGAGCCTCCCCGAAAGGTCTGGAATTCTCCGCACCCTTAGGGGCTAGGCCCGTGCCGGAGTGGCTCCCGCTCCGCCGACTGGCGGCAACAGCCTTTGGCGCCACGCCGATCGGCGTTGGGGCTGACCGAAAGGCCTTCGCCAGTCGGCGTGAGTCCACGCATGCGCCGGTGCATCAGCGGCCGCTGGCACCACCACCACCGGCACATGCACGGTGGTGGGGGTCTCTTCCGCCTCCGGCATGGTGGAGGCCGTGGTGGCGGCGGAAGAAAAAGAGTGCCCCCACGGCACAGGCCTGCCCGCCGATCGATGGGACCCGATCGCAGGCCAGGCCACTGTGGGCGCATCCCCCGGGGTCCGATCGCCCCGCGCCCCCCCCCCCCAGGACCCCGGGGCCCGCTCGCGCCGCCTACTCCCACCGGCACAGAGGTCGTTTAAACCATGTCTGCGGGAGAGGCCTGACAGCGGCGGGACTTCAGCCCATCGCGGGCTGGAGAATCGCCGCAGGGGGGGCCTGCCGACTGGTGTGGTGCGATTCCCGCCCCCGCCGATTCCCGGGTGGCGGAGAATTCCGGCCATGGTGGGGGCGGGATTTACGGCGGCCCCGGGCAGTTCCCCGACCCTGCGGGGGGTCGGAGAATTCCGCCCCTGATATCAGACACTGGCTGATGGATTCTCCTCCGTCCCTGTGGCTAAGTACCCGCTCAAAAGGAGAATCCGCGGAAGGTTTACATTTTTTAAAAATCGCCGTGAACCCCTCATCGATTCCGGGACCGGTGAGGGGCTAGCACCGGCACTTTCTGAAACTCCCACTCCCGCAATGAAAACAGCCGGAGAATGGCCGGGGAATGGCGTCCTCCCGGGCCACGCATGCGCATGGCTCACAACCTGCAGCTGTCGCACTGTACAACATGGCACCAGCTGTGCACGGACCAAACCTGCCACCTGCGACCCCACAACCAACTCCCTGGACCCCCCGTGGCCTTTCCCCAATAGTCCCCCCAGCCCTTCCAGAAGTCCCTCCGGCCAGCGCATGGATCCCTGCCGAGTGTGGCGCTGCTGGACACAGTCCGCAGGCGCGAAGCTGGGTTCACGATTTGTGTGACCATCGTTGGCGGAGCATTGCGGAGTGGTTGAGGAGACGCCAATGGTATTACGAATTTACACGGCACGATGCCGCTATTTTGGAGGGGTTGAAGAACTGCAAACCGCCGTCAAACCGGCGCTGGCCCTGATTCCGGTGTCGGAATCGATTCTCCGCCCGATCGCCGATTACGATTTTGGCGTCAGGCAATGGAGAATCCCACCCTGGATGCTTGGACCCCTCTGTCACGCTTTGTGCATGGTTGAACCCCAATAGCCAAACTGCTGCTGGATATTGTGTATTCAGCAGGGAACACCTTCTCCGAGGAGGAGGAGAGGGTAGAAAGATTGATGAAGCCTCGTAGCTGCAAGCATCCTCCTCAGGCAGAGGTCCAAGCACAGGATAATCGGGACCAGCAGACAGGGCAGAGAGACCATCCCTGCAGAAAATGCCACCCAGTCGCCAGGGTATACACACTGCGCTAAAACTACCTTGACATGACCGAAGTCCAGTGCTGCAGGAGGCTCTGGCTTTCAAGGGAAGACGTGATGAACATCTGTCAAATAATTGGGCCTGAGATAGTCTCCAATTGTGTGGGGAGGACACCCATTGCCTGTGGCTTTGAAGGTCAGATAGCAGTAAATTGCTATGCCTCCGGATCATTCCAGGGCACTGTGGGTGATCTCTGTGAGGTCTCACAGTCCATCCAACACAGCTGTGTCAAGCTGGTCTCTGACGCACTGCTCAGGCATGTGAGCAGATTCACTCGGTTCAGGATGTGGTGATATGTGTCATAATATATACCAGTATATCATGGTGCAGACACACACACTGATGGACACACAGTAGGACCAATCAACACGCACAACACTGCAGCCAATCACCAGTTAGAGCACACTCATTATAAAGACAGAGGGCATCAGTTTTCCCTCTCATTCGGGATCCAGCCTCTCAGAAGGACAGAGCTTACAGCTTACAGCACAGATCTTCACCAAGTGCGAAGTGCATAGACTGGTTAGGATAGGCATAGGTCTTTAGTTTAATCTAACATCATGTTAACCCACAGTGAAAGTATGTTCAATAGTTTCTAGCTTAATAAAATAGTGTTGTACTATTTTAAGTGTTGGTGGCCTGTATGTGTTCCACGGATCCAGAGCACCCAACACATCAATATGCATCACTCTGGATACACAAGGGGTTAATGTAAATACATGTAGACTAGACAGACACTAGAGGGAGCACCAGAGACATGACACACAGACACTCAACCAATAGGTCAGTAAGATAGGACATGACCAATGGGCATTCACGATACACACAGAGGTGACACTACCACAGGGGGGCATTACACCAACCCATATATAAAGGACACAGCACACATGATCTCCCTCTTTCCAGTGGAGACACTCAGTGAGTACAGACAGGGTTGATTGAACATCACACCCACCACGTGGATTGTAGCAGACTGGTTTGTCAGTCTGAGTAGCTATAGAAGGATCAACAATAGAGGCGAATCCGAGTAGGAGAATTGTTAATAGTTTAATAAACGTTTTAAAGCTATCTCTACATCTGAACCTTCCTTTGTCAGAGTGAACATCAAGGAAGCAGCTTATGCTACGCCAAGAGCAAAACAAGACACAGGACAGACCGGTCAGCTAGGTTGAACGGGTGAGAGGTTTTGCAGTCATTTCAGGGTTCCCCGTATCCAGGGTGTCATTTGATGTACCCATGTGCCCATCAAGGCACCAGCTGGCCATCCAAGAGCCTTTGTGAAAATGCAGAGGTGTCACTTGATGAATGTTCAGATTTTGTGTGATCACAAATCCCAGATTCTGCAGATATCTGCAAGGTACACAGGCAGCTCGCCCAATGCAAACATTCTTCGTCACTCGCAGGCGCCCAGGCTCTTTGCTGCTGCAGCTCATCTAGACGGGTAGTTGATTGGCGACAAAGGTACCCGCTGAAAAGGGGTGATGCATTTCAGGCAACCAAGGACAGGCACTGAGGAAAGATACAACCACTGCCATATATCTATGAGGGCAATGGTGGAGAGAACGATTGGGCTGCTGAAGTTAAGGTTCGTATACTGATCAGGGGGCGCTCTGCACTACTCGTCCGAGCGAGTGGCGCTCATTGTGCTAGTCTGCTACACTCTTCACAATCTCACTCTCTCCAGGTGGAGAGCCTCTTGAACAGGGGGATGGTGATGCACCAGTTCCTGTTTCAGATGTGGACACCGACGTGACTCAGTTGCTGATGACGGACAGCTGCCGTGGGCTCCTGCTGCTGCCTTTGCTCTCACAGGAATATGGAGGCCGTTTTTGAAGTTAGCAGTGGGCCGCCATTGGACATGGAACCCGCCACGCCCTTGCCTGGCGGTCCCACAATTCGCAGTGACAGCCAGCGTAATATTTCGAGTTTGAACTGGACTCAGGCAGGATCGGGATTCACGACCACATCCTGTTCTGCCTGCCGAGAGCACACATCAAGGTTAAAATTCTATCCTTTCTTTTTGTTTTTATACTCTATGCCTCTGTTTATAAAGCCCATAAGGCTTTTAACCACTTTCCCAACCTCTCCTGTTACCTTCAGTGATTTGTGTCCATATATTCTGGGTCTCTCTATACCTGCACTCCTTTAGAATTGTACCATTTATTTTATGTTGCCTCTTTTCGTTCTTCACTTCACACTTTTCTACATTAAATTTCATTTGCCATTTGGTCACACATTCACCAGCCTGTCTCTGCACTCATGAAGTCCTTCACTATCCTCTTCAAAGTTTACAATATTTCCAAATTGTATGTCATCTACAACCTTTGAAATTGTGTCCTGCACACCCAAGTCTATGGGCTCAATTTTCCGGCCTCGCTGCGCTGTCGCTCGAGCATAATGAGGCTGGTGAATAGCGGGAATAGCGGTAAATGAGAACTGCGCCGTGCGCCAAACTGTTTGCGATGCAGCCTGACCACACACTTAGGCAAAATCGAGATTCCACCCTAGCGAGGCGAAAAACCAATTATCGCTACTTAAGCCCTATTTCCATACAATTAACAGGAGCCACCCCACATCCAACGGTCTCCCCTGATTCAGTGGCCTCCCCAGCAAATGGTCAAGCTAGCACTGATTAGAGCTCCTTTTGAAAAACATGAACCTGGCGGATGGGCTGCTGCAGGAGCCAAGGAGGTGAGCAGCCATCTTTTCTCACAGGCAATGAGCCCGACAGCACTGGGTTTTCTGCCCCTGTGCTCAGGGGGCAGGGGGGGTTAACCTTAGCTGGGGGTGGAGGACCCACCACAGGGGTGACCGCCAATAGTGGGGGAGGCGGGGTGTGTCCTTGCAGGGCAGTGGGGTGGGGGAGGACAAAGTGTGCGGGTCCGCCATGCCAACCCCTGGACTGTTTGTTCCCATAGCGGGGACAACTCTAGCCCGTGCCTGTCTGTCTGCCCCACCGAATACAAACCCATAACTTCCATTGACCACGGAGGGCTCTTGCCGTGCAGCTGAAGGCTATGGTTAATAGGAACTGGTTAAGTGCGCACTTCACATTTCCCGAGTGGAACCTGTGTTTGGGCGGGTCATGTAGCATATGGGGCTCATTGCCTAGCATCCCAATCACTGTACATGGACACTGTGCTTGAACACTGCGGGAGGCAGCATCAAAGACACAGCGGGCAACCTTTGATCACCCAGGGATGGGCCCCACCCATGGGCACATGTCCGCAGCCAAGTATGCATGGGTAGGCCGTGTTGGGTGGTGGGTGGAGGCCAGGCTGGGGGGGATGGGGCATGGGATTAGTGCTCAGCCTGAATCACAAAACAAAGAGCCAGAGGCATTATACTGGTTGTGGTGAGGGTATTTTGATGTTCCTCATCCAAGTGTACACCACTGCCCCTATCCCGATTGTCCCGCCCCACTATCCCCACCCTCACCCCCCAAACTCCCCCAACATGCACTCTACTCCTTACTCTCCCACATACCCTTGCCTGCCACCCCCCCCCCCCCCCCCCCCCCCCATCCACCATGTGCTTGGCCTTTCATGCTCTACCACTACGTCTTATTATATCTCCAGGATGCACATCAAAGATGGAGGCAGCCAACTGCTTACCACATCCCGTAGCCTTCGATGACCCTGGTGGGTGTCCTCTTGAGGCTCTGACGCTGGAGTGCCCCGACATACTTGGCAGCGGCACATGCTCACAGCCATGCCGCCCTCTTCTAGGTGCAGGCTGCAAGATGCGGCCTCATCAGAGGGGTGGAATCCGGGGGGAGTTCTTGGCCACCGTCGGCAATCCATAGGATAGGTCTGGATTGCCACCTAATGCCTCTCCTCCCAGTCGATGCCCAAAGGGCCCTGGGGTTCACCTCAGGATGGAGGGCCAGTTGGTTCAAACCCGGATGCCCCTGCATCATCTGGCTGTGCCAGCTCTGGTGGCACCCCAATGTCTACACCATGGTGTTAACATCTTCTGCCGTACCTCGGCAATGCCCACCTGCGACTGAGACAAGCTCCACAGCACCTCCTCCGAGGTGGTCTCATGGGAGGCAGGAGATGGGGGTCACAGCGGATGGGCCGGCACGGTCGGCTGGATGACCTGCGGGGGAATGAACACCTGGTCAGTGGGAAGGATGGATCAGTCTGCATGGCATTAACAACTGGCATTGGCATGGCATTGCATTGGCATGGCAGTCCATCAGGTTTGAACAGTAGATCCTTACCGCTGCGCCGTGCGCCGACCTCCGCATTGGTGACAGCTCTGTCCTCGGCCATCACTGTAACCTCCAGGGCCCATTCCTCGAAGGTTGTGAGGATTCTTATGTCCGGCGCCCCTCCGCTCGGTCTGGGTCTCTCCCAACGATTGTGGGAACACTTCTCCTGTGGAGACACAGAGAGGGCAACTTTAGCCACACGTGTGGTTCACATTGATGGGGCCGGACTGTGAAGGGAGTGTTGGGTAGTGTGAAGGGAGGGAAGTGTGACGGGGGGGATTGGTGTGAAGGGAAGGGAGTGGAGGGTGGGATGAGCAAGCAGATGGAGGGTTTGGGGCATCATGGGGGATGTCAACTGTATTGTGCTGCCCGGTATAGGTCATTAACATTCTTGCGACACTGAGGCCAGTCCTCCTGGTCACGCTGCACGAGCTGATTGCCACTGCCACTTCGTCCCAGGCGGCACTGGCTACCCTGTGGCTCATCTTCCGAGACCCTTAGCAGAACAAGACATCCCTCCTGGCTTCCATTACGTCCCGGAGCCGCCCCAGGTCCGCGTCTCCAAACCTTGGAGCCAGTTGTCTCGGTGCCATGGCTGTGAGCTGAGTGCTTTTTTTTCATAATCTTTATTGTCACAAGTAGGCTTGCATTAACACTGCAATGAAGTTATTGTGAAAAGCCCCTAGTCGCCACACTCCGGCGCCTGTTCGGGTACAT
Source organism: Scyliorhinus canicula (assembly GCF_902713615.1). Classification (NCBI taxonomy): domain Eukaryota; kingdom Metazoa; phylum Chordata; class Chondrichthyes; order Carcharhiniformes; family Scyliorhinidae; genus Scyliorhinus; species Scyliorhinus canicula. Next base: position 160,367,876 of record NC_052150.1, read on the forward strand.
GGAAGGAGAATTCAGAATGTCCAGTTCACCTGTCAGCACGTCTTTCAGGACTTGTGGGAGGAAACCGGAGCACCCGGAGGAAACCCACGCAGACACAGGGAGAATGTGCAGACTCCGCAGACAGTGACCCAAGCCGGGAATCGAACCTGGGATCCTGGCGCTGTGAAGCAACAGTGCTAACCATGCTGTTGGTTCTGCAAATGCTTTTAAGTGCAGCCCAGCATGTTAGTGGACGGGCTGGCGAGCGTAGTCCTGGCGAATCGGCTGGCGAGCCTTCATTTGCGATGTGAAGCCCGTGGGTCTCATTAAGTGGACCAATTAATGTTGAATAGCGTTGCCGGCCTGCGCTGGGAAGCTCGCAGTAGTACCCGCCCGCTTCCACACTTAGAATTCTTTCCAGACAATCATGCTCTGTGTCAATAATTTATTTTTTAAAAAATTTAGAGTGCCCAATTATCTTTTTTCCCAATTAAGGGGCAATTTAGTGTGGCCAATCCACTTACTCTGCACATCTTTGGATTGTGGGGGAGAAAATGCAAACTCCACACAGTCAGTGACCCGGGGCTGGGATCGAATCCAGGCCCTCAGCACCGTAGGCAGCAGTGTTAACCACTGGGCCACCATGCTGGCCTCTCTGTGTTATTAATATATATCAAGAAAAGCAGTGGCCCACTTCCACCAGCCTCTTGGGAATCTCACTGTGTTATGACTTCCATTTTCATTTGATGCATCACACGTTTGATCCTGACCATTTTGATGAAAAACAGCGTTCTTTGCAAAGAGGTAATGGCTGAAATTAGTGTATATTAAATGTTATAGACAGCAAAACAGTGCATCCCTTTGTGGAGCGGAATTGTTAAAAAGGGTGGGCAACTATTCAAAAAAGGTCAATGTAAAAGATGGTGGAGAAAGGCAAGGTGAAGGGGAACTCAGTGGATAGAAAGCTGGCACGGGTGCAAAGGAGAGAACTGCCTCTTTGTGCAAGATTTATCATCATAACATTCCCCATATGGCCAACTTCCAGATAAGGATCTCTTCATTATTCACTATTATCCTTTTTGTTCACTTTTTCACTTCAACTCAGCCAGCTTTTTGTGGTTAGAGGCATGTTTGTGAATATGTGCCGAACCCCAAAGACTCCACCTGCGTTTGGTGTGTGACCCTGAATTCACATCTGCTTGTACAAAGTGCATACGCCCCACAGTTAGAAGTACACTTGACATGTCCTCACACCTCTGCCATTAGCTACAGATCCTTATTTTGCACTCTCCCATCACTTTCATCAGTCATTGCACAGCAACTACAGGACAGATTCAGCATGCTCTAGTTACAGCAGTTAAATGGCTATTTCGCCTTGTTCAACAGCATAGTTGCAGGTGCTCTATGGTTGCCCACTTAGTTGTTCATTCCTTTTAGCACCTTGCAACAAACTCAATGATGTAGATATAAGAACATAAGAACTAGGAGCAGGAGTAGGCCATCTGGCCCCTCGAGCCTGCTCCGCCATTCAATTAGATCATGGCTGATCTTTTGTGGACTCAGCTCCACTTTCCGGCCCGGGACACAGATATGAGGGACAGGAACCTCAGTCAGTAGGCACTTGGCATGCTGAAACAATAAGGCATACTACACAATACAGTTTGGAGGGATTTGACAGAATGGTAGTGAGTTGGAGTGGAGCTCTTTGCATATAAGATACTGTTAAGAAGAGACCCATCAAAACCACACATTTTTGAGCTAAGATGAAAGTAATTGAACCTCATCCTGATGCACAGCTGGATCGGGCAGAGGGTTTGGAAAATGCAGGGGGAAAAAATAATATTTAACCATCCAGCCAGAAAACTTATCAAGGGAGGACTGCAGCATCTGTAAGCTCTCGCACAGACGGAAAAATCTGTGAACCATCTGCTTGGCCTGAACATTCTAGAAAGGTGAAAAAGGCTACCAAGGCGTCTGGTTTGTGTCTTCCTTTTTCTGTGATGTTTGTCTACTGTGCTTTTACTGAAATGAACTTTAGTGGGTACATTTCTCACCATGTGTCATTCATACATACACATGTTGATATGAATAAGCGTCCCATCATTCTAAACGATTGCAGTAATCTCTTGGATATATAATAATTTGCCTAATGGCTGAACAATCCTCGAAACCTACCCCCACCACGTGACTGCATTAAGGCTGAAAATCTTTCAACACTACTGTTACATCCACAGACAGAGAATTTCAGTTAACAGAAGATAACCAGAAATACTTTGACCTCTGCTGGTAGGAATCTGGTGTTCCTCAGGGAATGCCCTGCAGTGGGCCGAGTCTGGCATCCGACTCCACTCCAAAGTCGGAAGTTAGGATGCCCAAGGGCCTGCGCACTTCCTTTGCTACTTTGCCTCATAGCACTTTGGGTTTACCTGCATCACACTGATTGCAACAATGAGGACAGCTCATCACCACCTTCTCAAGAGTAGTTAGGGATGAGTCGGCATGCTGGAGAGATCTTGCGGTGCAGTGGGTAGCGTTACTGCCTCTGCGTCAGATGTTCCAGGCTCAAATCCCACCCCAGGACAATGGCCAAGAAAGGTATATACATAACGCGGCTTTTGTGAGGGCCATGGAGAATCCAGCACGTGATTGTAGAGTCAAGCAGAAATAACTCCATTTACAAGAATATGTACACAGGGCCAGTAGTTCACTACTGGTTCCCTCTCTAGCTGGTACCACACTGGACAGCTCTATTTAAACAGCTGTACTGCTAATTGTTACGTTTTAGTGCATTGCAATGATTGAGTCAGAACACCAATGAACATCTAGTTTGTGACTAGTTAAGATTTATTAAATTACAATAACGTGGGTAGAAAACTAATACTTCTCACGAACTGTAAACTGTTAACTAGAATACGAGAGCTAATACAAAACACGACTATCCACGATGACTCCTCGAGATTGCAGTGTCACATTGTGTAGTTCTACTGCCACCTGCTGGTTGGAGGTCTGGCATATTAAAATAGAGAATTGCTTATGCTAATTATTATATCCCCTTTCCTTTAGATTTGAACCAAAATATTCTGTACATCATTTCAACCAATTGTCAGACATACAATGAGTATGGAGTTTGCACATTCTCCCCGTGTCTGCGTCGGGTTCGCCCCCCCAACCCAAAAATGTGCAGAGTAGGTGGATTGGCCATGCTAAATTGCCCCTTAATTGGAAAAAATTATTGGGTAATCTAAATTTATAAGAAAAAAAATACATACAATGAGTGTCCACTACAGAGTCAGTCTGTCAAATTGATCTTCAAAGCTTTTGTTGATCCTCCCAATCTGCTTCACATTCTAGTGGCTCTGAAAATACCATGACAGGTCAACCAGATCTCAACAACCTTTAGAGCACAATGATATTGTGAGGGTGGAGGATCCTGATGGCTGGTCAAAATGTGCAAAAGTGATACAGAAGATAGGTCCGAGATCCTACACAGTCATCACAGAGCAGATCTGAAGATGCCTCTGTTGGACCTGCATTACTCTGCACCTTCAGGTTATACACATGATTCTAGTTCAGTTTGCATTAGTTCGGATGGACAGAAGCTTTCACACAAACCATCTGCTGACAGTGAAGTAACAGATTACTGAATTTTTAACAAAGCTCTTCTGTTTCTCCTAAGTACCTGTCCTTGCTCTGTATACCCTGCTTGATGCAATCAAACGTCTTCTGTCCAACCGCGATATCACTGCACCAGTATCCAACTCCATATCAATCAGGTGACCATTTATCCATATCGTAACCTTAATGGGGGCCACTACACAATGCAGTTTCAGGCAGTCGTCCTCCATCGCCTCATCCTCAGATGCATCATCCTTGGGTTCATCCAAATGGAAATACAGGCCCTGGGTTGGCCTAGCTTCTGCCGGAGTGACTGACTTTCTGACCCGGCCACGACCGGCGTCCGCGCTGGGGTGGGCGCCCCCAAGTCCTACACTGACATGGTTCCACATCCATGGGCTCTGGAGAAGGTTCTCTTCGGAAAGGAACCCCCGTTGGCCACCACTGTGGGCCCTTACGGTGCCCTTCCCAAGGCACGGCAGGGATACAGGGAGGCTATTCAGATGGAAAGAGGCACGGCAAGGGTACAGGGAGGCCATTCAGATGGAAAGGGTACGCCCCAGGGTGTGCACCTCCAATCCCTGTAACTCCTGCACCCTGTTCTGCGCTTTCTCAGGACAACGCTATCTGGATGACCTGTTGAAAAGTCAATGTCAACTCGGCTAATAGTTTCCTTTGGGTGCCCACATTGTTGATAGCACCAAACAGCCGGTCTCATAACATCTCTGACAAAGTGTATCCATATTCGCTGTATTGTGCAATCCTGAGCAGCCTGAATAAAAACTCGGCATGGGATTCTCCAAGGATCCTATCTGCAGTGTCAAAACAGTAACGTTGGACTCTCACGGGCGGCGTTGGATTAAAATGTTATCCCACCAAAGTCACAAGCTCATCAAACGTTTTACTGTTGGGTGCAGATGGGTACTGAAGGCTTCTTATCACCCCAATTGCATGTGTGTCACAAGCGGTTAGCAAAATGACCACCTGTCATTCATTTTCGGTGATATTATTCTATAATTTTATAATAATAATCTTTATTGTCACAAAGAGGCTTACATTACCACTGCAATGAAGTTTATGTGAAAATCCCTAGTCGCCACATTCCAGCATCTGCTCAGGTATACAGAGGGAGAATTCAGAATGTGCCATTCACCTAACAGAAGGTCTTTCTGGACTTGTAAGATGAAACCGGAGCACCTGGAGGAAAACCACACAGACATGGGAAGAATATGCAGACTTTGGCGAGACTGGAGGGTCCGGGGTGGAAGGTGCCTCTGTTTGTCAGTCTCTCACCCTCTCCCAATTCCTTACAGAGATTACATGGGATGGATGATCCCTTGGTCCCTGCTGAAGCTGCCCTTGTGGTGCTGCTGGCAGGCCAGGTGGCCAGACACCAGAGAAGGCAGCAGCAGCAGTGTCTGTAATGATATGTATAATCTAAGGAGAGTAAAGGGTTAACAAGATGATGTTCATGTACATCAACACTAGATGGCATCACTGAGTAGTCTTATAAAAGGCAGCTTCTCTAGGCATTCTGGGAGAAGCTGTTGGAGAAGTTGATGTGGAAGGATAGTGTGAAGTTGAGTTAGAGTGTAGGTTATATATTAGAGAGATAATTAATTACTGTATCATAGATTCAATACTATCATTTTGTTAGCTGTTACTCAGTAGAGTGTGCAAATTATTTCAAGTAGTGGAAATTCATAACATAATTTCAAGTAGTGTAAAATAAACTAGTTTTGATTTAAACCTATAGCTTTATGTTCTTTGTCAACACTATGACTTTGGCTATCTTGGAGAACAATACAAGGAACAGAACATGGTACCAGGAAATTACTAAAGTTATTTAGTTAGAAAATAGTTAGAATCTAAGAAGAAAGAAAACCAGCTCATGCTCAGACTTTGACAGCTAGGCTGCTTCCAGACCGGTTACTCCACCACACAGACAAGTCCAGGCCTAATGGAGAAACTGCAAACTCTGCAACAGTTCCAGACTTCAGGTAAAATTGATGGAAATTGGAAAATATTTAGATATTTAGCCTCAGATTTAGATAATGCTAATGATAACAGAAAACTTGCATTATTTTTAACAATAGCTGGATCACAGGCTATTGAACTTTACAACTATTTCCATTTCTCCACGGAATTTGATTTTAAAAAATGATGTTGTTACTGAAAAATTGATCTTCATTGTAAAGCTCAAAATAATGAAAGGTATGAACGGTTTATCTTTAAAATGAGAGTGCAGAAAGATGGAGAATCCGTAGATTGCTTCATTACAGATTTAAGACTAAAGTCACAAACCTGTAACTTCTCAATATTGTCAGACACAATGATCAGAGATCAAATCGTTTTTGGCATCAAAGATGAGAAACTTAGAGAACATTTATTGAGGCAGAAAGAATTAAAATTAAAAGATGCTATTGCAATGGGTCGAACAAATGAAACATCCAAAACTCAATATGCTGAAATTCCGGTAAAGGAAAAGGGCACGAAAATGCACCTCGGGGCCAACTGCGTTGGATCTGTGGCGCAGTTGAACAAAATGCACATTTCGGACGGCAGCTGTAATGCGCATGCGCATAGTCAATCTGCACATGCATGCTTCAACAAACTACGTAATTTGGACGAAGACCGTTCTGCGCATGTGTGCAACCAATTTGCACATGACGAAAGTAATGTCATGACGTGTGGACGTTGTGAACACGCCCACCCGCCTAAAAAAATGGCCAGCACTTGGAAAGATTTGCTCCATATGTTGCACACTGAATCACTTTGCTGTTCAATGCAGAACTGCACTAAAAGGGACACACTTTAAAACTTCAAAGTTAATGAAGAAATATATGAATGCCCAGAGTGTTACTATAAGTGCAGCCACCTCCAAAATGTATAACCCTAATGATGATATAGATGTTTATAGTCTTGAAGATTCTTTCTTTGTGAGAATTGTTGAGAAGTTCCACACAACTGTGAGGAACACTTCCTATCCACAGATACTGAATCTGAATGGAACACTCCATTACAAGTCAATGGTTCTGAGATTGTGTTCAGGTTAGACACTGGAATAGCTGCAAATTTAATAAATACTCATGATTTATCGCAACTTTGTCATAGTCCTAAGATTCAGAAAACTACCCGCCAGTTACGTGACTGCAATGGTAACAGGATTACTTCTTTAGGGTCATGCTATCTCTTCGTGAGAATCAACGACACTGTGATATCCTTGTGGTTCAAGATTGTTGAAGCCAATAGGATTTACATCTTGTCAAACAAATTTGCAGCAACAGCAAACCTCTTCCACCTGTGCAGAAAGATATTGAAAGCATCCTCAGGTAAATTTCCTTAGGCACTTGAAGGTGTGGGTATTCTTCCTTTTCAATACAAGATTCCACTGAAAGTGAATGCTAAACCAGTGGAACACCCTCCAAGAAGAGTTCCTGCTCCATTACATGACCATCTCAAGCAAGAACTTGGAATAATTTCCAAGATCAGAGAACCAACAGACTGGGTCAGCTCGATGGTGTGCACTAAGAAACCCAATGGTGACCTAAGGATTTGTATTTATCTGAAGGATCTGAATATGAACATCAGAAGTGAATACTATCCAATACCGAAACGTGAAGAGATTACAAGTGAGATGGTTAATGCCAAGATATTCTCTAAACGAGACGCTTCCAGAGGTTTTTGGCAAATGCAACTGGATGACACAAGCAAAAAATTGTGTACATTCAACACTCCGTTTACTGTTTTAACAGAATACCATTTGGCATAATCTCAGCATCTGAGATATTTCATCGTGCCATGGAACAGATGACAGAAGGCATAGATGGAGTTCGGCTGTATGTTGATGACATTATAATATGGTCATCTACATGTGAAGAATATAATGTAACACTGCAAGTGTTGCAGGGAATACACAAATTTGATTGAAGTTAAATTGATCTAAGTGCAACTTTGGTATCTCAACTTTAAAATTTCAGAACAGCGTGCAACCAGACAATGATAAGATTGTTGCCATTCAGAAAATGACAGTCCCATAGACAAAAAAGCAGTTTTGAGATTCCTTGGTGTAGTGAATTTCCTAGGAAAATCTATCCCCAACCTAGCATCATGACCAATAGCCTTGCATAACCTCATTAAGAAGAATACGTTCTTCTCGTGCACTGCAGAGCACATCAAAGAATGGCTAGACCTCAAGTCAGCATTGACCACTGCACCTGTCCTTGCTTTCTTTGATCCTAGGTGGGAAATGAAGATTTCCACAGATGCAAGTCAAAATTGAATTGAGTCAGTCCTACCTCAAAGGAATGGTGATACTTTTTGGACTGCAATTGTATATGTATATAGATCTATATAGGTGCTGGTTTAGCTCACAAGGCTAAATCGCTGGCTTATAAAGCAGGCCTGCAGCACGGTTCGATTCCCGTACCAGCCTCCCCGGACAGGCACCGGAATGTGGCGACTAGGGGCTTTTCACAGTAACTTAATTGAAGCCTACTCGTGACAATAAACGATTTTCATTTCATTTCATTTCATCTATGACCATCACAGGGCAATGGTACACTCAGATCGAGAAAGAGTGTTTAGGCTTGCTTATGGAATACAAAAATTCCATGACTATATCTAAGGATTTCCAATATTTCACATCATTCAGAAAGATTTGAATGATATGACTCCAAGACTGCAAAGAATACTCATGAAACGAAGAAGTTCCGACTTTCAACTAGTCTTCATTCCAAATAAAGATCTTATAATTGCCGATGCATTGTCTCATGCCACAGACACAGATGAACAACAACCTGAAATAGTGAGGAGTACCCCAAAATCATATCATTCGGCCACACACATGCTGTTGAGTCCTTTTAGAACAGTTTCACACATGCCACAAACTTAGGCCCAATCCCAAATGTCTCCAGCAGCAGAAACACGCAACTCCACTCTGTCAAACGCCTTCTCCGTATCCACCACCATCACTATAGCTAACATCCTTCCCTCTGCCAGAGAAAGCACCACATGTTCGACGACAGGCACCTGCCCTTGTTGAATCCCATCTGACCCTCCCCAACTACCTTCAAAAGACACTCCTCCAGCCTCGCAGCCAACACCTTCACATGTATCCTAGCATCCACATTCAGTAAAGAAATGGCCCTATATGACCCACATGCCACCAGATGCTTCTCCTTTTTAAGTAACAATGAAATGGATGCCTGCCTCATTCTCTCCGCCAATCCTTCCTTTACCATCCTATCCGCAAACATTTGCCACTATCAGCGACTCATCCTTGAACTTCTTCTAAAACTCCACCGGGAAACCACCTGGCCCTGGCGCCTTGCCCGACTGCATCTTTCCTATTGCTGCCTGCACTTCCTCCAACCCCAATGATTCCTTCACCGCCTCCCAAATCACCAACGACAAGACCTCCCTATTCCGGTTAAACGCCACAGACTCCTCAATCACCTTCCACACCTTAATGCAAAAATTTGGATGTGCCAAAAAACTCACGCCGACCTCTGGGTCGGACCCTTCTCCATGACCACGTCCACCCAGTGTGGAGCATGGTCCGATATCATGATCACCGAATGCTCTGCCTTCTTCACCCCAGGTAGCAGCATCTTCCACACCACAAAAAGGTCGATCCTCAAGTATACCTTATGTACCGGTGAGAAGAACGAAAACTCCCTATCCCGCAAGTGCAAAAACCGCCGCAGATCCATCTCTCCCATCTCCTTCATGAACCCAGCCAACACCTTCACCCTCCCCGAAGGGACAAGAGAGCACGACCAGGGCCTGTATACCTTTGAGTCCGACATCATATTCCAATCCGATCCGATCCGATCCGACATCATATTCCAATCCGAATATTCCAATCATGGTGGTTAGCATCAATGCTTCACAGCTCCAGGGTCCCAGGTTCGATTCCCGGCTGGGTCACTGTCTGTGTGGAGTCTGCACGTCCTCCCCGTGTGTGCATGGGTTTCCTCCGGGTGCTCCGGTTTCCTCCCACAGTCCAAAAGATGTGCGGGTTAGGTGGATTGGCCATGATAAATTGCCCGTAGTGTAAGGTTAATGGGGGGATTGTTGGGTTACGGGTATACGGGTTACATGGGTTTAAGTAGGGTGATCATTGCTCGGCACAACATCGAGGGCCGAAGGGCCTGTTCTGTGCTGTACTGTTCTATGTTCTAATCCCCCCCCTAATATCAACTGGTGAGCATCCAAGTCTGGTATGGCTGCTACCATTTCTTCACAAACCCAGCATCATCCCAATTTGGAGCATATACACTAACCAACACCACTAACCTCCCTTCCAATGCCCCAGTCACTATCATGTGCATGCCCTTCAGGTCAGCCACCACCTTCTCCATTTGGAACCTCACCCATTTACCCACCAGTATCACTACTTCCCCGCGCCCTATTATCGAAGCCAGAATGGAATACCTGGCTCACCCAGCCCTCCTTAAGCCTCATCTGATCCTTTACCCTCAGATGGGTCTCCTGTAACAGCACCACATCTGCTTTCAGGCATTTCTATGTGAGAATACCCGCGCTCTCTTCACTGGTCCCCCCAACCTTCACACGTTCCATGTCACCACCCTGATCGGGGTCTCTCACCACTCCCCTGCCCTTCCTACCTGCCATGACATCCTCCCAGGCCCTGCTCAGCAGGCGAGACCCAACCCGGCCAAATCACTTCCCCCCCACCCCCACTCCCAGTAACCCCTCTACCACTTCCTCTTGAAAACAACTCAACCAGTATTGCCCTCTCCCCCCACCATTCACACCTCCCAGGCTCATCGAAACCTGACCATAGAAGTTCTAATGACCACGTCTCCTCCCACCTCGTTCCCGTTCACTAACCAACATTACTTTGCCAGATCACCCTCCCCCACATCGAAGAAACACACCAACTCCAAACCCACCCCCTCCAAACTCTCCATATCCTGCATCCTAACAACCTCCCCCCGAACCCCAACAACCATAAATCTCAAACACCCTCGACCCAAACTCCTGTTATCCTACTCCTTATTCTAGTAGGTTCTAGTGGAATCTAAAGGTGTCAAGGGGTATGAGGTGAGCGAGGGAGTATGGTGTTGAGATAGAGGATCAGCCCTGATCATATTGAATCGTGGAGCACATTTGAAGGGCCAAATAGCCTACTCCTGCTCCTATTTCCGATGTTCTAAGGGAACATTTTGCAATTGTTTGCAATTGTACTGTGTTACTGTTTTACATGTTTTCCTTATTGATAAACTTCTCAAAACACTCCCTTAATATCCTTATATCTACCATCAATTTAACATTGAGTTTCTAACAGTTTGTTTTTACATGTTACATCTTACTGGAATGAAAACATATTGGTTTCTTTATACAGTAGCACCTTTATCCTAGATATCATCATTTTTATTGACTGAAGTAGTTCTTTCTTCTCTCAAAAAACAGACTCTGTTCTATTCCTTCAGCTTCCTTGTGGGTTTACAAATCTTTGCTCCCTAGCTGCATATCATACCTATCTGATAGAACTGCCATTCATCTTATTTCAGAAATCCGGTGACCTTTCAGGTATTACCTGATGACTATTGGGAAATCATTCGAATGTCATTAGCTCTCATATTTTCAAAGTTTGGTCCAAATTTCATGCCCATAACCACTCGTCCCATAATACTTCTTTCTCCCTGGCAAATTCTATAAATGCTTCATTTGGTCTTTTGGATAAAGTTTAAAATGTTATTTGAAATGCCTCGGGGACAAGCTCATAAGCATTGAATACCACAGTTTAGCTGTTTAACAATGTGAAGATTGTTCCTCTGAAAGACTGGGACAAACATTCAATGCTTTCCCCACCAAAACGCTCTACAAATTAGGATTCCATGTGTCCTTTGCACCCCACGCCTCCCCCAAGCCAAGTAGCCACTTTTTCAAACAAGATAAAATATCTCAACTTTATCCTCAGTAACTGGAACTAGGATGAACATTCTTGATGTCAAAGTTTGAAGTGGGACTTGATGCACCATCCAAACTATTAGCCTCTCATTCACCCCATAACCAAAGAATTTATTTTTCCAGAACAAATTGTCTCTCTTCTATTTTTCCTTTGAAACGCTGTCTCTTTCCTTATCCCTTTCCTCCTTTACTAACATTTCTCTCTGAAGTTCAAGTGCAAGCTTTCAAAATTTCCATTTATTTTGCTCTTTCTTTTTCCTCTCTTTCAAGTTCAAGTTTTTGCTTTTCTCTATATCTATCTCCAAGCTGCTTCATCTCCAACTGAATTCTAGCCAACTCAAACTGTGCTATATAGTGTCATCTTCTACTCCCAGGTGCTATGCAATGCTATTACCTCAATCATATCTGATTTTTGAGCCCTTCCTTTTAACTATAACTACCCCACCAATTTTGCTAATATTGTTAACTAAGCCTTGATTTATTTGCGTAAATCACTCAGGAATAAATCTTCCCTCTCTCAAGAAGTTGCCACAATTGACAAAGCTATTCTCTGTTTCAATAATTGTAGTAAAATTCACCATGAGATCCCTGTACTCACATCTATTTGTGGATTCCAATCCCCACAAAATGTTACAGTCGTCCCCAATTTTGTTACAGTTTAAGACCAGACACCCAATTTCGAACAATCTGGGACAAGATCCCTCAATGTTGTTATTATCCAATTGGGAGCAGTAAATGTTTTTTTGTTAAAGAAGACAAAATTTGAAATCCCAGCGGCATTTAGTAAGAGAATAAAACCACAAGATTCCACGGTTTTAAACAAAAAGAAATTTTGTTATACAGGAGTCAACAAAGCAAACAGTCAGTACTATCCATTTTATACTCTAATGTACAGAATTAACATGAGGTAAACATTTATTTATTAGAAACATTGTGGCCGGACACACCACTAACTATGTATCAAGTGGCAGACCCAACCAAGACATGTCCCCTGAATTCCTCAGCAGCCCACCCAGACATCAGTCTTTAAAGTCACAATCTTTAAAGGTTATGGGTGGGTTTTTATGGCCCCGCCTTTCATCTGGTTTCATTGAAAGTCAATGGACTTTTGGTTGGGATGCTGAATCTTCCATAGCAGGTCCTGCCAAGATGGGGCCAGAAAATTCTGGCCTCTGCTTTCCTCACAAGTGAATCAACTCCTCTCTTTCAAATTGCTCATCTGATCCATAGCTGACAGCAGCTCTGCTCTGCCCGGGCTCCAGGAGTCCAATCTTAACCCAAAAGGCACACAATTCCAGATTTTTCTCAAACTTGCTCACAGTCCAGCCTTCTTCATCTTCTTGTCCAGCCAAGCTAATATTTTACTGAGACTGCGTCCTCACAACCCTTCCCAACACACCCACCGCACCCCTCCCCCCCCCCCCCCCCATGTTGGCCAGTATCTAAACATAGGCAGATTTCTAGATTCTCAGCCACGCTGCTCCCAACAACAGCTTCTGAGCTTCTCTGAGCCCCAACTATCAGAAGCACAGAGCTACCAATGGCTCCCGGAGCTTCTCGGAGCCCTTGCCTCCTCAGTAACATGGAGCTCATGGCAGAATCTCAGCTCCATGGAGCTGATGCTACATTTTTTTCCGTCTGTGCCCCATGGGCTGCAGTTCACTCTGCCCCCTGGAACTCAACTGTGTCACCTATTAAAATATCTCCCAACAGGGTTCCATTCCTGTTCCCGTTCCCAGGCAGAATTAAATATCTCAACCCTTGATCCAATCTGTGCCTTAAATGTTACAATCTCCAATCAACTAAGGATTATTCTCCATGCGTGTGAATTTACTGTGGCTGTAAAGGACACAGACAAAAATTCCAAATAACACAGTTTCATCACAATATTCCCTTCATAATAAACTCATACCCTATCAAATCATGACCTTTTCAAATCTCTATCGCAAGTCGTACCTCAGGATGTTGAGCTCAGATGTGAAGCTTTGAAAGGTTTCTGTTTGATGCTGCAGTTAGATCTTGATATAATCGAAAGCATAGTGTGAGGAAAGATGTATATTTTTGAGATTACGTTTTCTGTGTGGATTTACGGCCCTCACTGATTGGGAGGTATTTTCACCTTCATGAGACAAAGACACCTCCCTTTCCATAATAAACAGCTTCTATTCCTTGAGAACTGGCTACTTAATTCCAAAATGCTACTATTCACAAAGTGAATTATCCAGCCCACGTGACTGCATTTTCACCAGAACTGCAGCTTTGGAAGAAACATAAGGCGCTATTCTCAGGCTCATTGTGCTCTCGCTCGAGCAAAACAAGGCCAGTGAATAGAGGAAGAGGTCAAAAACGAGAACTACGGCAGGCGGCAAACAGTTTGCGATGCAACCGGCCCGCTCCCATAGGTGAAATCAGGATCTCATCTTGGCGTGGCGAGAAACCAATTATCACCATTTAAGCCGTATTTCTATACAATTAACAGGAGCCCCCCCCCCCCCCCCCCCCCCCATATCCAACGGACTCCCGTCATTCAGCGGCCTCCCCAGCAAGTGGTCACGTTGCGCTGATTAGTACTCCTTTTGAAAAACATGAACCTGGCGGAAGGGCTGCTGAGGGGACCCTAGGAGATGAGTAGCCATCTTTGCTCACAGGCAAAGAGGCCAGTGCCTGGTTGGTGATGGGTACCCCTGGATGGGGGTGGGGGACTCTCTGCAGTGGTGGGCTGCCATGGGAGGGTGGGGGGGGCAGAGGTTAGGGGAACAACAGGAGGCAACCGCGTGTGGCACCACCATACCAACTCCTGAAGCGTGTGTACTCGTTCCGGGGGCAAACCTTGTCCCTGACCGTCTGCCCCACCGACCACCCATAACCCCCATCAACTGCAAAGGTCTCTGGCCATGCGGCTGAAGGCTATTGCTAATAGGGAATTGGCAATTGTGGTTAATTGGGCACTTCACACAACCCAGGTGGATTCCGGTTGGTAGGTGGGCCACGTAGCATGTGAGGGTTATTGCCTAGCATCCCAATCAAACCTTGATGCATGGACACTGCCTGAACACTACAGGAGGCAACACCAGACACGCATCAGCCAACATCCAAACAAACCAAATTCTCGGGTGCATTAAACCAATTTCTACGAGGCTGCCAGATTCAGATGAATCTAACAAAACAACAAGGGAATCATAATCCAAAGAGTATGCAACTCTGCCTCAATAGTGACGCAGTTCTCCAACAGAAAATAAACATAAACAAGTGGATGAAAACAGATAGGTCGAGAGGAGAGACATGCAAATAGTGGTCAGTGGCAAAATGCTAGCCAGCACACCTAATGCTTTTTCTACACTTGTACCATTTCCTCCTTTCTCCACACTAGGCAGTGTTATAATGACCTCATTTCCTATTTTCCAATCACATGTTTGTAGCAGCCTCCACTAACAATGCCACCTAGTGGTTTTGTTATGGGCCAGGGTTTAGAGAACCCCAAAGTGTATCATGGAGTTCACCTGACCCACAACTTTTAATTAATTTGTGGTATGGGGAGCACACGGCCCACTCTACAGGTGTGGTACAGCAGAAATGGAAAAGTATTTTTTAAAGCAAAACAATGTTTATTCTATGAACTCAAGTTAACCTTTTCAAGACATACAGTGAGCATTTTAGCAACCATTAATTCAAATACAACCCCCAAAGACTACAACACTAAGTAATCCTTTAAGCTTTCCTTTTAACATCCATAAGATTTCAAAACAAAACCTTTAACAGAAGGATCTCAGGGGAGAACAGTTACCACGTTGAGATCAGCAAATGGACATTCATATGCTTGCAGAGATTCACACACATCCCGCTATGATTGCAACTTCTTAAAAACTAAAATGAAACCAAACCCACCCTGCTGCAAAAAGCCTAAAGCGAAAGTAAAAAGCTGACAGACAACCCAGCTCCACCCGCTCTCTGACATCACCCATTTCTTAAAGGTACTCTCACTATAGATATTTATATACACACCCATTTATAAACACCAATTTCTTAAAGGTACTCTCACATGACAGTGTGGAAAGATGGACGAGCCTCCCGTAGCATCGCTGTCTGACCATCTGGAGTCAGCGGTCGACCTCCCATTCATAACAGTAGTTAAAGAAAACTGTGCATGCGGGTGCAACCATGATTAATTGAACAGGAGGAGAGTTAATTGAGACAAGTTGGCTGTGTGAATATAAGAACTTAAGAACTAGGAGCCGGAGTAGGCCATCTGGCCCCTCGAGCCTGCTCCGCCATTCAATGAGATCATGGCTGATCTTTTGTGGACTCAGCTCCACTTTCCTGCCCGAACACCATAACCCTTTCTTCCTTTATTCTTCAAAAAACTATCTATTTTTATCTTGAAAACATTTAATGAAGGAGCAGGGCATTCCATAGATTCACAACCCTTTGGATGAGAAGTTCCTCCTAAGCTCAGTCCTAAATCGACAGCCCCTTATTTTGAAGCTGTGCCCCCTAGCTCTGCTCTCACCCGCCAGTGGAAACAGCCTGCCAGCATTTATCCTACTATTTCCTTCATAATTTTACATGTTTCTATAAGATACCCCCACATCCTTCTAAATTAAAATGGGTACAGTCCCAGTCTACTCAACCTCTCCTCATAATCCAACCCCTTAACTCTAGGATTAACCTAATGAATCTCCTCTGCACACCCTCCTGTGCCAGTATGTCCTTTCTCAGGTAAGGAGACCAAATCTGAACACAATACTCCAGGTGTGTCCTCACTAACAACTTATACAGTTGCAGCATAACCTCCCTAGTCTTAAACTTCATCCCTCTAGCAATGAAGGACAAAACTCCATTTGCCTTCTTAATCACCTGTTGCACCTGTAAACCAACTTTTTACGACTCACGCACTAGGACACCCAGCTCCCGCTGCACAGCAGCATGTTTTAATATTTTATCATTTAAATAATAATCCCTTTTGCTGTTATTCCTACGAAAACATTGTATCCCATCTGCCAGACCCTAGCCCATTCACTTAAGCTTTCCAAATCCCTCTGCAGACTTCCGGTATCCTCTGCACTTTTTGCTTTACCACTCATCTTTATTAAACATAGGGACATAGGAACAGGAAAAGGCTATTCAACGCCATAAGACTCTCCGCCACTCAATGAGATCATGACTTATCTGTGGTTTAACTCCATATACCTGCATTTAGCCCATATCCCTTAATACTTTGCTTCCCAAAAACTGACAACAATTCCGAGACTTGGGTCACATTTACTGGATTTTTATCATTAGGACTCTATAAAGGGGGTATTGCCAAAATGGTAGCTTAATTGTGCACTTTTGAGTGAGCATTTTTTGGGGGGATTTTCTGCAGTACTGTTTTAACTGTATTACTTGCGCGTTTAGGTACTTTTTTCTTTTTAATAGTTTTTAATGTTTTTAACATTCTGAAAGTGATACTAGAGTTCTACATTTTTGGGATCAGTAGCTTTTCCTTCTCATTTCCAGAATTTAAAAAAAAGGTTTATGATCAGCAAAATGGACTTTGTTCAGGGGTCTGGCTTTCTCAGCAATAACATCAGTCATAACAATAGGTAGCTCGCACGGTGGCAGAGCACATTACCACAGCCTGAACATTTACACTGCTGGCTCATTCCTACGAACCATTGAATACTTCAGCCAGATGAGCCAATTCACTTTCCACAAGAGTATAAGGTCTGTCACAAATGCTAACTTTGCTAGGACACCTCGTTATACAGTCCAACAGTAATCCCAGGAAAGTAATGAGAGGGTAATGAACTTTTACAGAGTCACAGAATTCCCCAAGGGCTTAGACGTTAATGATTGTACTCATCTGGTAATGCCTATTCCAAATTAAAATCCCCCCCTAAATCATTCCCAGAGCATACAGCTATGTGTGACCATCGGCTCAGATTCCAGCTATCATGATACTTTATATACTCTCGCAGTCTCACATCCGTGCTATTTTACAACAGTAAATCCTGAGACACATTGCCTCAGCCCCGCTCCCCACAATATTAGGAGGGTGATTGCAACTGGCAAGTGACTGGAGAAGGTCTATTCCAACCCAAGCCTGCCCATATTCAATGACCTACTCAACCCAGTAACAGTACGTCTTCCTCATTCCACCGCATTTGGCTAGACCCACTGCACTGAGGAGTAACAGCTGGTGACCTATGGCAGGAGCAAATAGCAACCAGAAATCATGTCTCATTGTAGACCCAACTGTTTTAAAATTATAGCACAGGGATAAGGAGATTGTTTTTCTCTTAGAGGATTGCACGACTTTTTAACTCTTTGCCTCCGAAGGTGGTGGAACCAGGGTCACTGAATATTTTTAAGGCAGAGTTGGATAGATCCCTGTTAGGCAAGGGAATCAAAGGTTATTGGGGTGAGATAGGAATGTGGAAATCAGCAACGATCTTATTGAATAGCAGAGCAGGCTCGAGGGGCTGAGTGGCCTTCTTTTGCTCCTATTTTGTGGAGGCGATTCTCTGAGCCCCGCGCCGGGCTGGAGAATCGCCGCAACAGAGCCACGACACCCCGACACCAGCGCGCGATTCTCCAAGGTGCGGAAAATCGGCGCCATTTGCGCTGGCGCATTTGGCATGGCGCCGGCCGTGGGCCGCTAGAATCGGCAGGGCCGCCGATTCTCCAGCGCCGGCACCCCCGGGGCCAGATCGCCCGCGCTCCCCCCAGGACCCCGGAGCCCGCCCGCGCCGCCAGGTCCCGCTGGTAAGGGACCTAGTCCAATTTACGCCGGTGGGTCCTGCATATTACGAGCGGGACTTCGGCCCATCGCGGGTCGGAGAATCGCCAGAGTGGCCGCTGCGAGCGGCTGCCGACTGGCACAGCGCGATTCCCGTCCCCGCTGAATCTCCGGCGCCGGAGAATTCAGCGGCCAGCGGGGGCAGGATTAATGCCGCCACCCGGCGGTTCTCCGACCCGGTGAGGGTTTGGAGAATCCCGCCCTTGAATTCCATCATCATCTTTTGCTTCATGGCTTGTAACTTCTGGAACGTATGGAAAGGAAGCACAGTTACAGAGGTTACAGGCACGATACAGCAGACCAATGTTAAAGTTCGGTTTTGAGCACGTTTGGCAGGGAATTCTGCATTGGCGAGATCGCTGCCCACATTCAACAAGAATCACGACATTACTGGCTCCCTCACGTCTGATTTGCCTGACTCGCACCTTAGCAGCTCGCTGCTAACAAGAGGGAGCTGTTTTAAAATGCTCCCTCACCACTTATTCCCAGTCAACACACAAGCATGGCAGCACACACACCTGCTTCTCGCTTGTGGATGCCGACTTCACAAGGCTTCTCAATGCTGTGGATGAGAGGCAGGGCACCCTCTCACCCCGCGGGGGTCAGAGGACCAGCAGCAGGGTCTGCAATGCTGCCTGGGAAGCAGTAGCAGCGGCTGTCAGTGTGGGCAGCATGTCAAAGAGGACCACTGTCCAATGTCGCAAGAAGATCAACGATCTCCAATAAGCTGCAATGGTAACTTATCACCTCCCTCCTGGCATCAGTCCGACCTGCCACCCCTCAAATCCCCAAACCCGCAACCCCCAATCACTGGCTGAAATGTCGCACCCTCTCCTCATTTGACTTTGAAGCTTGTTCCTCAGAACCCTCGGCACATCTTTGGACTGTGGGAGGAAACCGAAGCACCCAGAGGAAACCCATGCAGACACGGGGAGAGTTTGCAGCACAGATTTCTCGCTCGAGCCCTGGAATGACCTAGTGGCACAGAGGTCGAGGGCTGCAGTGACCTTCACGGTCACTGGGAGCAGGTGTTTCCTTCCTCCACGGGGTGCCATGTGTCCTCCGCCTCGTCCACGGGTGTCATCGCGGACTTGGCACTCTGTGGAGCAGGAGGAGGACAACTACTCCTGGTGGCCGGAAAGGTCACTGCAGCCCTTATCCTATATGCCACTGGGTCCCTCCTCATTCTGATGAGCGGCCGGGTCATCAGGGTGTGCGGTGGCCCCCTGCACATGTGGAGCTGCCTCCAGCCTAGTTTGTTGGTCTTGCTGCCTTCCATGGTGTCCGTTTGCCTCGGCTACCACAAGCACATCAAAAGCTTGAGGCGCTCTCACACCTAGCAAGGCTAATACCTCATTTGAAATATCCTTCAGCTGTGAAGCTAGAGGCTGCTCACAGTCAAAGGGGGTAAAATTGACTTTCGTGAGAGAAGTTGCAGCAGGTCTCTGTCCTGGGAGAGTTACGGTTGAACAGACAGCCTGCAGCTGTGGTTGCCTCTGTTATGGAAAGATCCGAAACTCGCCATTAGGAGCGGACCGGGTGAATCACAAAATTGTTTGCGTCCGGCGCAAATCTCGATTTTTCCCTCTCCTGCTATTCCACACGGGGCCCAATGCAGTCACTGAATCACTTCCTGCAATGGTTTGCAGACCCAGCAGCCATTCCTCATTAGCTCTTTTGATATTTTCTGTACAACATGTGCTCGCTGTCAGGGTGTTTCACAGAAACATATTAGCTAAGATATGCAGATTGACTGTGGGCTCACTGACTCCCATCCCTATATCCCTAACTGCAAGGGTAAAGTTTGTGCCAAAAATGCCACAGCCTCTTCCTCATGATGCCCGTATGTCTGGAGTCCTGCCATTGTCGTCTTTGACTCCCTGGAATTCTACTGAGGAAAAATCATCACGCTGATTGACTGCAACAGTCTTCAGATCTTGTTATACCATTCAGCTAGCATACAAAGAATGATTACTTCCAGATTGCTGCTGGAGCAATTTCAGCTCTTTATTTTGATCCTTTAACAAGTTTCATATCTCCCTCCTTTCAATGTAGTTAAATCTTTTAAAAAGAAGGTTGTCTTAATTTGTCCCATGGTTTTTCCAGCTGCTCCCCCCACACCCCGCCTATGCCACCAACCCTTGTTCCTGACAGGACATATGCTCTTGCCCTGCTTACCAGTAGGCATGGCAACCGGCCACCGAATTTCTGATGGGTTCAGGATCTATGTTTGTTGGCATGTGGAGATTCAAGTCTGCCACCCTAGGATTTCTGGCCCAGTTGCTCTACATTTTCTGGGTGAAAATATAGCACAAAAATCTCTGTGCGACTTCAACCCTGGAGTCTTTGTGCATTTTTCAGATTCCAAAATTAGTTTACCAGTGAAAATGTGAACATAGTATTGCTGTATACCTAGACTTTGAGGAGCACACGGCTCTCACAGTCATTGAGTGCAATCAGCATGCACCTCACATGACCTGCCCTTGCTTTAGCTGCGTATCACTTTAATAATCCTACTAGAAAAAGAAATACACGGACAGAAACCAGCAGAGACTGGCAACTCTGTGTGTGGGCAATGGTCAGCAAAATGTCTCACAGGTCGCACTCAGAACCCAGATAGGCTGCATTTGGCCCACAGGCCCCAGGTTACCCAATACTACTGTCGTCTCTGCCATTACTTAAATCTTGGAGTGATTGGCAATCTTCAATCCTTTCACTGTGCTCCTGCTCTCTAAGAGTTGCCCTGGGCAGAAAAGGAGGATGCGGGGCTCAGGACTCCCAGCCCTGACAATTGTACATCACAAGCCTTGCCATTGCGAGGTGGATTGTGGTGATTATTGCACTGCGTGAAATAAAGTACATCATCCTGCCTAATGTTCGAAGTTCGGCACCTTTATTGAATGAATGCATTATTTGTACAGATAAGGACTGCTTTTCTTTTTTTTTAACAAACAATTTTAATGAGGTATTTTTGGCATTATAAACAGCAACAGTGTAAAAACAATGTACAAAGAATGATAAACATAGTGCAAACACGACTCCCATCACTCCAAGACCCGCCTATTTGAACCCCTATTCTACGCTGCCCTAACCACCCTCGCACCCCCCCCCCCCCCCCCCCCACTCCTGCTGATGATTAATTGTCCGCAAAGAAGTCGATGAATAGTTGCCACCTCCGGGCGAACCCTAACAATGACACTCTCTCAAGGCGCATTTAATCTTCTTTAGGCCGAGAAAGCTCGTCATGTCGGTTAACCAGGTCTCCGACTTCAGGGGCTTTGAGACCCTCCAAGCTAGCAGTATCCATCTCCGGGCTAGCAGGGAAGCAAAGGCCAGAACGTCTGCTCCTGGATTCCCGGGTCTTCCGACACCCCGAAAATCGCCACCTCTGGACTCATTGCCACCCTTGTTTTCAATATTCTGGACATGACGTCCGCAAACCCCTGCCAATATACCCTAAGTTTAGGACACACCCAGAAGATGTGGACATGGTACGCTGGTCCACCCGCACATTTTACACACCTGTCCTCTACCCCAAATAATCTACTCATTCGGGCCACTGTCATGTGGGCCCGGTGGACCACCTTGAATTGGATCAAGCTGAGCCTGGCGCATGTTGCAGTCGCGTTGACCATGCTCAATGCGTCCGCCAATAGACCATCCTCTATCTCACCACTAAGCTCTTCCTCCCACTTACGCTTCAGCTCCTCGGTCTGCGTCTCCTCCATCCCCACGAGTTATTTGTAGATGGCTGAGACGCTCCCCTCTCCTACCCATCCCCTAGACACTACCAAATCCTGGATCCCCTTTAGTGGCAGGAGTGGGAAGGATGATACCTGCCTGCGCATAAAGTCCCGCACCTCTAAATTCGCTCCCCCTTGCCAGCCCAAACTTCTCCTCCAGCGCCCTCAAGCGAGGGAAGCTCCCCTCTAAGAACAGGTCCCCTATCCTCTCAATTTCCGCCCTTCATCGTACTCGAAAGCCCCCATCCAAGCTCCCTGGGGCAAACCAGTGATTGTCACATATTGGGAACCAGACCAATGCTCCCACTGCTCCAACATACCTCCTCCACTGACCCCAGATCCTCAAGGCCGCCACCACCACGGGGCTGGTGGAGTACCTCACCGGCGGGAACGGCAGAGGTGCCGTTATCAATGCCCCCAAGCTGGTGCCCCGACATGAAGCTGCCTCCATCCGCTCCCAAACTGACCCCACCCCTACCATCCAATTCCTTTTCATGGCTATGTTAGCCGCCCAGTAGTAATTACTGAAATTTGGCAGGGCAAGCCCGCCTTCCCCCCAATTCCTCTCGAGCATCACCTTCTTCACTCACGGATACTTACCCTCCCACACAAAGCCCAGGATGATTTTGTTAACCCTCTTAAAAAAAGACCGCGGGATGAAAATTGTGAGGCATTGAACTACAAATAAAAATCTCAGTAGGACCGCCATTTTAACCGTCTGCACCCTCCCAGCTAGCGACAGCGGCAACGCATCCCATCTCCGAAACTCGCCCCTCATCTGCTCAACCAACCGGGACAAGTTCAACTTGAGTAACCGGCCCCAGTCGCGTGCCACTTGTATCCCTAGGTACCTAAAACTGTCCCCACTAACCTAAACGGTAGCTCCCCAGCCGACCCTCCTGACCCCTCGCCTGGACTACAAAGATCTCGCTCTTTGTCATATTCAGTTTATATCCCGCAAACCGGCCAAATGCCCCCAAAATCGCCATGATTTCAACCATCCTTGCCCCTGGATCTGCTACGTATAAGAGCAGGTCGTCCGCGTACAGCGAGACCCTATGTTCCACCCCCCCCCCCCTCTGAACCAGCCCCTTCCAGCCCCTTGAAGCTCTCAGAGCAATTGCCAGCGGCTCTATAGCTAACAGCAGTGGGGAAAGGGGGTGATGCACGATCAATTTCACAAAGACGAGAGTTGAATACAACTGAGGCTTTATTGCTCTAAGATGTGTGGCCTCCCACAGCAGTCGGCGAAATGGCTGCTACACGGAGGACACACATATTTATACTCCGCCTACTGGGCGGAGCCAGCAGGCAGGGACTACCGTCGTACCTGCAGTACAGGTCCTACCATAAATCACCTAATATAGGTGCAATATTGGTTTACCACAGGGGGCATGCCTGTCTTGTCCCCCGGTGCAGTATAAAATAGTCCAAGGTTGTCCTATTTGTCCTCACACTAGTCTCCGGATCCTGGTACAACAGCATAACCCAGTCGATAAAGCCCCTACCGAACCCATATCGTCCCAGCACCTCCCATAAGTAGTCCCACTCCACCCGGTCGAACGCCTTCTCCGCATCCAGTGCCACAACTACCTCAACCTCTCTACTCCCGGGGGCATCATAATCACGTTGAGCAGCCTTCTTATATTGGCCACCAACTGCCTTGACAAACCCGGTTTGATCCTCCATAATCACATCTGGCACACAATCTTCAATCCCGGAGGCCAAAACTTTGGCCAGCAACTTGCCGCCCACATTAAGGAGTGAGATCGGCCTATATGACCCGCATAGCTCCGGATTCTTGTCCCGCTTCAATATTTATTTATTTATTTATTTATTTTGTATTATAAATTTAGAGTACCCAATTAATTTTTTCAAATTAAGAGGCAATTTAGCGTGGCCAATCCACCTACCCTGCACATCTTTGGGTTGTGGGGGCGAAACCCACGCAAGCACGGGGAGAATGTGCAAACTCCACACAGACAATGACCCAGAGGCGGGATCGAAACTGGGACCTCGGACCCGTGAGGCATCAGGGCTAACCCACTGTGCCACCGTGCTGCCCCGTCCCGCTTCAATATTAATGAAATAGTGGCCTGCGACATCGACGGGGGCAGCACCCCTCTATCCCTTGCCTTATTGAAAACCTTGACCAGCAACGGCCCTAATATCCCTGAGAATTTCTTGTAGAATTCTACCGGATACCCGTCCGGCCCGGGGGCTTTACCCGACTGCATTGCCTTCAAGCCGTCAACTATTTCCTTGGTCCTGATCGGAGCTCCCAGCCCATCCACCAGCTCCCTGCCAACCTTGGGAAGGTCTGTCCGTCCAGAAAGCGTCTCATCCCCTCAGGCCCCGTGGCGGGCTCCGAGCTATAGAGCCTGCTGTAAAAGTCCCCGAACGCTCTGTTTAACCCTGCCGAGTGCCCTACCAAATTCCCATCCCCAGCAACCACCCTCTCTATTTCCCTGGTCGCCTCCCTCTTCCTAAGCTGCTGTGCCAGCATTCTGCTAGCCTTCTCCCCATGTTCGTACAACGCACCCCTCACCTTCCTAAGTGGCTCCACAGCCCTACCTGTGGACAGCACCCCGAACTTGGCCTGTGGCCTCCACTGTTCCCTTAAAAGCTCCACCCCTGGGGTCGCCGCATACCTTCTATCTATCTGTAGAATCTCCTTAACCAGTCGGTCCGTCTCTGCCTTATCCGTCCTGTACCTGTGAGCCTGGATCGAAATCAGCTCAACTCTCACCACTGCCTTCGGCGCCTCCCAGACCACTGCTGCTGAGACTTCCCCTGTGTCGTTGACCTGCAGGTAGTTCTGCATGCACTTCCTCAGCCTCTCGCACACTACCTCGTCCGCCAACAAGCCAACGTCCAGCCTCCATTGCGGGCGCTGGAAGCTCTCCTCACTAACCTGCAGTTCCACCCAGTGTGGGTCATGATCCAAAATGGTGATGGCCGAATACCCCATGTCCACCACCCCTAGCAGTAAATCCTTGTTCAAAATGAAGAAATCAATCCGGGAATAAACCTTATGCAAATAAAAAGAAAACCCCTTCCCCGTCGGCTGCCTAAACCTCCATGGGTCGACCCCCCCATCTGCTCCATGAACCCTACCAATTCCCTCACCACTGCTGGCACCCTCCCTGTTTTCGAACACGACCGGTCCAGGCCGGGATCGATGACTGTATTAAATTCCCCTCCCATCACCAATTTGTGCGAATCCAGGTCAGGTATTTTCCCCAGCACCCTCTTTATGAATTCTACATCATCCCAGTTTGGCACGTACAGGTTAACCAAGACTATCTTCCTCCCCTCCAGCTTACCGCTCACCATGACATAACGCCACCCCCCCCCCCCCCCCCCCCCCCCCACCCAGTCCGAGTCTATACTGCCCACCTGGAATATTGCACCCGCTTATTGATTAAAATCGCCACCCCTCTAGTCTTGGTTCCAGCCCCGAGTGGAATACCTGACTGACCCAACGCTTCCTTCGCCTGACTTGATCTGCCACTTTCAAGTATGTCTCCTGCAGCATTATCACGTCCACCTTCAGAGCCCTCAGATGCGTGAACACACGTGCCCTCTTGACCGGCCCATTCAACCCTCTAACATTCAAAGTGATCAGCCTAGTTGGGGGGCACCGTGACCCACCCCCCCCCCTCTCCTCATCCCCTTTCCAGGTCCCTTCTCCAGGCCATGCGCCTCACCTCAAGCGGCCCTGCTCCTGGCAGCCCCCACCCCCGACCTCCTCTCTGTCCCAAAACCTATTCCCTCCCTCGTCAGCAGAGTAACTCCCCCCTCCCACCCCAGCAACACCACTTTGTAACCTAACCCCTGCCATATATTGAACATATACACACCCGCCACTGTGCTTCGGTAGACTAGCTCCATAGACCAGCTAGCCTGGTGGCCCTCCCTTCCGGTGCCAAGGAGTCTCCCACCTATTGTTCCCTACTCCCCCCCCCACCCATCTAAACCACTTCCCTCATCAACCCGACCCCAAACAATCTCCCAATTACCATAGAGACAGCCCAAAACGAAAAACCGACAAAGAACTCCCAATGGCGCAAATCAAAGTAATAAAAAGTAAAAAGGCCCCACCAGCCACCCCCACCAAAACACCGAAAAGCCAAAGAACCGAATAAATTTTACTTCCCCACCTTCACCCAAACTCAAAAGCAGAAGAAAAATTACAATCAAAACGTGTTAAACATCACTCAGAAAAGTTACAACTTAAAACAATAAGTTCTAATTTCAGCACCAGCCCTTTCTTCTTGGCAAAGGCCATTGCGTATTCGGGCACCTCAAAATAATGGTGTTGATCCTCGTGTGCAACCCAAAGACGCGGTGGGTATAGCAGCCCAAATTTCACCATCTTCTTAAACTGGATCATCTTACCCTGGTTGAAGCCTGCCCTCCTTCTGGCCACCTCCATGCTCAGGTCCTGATAGACACGCAATATGCTATTTTCCCATTTGCAGCTCCGCATATGCTTGGCCCACTGGAGAACACGATCGTTGTCCAAAAACCTGTGGAACCGGACCACCATCGCCCTTGGGGGGTCCCCCGGCCGCGGCTTCCTTGCCAGAGCTCTGTACGCCCTGTCCACCTCCAACGGTCAGGGAAAAGCCCCCTCCCCCAGAAGCTTCTGAAACATACTCGCCACAAACGCACCAGCATCAGCCCCCTCAGCCCCTTCAGGGAGACCGACAATTCTTAAGTTCTGCCGGCGAACTCTGTTCTCCAGATCTTCCACCTTCTCCAGCAGCCTCTTTTGCTGATCCTTCAGCATCCCCACCTCCAGCTCGACCACCGTTTGGTGCTCCTCCCGGTCCGCCAGGGCCTTCTACAGCTTCTGGATCGTCCAATCCTGGGCATCAAGCCCGCGCTACCGCCGATCGATCAATTCCTTTAACGGGTCAAGACAGTCCCGTTTCTGTCTGGCAAAGCTCTCTTGGATGACCTGCATCAGCTCCTCCGTCGATGGTTGGGCCATCGCAGCATGGGTCCGAACATCAGCCATGTCTTCAGCCGCAACATCCACCCAGCCCCTGCTTATCTTCTTATTTCTTCCTTTTCGGCCCCTTGGGGTTCTCGTTCCATGCACCAATGTGTGGATCCAGAACCAAATTATCTGCGCCTTCAAAGCCAAAACTCAAAACCACAAAAAAGTTGGGGAAAATGGTCCAAAAGTCTGGCCAGAGCGGGAGCCACCAAATGTGCGACTTACTCCCTCATACCTGCCACTGGAAGTCCAAGGACTGCTTTTCTTAATATATATGCTAGTAACCTAGACTTGGGTATATAGGGTACAATTTCAAAGTTTATAAATGACACCACGCTTGGAATTATTGTGATCTGTGAGGTGGTTAGTGATATACTTCAAGAGGACAAAAGTTGGTGAAATGGCAGACACATGACAGGTGAAAATTAATGAGAGAAGAACAAAGTAATGCATTTAGAATGAGGAGAGGCAATATACAATAAAGGGGACAATTCTCAAGGGAGTGCAGAAGGAGAAGAGAGATTGTTCACACCTGAGCAGTTGACAGAGACCATGACAGCCAAAGCCAGTAGTAGTCAAGAAGTCAATGGGAAGCTAGGTCTATGCTGATCCCCAAACTGACGCTGTGCCTTTGGAGTCATTAACACAGCACCTGCTGCAACAACAGTGAGAGGTAAGGGTTACACTTTTAGAAGCTTTGCGCACCTTGCAGGGATGATGGAGGAGTCCATCCAGGCCATGAGTGCTGCAATGGCTCTGCCATCTGTGCTTGTGGCTTCCTACACTGAGAGATTGGCGACCCTCATAGGGAGCCAGATTCAGTGCATGCTGGAGAAGTGCGCAGAGCTGCATACCATTGCCTTCTCCATGACCTTAGTGCAGCAGGGACCATGTGAGTGGGTTCAAGGTTACTGGAGTCTCCACAGGTCATCACTCTTCCCTTGCCAGTGAGGAGGAGTGACTGCTATCTGTGGCTGGGGCAGCTCTCAGGGTACTCACGCTGTGAACTATTGCCGCTCAGCCCCCTCTACCAATGGCAGCAGTGTCTCAAGAAACCTCAAGGACGAAGGGTTCTGCACCTGAAGGCGTTAGCATGTTGGGGCCCTCAGGGACTGAGACAGCCAGACGACAGGTACCATAGTCATCGCTGGCCATGGGGCAGAGAGGTCAGCAGTCTGCTTGCATCTGAGCTGCAATCTGAGGAGTGCACCAAGTGGGAACACACGTTAGAAATTGAAGACGAGTGCCTAGCTACACTTTGGATTCACAGGTGAAAATAGTACGTAGGTATTAAGCCTTGCATTTGCTGCACAGTGTACTAAAGGGTTAATATGTTATTGCTCATCTCCTTCCAATTCTTGGTGTCCTTTGGGATTTAATTTACAGGCTGGCTCCCTCGAGGGGCTGGAAGCAATGGACTAAGCCATGTGCAATCAATACTTCAGCCTTGGCAATGTGTAATAAATATTAGGGTGCCGGACGATTGAGTGCAAAATGCCAGGTGACAGCAGGGCTACATAAAGGTGACGCTTTATTGGTATGGTTCCAAAAGGATGTCATGAGAAACATCTTTGTACATGCATGTCCCCGGCCTCCATATGAAGTATGTTTGTGGGTTCCTTGGGACCTCTCATGTACTGCCTGCTCAAGAACCTCCTTCACATCCTCACCGTCAAAGAGGAGGTATTGTGATCCACAATATCCTCATTTTTCAACACCTCCCCCATCTGGAGTGACAGGTTGTGCAGTACACAGCGGACCACCATGACACACCAGCCCCTCATGGGAGATTAATGAAGGGCCCCACTGGATGAAACTAAGGATCTAAATCACATCTTCGGGAGAGCTAGAGCCTGTTCGAAGGTCAATTAGCTTGTCCTGTGACAAGTGTGTCTCTCCTCCATATCTGTGCATGGGTTCCTCACAGATGTAAACAGTCATGTCTTCAGTGGGTAACCCTTGACTCCCAGCACTCACCCCTGGGGGCAAGTGGGGATCCTGAAAAATCATGGCACCTGGCACTGTCAAAGTATTTATGTGTCTTGGAACCATGACAGGATCTGTCCTTGCTTTGTTACAATCTCCACAGAGACCAATAATTTTCAAAAAGCAATTTGAACTTACAGTTACTCGCTGAAACAAATTACAAGGCAAGATCTCACGTGTTAAAACGTTTCCTGTAACATATTGCGAAAAGCATTATTGATTAAACACTATTCTCTTATTGTGGGCAGCTTATACTTTAAAATAAAAAGATGAACATTCTCCTTTTCTTCTTATCACACATCATACTCTACGTTTTTCTTACTGTCTTTGTAGAAAACAGTTCACACTTGTTCCTAGTTTCTATGTTTCTATCAGGTTCCCATATCCCGTTTTCACGGAGTAGTAACTTTAATTTTCAGGTGCTTTCCTCAGTTTTTGGGGAGTTTCTTAAATCCACCACCAGCAGTAAAGCCTGTCCCAATTATTATTCATCCCTCTGGCCATGCTAGGATGAATCTTCCAGAATCTTTAGAAATCTACAGGGTGTGCCTGTTTAACTAGAGACTGTTGCCTCCTATGTATGGTTTTAGTAGCTCACAAAGGCAAGTGACCCCTTCTCTCTGTTGATCACACAGAACATCTTCTGTCTGTGACATTCGTTAATTTGTAGGGAAGCCTGTTACCTAATCTCAAAAATGGCTTCCTCCACCCTCTTGACAATGTGAAATACGTTGGCCTTGTATTCAAGTAGAAAACCTAATTAACTATCCTTGATACCAACTGACTTTCCCCTTAGAAGTAAATGGATAGTTTATAGAATAACTGCTGACAATCTTATACCTTCAATACCTTTATAGGATTTTGGGTGATTCAGAGTCTACTGATGGTAAACTGCTGCCATTGTCTCCGGGTATCAATACATTATGCCTTCTTCTCAGTGAAACAAAGCCTTTCTTTGACCTCTAACAATCAAATCACCCAGGCTTACTGCCAGACAGACTGCAGAACAGGTCATATGACCCACCTCAAGTACTGTTTGAGTTGACACTATGGTACAACTAACTGTTGTAATCTTTGTTGATACAATTCTCTTTCCTTGTTTAAGACTCTTGTTACAATTCCAGCTGGTGTTACTGAGAGACAAGTCAGATCCCAGAGTATATTTTGGCTTAATAGATTTTTTGTTCAGAGACAGGGTTGCTGATTAACCTTTAGCAAAAGAATAGAACACTCATTGAATGTGATTTTAAAAATTATATTATGAAAATGAAATGAAAATCGCTTATTATCACAAGTAGGCTTCAAATGAAGTTACTGTGAAAACCCCCTAGTCGCTACATTCTGGCACCTGTTTGAGGAGGCTGGTACAGGAATTGAACCGTGCTGCTGGCCTGCTTTAAAAGCCAGCTATTTAGCCCTGTGCTAAACCAGCCCCTATTATACTGCTCCTTCACCCCAGCTATAACTTTAAAGATAAGGGGCAGCAGGGTAGCAAGGGGCAGCAGGGTAGCATGGTGGTTAGCATAAATGCTTCACAGCTCCAGGGTCCCAGGTTCAATTCCCGGCTGGGTCACTGTCTGTGTGGAGTCTGCACGTCCTCCCCCTGTGTGCGTGGGTTTCCTCCGGGTGCTCCGGTTTCCTCCCACAGTCCAAAGATGTGCGGGTTAGGTGGATTGGCCATGCTAAATTGCCCGTAGTGTCCTATTAAAAGTAAGGTTAAGGGGGGGGGGGGGGTTGTTGGGTTACGGGTATAGGGTGGATACGTGGGTTTGAGTAGGGTGATCATGGCTCGGCACAACATTGAGGGCCGAAGGGCCTGTTCTGTGCTGTACTGTTCTATGTTCTATGTTCTATGTTCTATATGTGCAGATTTATAAGGATGACACAAATTATGAGACCATAAGACGTAGGAGCAGAGTTAGGCCATTCAGCCCATCGAGTCTGCACCACCATTCAATCATGGCTGGTATGTTTCTCTAAAATGTATCTTATTCTCTAATGTTTTCAGTAAGTACGCAGTCCATGTAAACCAATAGCAAAATATAATCAGACACACAACACTTTGAAACCAAGTGACAGATGACACCCAAAACAACGTCTATGGATTTCTTATCAAATCTCCCCCAGATGCTTGTAACACATGGTAGCCAACTGGTCTCACAGGAACTTTGACTTTCACATGAGGATTTTCAAATTTCACTCTCAAAGAACACACTTCAGAATCTTCTCACACACAAGGCTTTCTCCCGGATGCCTTTAACAAGGATCCGCATCCAGGGTTTCAACCTCTCCTTTCAGTAATCCTTTGCCCTTGTTCACCACATGCATTAAAACTTTCACAGAATTTCTCATGTGCACCAACAGAACGCCACTGTTTCACAACCTGTATTAAAGCATCACCAACCTTGGGACCACAATGGGTGTCTGGCTTCTCACTAGCTAACATCTCTGGGACTGTACCTTACAGCCCTATCTTTAACTGGGAGCCTCGCTCTCTGTTCCTAACTTCTTTTTCCAGATTTCTGTTCTTTGTTCCTTTAAATTCCAGGAACTCTTAGTCCATGGTTTCTGGGACTTTCTGTTCTTTAACTTCTGGGATTTTCTTTCTGTCCCTCTGCATTATCTTGCTTGAACTGGCAGTTTCTGTGGAAAGCTTATTGCCTCTGAATTACCTTTTTCCAAACTGAAAACTCAACTGCTTCTGCTTTTCAGTATGAGCTGCTGGTTGAAAAGCAACAGCTTCATTTTTTTTAACCCTGTAATTGCTTTTGCATTGTAAAACATTAATCATAATGCAGGCAAAGTTTAAAGTGAAACTGAACCTATAGTCTTGTAGCCACCTTTGTTTAACATGAAGCTAAACTGAAGTTTTAACCCTGCCCTAGTATACAAATAGAAAAGCACAAATTAAGTTTAAACATATGCCTTATTTCTAATTCCCACGAACAAATAATAATTACTTAAACTATCTCTATTTCCAACACTTTCCTCAACAATCATTTGTTCAAACTGGCATTTTACTCATCTATCCAATGCTTCATTTCCTTGTTTTGGAATGATGTCTTGGGATAATTTGGCCGGGATTCTCCGTCCACCCGCCGGGTCGGAGAATACCCGGGGGGGGGGGGGGGGGGGGGGGGGAAGCGCAAATTCCTCCCTGCCACCCTGACACTGGCTGACCTATTCTCTGGTGCCCTGTTTCAGGTGGCGGTGGGATTCCCGCCACGCTGGTCGAGGGCCAGTGCCCTCCCCGCCGATTCTCCGGGCCCCGATGGACTGAGCGTGAATTACACACCTCACATTTGGCGGGACCTGGCAGGTGAGTGTGCGGGGGCAGTCCTTGGGGTGGCGCGGGGGTATCCGACCCCGGGGTGGGCCCCACGTTGGCCTAGCCTGCGATCGGGGCCTACCGATCTGCGGCCGGCTTGTTCCGTGGGGGGACTTCTTTTCTCTGCGCCGGGCCCTGTAGGGCTCCGCCATATTGCCCGGTGTCCAGCGCGGAGAAGAGAACCCCCGCGCATGCGCAGAAATCCACCGGCCGGTCCGCGCATGTGCTAGATCACACCGGCTGTTCTGCACATGCACAAACTCGTGCCGGCCCTTCGGCGCCGGCTGGAACAGCGGGGACGACTCCGGCGGCAACCTAGCCCCCTAGAAAGGTGAGAATTCCTCACCTTGGGTGGGGGGGGGGGGCCGTTGACGCCGGAGACGTTGGCACCGGTTTTCAGGCCGGCGTGGGGACTTCAGAGAATCCCGTCCATGATATTTTAAAGTTGGTGAATGAATGCGAGCTTTTACTGCTTCACAGTTGGTGTCCCAGCAACTGAAATGCTCGATGATTAGGGCAGTAATTTATATCATAGAAATGTTTGGAAAAAATAATCATAGACTAGCTACACAAAAGAAACCGAAGTTAAGGAAGTCATAGTAAAAGTCATGAAAATTTGGATACATTTTGCAAGAACAAAATTGTTCTAATTTGCTATTTTGTTCTTGTAAATGTCATTCTCTTTCATCCTGAATGTACTGGCGCCTGACTAGCTTATGATTCTGTCACAACTAGCCACATTCCAAAACCTTGACCAAGTTCAGTTATTTATGTGAGTGGCATACCATTTGCCTGAGAGGTATTACAGGCAAGCCCAATGTTGTCTTCGCCCAATGTTCACACATTAACACCTCATCAAGTCAATGAATAGTAATCAAAAACAAATCTGTGCCAATATTTACTCTCCTTTTACACTCCCTAGTGCCTCAGTCATCAGTCTGATTGAGTTCAGCATAGATGTGATTGAGCCTGAGGTCTCCCTAGATTAATCACTCACTCAATCAATAGTTGATCCTCAAAGGGAGCCCTATTTTGCTGGAGGTTCTTTATTTGGGTAAGTTGAGTTGTTCTTCCTCTGATGCTGTCTTGGGCACAACACAGGTTATTTGTGGCATGGTTAACATATTTGAAAGTAATATTCCAGTTTATATCCTTCAGAGAATTGCAATCAGTTGAGGGTGTTACATCGGGCTGATGTGAATCTTAGAAAGGTGCTTGGGGGATAGGCTAAGCTGTTGCATGGTGTTGAGGTAGGATGGCTTCAAGAGTTAGCTTTGATATGTTCCCATTTCAGATGTCAGTCACAAATATTGCCTCCCTGTTTCTATTCTAGCATGCAGGTCAGCTATTTTTCAATCTTAAATCTGCAGGTTGCATTTTATATATTTTTTTATTAGTTGACGATATGTGGGTATTGCTGGCGGGGCTAACATCCATTGCCCATCCCTTGGAATATTCAAAAGTCAACCACATTGCTGTAGATCTATGACAGATTTCCTTCAGTAAAAAACATTAGTGAACTAAATAGGTTTTTAGATCAATCAACAATGGTTTCACGGT
Organism: Scyliorhinus canicula; assembly: GCF_902713615.1. NCBI lineage: Eukaryota > Metazoa > Chordata > Chondrichthyes > Carcharhiniformes > Scyliorhinidae > Scyliorhinus > Scyliorhinus canicula. The sequence goes on from NC_052150.1 coordinate 160,401,814, forward strand.
CATCTTTAGACTTTTAATTCCAGATATTTTAAATTGAACTCAAATGTCACCATCTGCCATGGCAGGATTCGAACCCTGGTCCCCAGAGCATGACTCTGGGTCTGTGGATGACTAGTCCAGTGACAATACCGGCCTTGTTCTGCTGTAACAGTCTTCAGTCAGTGGATAGCAATCTCTGCACTGTGAGCTCCAGTTCAGTCACCCCATTGACTTGCTCTGATGTCCTGCACCCTGATAATGAACAATGATATTCTGCTGCTGGTTCAACATTTACATCTTCAGGGCATGCACACTTAATTGTGCAAGTGCCTGCTTCTTCATGCATGCTCACAGTCTCTTCACGTATTAAGAATCAAAATGATTAAAAGGTAAGCTGCAGGCCCTAAACTATACTTTGAAAATTTATAGTAAGAAGTCTTATAACACCAGGTTAAAGTCCAACATGTCCATTTCAAACACTAGTTTTCGGAGCACTGCTCCTTCCTCAGGTGATTCACCTGAGGAAGGAGCAGTGCTCCAAAAGCTAGTGTTTGAAATGGACATGTTGGACTTTAACCTGGAGTTGTAAGACTTCTTACTGTGCTTACCCCAGTCCAACGCCGGCATCTCCACATCTTGAAAATCTATGCCACTGAACCTGGAATGTTCACAGGGTAGGGTGGTGATGGTGATGGTGGTGGTGGGCTTCTCTTTATCTTCTGCGTAACTTTGACCCAAACCCTGGAGAAATGGTACAAACACTCAATGGAGTAGACCACCATTGTCATGGTGGGAAGATGCACATCATTTAGCACTCCAGGAGCCTGGATTCTGCTGAATTTATGACAGCAAATACTTCCCCCTCCGTATTACCAAGGGGCCACCAAGGGTGATCAAAATAATTATTTTCAGCAAACCTGAAGATAATGGGCGGTTCCCATTCTTTTTACAGCTACTGCATTTTATCAGCATTTATTTTCTTATAATATTAAGCATGCATTAATATTTCCTGTTGTAGAAATATCGGCATGCATAGGTAATAAGAGACCTAGGCATTGCGAGAAAGATTAACATCTCAGTTACTTTGGCTGTTTCCAGGAATGCCAGCATCCCTCAATATTCCTGCCTAGCTTGAGCAATTTCTTGGATTTAGTTTCAAATTATACTTCACAGCTGTTATTTGTTGCATGTGCAGTGGAATCGGAGACACTCACAATCTTCAGTTGTCAATATAAAATGTCTGGAACATCCTGTCGCCTCAGGGGATCCTGATGAACTAACGAGAGCACTCTGTAAGACCAGGTCTACACTTGCCAAGCAAGGCCACCTCCGTCTGGTAGTAGGCTCTACTGAAGTTAACAGAAAATACAAATATATTACCTTAAAGGATTAGAATTTCCTGCACTGAAAAAGAGGGATGTGTCCAGCTGTTCACTGTTCACCGGGTTTCATCTTCAAAAGCAGTTTCATTTTATTTTTATCAAACCCGTTTTAATTCAATGAGCTCTATAGAAGAATTTGGTTGCTCAGAACAGTCACTGTTTGGGGTGCTAAATAAATTATATATATGACCATAATAACTACAGAATGGCCTACTGTTTGTTTCAATAGTTTGTTTGAAGGTAGTAGAAAGGTAAGATTTCTGAAGACGTTCAAGTGCTAACTTTGACAGGCGATTGATGCAATCCCCAAGGAAACGGCCTGCACAGTTTCTGTCCCCAATTTTAATAGATGGCGGGGGGGGGGGGGGGGGGGGGGGGGCAAGTATGGTATGTTTGAGTCCAAAATGAGTGGCAAACCTAGAAAACCCATTCCAGAAGCCTTCCCAATATCTGTTGGTGTTGACTTCTCCCTCTGAGCAGGTACACCAGAGAAAGGGGTTTTGTTAATTATGAAGATCGGGCCTGTTGATACATTAGTTGGAGGTTTGAGCGGTAGGGCAGTGGCTCCCCCGCCAGACCATTCCTACTGGGAGGTGGATCATCAGCCTGCAGAGGCCAGGCAGTTTTTAAATTTAATTTGTGGTTCTCTTGTGGGCCAGGAGGAGCAGGCTTGCAGACAAAGCAAGCTACAGTGTGAGATTTGACAGCTCCCTGTAGGTTTATTTGAAGATAATGGGGGATGTCAGGCAAAACAAAGCAGTGTGCCAGCCTACTTGCCTTTCCACCCACTCCTGAGTGTCCCCCACATTACAAGGTGCGGGTAAGGTGGCAAGCAGCCCTTGTATACTTCGGGGCGCAATCCAATTGGCCATGCTGCGCACGAAAAACAGCTCGCCATGGCGCAGTGTGGCCGATAAAATCCAGGAGGCTCTGCTCCCGGGATCTACCCAGCTCACAACACCTCATGAGATCCAACATGATCGCGCGTGATGTTGCAATGTAAAACCCGCCCATTGTGGGTGAGATCACTTTTTGCCAAGTCTGCATATTAGAGCGAGATAGTTAGTCTCACTCTAATGTGCAGATTCCCGAGGTACCTGAGGCTTTGGGATTCATCCTCTGTGACTTGGAGACCTCGGGTGAGTGCTGTTCAGCACTGGTCCCCAAATGGGAACCACATGGAATGGCACCCATGGGGACCTCCTAGGGGATCAGAGGCCCTCAGCTGCATGCCCTTTGGGCAGGGTGCTGCCCTGGCACTGCTGGTGTCCAGGTGGCATTGCCAGCTGGCAGGGACACTGTCAGGTTGGCACTACCAAGCTGGCATTATTTGCACGATTGGGCCAGGGATGCCCTGTGTGGGTATTTGGTAGGTGTTGGGGACTCTTCATACTGCATACGGGCTGGGGGGCAGTTGGGGATCACTTTGGGGGCCTTGAAGGTTGGTACGCCATTTTTAAATGGCATCCTGATGTCATGTTTCACTTCAGCTCTCACGTTCGCTTTGGGACTTTGTTCCTATTTAGTTCAATCGAGTCCCGAGATCTATTGAGGCTCTTAAGTTGCCAATTAAAAGCCACTTAAGAACATCATTCCACCTCTGCCACCATAAGGTTGGTTGGGAGAAGGCGGCAGGAAGGTGGCCAGCCCACAAACTGGGCTGAAAGACGGAAAGGAAAGAGAAGTACTTCTAGAACTTAACCCCACCCTCTACTCCCCTCCCCTACTCTTGCTAGGATCTCCAATCCTTCCCCGACTAAAATCCCTGATGAACTTGGAATCGAGTATCCATCTTCCTTCTTCTTGGGATTCATTGCAGTCCCAGAATTGTCCACTGCTATGTTGTGGTGCTGCTGGGATCACTCAGCTACTGGCCAATCAAATTGGCTGATGGCCCTTGAGGGCAGGGGCAGAGGTTTTCACTCTCACGCTGTTACCGCTGCCCTCAGTATAGTATTGCTGCAGGGAAGTCTGTTCTAAAGTTGGTGCGGTGCCAACCGATTTCTCGACCTGGTTTTGAGGGGCGGGGTAGGAATACGCACCCCTGCATCCCCCTTCCAAACAAGCCCCGCTTCCCCTTCCCCGTTTGGTGGACGATTTGGAAAACCATCACAGACACATATGTTGAATTACTAACTTTCAGATTTCACTCATCAGGGTGGCAAGGAATTTTAAATTACTCCACGTTATAAGTACAGTGATTAACTCTTTCAAAACTTTTAATATCACCAGTCAAATATACTCTCCCCACACCTAGCTGTTAATTAGAGAGGGCTCCAACCAATCAAGGGTCTTGTTCCTTTTGAAATGACTTAGAAATTGCTGTGAAGCCAAGCCACACATCTTTGAGCTGTGAGTAGCCATAAGTGAACCATATCCTCCAACAACAAACACCGAACCAAGCCCAACAGATGATACACAGCAATAACTTGCATTTATATAGCAACTTTAACATAGAAAGCAGTCCCAAGATGCTCCACAGGAGTGCTGATCAATGGCTTGGTCAAAGAGTTAAGTTTCAAGGAGGGAGAGGTGGAGAGTTTTAGCGCTGGATTCTCCGGTCCCCCAGCCCATGTTTCTTGGAGGTGCACCATTCGCTAGCGGCGGGATTTTCTCTTCCCCTGCCCCACTGAAGCCACTCATCGCCACCGGAAATCTGCAGGAAAGAGAATCTCAATAGCCGCAGAATTCCAGCCTTAGGGAGAGATGGAGCTTTGGACCTTTGGCAATCTTAGCACAATTACCGACGAAGAAATGCAGAAATTTAAAAAAAATAAATTTAGAGTACCCAATTCATTTTTTCCAATTGAGGGGCAATTTAGCGTGGCCAATCCACCTACCTGCACATCTTTGGGTTGTGTTGCTCGTTATGCTTTCCCTTAATTTGCTCTGTTTTAATTACCTTTGCTCAAGAGTCGCCAGGTATCTTTTTGATACCACCACAGGGTTCAAAGCCGAATACTGATCAATGACTCGATACACCAGTTAGTAAGTTTGAAATCAATGCACATTTATTTACACACACAGTCAATTACTACTCATGCATAAACTCTACTCGGTAAACTACAACTACTACTAAAGCCTATACTTAGCTTCGAGTGGCCCACTCAGTCAGAGGAACAATGGCCGTTGTCCGGTTCTGATACTGCTGGCTTAGAACTGGTATGGAATAGAACATAGAACATAGAACATAGAACACTACAGCGCAGTACGGGCCCTTCGGCCCTCTATGTTGCGCCGACCTGTGAAACCATCTGAAGCCTATCTGACCTACACTATTCCATTTTCATCCATATGTCTATCCAGCGACCACTTAAATACCCTTAAAGTTGGCGAGTCTACTACTGTTGCAGGCAAGGCGTTCCACACCCCTACTACTCTCTGAGTAAAGAAACTGCCTCTGACATCTGTCCTATATCTCTCACCCCTCAATTTAAAGCTATGTCCCCTCGTGTTGGTCATCACCATCCGAGGAAAAAGACTCTCACTGTCCACCCTATCTAACCCTCTGACTATCTTATATGTCTCTATTAAGTCACCTCTCAGCCTTCTCCTCTCTAAACGAAAACAACCTCAATTCCCTGAGCCTTTCCTCGTAAGACCTTCCCTCCATACCAGGCAACATCCTAGTAAATCTCCTCTGAACCCTTTCCAAAGCTTCCACATCCTTCCTATAATGTGGTGACCAGAACTGCACGCAGTACTCCAGGTGTGGCCGCACCAGAGTTATGTACAGCTGCAGCATGACCTTGTGGTTCCGAAACTCAATCCCCCTGCTTATAAAGGCTAGCACACCATATGCCTTCTTAACAGCCCTATTAACCTGGATGGCAACTTTCAGGGATTTATGTACCTGGATGCCGAGATCTCTCTGTTCATCTACACTACCAAGAATCTTGCCATTAGCCCAGTACTCTGCATTCCTGTTACTCCTTCCAAAGTGAACCACCTCACACTTTTCCGCATTAAACTCCATCTGCCACCTCTCAGCCCAGCTCTGCAGCTTATCTATGTCCCTCTGTATCCTATAACATCCTTCAGCACTATCCACAACTCCACCGACCTTCGTGTCATCTGCAAATTTACTAACCCATCCTTCTACACCCTCTTCCAGGTCATTTATAAAATTACAAACAGCAGTGGCCCCAAAACAGATCCTTGCGGTACACCACTAGTAACTGAACTCCAGGATGAACATTTGCCATCAACCACCACCCTCTGTCTTCTTTCAGCTAGCCAATTACTGATCCAAACCGCTAAATCACCTTCAATTCCATACTTCCTTATTTTCTGCAATAGCCTACCGTGGGGAACCTTATCAAACGCCTTACTGAAATCCATATACACCACATCAACAGCTTTACCCTGATCCACCTGTTTGGTCACCTTCTCAAAAAACTCAATAAGGTTTGTGAGACATGACCTACCCTTCACAAAACCGTGTTGAGTATCGCTAATCAACTTGTTCTTTTCAAGATGATTATAAACCCTATCTCTTATAACCTTTTCCAACATTTTACCCACAACCGAAGTAAGGCTCACAGGTCTATAATTACCAGGGTTGTCTCTACTCCCCTTCTTGAACAAGGGGACAACATTTGCTATCCTCCAGTCTTCCGGCACTATTCCTGTCGACAAAGACGACATAAAGATCAAGGACAAAGGCTCAGCAATCTCCTCCCTGGCTTCCCAGAGAATCCTAGGATAAATCCCATCTGGCCCAGGGGACTTGTCTATTTTGACATTTTCTAAAATTGCTAACACCTCCTCCTTTTGAACCTCAATTCCATCTAGCCTGGTCGACTGAACCTGAGTGTTCTCCTCGACAACATTGTCTTTCTCCAGTGTAAACACTGACGAAAAATATCCATTTAATGCTTCCCCTATCTCCTCTGATTCCACACACAACTTTCCACTACTATCCTTGATTGGCCCTAATCTTACTCGAGTCATTCTTTTGTTCCTGATATACCTATAGAAAGCCTTAGGGTTTTCCTTGATCCTATCCGCCAACGACTTTTCGTGTCCTCTCCTCGCTCTTCTTAACTCTCCCTTTAGGTCCTTCCTGGCTAACTTGTAACTCTCAAGTGCCCTAACTGAGCCTTCATGTCTCATCCTAACATAAGCCTTCTTCTTCCTCTTGACAAGTGCTTCAACTTCCTTAGTAAACCACGGCTCCCTTGCTCGACAACTTCCTCCCTGCCTGACAGGTACATACTTATCAAGGACACGCAGTAGCTGTTCCTTGAAAAAGCTCCACATTTCGATTGTACCCATCCCCTGCAGTTTCCTTCCCCATCCTATACCTCCTAAATCTTGCCGAATAGCATCATAATGCCTTTCCCCCAGCTATAATTCTTGCCTTGCGGTATATACCTATCCCTGCCCATTGCTAAAGTAAACATAACCGAGTTGTGATCACTATCACCAAAGTGCTCACCTACATCTAAATCTAACACCTGGCCGGGTTCATTACCCAGTACCAAATCCAATGTGGCCTCGCCCCTTGTTGGCCTGTCTACATACTGTGTCAGAAAACCCTCCTGCACACACTGCACAAAACTGACCCATCTATAGTACTCGAACTATAGTATTTCCAGTCAATATTTGGAAAGTTAAAGTCCCCCATAACAACTACCCTGTTACTCTCGCTCCTGTCAAGAATCATCTTTGCAATCCTTTCCTCTACATCTCTGGGACTATTCGGAGGTCTATAGACAACTCCCAACAGGGTGACCTCTCCTCTACTGTTCCTAACCTCGGCCCATACTGCCTCAGTAGACGAGTCCTCAAGCGTCCTTTCTACCGCCGTAATACTTTCCTTGATTAACAATGCCACACCCCCCCCCTCTTTTACCATCTTCTCTGTTCTTACAGAAACATCTAAATCCTGGAACCTGCAACAACCATTCCTGTCCCTGCTCTACCCATGTCTCCGAAATCGCCACAACATCGAGAGCCCAGGTATCAACCCATGCTGCAAGCTCACCCACCTTATTCCGGATGCTCCTGGCGTTGAAGTAGACACACTTCAAACCAGCGTCCTGCTTGCCGGTGCCCTCTTTCGAACTTTTAACCCTATCCCTGACCTCACTACTCTCAACATCCTGTACACTGGGTCTACAATTTAGGTTCCCATCCCCCTGCTGAATTAGTTTAAACCCCCCCGAAGAGCACTAGCAAATAGTAGCTAGGAGCGCCTATCTCGTAGTGTGCGTTGACCTTAGATTTACTTGGCTGGTGCTTGGCGGGCCTCTCGTCGCTGAGAGCCAAATGCCAAGGTGAAGATGGAGAAATAAGAGAGCAAACTGACCTTGGGGACTCTGCTTTATAGCCCCCAGGGGTTTCGCGCCCTTCTGGGCGGACCCCGGACTTGGTCCCAATTAATTGGACCATGTCCCAAACGTTCGTATCGATTTTCTCCAATAACAGGGTTGTTCCCTGATCGTTGGGCGGGCTCTATGTAACCGTTGGCCTGCCTTTGTTTTAGATTCCACTGGCGCCGGGAAGTCTGTCCTGGTACCGATTGTTTCTATGTTTCTTGTTGTCCCCGGAGATAGCTCATTACTATGCTAATGGCTTGTAGTTTCAGTTCTTTCTGGGTTCTGCAGGTTTCAATCCACAGGAAACCTTGCACCTGCTTGTTTTTCTAGTGCTGTCCATTTTTCCCTGCACTCTTTGCGAGTATCCATTTTGGAATCGGGACGTGGCCACCCCAGGTGGCTACAGTTGTGGGGACGAAACCCACGCAAACATGGGGAGAAGGTGCAAACTCCACACGGACAGTGACCAGAGCCGGGATCAAACCTGGGACTTCGGCGCTGTGAGGCAGCAGTGCTACTCACTGCGCCACCGTGCTGCCCGGAAATGCAGAAAATTAGGGATTCTAAGAAAGCAGAATTAGAGGAGTACAGTGATCCAGGAGGGTTATAGGGCTGGAGGAGGATGCATGGGCAAGAGCGAGGCAACAGAAGGATTTGAAAACAAGATGACTGTTCCAGTTAATTCACCCATAGAGTTTCCTTTTATTCTAATTTTTAAATTAATCTCCAAATACAAGAATTTCTGGAGCTAGATGCTGAGAATAGACTGATGGGTTCCTCCCCTTGAAATATAATACATGTGGTATTGAGGTAATCCCTTACATGTTGATTCTACCCATATAAAGCACATAAATTCAACTTTGCCGCACAGCCTTCATCGAGCTCATTTACGTCCTGCTTTTCTAAAATGCATAAACTTAACATTTATTCAAAATCCATCTGCTATTCCTTGGCCCAAACATTTAATTAGACTTCTTTGTATGTTACCAATCTGCCTCCGACTCATTACCTGGCAATGTGGCTTGTTGTCATGATGAAACCTTGCAATATTACAAGATGAAAAGCGTGAACAGAAGGGGTCCCCCCCACACAGGTCCCTGTGGAATTCAACTGCTCACTATCCACGCACCCCCCCCCCCCCCCCCCCCCCCCCACTCTGTGAGCTTTTTTTCAATTTATTGTCACCTACTGCTTCTGCTGCAAAGCTAGTCTTGAATCCAGTAAGCTAATGTACCAACTGTTATTGTCACCTAATTCCAGCCAACTATCAATTTTTGTAGTTGCTATGTCCATAAGCATTACCATCATTTTCCCTGCACATCTGTCTGACGATTTGGCAAGATGTGTACTATTCTTGAAACCATTTTGTTTGGTTATAATTCAGGAATTTTCAGTTATACTCAATTGTAAGTTGAAAAACTTGTTTTGTGAACATTCTGTTCCATATATGTCACCTAGACGATACCAACAACAGATTGAACACAATGCAACTGAACTGAGTGGATCTCAGTTTTCATTTTGCTCTGTAACATAACCTTATGTAAGGATGCATATCTTTGTTAAGCCAGCTCTCCTGCTGCGTAACCAGTCAAATACATCCTAACCAGTTTTACAACTCTTGTAAGGCAAACACTCGGGGCGATTTTGAGCCCGTGTTAGCTGCCAGTGAGACCGGTGACGGGCACAGAATATTTGGTGAGAATCAAAAGACGCGATTCTCCTCGCCAGTGGAGTTATACGAAACATGCCGCGGGGGCCCGAGAATTTCATTTTCATACATTAGCATGTCATTAGCGAACACTCACTCTTGGACTTCGCCCCCTCACTGAATATTCAGTGAGAGCCGGTCTGACGTGACACCAGCTTCATTTATAATAACTTTACTTAAACATGAACCAGGCGACTTCACCTCCAAGGGGAATTTCGGAGGAGAGTTCTCACTCAGCCATCACCCTCCAGGATGTTCAATGCTCAGGGTGCACCAGAGTGAACACAGGGGTTGCTGATTAGTTCAACTTGGGGCTGGGGGTGGGGTTCAGACTCTCATTTTCAGGAGTGGGGTCGCTCGCAGGCCTTACCTTCCTTTTATGTTGGGGTGCCCCTTGCTTCAGGAGCGTCTGAAGGCTGGCATGCAGGCATCGCTTGCCATGTCCCCCATGCTGGGCTTGTGCCCAAATCACTGCTGAGGGAGTGCAACAACGTGAGTGGGAGGAGATGAATGGAGAGAGTCAGCACTGGGGCCGGTTGTGAGGTACCTGGGTGGGGTTCGATGAGATGCCAGGCTCTAAGGGATGGGTGGGGGACTCAGGAATGGATTGCGCCCCTGCTTTAAGAGGTATGAAGACCCTTTCAGTGGGGAAAGCAAGGCTGGAGTGTGAATTGAATCCCACACTCAGCAACACTGTGAGGACAGAGAGGTAGCATGGAAGTTCAAATCCATTTGTAAGGGAAGTTTGACTGTCAGGAATTAGTGTTGGGGTGGATAGTGGTAGCTGATGGATGGCTTGTCAACTCTGCAGCCCTTGTGACCTGGGAGAATGAGGGTGCCCTCTAGTTATGTGGTTGTCATGCTAATTGCAGGTTTCAGTCAAACCAGCTGTGCTTTGTCTGCCACAAGAGGCAGTCGTTTGCCTAAAAGGCTACCTCAACCTTCCTTGAATATTCTATTGTGCCAATGAAACTTGCAGATTTAAATATCAGTGCCACTGACTGGAGCCATTATTTTAGCCTTTTGTAAGTGTTGGCCCCAATCATTCAACGGCAAGACTCATACAAGTATTACCACTACACAGATGGCATTGATGTGTACCCCTAAGCAAGGCATGATGGTAATGTTTATCATCACTCACCCCGTTCAAGGGTCATGATGAGGGCCATCTTTGAGGTCCCCGTGAGGATGCAGACGCTGGTCCCACACATCCACTCAACAGCCCTTTCACCTAATGCCAGGGTCGGGTGGGGGAATGGCCGGAGGTAAGGTGCCACTCAGACTGTCGAAGATACTGGCACCTCATTCAGGTGGAGTTGAGAGAGACAAGTGTGGGGAAGTAGCTTTGATGTGAGAGGGGCGGGTGTGAGACTTAGGCACTCAGTAAGGAGGAAGTGGATGCCCCAGCGGTGTGGAGGGCTGAGGTTCAGGGCTCTCAATGCTGACTTTGCTGTTCTCTTCTTTTCAGCGTATGATTCTGGAGAATCATGGAGCCAGTTGAGTTGGTTATTCCACTCAGATCAAGCAGCAGCAGAGACATTAATGTGCTGCTGCATGTGGCCAGGACTGGCACCCTGCAGAGGAGGGGGAGGATGGGGCGGGTGGGCTCATAACTGTTCCAGGAGCAGCACCACAAATGGAGTAGCCTCGTAGAAAACATGATCGGCAAAGAGTCTTTTGACGCCAGATATCCTACCTGCAGATGTCAGAGCTTCAATGCAGGAGAAGACTGCATTTGTCCTGGAGGATGATGGACCACCTTTGCTAGGACCTGCAAGAGCTGCCACCACATGGAATCGGAGAAAACACATTGCCCATGGCCCTTAAAGCTACCACCATTCTGCACTTCTATTCAGGGAGTTCATTTCAGGGCAGCACCTGTGATAGCACGGTGGTGCAGTGGTTAACACTGTTGCCTCACAACTCCAGGGACCCGGGTTCAGTTCCTGCCTCGGGTGACTGTCTGTGTAGAGCCTGCACTTTCTCCCCGTGTCTGCGCGGATTTCCTCCGGGTGCTCCAGTTTCCTCCCACAGTCCAAAGATGTGCAGATTAGGTGGATTGGCCATACTAAATTGTCCCTTACTATCCAAAAGGTTAGGTAGGGTTATTGGGTTATGGGGATAGGGTGGGGCCTTGGAGGCATGGCGCTTTCCCAGGGCTGGTGCAGACTTGATGGGCTGAATGGCCTCCCTCTGCACAGTAGGGATTCTATGATTCTATGTGTGGCATTTCCAAGTCAGCCACACACAAATGCATGAAGGAGGTAACAGATGCTCTTCATGCGGGAGTCCACATGTATATAAACTTGGACCCGGACCAGGCGAGCCATGACACCAGGGCAATGGACTTTGCCCATTTAGTTGGCATGCCCAAGGTGCAGGGTGTGATCGATCGCACCCACCTGGTTATGCTGTCTCCATGGCGTCATGCAGAGCCATTCATGAGCCACAAGGGATGCCACTCCTTCAATATTCAGATCGTTTTTGACCACATAATGCGCATAATGCAGGTGTGTGCCCATTTGCTGTGAAGCGTCCATGACAGTTACATCTTGGGGCGCTTGCAGATGTTTTTGAGGGAGAGGAGCATCTGTCGGGATCATTCCTCAGGGACAAAGGGTACCCACTCAGGAGTTGGCTAATGTCGCCAGTGTGGAGGCCACAAACACCTGCGGAGACTCGCTACAATATTACTCATGCAGCCACGCGCATGTTGAACAAGCCGGCGATTGGACTGCTGAAGATGTGGTCCCGGTGCCTCGACAGGTCGGGGAGTGCCTGCAATACAACCCCCAGAGGGTGTCCTGCATAATTGTGGTCTGCTGCGCTCTGCACAACTTGGTGCTGCAAAGGGGAGACCAGCTGGAACAGGAGGAGATGGGCGGGTACCATAGCCCCACAGCTGAGGAGAAGGTCAAGGAATGCGGCGAGGGGCAATCTGCTGAGGAGGAGGAGGAAGGACCTCAAGCATTGCAAAGGGCCCACATAGGGTGCACATCTAGGGACACCCTCATACCATCTCTGTTTCGGGACCAGGGATTGAAGAACTCTCCCACTGTGGGGTGTGACATCACATTAGTACTGTGGTGCCAGCAGTATTTTCTCGTGATGATACCCAAGTTCATGGGCAGGGCGCTAAAGCCATTGGCTGGACTCTGCAGGGGAATGAAGGTGGCTTGTATTGAGGACTGAGCGATGCCACTCTTATCCCCAGCGATATGTCTGATTCCTGCCTGACAGAGAGCTGAATGCATCCTGCCCTTGAACCGATTACCATGGGGCCCAGAGACAGGGATGAGCTCTCATCTGCTGTAGCCACGTTGAAGTCAGGGATCCTGGTGTTTTCCTCCAACGAACCTCCAGGGTGGGCACCTCTCTGCACTTTATAAGCCCAAGGCCTCCTCATAACTGGAGAAGACTTGGGGCGGTGCAGGGGGTTGGCCCATGCCAGCAGCAGCACGTCTTTACTCAGTCATCAGTGTGGCAGGTGGGAGAGATATAGCGCTGCCCACCTCACTACAAAGGGATGAAGCATCAAGTGTGTGCACGCATTCGCGGAGCACGGCATCATGAAATGACACTATGGAGGATCAGCTGGTGGTTAATACAATGGGGACCTATCTCTACTAGTGCGTAGGTTCACCCTTGCCCACAAGGTATCTAGTTTCCACAGCTGAGATTGAGGTGGCCTGCTACCTTCCATGCTCTGTTACCTGAGTTGACCTTGGCAGGCGTCCCATGAGGGGCCTGGACCTTGAGGGTCCAGGTCTACTTTCAGGCAGCATGGGTGTCGCAGCACTACTGTTGGTGTGCTGGACTGGAGATGTGTCACTCACAGAGAGGGGGGCATCAGATGAGCTGCACAACCCCAAAGTTTCCTGAATGGAGGGTCTTGGGCTGTGCTCAGGCTGAGCCTCTTCACTTCGAGTGCTGGGGGGCCCCTGAACTCTTCCATGGGATAGAGGTACAGCTATAGTGGGATCCAGAAGCCCGGCTATTCTCTGGCACAGGACACTTGTGGATTCCACTATTGCCTGCACCATGCAGTTGAAGCCCTGCACCATGGATCTCATGCCCTCAGCCATGGAGTTCATGAGCTGAACCAATGAGTGGACATCCCCCACCATGGATTGCACATCCTGCCTGCACCGGGGTCTCCACTGCAGATGCCACACTCGCAGTGTTGGCCTCATTGCGTTGGAGTGACGGTACCATCTCCTCAGAAATAAGGTGATTTGACTTCTCCAGGAGTCTTGAGGGGAGATGTTGTCATCCCTTTCTGATGCACCCAACTCTGCCTTTGCAGTTCCAGCGACTCTGGGACGACCGGACCCGGGGAACGTCATCAGATTGGGACTTAGCAGAGTCTTGGGCTCTGGCATCTCTCCGAGTGCAGGTTCCCTGGGACATCCCTGTCTCCACCTGCTGTGGATCTTCAATTGTGAGCTGTTCAGCAGTGAGTGACCCAGAAGCCTGCCTACCTGGTCATCCCACCGAGGTGTAAATATCTATACTGGTGGAGGGTGAGGGTGACAAATGTTACGCCTGCTCGATGTTGGTGTCCGAGGTGTCTCACTTGGAGCTGCTCATGTCCGTGGTGTCCTGAGGATGCGAGGATAGTCAGGGCTGGTCGACTGCAAGGGAAAGGAGATGGCATTAATGCATCACAGGGGATAAGTGATGGGACAATGTTTACTCAAGTGAGACTTGAAGAATGACTCTGTGTCCTGGGGATTCTCACTTTGTCTGCAGCTCCACTTCACCCTCTGCACAGGTGCTGTCTTGCTCCTCCTCGGCCAGCTCAAGGGAATTCCCCAAAGAGGTGAGGCTTTTGAGCTCACCGCATGACCCCAGGTGGCTGTGACTGCTCATGCCTGTTATGTTCAAGTTTGCTCTGCAATGAGACAAATGGGGAGACTGCAGGTGGGAGTCCTGCCAGTTCAGATGGTTGGGGAGCGATACGCATGGGAGCAAGGAAGGTGAGGAGCAGAGTAGATACTGGGGAGACCATGAAGATTGGTTTGGAGGGGGGGGAGTGCAGGGCAGAGAGTCTCATGACAACTGTTGGCAAACTTTGAAGTGACTGGATGAGAGAACATTTCGAGGTGTGAGGGGTGTTTGAGAGGGTGCAGCGGGAGACTAGACGAGACAGACTTATCTGGTCATGCGAAGATCATTCATCTTTTTATGGCATTGCTGCCCCGTCCTCCTCTGCCATGAGCTGGCACTGACAAAGGCTGCCACTTCCTCCCAGGCGGGGTTGGTGACCTTGCTGAAAGGATGTCTGTGAGTCCATAGCCAGGGGACACCCCACCTCTGCTGCACACCATCCAAGAATTTGTTCAGGGCTCCCTGTCAATAGTGGTGCTGGCTTTCTGGCAGCCATCTCCTCGAATGGATCTAAAATAAGTGCTGGAGTGATATGTCACGTGCTGCAGGACTTGGTTCTGGCCTCAAGGTTTCTGCATAAACCACTTACTCCTATACTTATGTGCAGTAGTTCACAGTCACTTGCATTATAGAATGATAGGGGAAATGGGCAGAGGCAACACAGAGTAGGACGTCTTGCTAGAAGAGGGGGAGGAGGAGGGAGAGAAAGGTTCATAACCGGGATTATATCCACCCGAGATGTTCAAGGAGCAATTCACTTACCTGAATCTCATCTGTGCTTCACTAAGAATATCTTCACTGCATCCCACCCCACCTGGAACATAGATTAAAGATAGCAAAAGGCAAATTTAGAGATAATACAGAAAATGCTTCATGTAGAATATGATCAACATTTGGAAAATGTTCTGGGCGATCAGAGGAAGCAAAGATCTTGGAACCTTTTAAGATGCAGTTTGGTGTTGTTATGGGCCATTATCTGTTTATTCTGGATGGATGAGCTAAAATGGATCAAATATCCTTCCATTATCTTATGATTTTGTCAGATCTCAGAAGTTGTCTCCGCAAAATTACGAATGGCCTTTGACATACATAGTCACTGAATTACTTAATTATTTACATGTGTCATGCTTACTTATTTAAATGTGTAAGCATTCCATTCAGAACTGAGGAACGAATGCTTAGAAATTAATGTTACCATTCTCAATATGGAAAATTGAGATATATTTAGCATATATAAGAGTTTTGAGAAGCTATGAGTGAAATGAATAGAACTGTTTGTACCAAATTATAAATAATAAGGGCACAGCTCAAGTATGCACACTATGATATAATACCCCCATATTTTATATATATATGAATATACTACCCCATGGTTTTATATAAATATATTACCCCCATATTTTGTATATGTGAATATGCTACCCGCATGGTTTTACTACGCCCATGATTTTATATATAAATATATTACCTCCATGCTTTTATATATAAATAAACTACCCATTGATTTTATATGTATAAATAAACTACCCCATGATTTTATGCTCATGTTTTCAGAGTGAGTGTGAAAATGGGAACTGAAATTCAATATAGTGAAAGGTAATTCATGAATATATTTAAAATGAGGAAGAAGGAAAGAAATGGAATGTATGGCACAGAACAAATCTTGAAGATGACAATATAGGGTTGAATGCCCAAGTCGTAAAATACGACAAGACACTTTTTCCATTACCTGTGACTTTCTAATTCATGTGTGCAGCATGTAAGGACTTAGAAATTCTATACTTTGGCAGCACAGTGGCGCGGTGGTTAGCACTGCTGCCTCATGGCACCGAGGTCCCAGGTTCGATCCCGGCTCTGCATCACTGTCCGTGTGGTGTTTGCACATCCTCCCCATGTTTGCATGGGTTTCGTCCCCACAATCCAAGGATGTGCAGCGTAGGTGGAATGGCCACGCTAAATTGCCCCTTAATGGGAAAAAATGAATTGGTTACTCTTAATTTATAAAAGAAATTCTACACTTAATTGTTCAAATTTGATAAGTCGAAGAAGTAGTATTTTCACCTCTATTTCTTTGCATCCTGCTCCAAGAAGGTAAAATTCTTCATGTTGATGATGGTAATTATAGATCAATGCAAGTACAAACCAGAGTTTTTATTTTGTACTTACCCTGATTTTGTTTGACAAGATTATTGAAGAATTTTATCAAGGGATATGTTGAGGAAGGCAGTGAGAACTAACCACAAATTATCTAAAATTCAATGAATTATATACTATTTTATAGAAGGTAAAGAACAAAGTGACCTGAGGGTCACCAAAGTGACATTTATGCACAATCTTTGAAGGTAGTGACACAGGTTAAAAAAAACCGGTAAAGGATATGGGTTTCTAGTCTTTATGTGTTGAGGGACAAGGCGGGATT
The DNA here is from genome assembly GCF_902713615.1 of Scyliorhinus canicula. NCBI lineage: Eukaryota > Metazoa > Chordata > Chondrichthyes > Carcharhiniformes > Scyliorhinidae > Scyliorhinus > Scyliorhinus canicula. Next base: position 160,418,515 of record NC_052150.1, read on the forward strand.
TTAATCCTGTGCAGTGGAGGAGTTTTGAATTAGTTAAAATTTCACCCATAGATTACAAAAGTCAGGTTGTTATACTAAACATTTATAAAACACTAGTTTGTCTGCAACTATGGCATTGCGCTCAATTCTAGGTGCACACAATACTTTTGAGGAGATTTACACAAGAATGGTTCCAAGGATGAAGGATTACAGTTAGATAGATAGGCTAAAAAAAATAGGGCTGTTCTTCTTATGCAGAAAGAGGAGATAATTAGAGGTACCTAGAATCATGAAGAGTGCAGACAGAGCAAAAAAAAGCAACTCTCCCCAATTGTAATGAACTCCAATTAGCTTTATTGGTTGGCCAATTTGAGTATGAGCTCCCTCAATGATAGCTCATTGAGGGGCCCATATAATCACCTGTGTAGGATTTGTGAGCCAGTCTTAAGTTGACTGGACTGCTAGCAGCACAGTTTGGAGCTGCTCCTGTAATATCGTTATTGTAAATAAATATTAGTGTGGTGACGGAACTCCTGCCTCCCGTGGATTACTACACCAATGAACGAAGTATTGCTCACCAGAAAGCATAGATTATAGGTGATTGGCAAGAGAATGAGAAACAACATGAGGAAAACCTTTTTTTACGCAACTGGAGTGCATTGCCAGAAAAGATGGTGGATATAGATTCAGTAGTAGCCTTCAAAAATAAACTGAATAAATATTTGAAGAGTTCAAAAATGAAGAGATAGAAGGCAAGAGCAAGTGAGTGGGACATACATGATTTATCTTAAAAAAAAATCAGCGCAAACTCAATGGACTGCATGACCTCCTTCTGTACTGTACTACTCTATGATTTTATAGCTGTTTACGTGGTTTCCTTTGAAGTTTCATCAGTTTTCCACTGGATTTATATTCGAAGACGAAAAATATCCTTGTTGTATTTCAATGGCAAACAGTTCACAAATTCCTATCTGCTCATCAATGTGCAAAGAACAGGGCATTTCAGGGTTCTATTTGCATGATGCAGAGAAGGTTTTGAAGATTTTGGAAAGAAGAAAAGTAAGCCTGTAAAGATGGTAGCTGGAGATATATCAAATGATGATTCTGACAAATCACTCTACACCCTAGAACAGATTGACACTGTCATGTCTCAAGGTAAAAAATGACTTGACTTTTGGAATGATGACTTCAGAAGGAGAACATTAAGTTAATGTGACATGTCAAATAGACACTGGGTGCGACGTGTGACATCATGGGCTTGATTCCCCTTTCCGGGGACTAAGTCCCCACGCTGGCGGGAGAACCGGCACCAACCGCGCAGGTCACCAGCCCCTGAAAGTAAATTATCTGCAATTCCAGGGGCCAGGTGGACGGCGGAAGGGTTGGCACCGCTCCAACCAGTGCCAAAGGGACTGCGCAAGTTCACGCATGCAGCAAAGGGCCGGCGTGATCTCGCGCATGTGCGGAACCGCCAGCGTGGTTCCGCGCATGCGCAGACTGGTCGGCGGATGCGCAGGGGTTTGTCTTCTCCGTGCCAGCCAAGGCGGAGCCCTACAGCGGCCAGCGCGGAAGGAAGGCGTGCCCCCACGGCACAGGCCCACCCGCAGATCTGTGGGCACCGATCGCGGGCCAGGCCACCCTGGGGGCCCCTTCCCCGGGGTCAGATCCCCCCGCGCCCCCCTGAGGACCGTTCCAGCCGACTTACCTGCCAGGTTCCGCTGTGTGGGATCATGCCTAACCCACGCCGGCCAGACTGGCCAAAAAGAGACGGCTGCTCGGCCCATCGGGGCCTGGAGAATTGCCGGGGGGGGGGGGAAACACTGTCAACAGCCCCCGACCGGTGTGGCGTGAACCCCGCCCCGACCCGAAAACCAGGGCCGGAGAATACGGCAGCCGGCGGCGGGGCAGGATTTGCGCCACCCCCCGGGGATTCTCCGACCCGGCGGGGGAGGGGGGGGGGTCAGAGAATCCCGCTGCATGAGTGTCATAGATCTGTCTGAACTTGTTCACGATGGTGACCTGAAAATGAAGCAATTGAAGGTAACGTTGTTTTTTTTTATTTTAGAGTACCCAATTCACTTTTTCCAATTAAGGGGCAATTTAGCGTGGCCAATCCACCTACCCTGCACATCTTTGGGTTGTGGGGGTGAAACCCACGCAAACACGGGGAGAATGTGCAAACTCCACACAGACAGTGAGCCAGAGCCAGGATCGAACCTGGGACCTCGGCGCCGTGAGACAGCAGAGCTAACCCACTGCGCCACCGTGCTGCCCTATTGAAGGTAAAGTTGAGGTTATATGATAGAACAATGAAGCTGAAAGCCCAATGCAATGGGAAGAGGATCTGCAGTTCCAGATGAAAAAAGCACTACGCAAAGTACCCTTATCTCAGCTGAAACAAGTTGAAAGCTTACTAACCCGTTATATACTGGAAGAGGTTTGCAGTATTTCCAATGGTACCAAACCACTGATCGCTGAGCTGATCCTGAAAAATTACAAAGATATTTTCACAGGTCTTCGATGCCTGGTGAATATCATCCTGAAATAGATGAGAGTGTGAGACTCAACATCTTCCGAGGAGAGCTCCAGCTGTCCTCAAAATTAGCCTAAAAGATAAGAGAGAGGAACTTGAAAAGATGGGAGCAATCAAGAAAAGTAATTAAGACTGGATTAGCAGCAAAGTAATAGTGAAAAAAACAGGAAATCTGAGAGTCTGCATAGATCTAAAAGACCTCAATAAAACTTTGAAGTGATCCCACTCGACGATGCCAACCATTGAAGAAATTTTACCTCAACATGTGAAGGCAAAGGACTTTACCAATCTAGATCCTAAAGATGGATGGCATGTGAAGTCGAATGAAACCAGCAGTTTTTTGACTATGGTGTGGATACCATTTAGGAGGTACAGATGCTAATTGGCATTTCTATAATAATAATCTTTTATTCATGTCACAAGTTGGCATACATTAACACTGCAATGAAGTTACTGTGAAAATCCCCCAGGCGCCACATGCAGCACCTGTTCGTGTACAGAGGGAGAATTCAGAATGTCCAATTCACCGAACAAGGACGTTTTTTGGGACTTGTGGGAGGAAGCTGGAGCCCCCGGAGGAAACACATGCAGACACGGGGAGAACGTGCGGACTCCGCACAGACAGTGACCGAAGCCGGGAATCGAACCCAGCTCCCTGGTGCTGTGAAATGCTAACCACTGTGTGACCGTGCCACTGCTCTGGGAAGGTATCAAGGCCAACAGCATGAGTTATTGATGTTGCAGGAGCGGAAACATTTGTGGATGATCTGCTAGATGTTGTGATATGGTCAGAGATTCTGCTAGAGAGAGAGAGCTAGATGAATCTGAAGCTGAACAAGAAAAAACTGCAACTGAAAATAGTTGAAGTCAAGTATATAAGTAATTTACTGACAGGAAAACTGGACTTGGAGCAACAGCAAGAGAAACCAGTTGCATTTGCAACCACAGCGTTAACACAAAGGGAACAACGCAATGTCCAGACAGAGAAAGACTGCCTGGCTATCATCTTTCCTTGTGAGCATTTTAATCAGTACCTATTTGGGATAGTCAATGGGATGGCAGAGCCTGACCACAGGTCACTTCAAAGCATTTTTCGTAAGCCGCTTCTGTCTACCCCAAAGTGTCTGCAAAGGACGTGTGTCGATCAGAGAATGAGATCTTCCAGATTCAATGAGAAGCAATGGCATGACATGGACAAATGCCTAACCAGCATGTCACAGTCAAAGCTTAAGCATGTGAATGATGGTCAAGACTGTCTTCATTAACTTTAAAGAGCAAATTTTACAATCGTGTGCTCCTGGATGGAGTTTCCACTGTCATGAGCACATTACTGGAAAATAGGGGCTCTTCTCAACTTTGGTATGTGCTGTCAGTGGACAAGGCTCCCTGTAGACAGTGTTTGTTCCTCAAATTGGTCCTTAATCTAGACTTTATTTCTGCAATGCAATTTCTATTTGTTTGTCTCTTTTGTCTTGTATAGATCTTGCATTACAATTAGGGCAACAGACATGGAAACATTTCCTTCGTGACTGAAAGCTCATTTTAAATCCAATTCAGATTAATAGAATGAAAATTTGTCCTCCTGCTCAGCTCGTATGCTGTTCTCAATACCATTTGTAAAACAACGCTCTTTGGGTGTGATGGAACCATCAATTCTTAAACGTCGTAGACGAATTCTCCCATTTTCCATTCGCTATCCCGTGCCCCGACATGACCTCCCACACAGTCATTAGGGCCCTGCATTGCATCTTCACCCTGTTTGGTTTCCCCAGCTACGTACACAGCGTTTCCGATGTGAATCTAGGCTTTAATCGACTTACTTCAGAGCCAGCCTGTTACCTGTCGATGAACTCGTAGTGAACTCAGGCGGACTCTGGACACGGGCACTTATACAGCTGCACTAGGGGGAGGAGTTGTGGGCGGAACCAAGGGTGGAGCCCAGTACAAGTTCCTAGGTGCTCCCAGCGCTACTCCCCCTAGTGGTAGGACAACGCTACTGCGCTTACAACAACAGTGTGAATTACGTATATATTAACATATATTACATTCACCACATTCACCCCCTTCAAAAAAATCAAGTCCGGCGGGGGTGATGGTATAGTCTATAAAGTCAGTCTGTCCGGCAGTCGGATTGTCCGCTGAGATCTGCGGAGCACTGGGGTTGCAGCCTCTTGCGGTGGCTGGATGGGTGTGGTGTGCTGGGGTACGATGGGAGACTCCAGAGAGGGTTGTATCTGAGCTTCATACTCCCCTGGTTCGACCGGGGACTGGGGGCGCTGGGGGCTGGCCGGCGCGGGGAGCGCGGAACTGGTGGAGCGAGCTCGTGGGCTCGGGAGCGCAAGGGGGCGGCAGCATGGGGTGTGGGGTGAGAGGTCCTTCTGTGGGGGTAGGGGGGGCACTGGATCTGGCGCGTGCCAGATCCCGGAGGGATACTGTGTCCTGACAGCCGTAAGGGAACTCGACGAATGCGTACTGGGGGTTGGAGTGGAGCAGGCGCACCTTCTCAATAAGTGAGTCGGTTTTGGGCGCCCTGACGTGTTTCCTCAGAAGTACGGGGCCCGGCATCCTCAGCCATGCCGGAAGTGAGACCCCCGTGGTAGTGCCCCTGGAAAAAATGAAAAGCCTCTCGTGAGGGGTCTGGTTGGTCGCCATACACAAAAGGGACCTAATAGCGTGGAGCGCATCTGGGAGGACTTCCTGCCACTGGGAGACTTGGAGCTTTCTAGACCGGAGGGTCAGTAGGATGGTCTTCCAGACTGTTGCGTTCTCCCTTTCCACCTGCACGTTCCCCCTGGGGTTGTAGCTGGTAGTCCTGCTTGAGGCAATGCCCTTTTCGAGCATGTACTGACGCAGCTCGTCATTCATGAAGGACGAACCCCGGTCGCTGTGTACGTAGCTGGGGAAACCAAACAGGGTGAAGATGCTATGCAGGGCCCTAATTACTGTGTGGGAGGTCATGTCGGGGCACGGGATAGCGAATGGAAAACGTGAGAATTCGTCTACGATGTTTAAGAAGTAAACGTTCTTGTTAGTTGAGGGGAGTGGCCCTTTTAAATCAATCGCGAGGCGTTCAAAGGGCCTAGAAGCCTTGACCAGGTGGGCCCTGTCTGGTCTATAGAAGTGCGGTTTGCACTCCGCACAGATCGGGCAGTCCCTTGTGACCGCTTTTACCTCCTCGTTGGAGAAAGGCAGGTTTCGGGCCCTAATGTAGTGGGCGAGCCGGGTGACCCCTGGGTGGCAGAGGTCATTGTGGATGCTTTTTATTCGGTCGATCTGCGCGCTGGTGCATGTCCCGCAGGATAGGGCATCCGGAGGCTCGTTGAGCTTCCCGGGTCGATATTTGATATCGTAATTGTAGGTGGAGGGTTCGATTCTCCACCTCAGGATTTTATTGTTTTTTATTTTGCCCCTTTGCGAGTTGTCGAACATGAAGGCAACCGATCTTTGGTTGTGATGAGGGTGAACCTCCTACCTGCGAGATAGTGCCTCTAGTGACGGATAGCCTCCACAATGGCTTGTGCTTCTTTCTCGACTGAAGAGTGTCGGAGTTCTGAAGCAGAGAGGGTACGGGAGAAAAATACAACTGGTCTCCCTGCCTGATTTAACGTGGCTGCAAGAGCTACCTCTGAGGCATCGCTCTCTACCTGAAATGGGGTGGATTCATCCACCGCCCGCATGGCCGCTTTGGCGATGTCCTCCTTGATGCCGTCGAAGACCTGGTGTGCCTCGGCTGACAGGGGAAATCGTGTGGTCCTAAAGAGTGTGCGGGCTTTGTCCGCATATTGAGGGACCCACTGGGCGTAGTAGGAAAAAAATCCCAAGTACCGTTTGAGGGCCTTGGGACAATGAGGGGAGGGAGTTCTAAGCGGGGGCGCATACGGTCCGGGCCGGGGCCCAGGACTCCATTTTCCACAACATAGCCGAGGATGGCTAGTCTGGATGTGCGGAAAACGCATTTCTCCTTGTTGTACGTGAGATTCAGTTTCTGTGCCGTTTGGAGAAAACGGTGGAGGTTGGCGTCGTGGTCCTGCTGGTCATAGCCGCAGATGGTGACATTGTCCAAGTACGGAAACGTGGCCCGCAGCCCGTACTGGTCCACCATTCGGTCCATTGCTCGTTGGAACACCGAGACCCCATTGGTGACGCCGAAAGGGACCCGGAGGAAATGGAAGAGGCGGCCATCAGCCTCGAATGTCGTGTAGTGGTGGTCCTCCGGGCGGATTGGGAGCTGGTGGTATGCAGACTTCAGATCCACCGTGGAAAAGAGCCGGTACTGGGCGATCTGGTTTACCATGTCTGCAATCCTGGGGAGGGGGTACGCGTCGAGGAGCATTAATCTATTTATAGTCTGACTGTAGTCGACCACCATACGGAATTTTTCCCCGTTCTTAACGGCCACCACCTGAGCTCTCCAGGGACTATTGCTGGCCTCTATGACCCCCTCACTGAGTAGCCTTCGGACCTCTGCTCTGACAAATACACTATCCTGCAGGCTATACCGCCTGCAACGAGTGGCTATGGGTTTACAGTCCTTAGTGAGATTGGCAAAGAGAGGAGGGGGGGATTCGCAGCGTAGCGAGGCTGCAGATCGTGAGTGGGGGCAGGGGCCCTCCGAAGCTGAGGGTGAGGCTCTTGAGGTTGCATTGAAAGTCTAATAAGAGTGGCGCGCAGAGTTCGGGCAACACGTAGAGTTTGAACTTCGAGTAACTAGTGCCTCGGATTGTGAGTGTCGCGGCGGTGCGCCCCTGGATCTGGACCGAGTGGGAGCCTGAAGCGAGCGCGATAGTTTGCTGTGCGGGGAAAACAGGGAGCGAACAGCATCTTACCAGGTCTGGATGTATGAAGCTCTCTGTCCTCCCGGAGTCGAAGAGGCATGGCGTTTTGTACCTAACAAGTTTTTTATTTTTATTTTTCAGTAGTTGGGAAGTTAGTTCAGTGGGAATGGAGGCTAGGGCAGTTGAATGTTCCTCCTGCAGAATGTGGGAGGAAAGGGTCACCTCTAGTGTCCCTTCTGACTACATCTGCGGGAAGTGCACCCAACTCCAGCTCCTCGAGAGCCGCATTAGGGACCTGGAGCTGGAGCTGGATGAACTTCGGATCATTCGGGAGGCGGAGGAGGTTATTGAGAGGAGTTATAGGGATGTAGTCACACCTCAGGTAAAAGAAGAAAGTAGATGGGTTACCGTCAGGGGAGGGAGAGGGAACCGGCAGGCAGTGCAGGGATCCCCTGTGGTCGTTCCCCTCTATAACAAGTATACCGTTTTGGATACTGTTGCGGGGGACGACTTACCAGGGGTAAGCAATAGGGCGCAGGTCTCTGGCACAGAGTCTGTCCCTGTTGCTCAGAAGGGAAGGGAGAAGAGGAACAGAGCACTTGTCATTGGGGACTCCATAGTTAGAGGAACAGACAGGAGGTTCTGTGGGAACGAAAGAGACTCACGGTTGGTGTGTTGCCTCCCGGGTGCCAGGGTTCGTGATGTCTCTGATCGTGTTTTTGGGATCCTTAAGGGGGAAGGGGAGCAGCCCCAAGTCGTGGTCCACATAGGTACCAACGACATAGGTAGGAAGAGAGATGGGGATTTGAGACAGAAATTCAGGGAGCTAGGGTGGAAGCTGAGAGCTAGAACAAACAGAGTTGTTATCTCTGGGTTGTTACCCGTGCCACGTGCTAGCGAAGTGAGAAATAAGGAGAGAGAGGAGTTGAACACGCGGCTACAGGGATGGTGCAGGAGGGAGGGTTTTGATTTCCTGGATAATTGGGGCTCTTTCTGGGGTAGGTGGGACCTCTACAAACAGGATGGTCTTCACCTGAACCAGAGGGGTACCAATATCCTGGGGGGGAGATTTGCTAGTGCTCTTCGGGGGGGTTTAAACTAATTCAGCAGGGGGATGGGAACCTAAATTGTAGTCCCAGTGTACAGGATGTTGAGAGTAGTGAGTTCAGGGATAGGGTTAAAAGTTCGAAAGAGGGCACCGGCAAGCAGGACGCTGGTTTGAAGTGTGTCTACTTCAACGCCAGGAGCATCCGGAATAAGGTGGGTGAGCTTGCAGCATGGGTTGGTACCTGGGATCTCGATGTTGTGGCGATTTCGGAGACATGGGTAGAGCAGGGACAGGAATGGTTGTTGCAGGTTCCAGGATTTAGATGTTTCTGTAAGAACAGAGAAGATGGTAAAAGAGGGGGGGGTGTGGCATTGTTAATCAAGGAAAGTATTACGGCGGTAGAAAGGACGCTTGAGGACTCGTCTACTGAGGCAGTATGGGCCGAGGTTAGGAACAGTAGAGGAGAGGTCACCCTGTTGGGAGTTGTCTATAGACCTCCGAATAGTTCCAGAGATGTAGAGGAAAGAATTGCAAAGATGATTCTTGACAGGAGCGAGAGTAACAGGGTAGTTGTTATGGGGGACTTTAACTTTCCAAATATTGACTGGAAATACTATAGTTCGAGTACTATAGATGGGTCAGTTTTTGTGCAGTATGTGCAGGAGGGTTTTCTGACACAGTATGTAGACAGGCCAACAAGGGGCGAGGCCACATTGGATTTGGTACTGGGTAATGAACCCGGCCAGGTGTTAGATTTAGATGTAGGTGAGCACTTTGGTGATAGTGATCACAACTCGGTTATGTTTACTTTAGCAATGGGCAGGGATAGGTATATATCGCAAGGCAAGAATTATAGCTGGGGGAAAGGCAATTATGATGCTATTCGGCAAGATTTAGGATGTATAGGATGGGGAAGGAAACTGCAGGGGATGGGTACAATCGAAATGTGGAGCTTTTTCAAGGAACAGCTACTGCGTGTCCTTGATAAGTATGTACCTGTCAGGCAGGGAGGAAGTTGTCGAGCAAGGGAACCGTGGTTTACTAAGGAAGTTGAAGCACTTGTCAAGAGGAAGAAGAAGGCTTATGTTAGGATGAGACATGAAGGCTCAGTTAGGGCACTTGAGAGTTACAAGTTAGCCAGGAAGGACCTAAAGGGAGAGTTAAGAAGAGCGAGGAGAGGACACGAAAAGTCGTTGGCGGATAGGATCAAGGAAAACCCTAAGGCTTTCTATAGGTATATCAGGAACAAAAGAATGACTAGAGTAAGATTAGGGCCAATCAAGGATAGTAGTGGAAAGTTGTGTGTGGAATCAGAGGAGATAGGGGAAGCATTAAATGGATATTTTTCGTCAGTGTTTACACTGGAGAAAGACAATGTTGTCGAGGAGAACACTCAGGTTCAGTCGACCAGGCTAGATGGAATTGAAGTTCAAAAGGAGGAGGTGTTGGCAATTTTAGAAAATGTCAAAATAGATAAGTCCCCTGGGCCAGATGGGATTTATCCTAGGATTCTCTGGGAAGCCAGGGAGGAGATTGCAGAGCCTTTGTCCTTGATCTTTATGTCGTCTTTGTCGACAGGAATAGTACCGGAAGACTGGAGGATAGCAAATGTTGTCCCCTTGTTCAAGAAGGGGAGTAGAGACAACCCTGGTAATTATAGACCTGTGAGCCTTACTTCGGTTGTGGGTAAAATGTTGGAAAAGGTTATAAGAGATAGGGTTTATAATCATCTTGAAAAGAACAAGTTGATTAGCGATACTCAACACGGTTTTGTGAAGGGTAGGTCATGCCTCACAAACCTTATTGAGTTTTTTGAGAAGGTGACCAAACAGGTGGATCAGGGTAAAGCTGTTGATGTGGTGTATATGGATTTCAGTAAGGCGTTTGATAAGGTTCCCCACGGTAGGCTATTGCAGAAAATAAGGAAGTATGGAATTGAAGGTGATTTAGCGGTTTGGATCAGTAATTGGCTAGCTGAAAGAAGACAGAGGGTGGTGGTTGATGGCAAATGTTCATCCTGGAGTTCAGTTACTAGTGGTGTACCGCAAGGATCTGTTTTGGGGCCACTGCTGTTTGTCATTTTCATAAATGACCTGGAAGAGGGTGTAGAAGGATGGGTTAGTAAATTTGCAGATGACACGAAGTTCGGTGGAGTTGTGGATAGTGCTGAAGGATGTTATAGGATACAGAGGGACATAGATAAGGTGCAGAGCTGGGCTGAGAGGTGGCAGATGGAGTTTAATGCGGAAAAGTGTGAGGTGGTTCACTTTGGAAGGAATAACAGGAATGCAGAGTACTGGGCTAATGGCAAGATTCTTGATAGTGTAGATGAACAGAGAGATCTCGGCATCCAGGTACATAAATCCCTGAAAGTTGCCACCCAGGTTAATAGGGCTGTTAAGAAGGCGTATGGTGTGCTAGCCTTTATAAGCAGGGGGATTGAGTTTCGGAACCACAAGGTCATGCTGCAGCTGTACATAACTCTGGTGCGGCCACACCTGGAGTACTGCGTGCAGTTCTGGTCACCACATTATAGGAAGGATGTGGAAGCTTTGGAAAGGGTTCAGAGGAGATTTACTAGGATGTTGCCTGGTATGGAGGGAAGATCTTACGAGGAAAGGCTCAGGGAATTGAGGTTGTTTTCGTTAGAGAGGAGAAGGCTGAGAGGTGACTTAATAGAGACATATAAGATAGTCAGAGGGTTAGATAGGGTGGACAGTGAGAGTCTTTTTCCTCGGATGGTGATGACCAACACGAGGGGACATAGCTTTAAATTGAGGGGTGATAGATATAGGACAGATGTCAGAGGCAGTTTCTTTACTCAGAGAGTAGTAGGGGTGTGGAACGCCCTGCCTGCAACAGTAGTAGACTCGCCAACTTTAAGGGCATTTAAGTGGTCACTGGATAGACATATGGATGAAAATGGAATAGTGTAGGTCAGATAGGCTTCAGATGGTTTCACAGGTCGGCGCAACATCGAGGGCCGAAGGGCCCGTACTGCGCTGTAGTGTTCTATGTTCTATGTTCTATGTTCTACCCGTTGATATGGACCTCTGCCATCGATTTCGTAGATTCTTTGGTCGTGATTGGTCCAGGGTGACCGCGCTGAGTTGCGGGTAGTCGGCGGCTCGATCAGCTGTGCTGGAGTGGCCCCGTGATGACTGCCCTCTGAGTTCATAGTTTAGTTCGAATTCCTCCGCTGAGTTGGCCGAGCGCGGAGATGCCGATCGGGCCCGTGGATCGCACGTGGCGGGCGGCGAGGAAGATGGCGTCCAAGATGGCGGCCCCCATGAGTCGCACGTGGCCGGCCGCGTGGTGGAGGTTTTCCAAGATGGCGGCCCCCATGAATCGCACGTGGCTGGAGGGGGCGGAGTCGGGGCATAGGCCGCAGCGTTTCGAGCCCCGTGGGGCTGAGAATGCGGGGAGTGGTTACTGCGAGTCGCTGGGGAGTTGGAAGCTGGGGCCATTTTTGCGAGGCACAATCTTGCGTAATGCCCTTTTCGCCCACAGCTGCTGCAGGTCGCGTTGCGGGCAGGGCAGTGCTGCCGCGGGTGCTGGTTCTGGCCGCAGAAATGAAAGGCTGGAGCAGCATAATGGCTGGCTGGGGCAGCATAGTGGCTGGCTGGGGCAGCATGGTGGCTGGGCGGCCGCATAGCACAGGCCTGGGGGAGTCGCTGGTCGGGGGCCCATGATGGGATCGCGGGGTCCGCGGGTAACGAGTTAAGGCTGCAGAAGGAGACCTCCATCGTGGTCGCAGCTTCCACAGTCGTTTCTAAGTCCTGGGCCCCCTTTTCCAGCAGGCATTAGCGCACATAGTTAGACCTGAGGTCCGCTACAAAAACATCGCGTACCGCCAATTCCCTGTGTTCAGCCGCGGTAACCGCTTGGTAATTACAGTCATTGGACAAATTGTTAAGTTCTCTTAGGAATTCGGCGAGTGATTCCGTAGGCCGCTGACGGCGAGTCGTAAACACATGGCAAACGTAAACTTCATTAATGGGCCTTACATACATTTTTTCGAGAACTGCTAGCGCCGCAGTATATGAACTGGCCGAGTTTAGTTAGGTTGAGATTCTATGGCTCACCCTCGCGTGCAGTAGACTCAGCTTCTGATCCTCTGTAGCTTCGGCTGTGCTTGCTTCGGCCAGGTAGGCCTTGAAGCACCGGATCCAGTGGGAGAAGATTTCTTTAGCCTCTGCATCCTGCGGGTTGAGTTCCAAGCGTCCAGGCTTGATTCCATAATCGATCTTACTGTTCTTAAGTCGATTAAATTGATGGAACCATCAATTCACCAGACACGTGTTTCCGATGTGAATCTAGGCTTTAATCGACTTACTTCAGAGCCAGCCTGTTACCTGTCGATGAACTCGTAGTGACCCAGGCTGACTCTGGACACGGGTACTTATACAGCTGCACTAGGGGGAGGAGTCGTGGGCGGAACCAAGGGTGGAGCCCAGTACAGGTTCCTAGGTGCTCCCAGCGCTACTCCCCCTAGTGGTAGGACAACGCTACTGCGCTTACAACAACAGTGTGAATTACGTATATATTAACATATATTACATTCACCACAGGGTGCAATTCTCCGGAAAGTTCTCTAAGTGTGGTAGGACCCAGCTGGGTCCCAGCCTGATGCTAAGCCTGTGGCAGAGGCTTTCCCAGAGCTAATGGAGACGTTAGGGTGTGGCCCTTGCATTCAGAGGGCGGTCTCAGTGACACTCCTGCAGGTCCATAGCCGATTGGAGGAGTCCTAGAAGGTACGGGCGCTGGAAATGTTGCCTGCAATGCGTGGCTCGGAGGCCAACACTGCTAGGGTGGCGACCACAGTGGAGAGCCTGGTGTACAATGTCGGCACCATTAGGAAAGGAGGCCAAGGAGTCACGCAGTCATTGATGGCCATGGCTGATGGTCTAGGCAGAATGTCTGCCTCTCTGGGGGATGCCATGCAGTACCAGGCTGACCTTGATGCGGTTCTGCGGGACATGTCCCACTCTCAGATGGGAATGGCCGAGAGCTTGTCCCAGTCGCAGGTGGGCATTACCAAGGTGCTGCAGAGCATGTCCCAGTCACTGAGGAGCATCGCCGAGGGCATCAACGCGATGGTGCAAACCATGGGGAACTGCCAGGGCCTGGCAGAGCCAGATGATGCATGGGCAGCCAGGGCTCAGACCAGCTGCCCCTCCGTCCCAAGGTGAACCTCAAGACCCTATGGGTGCTGATTGGGAAGAGGGGGTGCTGGGTGGCAACCCAACCCGTCCCATAGAGTGGCAACGGTGGCCACCAGCTCCCCCGAGTTCCATCCCTCTGATGAGGCCTCAACTCACAGTTAGCACAGGGGACAGGGCGGCACGGCTGTGCATGTGCCACCGACAGGTGAGCCGGGCCCTCTGGTCCCAGAGACAAGACATCCAGCAGAGGCATCGAAGGCCAAAGGACATGGTAAGCAGCTGGCTGCCCCCAACTCTGATGTGCATCTTGGGGACACACCTTGACGTAGCGGTCAAGTCAACAAGGTAAAGCACATTGAGGATCACAGAGCACCAGGTGAGGGGTGATTAGGTGTGGGGGTAGGGAGTGGGTGAGGGAGGTGGGGGAGAGGAGCGGCACCATCAGGAGAGTAGGGAATTGTGACACACAATTAACACCCTTGTGCACAACCTCTATGGTGCCACTGTCACTTTCTTCCGCAATGCAGGCCGACCACCGAATCCTTGGCCCATCTCTCCAGGCATCACCCCCTCCCCGTGGCACTCACCCACACTCCGGCCGTGGACATGTTCCCGAAGCTGTGTCCCATCCCTTGGGTGTTCGGATGTTGGCTGCTGCGTATGCGATATTGACTTCCGCAGTGTTCAGGCGCAGTGTCCATGCATCAAAGTGTGATTGGGATGCTAGGCAATGACTCCCACAAACTACATGGCCCACATACCCACAGGAATCCACTTGGGTTGTGTCAGTACCCACTTAACCACGATTGCCAATTCTCTATTAGCTATAGCCTTCGGCCACATGGCCAGAAGCCTCGGCAGTTGATGGGGAATATGAGTGGTTAGTGGGGCAGGGGCAAGGGTTGCCCCCACGATTCAGGGGTTGGCATGATTGTGCTGCACATGGTTGTCGTCGTCCCCCCCCCCCCCCCCCCCGCAGCACCTCCCCCATCCTCCCATAGCAACCCACCCCTGTGGAGGGTCCCCTACCACCCGCCGAACAATGGTATGGCAAGCCCAGCACCCCGGGCTCTTTGCATGTGAGCAAAGATGGCTTCTTACCGCCTCAGCTCCCCACAGAAGCCTTTCTCCGGGTTCACATTTTTCGAAAGGAGTACTAATCGGCACCAACGTGACCACTTGCCGGGGAAGCTGCTGAATAACAAGAGGCCGCTGGATATGGGGTCGCTCCCGTTAATTGTATGGAAATAGGGCTTAAGTGGTGATAATTGGTTTCTCACCACGCGATGCCAGTTGCATCGCAAACTGGTGCCTGGCGCGGTTCTTGTGTTCTGCGTCTCCTGCTATTCATTGGCCTTGTTTCGCTCAAGCGAGAGGGCATTGAGGCCGGAGAATCGTGCCCTAAGTTTCACTACCTGATCAATTTGAGAAGCAGTTAAAAGGATAGCTCAATAGCTTTTACGGGAGAGATTTCCAAATTTCCACTAACCTCTGTATGATTTACAGATGATACTCCCAAAGGACAATTGTATCTAATTCTGTGAAGCAAATTAAATTGAATGGAAGTATTGATGAGATGGTGAAATGGGCAAAAAGGTAGCAAATAATATTCAATGCTATTGTGTATTGGTACATTTTGCTTTTAAAAATGGTAATTATATCTTGATAGAAGATTTAAATTCATATATTGAAAAATGAAATGAAAATTGAAACATGCCACAGTCCCAGAAGACCATAGGCTGCTCTCCACTTTGAGAGGGAACTGACTGGTGGTGATTTAACCAGAGGGTCAACACACCTCAGGCGAGGGGTAAGCCCTTTTCACAACCACAAAACTTTGTAAAGCGCTTTACAGCAAACAAAATACTTTTAAAATGCAGTCAATAGTTTAATGTAGGGAACATGGCAGCCAATTTGTATACAGCAAGATCCCACAAAGAGCAATGTGAAAGAGGAAAGATTGTTTGAAAATGGAACAGCAAAGGATTTTAGGTGGGTTTCTTTTCACAGCATCTCTATAATACCATAAGAGCATTAGACACCGGAGCAGAATCAGGCCACTCGGCCCATCAAGTCTGCTCCGCCATTCAATCATGGCTGATATTTTTCTCATCCCCATTCCCTGCCTTTTCCCCATAACCCCTGATCCCTACTCAATCAATCATAGGAGCAGGGCAGCACGGTGGCCTAGTGGTTAGCACAACCGCCTCACGGCGCTGAGGTCCCAGGTTCGATCCCGGCTCTGGGTCACTGTCCGTGTGGAGTTTGCACGTTCTCCCCGTGTCTGCGTGGGTTTCACCCCCACAACCCAAAAATGTGCAGAGTAGGTGGATTGGCCACGCTAAATTGCCCCTTAATTGGAAAAAATAATTGGCTAATCTAAATTTTAAAATTAAAAAAAAAAAATCAATCATAGGAGATCCAGAGCAGATTCACCCGCCGGAATGCTCCCTAGCATGTGGAGATAAAAACATGAAGAAAGATTGAGAAATTCTGGGTTTGTTTTACAGTCGGACAGAGGAGATAAGGAAGAATCAGGTCTCTGCTCATTTGGTAGCACAAAAATGGCCCAAATCAAAGTCACAAGTGTTTTTGTTGGAGTTGTGCACTATCCCTGCTCATAAGTCTTGATCTCTCTGCAACCTTTGATAAAGTTGGCCATATTATCATGTGCCAATGCCTCTCCTCTATCATCAAGCTGTGTGTGTGAGTGACGATGCCTGATTGCATATCACTTTTCCAATTATAACCAGAGAATCTCTTCCCACCATTATCTCCAGATTACCTCAACAATTTGTCCTCGGTTCTCTACTAATTCTCATCTCCATGGATCTCTTTGGTAACATATCTTCAAACGCAACACTTGATTCCATGTGTACATGTATTAGAGCCAACTCTACTTCAACAACATCTTTCTTGACCCATGCACTCCACTATTTCTGCTTTATCAGTCTGCTTGTCCAACATTTAGTCTTGGATGAGTGAAATATCCTCCAATTAAACATTGGGGAGACGGAAACCATTGAAAAACTTGATGTCAAAAAGCAAGATTGAGAGTGACCTCTCCGGTCACTTCAACGAGCATAAAATTCCACATCCTGTGACTGCTGAAGCCAATCTGGCACGACTGTTTGAAAATCAGCTGTCCCTACCAGCAAAATAGCTTAGTAGTAATTAAGCTGCATTTTAGGGGCTGGGGGAGGGGTGTGTGTGTGTGTGTGTTTGGGGGGGGGGGGGGGGGGGGGGGGGGGGGGGGGGTTGCCTGTGGTGTGCTGCTCACTGGATGGACTTACTTTTATCAAGCTTGTCCCACAGCAATAACATGCTGGGTGCACCATTAACATGAACATGTTGAGAGTTAGGCTTCTACCCCTTAATGGACAGGGCATCTCACCTTTGAGATCTACCAGACAACCAGATTAACCTGCAGCTCTTAGCAGTCCCAGGAGCACCAGGACTCATTAGTGGACGTTGCCAGGACTATCACCATCGGACAGAAGAGCAGTGGTGATGGGAGTGAGATAAACCCGGGCTTTTTCAGGGAAGGCATTGGGCCCACTTGGGGTGGAGGTGGAATGCAGGGTTTCTTTACAGGGGCCGGGCAAGCGGTGTGCTGATGGGACGGGAGGGTTTTGGAGGCAGGAAGGAACAAAGGGGGTGGAAATTTTGGGGGAGTGCTCCTCATGCACCCCCCCTCCTTTCCCCACTGATTGATGGGCCCACCACCTTTTGAAAATCAGCTTTAAAGCTAGACTTTAACGGTCAAAATGTGAAGTCACACGGAATCAGAGGTGAGGTGGTAGGATGAATATAGAACTGGCTCGGTCACAGAAGACAAAAGGTAGCAGTCGAAGGGTGTTTTTCTGAATGGAAAGTTGTGACTAGTGGTGTTCTACAGAGATTGGTGTTTGGGCCTCTGTTGTTTATAGTATACAGAAACGATTTGGATGAAAATGTAGCCGGTCTGATTAGTAAGTTCGCGGATGACACCAAGGTTGGTGGAGTGGCAGATGGTGTTGAGGATTGTCAGAAGATAGAGCAGGACATAGATAGGTTGGAGACTTGGGCAGAGAAATGGAAAATGCAGTTTAATCCAGACAAATGTGAGGTAATGCATTTGGTAGGTCTAACATAGAGGGGCAATATACCTTAAATGATAAAACTCTTAGGAATATGGAAAGTCAGAGATATTTGGGCATGCTGGTCCACAGATCTATGAAGGTGGCAACACAAGTGGATAAGGTAGTCAAGAAAGCATATGGAATGTTTGGCTTTATTGGACAGGGCATCGAGTATAAAAACTGGCAAGTCATGCTCCAGTTGTATAGAACCTTGGTAAGGCTGCACTTGGAATATTGCACACAATTCTGGTCACCACACTACCATAAGGATGTGAAGGCTTTGGAGAGGGTGCAGAGGAGGTTTACCAGAATGTTGCCTGCTCTGGAGGGTGTTAGCTATGTGGAGAGCCTGAATAGACTCGGACTGTTTTCATTAGAAAGGCGGAGGTTGAGCTGTGATCTGATATGGTCTAAAAAAATTATGAGGGGCATGGATAAAGTGGATGGGCAGGCACTCTTTCCCAGGGTGGAGGGGTCAGTCACCAGGAGGCATAGGTTTAAGGTTTGTGGGGCAAAGTTTAGAGGAGATGTGTGAGGCAGGTTTTTTATGCAGAGGGTGGTGAGTGCCTGGAACGCATTGCCAGGGGAGGTTGTGGAAGCAGATACATTAACGGTTTTAAAAAGCATCTTGACAAACACATGGATAGGATGGATATAGAGGGATACGGCACAGGAAGTGCTGAGTACCATGGTTGGTACCATGGCCTGTACAGGCTTGGAGGGCCAAAGGGCCTGTTCCTGTGCTGTATTGTTCTTTGTACTTCATGCTAGAAGCCAAAAGGTCCACCTTTCATTGCCAAGCATTTTATGGCCGTGGTAGCGTATTGGGGCCATCAATTGCCACTTAATTGGGCAGTTAAAGGCTTCATTAGGTCTTTGGGCAGATGACCCAATGGGCACCTTACCCCTCCCCCTCGTGTTATCGGAAAGGGATCCGGGTGGCCAGGAGGGAGATATGTTGTCCAACAGACATATGTTATGTGTCCTCCCCCACTGAAAACACACCCAATAAGGAGCTATAAAATCAATCCCATTTTCTTTGGTCCTTGACCAAAGTCCATTCTCTAGACATAGATTCCATCCCTCCCAGCTGGCCAATGTCTCAGACTGAACAAGACTGTTCACAAATGATTTGACGCCAGGATATGGTTCCAACACCAAATCCTTGCCATCATCTGCTTGCACTTCCAGAATATCCACTGTCACTACCCTCACCTCAGCCCATAAGCACTGAAACCCTCGTCCTCACTGTTGTTACCTCCAAGCTTGACCATTCAAATGTTTTCCTGTTTGATATCCCATAAACTTTAGTTGATTCTAAACTCTGCTGACTGTACCCCAACTCGCACCAAGTTCTATTCTTGAATTCAAGTGCCTCCATGTCCTCATTCCCTCCCTACTGCTGTAATCTCCTACTCTGGCCTCTTGTCCATTCCCCCCTTCCTCTGTCCAAAAATTGACACTGTGCCTTAATTTGTTTGGAATCTAAGCTCTGAAATTCCCCCCCTAAACGTCTCTGGCACTCCACCTCTCTCTTCTTCTTCAAGGTGCTCCTTAAAGCCGACCACTTCAACCAATTTTTTGGTTGCCTGTTCCAGTATCTCCTTCTTTGGCTCGATGTCAAATTTTTGTCTGATTGCCTTCCTGTAAAGCAGCATTGGGACATTTTACTTCACCAGAAACACTATATTATTGCAAGTGGTTGATCTGATTAAGGTGTTTAAAATTACAAAGAGACGGGATTGAGTAAATAGAAACAGACAATTCTCATAATTGAGGGGATATATAAGATTACATTTATGAAACTTAGAACAGAGAGCAAGAAAAATTGTTTTTTCTTTTTTACACAGATGAGTGGGAAGCTGTTGAATACAGCCAGATTAAAGCAGAGACCATATCAATATTTAAGAACAGGTACAGTGGCCTGATTTTCCAGCCATTTACGATAGTGGGATCAACTGGTCCCAGCAACGGTATACCGCCACCGCAGGTTTCATCACAGCGAGTGGTGTATTCAACGTGATAGCCTGTTGGCATGGTCAATGGTGGGACCAGAAGATCCCGCCACTGGCCAATGGCAGGCTGCCTCCTGCTGCCACTAAACAGGCAGTAGGTTGCGCGGTAAATCCTGCCCAATTTGTGATTAGTCTAACTTCTGTTGTGGGAAATTACTGCAATCTTTAATTATGGACAAAGTGATTGAGAAAGAAATTTGTGCTGACTAGAGAGAACCAGTGGATTTCTAAATGTTAAGTCATCCCTAATAAGCCTAATTGAATTTCTTGACAGTGACTAAAGTAGAAATAAGGGAAATGTCTATGGGTGTAGGGCGCGATTTATCGGCCTCAGCACGCCCGACTTGGGACGCGACGAGGCCATTAAATCCTGCAAGAGGCCTCCCGAGGGATTTACCAGCCTCATCATGCCTCATGACATCTAACCCATTGAGGTTGGGACCCAGATTTGCATATTTGAGTTAGACTCACTTGAATATGTCTATGCCGGATCTACCCAGCGGCCTGTACCTAACAGCCTCGCCTCAGAGACCTCAAGCAGGCGCTACTTAGCACTGATTTCACAAACGTGGACCAGGTGTATCAGCACTGGGGGGAGGGGGGGGGGGGGGTGTCTGCCAGATGATCGGGAGCCCTTGGGTGGGCAGGCTTTGGGAAGGGTGGTACCCTGCACCCCAATGCCACCTGGGCACTTCCAGCCTGGCACCCTGGCAGTGCCACCATAGCAGTGTCAGGTGCCCAGGTGGCAGTGCTAAGGTACCCAGGTGGCATCATGCCTATGCCAGGGATCGGCCTGGGTTGTCCTGCCCTTATGAGGTGGGGGGTGGGGGGGGGGGGGGGGGAGGGGTGGCTTGATTAGTCCCTGATTGGTGGTTGGGGCATTAGGGGGGTCTGGAGGCTGCGGTGGGAAGTCTAGAGATCGGGACACTACTTTAAAAACAGAGCTCGTTAGTGCAGGAAGCAGGACTAAGTGCAGTGTTGGCGGGGCATTCCTCACCAGCACCGGGAAACACCCAGTTAAATGCACTCAACACGGGACTCTGTTTCATTCCCGTTAAATTAAGCCCATAGTTTTTATGGACTTTAAAATGTCATTTGATAAAGTTCAACAGAAGTGATTGTTAACTAAAAGCAAAGTTCATGAAAAGGAAGGCAAATTATTGATCTGGTTAGGAAACTGCTTCGGCAGAAGGTGATAGAAAATATATAATCAAATTGGAAGTAAATGCCAAGTGGTGTTCCAAAGGATCTGTGCTGGGGTCTGAACTATTCATTATATTGATTAATCATAGAATTTACAGTGCAGAAGGAGGCCTTTCAGCCCATCAAGCCTGCACTGGCCCTTGGAAAGAGCACCCTACTTAAGCCCACACCTCCACTATTCCCGTAACCCAGTAACCCCATATAACCTTTTGAACACTAAGGGGCAATTTAGCACTGCCAATCACCTAACTGCACATCTTTGGACTGTGGGATGAAAGCGGCGCAAACCCACGCAGACACGGGGAGAAAGTGCAAACTCCACTCAGTCACCTGAGACGGGAATTGAACCTAGGACCCTGGAGCTGTGAGGCAGCAGTGCTACCTACTGTGCCACCGTGCCACCCTTAGTGACTTACATAACACAATAGAGAGGACTATATCCAAATCTGGCGAAGGCATAATGATTGGCTGGCTGTAAGTGGGGTTGATGGCAGTATGAAATTACAAAAGGCACTGATAGATCAATTGCGTGTGTGAAACTGTGGAAGATTTTAATGCAAGACTGTGAGCGCATCCATTTTGTACCAATAAGGATAGATCCATTTTATTTTTGTAATTTACAATTTTGAAAAATAAACTGAAAACAGTCAAAGTTCAAAAAGATTTGGAGCCCTTGTATAAAGATTATTAAAATGTATTAATCAGGTACAAAAAAAAATCAAGAATCTAATGGAATGTTAATCTTTATATACAGAGGGCATGAATTTGAAGGAGGAAGTTTTGCCACAGCTATAACATCCCTGGTGAAACCATATCTGGAATATTATACATTTCTGGGCACAGCACTTCAGAAAAAATATATTGGCCTTGGAAATAATTCACTAGGTCTCCAGGTCTAATGAAATATTTTGCATTCTCTAGGTTTGTATACCTTGCAATATAGAAGGTGAAGAGGTGATTTTGTTGATGATATTATGTGAGGTGTTATTTTCCAACCCTTAATGCAGATCATTCTCCACTGTGCGGTGCACATGGCATTTAGAGCAGACACTTATCAGATAGCCCATATTGCAGCAGCAGGGGCTGGTTTAGCTCAGTGGGCTAGACAGCTGGTTTGTGATGCAGAACAAGGCCCGCAGCGTGGGTTCAACTCCCGTACCAGCTTATCTGAACAGGTGCCGGAATGTGACTTTTCACAGTAACTTCATATTTGTGACAATAAAAGGTTATTATTATGTTCTGTAGAACAAACGGTTCCATCAACTTATCTCTCATGCTTTGTGATTGAAGATTGGTTAGGATGTTGTTGTCTTTATCCATATCATAAACATTTTCCCTAATCTGGTGCAAAATTCGACCTGGGCTGAATATGGCTTTTATTCAGTTGGTTATGCCCTCCCAGACTTGTTCTCTAACATTTGATTTAAGGCAGAAATTGCACACTTGAGGCCAATTGATCTTTCACATCGATAGACATTTCAGTGTTGGTGAAACATCTTCTTCTGGATTTTCTGGGTTGTGGATCTATTGTTCTCAGTAAACTTGAATTGCTGAGCAGTTTCTTCTGGGAGTTCACATGTTTGTTTCCAGCTGTTTAAGATGCTGAACTAACAATGACTGTTCTGTACCGATTGTCTAGATTGCTGAATTCCATGGAAAAAAAACACTGCTCTTAGCAAACTGCAGCATTCTCACATTTGTTTTGTACAATGATTTCCCCTTTAATGATCCTAACAGCCAACGCCTGAAATCTCAAGCACTTGTTTTTGTCTTCACTAGTCAAACAATATATTTTCTTAGATTCCCTTAGAGTCCAATGGGACAGATCTGATTTCAGTGCCATCAAAGACTACCATAAAATGTGTTAAAACATCTGGCTGAGTGTTGTCATAATTTGACTGGTAATTTGTCTGAATTGTGCATTTTTTCTACATATCTTGTATATGTGGCAAAGTTTATGGTCCCAAGTCATGTAGAGAAATGTTTTCCTCCTGATCCGAGAAAATCTTAGTTGCCTGACATGTTAACGTCGCATTTTGTATGCTTACAGGCTGTTATGCATGGTTGAGATTGCCTTCACTGTATGTGGCATGATAAGGGCAATGTAAGCAACTTTGCAGCGATCTTAAGAAGGACAGAAGTGTAATGTTTCCAATCAATTCCTTTTCATAGCCTGACCCTACATCCCCCCCCCCTCCCCCCATCCCCCACCCCACCCCAGCTCAACCACCCCACACGGCCCCCCAATAATATGGCTGGGCTCTGTTTTAGACTATGACTGTGTTATTGTAATAATTACTACTAACCAATGCACTTCATGATCCCGGTGGAAGGTTAGGAAGCAGATGGAAAGAACTCAAAGTGGAATTTGTGCCAATTTTCTTAACTGCTGCTGTTGTACCAGTTGGTTAAATGTGAATAAATCAAGAGAGCCCAAAAGTAAAATGTATGATAAATAACAAGCAGAAAAGTGCACAATAACTCATTTTTCTCCAGAGCACTGTTCACGTACCAGAAACGTCTCAAAAACTCAGCAATCCCTCAAATAATTTCTTGACATTGTTATTTTTTTTTTTTTTTTTCTTTTTTTTTTATAAATTTAGATTAGCCAATTATTTTTTCCAATTAAGGGGCAATTTAGTGTGGCCAATCCACCTACTCTGCACATTTTTGGGTTGTGGGGGCGAAACCCACGCAGACACGGGGAGAATGTGCAAACTCCACACGGACAGTGACCCAGAGCCGGGATCGAACCTGGGACCTCAGCGCCGTGAGGCGGTTGTGCTAACCACTAGGCCACCGTGCTGCCCTGTTGACATTGTTATTTAGCACCAGTTTCCTTCTTTACTTAGGTCAATGCATACAGTTCAAAATAACATATTACACAATTCTGAAAAAAAAATGAAAAGTTGACCATTGAATGTTCAAAATACATGAAAGAAGCTCACTGACACTGCCCAGAATTCCACCTGGAAATTTCACTGGGTCTGAGTGTGGGAGAATCTTCAGCTGCTGTGATCAAATTCTGTGCGAATTGAACGTCGGCATACACTCTGTTTGATTTATCTTACCATAGATTTCAATGAAAGGGGGGGGGGGGGGGGGGGGAATCCCTGGGCAGTTGATGATTTGTGACCCTGCCAAAACCGAACACCATCCTGCTGTGAATTATCATAAATGTTGTGCTTTTCACTCTGCTCACGTGAAACTACAGTTTCCAGAATGCACAAAGACAAAACATTCAATGATGGCCACCAAGTCGGAAAGCGCCCAGGGAAGTTCCAGTTGTTCGCTAAAAGTTCCTGGAGCCTGAGAACAATGTCATGGGTGTTGAATTTTTTCACCCTGCTCTTGTGTACATACAGAACTCTGATAAATAGACAAATAACTAACATTAAAGATGAGTGGCAGGAGCCAAAAATCTGAAAGTTATACAGTGGAATTCTCCATTTCAGAAACTAAGGGCTGGATTCTCCATTCCTGAGACTAAGGGCTAGATTCTCCATTTTTGTGGCTAATTGCTGATGCCAGCGTGGTAACTGTGGCATTTTATGACACCAAAACCGGCATCGAACCCGCACTGTTCCTGCGACCGGTGAGGGGCTAGCAGCGGCGCCGGGTAAAAGCTCCCTGCTCCCACGACAAAAAACAGCTGGAGAATGGCCGGGTCTGTGGCCACGCATGTACACGATGACGACCTGCAGCTGTCACGCCATAAAACATGGCGCCAGCCGTGCGTGGACCCGACCTGCCAAATAGTGCACCCCGGACACTCCCTGATCAAACCCCCACCAAGTCCCCTCAACCCTCGCAGAAGCACCCCCCTCAGCCAGCCACATCGCACCCGGCCGACTGTGGTGGTGCTGGACACAGTCCGCAGCCGCCACACCGGGTTCCTGGCCGTTGAGACCACAGCCGGGATTCTCCGACCCTTCGCCGGGTTGTAGAATCCCCGGGGTGAGGTGCGAATCCTGCTCCACCGCCGGCTGCCCTATTATCCGGCGGCGTTTTTCGGGGGCCGACAGGATTCCTTCCACACCACGCGGGGACCGTTGACAGCGCCCCCCCCCCCCCGGCAATTCTCTGGGCCCCGATGGGCCGAGTGGCCGTAAAGCTTTGCCCAGTCCCGCCGGCGTGAATTACTCACCTCCCACACGGCGGGACCCTGCAAAGTGTGTGGGGGGGGGGGGGAGAGGGGGGCGGTTCTGTGGGGGGGGATCCGACCTGGGGGGGGGGGGGGGGGGCATGGTGGCCTGGCCCGCGATTGTGACCTACCGATCTGCAGGTGGGCTGGTTCCGTGAGTGACCTTCTTTCCGTCGAGCCGGGCCCCTGTCGGGCTCTGCCATATTGCCCAGGGGCCGGCGCGGAGAAGGGAAACCCCGCGCATGCGCGGAAATATGCCAGCTGGTCTGCGCATAGACAAACTCGCGCCGGCCCTTCGGTGCCGACTGGTGCGGGGACGACTCCGGCGGCAACCTAGGTGAGAATTCCTCACTTTTGGGGGCCGTTGAGGCCGGAGTCATTGGTGCTGGTTTTCCCGCCGGCATGGGGACATAGCCCCATTTTTAGAGGATCCCGCCCCACAAGACCCTGCGTGGTCGAGAACTCGGCCCATTGGGGGCGGAGCATCGGGGGAGTTCCTTCAGGTGACGCATCAATGCCATTCCAAAGACGAGTGGCGTGTGACGCGATTACGCCATTTCGGAGGGAGCGAAAGATAGAAAACCAGCGTCAAACCGGCGCCGCCCCGATTCGGCATCGGATGGGATTCTCCCCCCGATCGCCGATTACAATATCGGCATCTGACAACGGTGAATCCTGTCCTAAGTGTTGACCCTGGGGCAGTATTTATGGATTTCTATGACAGCAAAACTGGCATTTCACTTGGACCAATTCAATGACCATTGAGGGGCTAACAGCGGCACCACATGGAACACAATCGATTTCAAAGAGAAATGATGCTGGATTTGCCAGCTTTGTGTTTCACACTCAGGAGGCTGACAATTTGCAGCCACCCATACACACTGCACTCCCCACACACACCATCCCAGCCAACAAGATGGCAGCAAGCCAAGCGGCACCAAGGTTTACCGACGCGGACTGGAGACCATGCTGGATGCTGTGGAGGAGAGGCAGGCCACCCTGTACCAGGGGTTGGAAAGGAGGCTGCCAGCTGCCGCCGTTCGCCAGGTCCGGGCACATGTGGCAGAGGTTGTCAGCGCCTTGGCAGCAACATCCAGACTAACCAGCAGTGCCGAAGGAAACTGGGCTGCATGTATCCTAATGTCTAACTTAGTGCGTTTTCTGTTTTATCCGCTCCAGGAGAAGGCCACTGACAGCCGCCAAGAGCAGGAGGGGACTGGAGGTGGATTGCAGTGCCTGGGGCCCCTCACTACAGCAGAGCAGAGGGCACTGGACCTGGTCGGATGGGCCAAAGAAATGACAGTCTCTGGGACGGAGGTCAGCATCGGGCAAGGAAGTGAGACCCCACTGAGTTGCAGTTGTCCATGTCACATATGTCACCCCCCCCCCCCCCATACCAACCCCACCTCCACACCCCCGCTCCACCCACACCACCCGTCCACCACCAACCCTACCACTACTCACCCATCTACACTAACTAACCCCACTTCCATCATAACCCACACAACCCCTCTCCACCACCATCTCCCCTCCAAAATTCACCCCCCTCCTCCCTCATGCCCCTACCACCCGCAGTCCCCCCCGCCCCGGCCGCGATGCAATCATGCATCTTGTCTTGTGTTTTGCAGGAACTGCTGATAATGGCACAGGCCCTTTTGTTGTCCCCCGCTCCCGGCCACAACCACAACCGCAGGTATTGACCAGTGACAAAGATGACACCAGCCCTCGATCCGCGTCCCGAGACATCCCAGAACTTGGATCCGGGGAAGATACAGACTTCTCGCTTCCCATCACAGCCGCGTCCAACACCCTCTACCATGCCGGTAACGGCACAGTAGTACAGTGGTTATCACTGTTGCTTCACAGCACCAAGGTCCCAGGTTCGATTCCCGGCTTGGGTCACTGTCTGTGCCCAGTCTGCATGCTCTCCGTGTCTGCCTGGGTTTCTTCTGGGTGCTCCAGTTTCTTCCCACAGTCCAAAGATGTGCAGGTTAGGTGGATTGGCCACGCTAAATTGCCCCTTAGTGTCCAAAAAAAAAGGTTAGGTGGTGCTGCTGGGTTACGGGATAGGGCTTAAGTGGGGTGTTCTTTCCAAGAGCCGGTGAAGACTCGATGGGATGAATGGCCTCTTTCTGCACTGTAAATTCTATGATTCTATGATGCCAGAGACACTCACCTCGGTTGGGCACTTTAGTGAAAAGGGACACCATCTGGTGTCATGCATGCTTCACACACATGCTCTGGTACAGCAGGAGGTGGTAATAACTTGCGAGGGGCGGACGGTCGGAGGGCAGGCAAACCACAGGAACTAGCTGCCGTCCAGATGGGTTTCAGGCTTCTGGAACGAACGGTACCATCGATTGGGAGGGTGCAGTCGCAGAGCCAGGAACTGCATGAGGGGTTGTCGGCAAGCATCCAGCACTGGAAGAGTCAAGCCATGTGCAGGAGCAGGAGATGGTGCTAACCATGTGTGCTACCCATGGCAACACCACAAGGGTGGCATCTGCAGTGAAGGCCTTGGGGCCGTAGGTTTCGGCCATGAGTCAGGATGCCCAAGGTCTGGGACTATATGTGTAGGCGGTGGCCGAAGCCCAGGACAGGGCAGCCCTATCACAGGCGGCCATGTACCTGGGTCATCTGGACATTGCAGCAGCGTTGTCCAGAGTGTGGCCCAGTCACATCTCACAGCGGATTGTCATCATCCATCGTCCCATGGACCAGATCCACTGTACTGCCAACGCAGGGCCCACACACCATAGTGTGACTGGTAGGAATCACGGAGGAGGTTTACAAGGGGAGGTGGGGGGGTGGAAAGAGAGAATGGGGGTGGTGGTGCAGGGAGGGTGTTCATGGGAGGGGGTGGGCAGCCATGGGGAGGTGGGGATGGGACGTCCATGCCGTTGGCCAGGCCCCGTAGCCATGAACCCAGAGACGATTAGAGCATTCTGTGCATGTCGGCCCAGGGACACATATTGTGCGGCCTCCTGTGCCTGCCCGAGCCCCATGACCTACCCATCCTTGCCCACCTCATGTCCTCCTTGTCAGATGAAGCCTGGCATTCATCCTCCTCCTCCAGCACGCCACCCATCTGCTCTGCAATGTTATAGAGGACACAGCAGGCAACCACGATGTGGGAGACTCTCCTAGCGCTATACTGGAGGACCACTCCTGAGAGGCCCAGGCACCTGAACATCTTCAGGATGCCGAAGCACCGCTCGATCAGGCCCCTGGCCGCGGCATGGGCATCGTTGTAGTGTGTCTCCGTGTTGGTCTGTGGCCTCCAGATTGGCATCATGAGCCACAACCCCTGTTGCCCAGGAGCCAACCCCTCACCCAGGGGTGCTCCTTCAAGAAGTCAGGAACTGTTGAATGTGCCAAAATGAAGGCGTCATGCACACTGCTCGGGTATCGTGCATAATGTGCATCTCATGATCACACACCAGCTGCACGTTCATCGAGTAAAACCCCTTTCGATTTGTGAAGACCGGCTTGTCATGGGCTGGTGCCCGTAGGGGGATATCCCGTCCATCACCCCCTGGACATGGAACATCTCAGCGATGATGCTGAATTCCGCTGCCCAGTCACCCTGATGGGCTTGGTCCACATTCAATTTGATGTATTGTGCCGAACGGGCATACAATACCTCCGTGATGGTGCAGATGCACCTATGCACCAAGGTCTGTGAGATTCCGGACAGTTTCCCACTCGGCGCCTGGAAGTACCCCGTGGCGTAAAGGTTCAGGGCGACTGTCACCCTGATGGCCACCGGGAGCAGGTATCTTCCTCCATACCCCGCGATGCCAGGTGCGCCATGATCTGTAGATGTGTCATACTGCCCACCTGCTCAGCCGGAGTCTTTGACGGCATGCCCAGTCCAGCAGGTCCTCGAATGACAGGTGCTGCAGGTACACATGAGGCCTCATGCGGCACCTCCTTTCCACCACTTCCTCTTCAGCCTGTTGGGAGGCCAGCTCTCTGTTCTCACTGGCTGCCTCGTGTTCCTCTGAGGCAGGCCCCGCTGCTGCAGGATCTTCCTCATACAGCTCCAGCTTGTATGACTGCAATGCATCCCCCAGGGCTGTGGTGACTAGATGAAGGCCACCATTCCTGGTTGAATTCCGAAGTCCATTTTCTGTAGGGGGTGACAGACACGTTAGCATGATGCATACCCCCATGTGCCCAACCAGGTACAAGGGCTACACAGTGGCCCCGGTCTGCTCTGCAGACCCTGCCACCCATGTCCCCCTCCCAAGCCCACACCCACCTCCAGTCATTGCCCCTGGCACTGCACCCTACACACCCCTGGTCGCATCGGTGCCTGGCACCATGGGGGCACCTGGCCCTGGTGCCCATCCCTGTTTCCAGGGTAACAGTAGCTGGGGCTACCCATGCCAGCGGCCCCCTTCCTGCACCCTCCTGTAGTTCCTACTGTGGGCTTGCCCTTGGGTGGACCGTGTGCTGCCCCGCTGGCAGGAAGTGCCCTGTTGGGAAGGGCGGGGTGCAGGGTTGGAGGTAGTAGGTGGAGGGTGGGGGCTGGGGTGCGGGGATAGTGGAGTGGGGGCACCCATAGGTGGAGGGTGGGGGCTGGGGTGCGGGGATAGTGGGGTGGGGGCACCCATATGACCGATATCAGTCTGCCCAACGGGCCAGAGGACTGCCTTGCAGGTTGTGGCAATGGTCTATGCCTAGATGGCCCAGTTCTGTGGGGGGGGGGGGGGGGGGTGGTCACCCTGACCCTACGGCACATTCCCTGGTCACCCCCCCCCCCCCCCCCGTTGCCCCCTCTGCCATGGGTCTGGCCGAAGTCCCCCGACCCCAGCCAGCCCTGCCAGCGGCTGGACCGGCAGCCCACAGTCGTGGCTCTGTGAGTCCTACCTCCTCTCTCGCCCTCATCATCCAGTTTCCCGATTTTTGAAACCACAAGGGAAACTCGCCTTCGGTAATTCCACTCGGCAGAAGCAGAGCATCGAGGAGGCCCCGGAGAATATGGGGTGAGGCCCGCTAATGATATTTGAGCAGCATTTACTGTGCGGGCAGAGTAGAATGCATTGACGCCGCTGTCGAGGCACCGGAGCATGGCAATCTGCGTCCGGTGCCCACCATGATTTTGGCTTCATGACCAATTCTCCACCCAATTCCCTTTCCTGATTCCGGTGTCGGCCCATGGAGAATTACACCCATATATTTTCAGAACAAAAGCAAATTGGTGGCTGATGACTTTTAGTACTTCCCTCTTCTGTCTGCAAGTGAAAGCCTGAGCCTCTGAATGCTTACCTGTTTCAGTCTCACTCTTACCTTATTGTCCTTGGTTTTTGAAACAATTCATATTAAACTGAATGCAAGCTCAATGAAATGAAATGAAAATTGCTTATTGTCACGAGTAGGCTTCAATGAAGTTACTGTGAAAAGCCCCTAGTCGCCACATTCCGGCGCCTGTCCGGGGAGGCTGGTACGGGAATCGAACTGTGCTGCTGGCCTGCTTGGTCTGCTTTAAAAGCCAGCGATTTAGCCTTGTGAGCTAAACCAGCCCCTCAAGGAACAGCACCTCATTTTTCTTCTATGCACTTGGCAGCTTTATAGCCTGAATATTGACTTTTAACAACTTAGTATTTCTTCCTAAACTGCTCTCATTTTTCTCACAGCAGAAGCCGGGAGAAGACTAGGAACTACTAGAAATGAAAGTGAAATGGGTGGGCACCTGGAATGGAGATCCATGATCACTATGATCTTTTATTATCGCCTGCTTTGTCCGTCCAATAATACAGGGGGGGGGGGGGGGATTACAGAAGGAGGGCTGTGCAAGAGTGGGGTGTGCCGTGGGGGCTTACGATAGCATATACAAGGGCAAGGAGGTGGATGAGGATGATGAGCAATGGAAGGCAAAGGGAAGACCGAGGGGGGGAAACTGTGTTTACTGGAAGAGGATGCATGTAGACTCCAGTTGGGGTGGGCAGAGGTCCAAGTGGGGCTTGGGCATCTTGCGGGTGTTGGGATTGAGGGAAGGGTGGTTGAATCGAGGAACGGTCTTCTTCTTGAAGCTGCTAGACCTTTTCCTCTGGGTTGCTGACATCCTGCACGGTTTGGCGGAGACAGGTTTGATGGAGAGAGTGACGCAAATGGGAAGTGGTATTTAAATCTGGTGCCAGCACCTTCAAGCCAACCATCTGAAAATAAATCAGCCCCACCAGGAGAGTTGGAGGGAACTCACCTGCGAACTCACCTGTGTGTAATTAATGAAGTTCCAGGCACAGAACCTGGCATGGGACCTCACAATTGTGGTCAGCGGGGAAGGTGCCACGGGATCTAGCCACCATCACATCTAGTCTCAAAATGGGAGATTTTCACCAGTTCTTCCATCATTGGCAGCCTTCGTAATAAAGTAGGTAAAGAGTTTAATATCAAAGCTGTGATGTTGGGATCACTGGAATATGTGAAATGTTTTCTTCATTTGAGTCAGTTAATATATTTAATTGTGATAATAATCAATTTATAAGGAGGCATTGAATTCATAGATATCATAGAATTTACAGTGCAGACGGAGGCCATCCGGCCCATTGAGTCTGCACCGGCCCTTGGAAACAGCAACCCACCCAATCCCACACCTCCACCCTATCCCTGTAACCCAGTAACCCCACCCAACCCTTTTGGAAACTAAGGGCTATTTTAGCATGGCCAATCCACCTATCCCGCACATCTTTGGGCTGTGGGAGGAAACTGGAGCACCCGGTGGAAACCCATGCAGGCACGGGGAGAACGTGCAAACTCTGCACAGACAGTGACGCAAGCTGGGAATTGTCCCAGTGTAGTCAAACAGAAATGAACAAAGGTTTTTAGAGAGGCAAAACTGATAAAAAACTAAATTGTAAAACAAAGGAATCATCTAAAATTAAATATTATCAGCAATATCCAGTACTGGTTCTTCCCCCTGTGGTGCCCATTGGTGGACACTATGTGCTTTGTCTTCAGTGACATCTAGGTGTGGACAAAACAGCAGAAAACCCACAGTTCAGGTTCAATTTGGACCTATGAATGGACACCTTGGCCAGGCCCAGATGCAGACCATAGAGGAGGTCACCCAACTTGACTTTTAAAAAAATATTAATTTACGGGATGTGGGCGTCGCTGGTTAGGCCAGCATTTATTGCCCATCCCGAGTTGCCCTTTGGAGTGTGGTGGTGAGTTGCCTACTTGAACCGATGCAGTCCTTGAGATGTAGGTGCACTCACTGTGCTGTTAGGGAGGGAGTTCCAGGATGTTGCCCCAGCGACAATGAAGGAACGGTGATATATTTCCAAGTCTAGTGGTGAGTGAATTGGAGGGGAGCTTCCAGGTGGTGTGATCCTAGGTATCTGCTGCTCGTCCTTCTAGATGTAGTGGTTGTAGGTTTGGAAGGTGCTGTCTAAGGACCCTTGGTGAGTTGTTGCAGTACATCTTGTAGATGGTACACACAGCTGCCACCGTTCGTCGGTGGTGGAGAGTTTGAATGTTTCTGGAAGGGGGAGCAATCAAGCGGAGGCTGCTTTGTCCTGGATGCTGTCAACCCTTCTTGAGCGTTGTAAGAGCTGCACTCGTCCAGGAAAATGGAGAGTATTCTATTACACTCCTGACTTGTAGATGATGGATAGGCTTTGGGGGGGTCAGGAGGTGAGTTACTCGCCATTTGCCATTCCTAGCCTTTGTCCTGTCCGAGCAGCCTAAGTATTAATATGGCTAGTCCAGTTCAGCTCCTGATCAATGGTAACCCCCAGGATGAAGTTTGTGGGTGAGTCAGCGATGCTAATGTGATTGAATATCAAGGGGCGATGGTTAGTTCCTCTCTTATAGGAGATGGCCATTGCCTGGCACTTGTGTGGCACAATGTAACTTGCCACTTGTCAGCCCAAGCCTCAATTTGGTCCAGTTCTTGCTGTATTTGGACATACTGCTTTGTTATCTGAGGAGTCGCAAATGGTGCTGAACATTGTGCAGTCATCCCAAACATCCCCACTTCAAACCTTGTAATAATCTTTATTATTGTCACAAGTAGGCTTACATTAACACTGCAATGAAGTTACTGTGAAAATCCTCCAGTCGTCATACTCCAGCGCCTGTTCAAGTACACAGACGGAGAATTCAGAATGTCCAATTCAGCTAACAGTACATCTTTCAGGACTTGTGGGTGGAAACCGGAGGAAACACACGCAGCCACAGGGAGAATGTTCAGACTCCACAGACAGTGACCCAAGCCAGGAATCGAACCCGGATCCCTGGCGCTTGTGACCCCCAACCGCCACAACCATCTTCCTTTGTGCCAGGTATGACTCCAACCAGCGGAAGGTTTCCCCAGTGCCCATTGACTAGTTTAGCTAGGACTCCTTGATGACATACTCGGTCAAATGCTGCCTTGATGTCAAGGGCAGTCACCCTCACCTCACCTCTGGCATTCAGCTCTTTTGTCCGTGTTTGAACCAAGGCTGTGATGAGGTCAGCAGATGAGTGATCCCGGCGGACCTCAAACTGAGTGTCCGTGAACAGGTTATTGTGGAATTATTGCAGGTTATTACTGTATACCTCAACACTGGTGATCAATGATTAGAAGCATGGGGTTGAAGTTGAGCCAGATGTTGAGGAAAAACCCATCCAAATCGTGGAAGGTTCTCTCAGAGGTTGTTTTCTGGGTTCAATAATCCCTTCAGTACAGAACTGAGGCAATGATGGAGATGCATGCTTTTGGATGAAAAGAGAAACTAGGGGCATGACTGAACAGTCACGCTGCACTTGAAGCGTAGCACGCTGCGGCACAATGTGGCCATTGGAAGCAGGGAGTCCCCGCTCTCGGATCTACCTGCCTCATGAGATCTAAACGAGCTGGCAAGACGTTGCGATGTAAATCCCACCCATTGTGGGCGGAATCACTGTTTGGCAAACCTGCTTATTAGAGCAAGACAGCTAGTCTCATGTAATATGCAGTTTCCACCCGAGGAGTTGGGATCTATTTCCTTTGCCCCGGGGTCCTTGGACGAGCGCCATTCAGTATTGGTCTCCACAAACGGGGACCAAATGGAATGGCACTCGTGGGGGTCTCCCAGTGGATCAGAGGCCCCCATGGGCATGCCCTTTGGGTAATGTGGTATCCTGGCACTGCTGGTGCCACCTGGACACCCTGGAAGTACCACCTAGATGCCAACATGGCACTGCCAGGGTGTCATTGCCAGGTACCAGGTTGGCAGTGCCAAGCTGGCATTTTTTGCATGGTGGCAATCAGGCCGGGGTGCCCGGGGACCCCTCAAAGTGAATTGGGTCTTGTGAGGGGGGGGGGGGGGGGGGGTCACGGATCGCATCAGGGGCTCCAGAGATTGGGACCATTTAAAAATGAGGCCTGATCTCTTGTGATTGGAGCTCCTCGGTGCGGAAAATGAGGCCTTGGCCACACGTTCCCCACTGAGGCTCCCTATCTAACCTGAGTGCCGTTCGATAGCGTTGTGTTTCTCGGCACTGCGTGCGCCAGGAAACATGCGGCTAAACGCACTCGCTTTGGGACTTTGTCCCTTTTTAGTTAAATCGCGTCCTAAACCTCTAAGGTATTTGCCTTCTCAGGTGGGTGTAAAATATTAATTGTATAAGATTAAAGCTGTATACATGGAGGTCATGTGTGAAGCACGTGTGAAGAAAGACTTCAAGATGTTGGTTA
This sequence comes from Scyliorhinus canicula, assembly GCF_902713615.1. Classification (NCBI taxonomy): domain Eukaryota; kingdom Metazoa; phylum Chordata; class Chondrichthyes; order Carcharhiniformes; family Scyliorhinidae; genus Scyliorhinus; species Scyliorhinus canicula. The sequence continues at coordinate 160,453,168 of NC_052150.1, forward strand.
GGGTCCGGGAGGAGGCAGACATTTATAATGCTCCGCTCTGTAAATAAATCCAGTGTTAAGTAAAAGAACGACATCCAGTTTCCTCAAATTAACATGCTGCCCAAAGGTGGAGATTAGAAACTAAGATTTGTTTTGAGTCAGAAGATTATAATTGTAGTTGCTTTCAACCATTCTTCACAAAAGTTCACCGAATGCAAACCTTATGACCAGTGACAGAATTGTGAATATGAGACCTTGGGTTATGTCCTTACTGAAGAGAAAACAAGATGTGATGTTGGCTTAGTCACGTCTTTGCAAAGTATAACAAAAACAAGTATAAAAAACAAAATGCAAAGTATTTTGTAAGATGGATGCCTGGCAGTTGGATACTGATGAATGTATGGATCTTCTATTAAGCTTCATAGATGAAATTTACAAGAGAGTTGGTCTATTATTAGATGCATATGAGGCATGGTCAGACTTTGCTAGATTTTGAAAGACTGCAAAAAGATTGCAGAAATTCAATTTGTTGGTTCCTGATTGAATGCTCTTATTTAAATCGCTGGATTGTGCCAAGGTGTCGCAAATGGATAGGCTCCTGGTCTTAGCTGGCATTCAGTTCTCAGAAAAAGACATCCATTTGGATCAAATGTCTGTAGTTGTAAAATAAAATGATACTGTAGCGGAGCAGTTCTTTCCAGCAGTCTTGACAGTTCAAAGGGGCATTCCTTGGTGTCACAAAGGACGGAGGACTTGATGACTGCAAAATTTTGAGATCATTCAGATATGGGGCACAGGCTCAGAATAGTAAAAGAATTACAGATAGAAGGAATGAGGATGAAAGGACTTTTAGCAGACCTGGATATCACAGCAGACAACAGGTTGGAGTTCCTGGAAAACAGTTAACAGATGCTTTAGGTTTGATTCAAAATGTAACTAAGTAATGAACTGCCCAAAGCAAAACAGCAGTATTTTTTGGAGCAACGTATGACTCAGAGAAAAATCAAAGGTTGAAGATGATGACAATAATTAGTCTGACGGAATTCTATTAGTCACAAGAAGCTTTAGTTGGTAATAAGTGGTAATAAGTCCTGGGTTCATTTAATTGTGCTGGTTGCACCTCAACAATGTGTGGAACTGACTGGTTAAAATATAATTCAGATTCACTCAGTAGTAAGGATCAAAGTAAGGTCAGGGGGTACGAAGCTTCTACTTGTTTCAAGTTCAGGGTTGACAACACATTGACGTAATTAAGAAGAATGATTCCATACAAAATTGCTGCAGTAAGCCACTTCACTTGTCCTGGTGTAGTCTCCAGTGGGACTGAGCAAGTCTTCTATGAAAATGCACAAATGAAACTGGACACGGAATATGATACAGCAATTGTTTTTCGAAAGTCAGTGGAAAGTCAATTTATTGCATCCCCTTAACAGATGTCGTTGATGATGAGCATACAAGGTTCATAGAGCAGATTAGTGTAAAATATGATGTATGTGAAAAACAACGGAGGATGCCATCATGTCCCATTCTAAGTCTTCCATTGGTACAAGACATGAATGAAGTAGTTGCCATGGATTTAAAGGTGCGGGACAAAGACAGAAACATTTAAACTTTATACTTTATAGATATAGCAACAAGATTCAATCGTACTACATTAATACATGATATGGACAGAAGGGTGACTATAGATTAAATAATGGAGAAATGGATAGGGACTGAACTTGAAGCACTGGCTAAAAGACTGACTGGGGGGGAGAGGGGGAAAGAGAGGGAGCAAGAGAGGGAGAGAGAGATGAACCATAAGATCTCACCCAATCAACCAAACTGCAAGGTAATAACTGCAGTATGGTCCTTATTAGTTGGTCCATGGAAGGAATTATAAATTACCTTCTCTATTGTGTGATAGACCTCCTGCCCTAGAAGAGGCTACAATTAGGTCGATTTTTTTATGCACAGGGCAAAGGATATTCATCAAGTGTGAATTCCCAGAGAAAAATCGGAAAGCTCTTAGACATTGTATATGACCACCCAATATAAACTTTAATTTTGGGGATTTAGTATACCATAAAAGCGAGCGTCATAAAGAGTGGAAAGGTCTGGGTAAGATGATAGGCTGCAATGATGAGATAGTCGTTCTTTAACATGGGAATCAAACTAGTAAGGTCAATTAATAATGGTTAATTGGCATTGATTGCAAACATTCAGAATTTGTAGAGTTGAGGCACCCTCTACCTCACATACTGATGTGTTTGGCAGTTACAAGGGACCAAATATCACAGGCCTGGCAGTGATAGGCAGAATGAAATTGACATATAGAATAGGGCTGTAGTATCCAAGGGACAACTGCCGAAAGCTGATACTAGGATGATATGCATACCAGAATGGTCTAATGAATGGAAGGATTCAACTATTGTAGGATGAGCAGGGAAAGCTATCAAGTACAAATATTGGTTACATGTCCAAGATGATGGAAAATATAAGATCTCTAGGCTGGCAGATGGAGGTGAAAGAGTAGAAAGCAAGACAGTTCTCATAATAGTACAAGTTCTCATTATGGATCTGGGAGTGATTCTTGTGCTTGAAAATGTACCAGCAATTCAACATGATCATGGGAGGGAGAGATTTAGCAGTAGTCCAGCAAGACATTGAAGTGCACATAGAAGTCATAGCTTGACTAGATAATGCAATTGGCCAAGGACGACAGAGAAATCTAGGAACGTTACCAGAAATAGAAGCCCTTATGACCATTACGTTTGTGTTAATTTTTTTTTTGCTACCAGCAAATGATGTGGATAGGATGTTTCCCCTGGCTAGTTCGAGAACCAGAGGACACGGTCTCCGAATAAGAGGTAGGCCACTTTGAACTGAGTCGAGGAAGAATTTCTTCAATAAGAGGGTGGTGAAACTTTAGAATTTTGAACCCCAGAGCTGTGGAAGTTCAATCATTGAGCATCTTCAAGACAGAAATGGATAGATTTCTAGAAACTAATGACATCAAGGGATATGGGAATTGTGAAGGGAAGTGGCATTGAGGTAGATGATCAACCATGATCTAATTGAATGGTGGAGCAGGCTCAAAGAGCCAAATGGCCTTCTCCTATGTTGCTAACACATTAGAAGACTAAAAGAGGCAAAAGAAAAAGAGTTGGATAGTTGGAAGGAATTTGGTGTTTCCTATGAAGAGCCAGGAAGAGGACAGCCAGCCTTGTGGAAAATGCTCTCCCAGATGGGAATTGTAAGGCTAGGGATTTTTAAGAACGATTTGGAGATCAAGATGTCTTTATGACATTTGGTAATGATTTGCAATGGGGACGTTCAGTGGAATTTGAGGAATTAGGTAAAAATAAGATTACGGGTGAATTTAAATTGGATGTCAGGCGTAGAGGGTCTTTAAATATATAGGCTTAGACATTAAGTAGAATACGTCTGGAGTAATGTTGAACCTTAACCAGAAAATGTCACACGTATACTGATAAATCATGCTAGGCTGTCACAAAACGTTGATGTTACAGCTAAAGAAGAAACAGAGCAGTTAAAAAGCTTGATTGGACCATTGAATCAGTTATGCACTCAGACAAAGCCAAGTATTATGATGAAACATACTACAATAGAGTATGTTTAAGGGCAAATAAGACATTTAAAAATTAAATATAGAAAACGAGAACTCGTTTTTTAGCAGAAAGACATTTTTTGTGACAATTCTCATGCCGATTTTCTGGATAAGTACTTGAGTTCAGCTGATTTTATAATGTTCTTGGTGAGCAAAAATGGAAAATGTTGTCTATTGGACTGGGAAGCTAAGAAAATGAAAAGGATTGTTAAAAATATTTCTGCTGCAGAAACACTGGCTCTTGTAGAAACAATAGATATTGGTTTTTACTTGTCAAATATTTTAGGGGAAATTTTATACAAGAGGTTCAGAGTAGGTGACACGGTGGCACCGTGGTTAGCACTGCTGCCTCACAGCTCCAGGGACGCGGGTTCAATTCCAGCCTCAGGTGACTGCGCAGAGTCTGCACGTTCTCCCCGTGTCTGTGTGGGTTTCCTCCGGGTGCTCCAGTTTCATCCCACAGTCCGAAGATGTGCAGGTTACGTGGATTGGCCATGCTAAATTGCCCCTTTGTGTCCAAAAAGATTAGGTGGGGTTACTGGGATAGGGTGGAGGGGTGGGCTTAAGTAGGGGGCTCTTTCCAAGGGCCGGTGCAGACTCGATGGGCCAAATGGCCGCCTTCTGCACTGTAAATTCTATGATTATATGAATAATTTGCCGATTGAATGTTAAGTAGATCATTGTTCCCTATGGGATAATGTACATTCGAGAAAATATGTGACGGATAAAAGGTGGAGAATGGACTTGCCATTATAAAAGAAATCTCCAAGATCAAATGGGTTGATGCAATTCATCAACTGTTGGGATTGCTTTGCAAAATGCTTGCACAAAGGGAGTATTGGAGTGCATAGAAGAGGGGACATTCTGTGGAATTTGAGGAATTCGGTATAAATAAGATTAAAGGTGATTTGAAGTCCAGTGTAACGATGTGGTGTACAGAATATGGAAAATTTTCTTTTTCTTTTCTTCAATTTGTTTTCAAATATTGTTTGTGTTAATAGTGCATTTGTTTAAAGAGGGGAATCTGTTAATCGCATACTAATTGTATTCAAGTTAAGGTTATACAGGTGGAGGGTACTGAACAATTAAATACCATGAGCATGTATAAAAATAGACTTCTGGGACGCTAGGTGTTATTAGGCAGGAGGCAAACATTTGTAATGCTGAGCCTGTAAATAAATCTGATATTAAGTAAAAGATTGGCATCTGATTTCCTACGTGGCCAACTGGCTTCAAAATGAATTAATTAGTGATCCTTAGCACTATTTGCCAAAGAACAGGGCGAGTTCTTCTGGTATTCTGGCAACTATTTATTCCTCAGCCAACACCTAAAATAGATTGATCTGGTCATTTGTTTCCGGGAATCTGCTGTGAGCAAACAGGATGCTTCATTTCCTGTATTACAGGTGTTTGCACTTTAAAGGTATTTTTATTGGTTTTGAAGTACGTTGTGGCGTCTTGAGAACATGTAAGACACTGTATAATCAATGTCTTTATTTTTCATATTGATTCAATAAATGTGTTATATTATATCAAAGCAAGGTATATCAATCATCATGTATAAACTGCAAGTATAAATATCGAACACTTTACTAATCCTTGACTGGTCGTATAAGAATATTCTACTGCTATTATCCAACTATACTAAAAAGTATTTTTCCTATTTGTTTTTTGGGACCCAAACTACAATTATTATGCAGGCCATATTTACAACTCATCCAAAATTAATTGGTCAATTTATTCGAGAGCATTTTTTTTTTTCTAATTGCCTCCTTGAAGTTAAAAGTCTTTGCTCCTACAATACGATTGGTATCAATACTTCTAGGCATTAGGTGTGATGAAGTAACCCTTCATAAAAGAAGTGGAATGTATCAATTTTTGTAAATACTTTTCCTGGATTAGTGAATACTTTTCCTGATTCACAATCTTCACACTTTTATGACTGCATAAACTGTTATTGTACTTTGTTATTTACACACTTTATAAAAGAGGGTGAGTTGTTTTGAAGTGCATTGCAAAGCAGTAGCAAATGAGAGATTTTATTGAAATAAATTATAAGGTTGAAGCTGAAGAGATTGACATGTGCATCTCTGATGCTGTGCTACCTTTGATTCAGTAACTCAGGCTCGAGTGATTAAACAGAATAATGCACCTCCTCTCCAGCTGCATATAGGAGGTTGCAGCACGTAAAGGAAGAAATACGGAAAGATTTAAGAACACAATCACTGAAGGGCTTGACCACAGTGGAAAATTATTGGTTCCCAACTATGCACAGCCAACAGGTGTGGCTTCCTGTTAGAATTGTTTTTTTAGTGATGGAATCAATCCACTGATTTTTTTCTCTCTTTATGCTGCTATATGAAACTGTCAACATGATACTTCAGTTAGCTGCATATAACATTCTTTCCTCTACTGTGTATGTAAAACACTATGCTGCTGATGCCCTTTATCAGTCTGACATAAATAATTATTTTGTAGTAATGCATTAATTTGACTTGGCTCTTCTTTCAGATTGTAACTGATTATAATCTCAAATTTATAGACTGGTATGGTCCTTGTTTGATAAACAGCTTTCAGGATTTAACAACCTTACTTTACAGCAACTAAATACCTTGTGAATTTGTTTTTGTTTTTCAAAATGTTCTTGGGGATTTGGTTTCAACTGAGACCACAAATTAAATATTGCAATAAAAGTCAGGTTATGTTGAGAATAATAATAAAAAGGCAAATCTCTAATAACATGTTTATGTCCTATTCCAAGTACCTATGCTTCGAAGGTAGACGTGAAGAATTCCAAGGAAGTGACAAAACATGGCTCCTCGTTAGGAAAATCATATGCAACCATTGTTTGACCTAGTAGCTGAAGCAGATTAAAAACTGACAATGATGATTATAAAATGCAATAAGATATTTCACCTGTGCAACCAAAAGCCTGATAACTGCTCTTCAGGTAGTTATTTGAAACAAAATTCTATATTAATTCGATGGCTTGGAATTATGTAATTTGCGAACCGGAAGCTTAAGCATTATGGAAAATCTCAACAGCAAGTATATTAGATTTAATAAGTAGTGAAAATGTATTTTGGCCTTTAGTTATCTAACAATGTTACTTCTAATAATATCTGCCCAGATTAAATGAAAAATGCATATTTTAGGTTAATAATTTTCCCAGGATGTGATTTTTTAAAAAGCAGCCATAAATGTGTCATTTTTTAAACAATCATAGAACATAGAACAGTACAGCACAGAACAGGCCCTTCAGCCCTCAATGTTGTGCCGAGCCATGATCACCCTACTCAAACCCACGTATCCACCCTATACCCGTAACCCAACAACCCCACCCTTAACCTTACTTTAATTAGGACACTACGGGCAATTTAGCATGGCCAATCCACCTAACCCGCACATCTTTGGACTGTGGGAGGAAACCGGAGCACCCGGAGGAAACCCACGCACACAGGGGGAGGACGTGCAGACTCCACACAGACAGTGACCCAGCCGGGAATCGAACCTGGGACCCTGGAGCTGTGAAGCATTTATGCTAACCACCATGCTACCCTGCTGCCCCAAATGTTAATGTTAATATAGAGCTCAATGAAATCCTTTTAATGGTCAAACATTCTAAAATAAAGTAAACCCAATATCACAGTTCCTACATTTTGAAACTGGTTTAAAAGAATACACTTCAGTGATATAATAATTTGGGATAAAATATTAATTTCAGATCCCTTTTGAAATAAGAATTGTGATATATCTTTAAAAAAAAACTATGAACAGTTAATCAATAACCTGTTTAAATATGGCTTTTGAGAATTTGATCTTTAAATTATACTTTTTTTAAACAATTGATGTGGATTTTACTCAAATCACCAAATGCACACCCTCCAATTGCACATTCATGGTGTTATAATACAAAGTAATTTGCAGTTCAGCAATTTGCAATGGACAATCTTAAAACTACACAATTTAAATGCATAAAGGTATCTCTGGTGTGCTCAACTACTTAAAGATGAAGGATCGTGATGCTTGAGGAAGTACTATTTAATTACCAACTTCCAAAAATAGGATCGAAGAACTGAGCAGTAAACCAAAAATTTGGTTCCCAAAATCTAGTTACAAGTCTGGAATAATCTGCCACTCCCTTAGGAAATAAATAAGGATTAGAGTGCTGATTCTGTATGGAATATGCATAAATATATCCACAGATTTAGCAAGTTAATAATGGTCTGCTACTTTTAGCAAAGCATCACAAAACAGCTGGTGTGCGACCTTGACAAATGCATACATTTATCTTCATAAAACTCTAATGGTTCTTGGAATGAAATTAAATACAGACTGTCAAAAATTGCACTTTAGTAATGTGCTTATATTATAGATTTGAGATCCTGAGGCTGTTCCTGTAGATTTCATGTTAAAACAAGAGGCTTTGAGATAATAAAGCCACTTATCATCGATTTTATTTTGACATTTCATCCTCACTACAGTATTAACATTAATTTTGGGGAAAAAATGTATAATCTGCAAACCGGATTCGATAAGTGACATTTGAATGTATTTTGGATACCATCAATTTAGAAATAAATTGTGTCACGATTGTCGAGTGTGGGTCTTCATGGCATCAAAAGATACACTTGATTATAAAAGATTTATCTGGAGGGGCGGGAAAGAAGAGGGCCGGATTGTTGGGGTGTGTGAAGCTTGTGATGGTGGTGGAGATGTTTATTGTACCATGTTTATGTCATTGTTATTATTATAAAAACTTGCAAATACCCTAATAAAAATATTGTAAAAAATAAATAAAAGGTTTATCTCCAAAAATTCTAATGGTATATATCATATGGAAATCAGAATCAGAGAAGTATGCAGATGTCATCATTTTTCAAAACATCAGGAAATACGCAAGGCTGCCAATATATTGTGTATTTGAGATCCAACCACATTTGACTGCCTACATTTATAATCAGGATTGTGTCTAACTTTTCATATTTTTTCCAAATAAATACTTGCCATATTTTAAAGTTCTATATTAATCTTATAATTTAAGTGGAAACATTGATTCATATTTACATATATTGAAATCTATTATTATTAAATTGTATCCTTAAGTACCCAAAAGAAATAACTAATTGTTGGTATTGCACAGATCCAGAAATATAAATACATCTTGGTGTACAATAATTGTTTTTTTTTTAAATCAAAAATTATGTTTTTTCAATTGTTTGGATAAACTATTGAAGGGTTGGCCTGAAGTCACGTACACCAATGGGAAAATTTCTGCGTTTGTTTAGTTTTAGATCTGGGAAGTCTTATTTAATGTGTGGCATTAAGGCAAGGTGTTAAAATATTTTTTGAAAAACAATGTGACATCATAACCAAAGAGGGTTTCCATTCACGTGTTCTGATTTCAAAGAGCAGATAAGCATATGAAAACTGAGCTTAGTAAACCACACAACATTCTGCCACAGAGGACACAATTTAATACCAAGATGCACAATGTATTGCGATAGTGTGTGCCTATTTCTTTTTATAAAACAGCACACAAACTTCTGTAAAGGCAGACTCGGATTAATTTTTGTACAAAAAGTTGGAAGTTTTATTTCAATGAAATTAAAAATATTGAATATATAAACTTTTCTATTGCTCTATAAATATAAAGGATTCTGTAATGGTGAACAAGAATAAATGAATACCAAGTTCAGACAATTTTTGCTCGTCGGGGACTTGAAGCCAAGAATGAATTTGAATCATGAGTACAGGCTTGTATGGTGTTATGGCTACAGACTCCTATTAATTATTTGATAACAATCATGCAAATTATCTTAAAATACAGTACAATAAAAATGCCTGTATGTGCAGTTATGGTGCTTTTAAAATGTTTGTACTAAAACGCTTGTAATATCGCACAAAGAAAAAAAGGCATTTGCCATTTTGAGACAGAAATGTCCCACACTTCAATCAATGCATTAAATGTGCTGGGTATGTACCACAGATTATTTCTACAGGTAATTTGTTTTCTGGACCACGCACTTGGAATAGAATGGGTTCAGGAATGGTTTCTCTTTAGCGCAAATAAAACATTGATTGAGTTTTATTATGCTCTACCCCATAGTACTGCCTCTTGGTCCTAACCTTACCCTCAGCTCAACCTTTATCCCGTTCACATGATTCTGAAGTTCATCATTCCCCCTGTTCTCATTAAAAAAAACCAAAAAAGGCCAGCAAGAGTATGAATTTTGCTTATTCAGCTGTTCAATGCCAATATAAACATCAGCACTTGTTTTTTTTAGGCTTTTAAACAATTCTTTTACACAACCGTACAGAAAAGCAGTATTTTCTGTCTCTCCATCAAAAATGTTAAAGCAAATTCAAGTCAAAAACAATCTATAACAAAGATGCATTGAGGATGATCTTTCAATCCGGCTAAATTAACATAACAAATGGGAGTGTTCCCCCCCCCCCCCATGCACTAGCCAATGAAATTAGTACTGCCAAATCGAGGAACTAATCAAAATAAATAGCAAAACTAAGTGCTCCTACGCCCTGTATAATTTCGGATTTCAAGACTCATTTTGATCCAGCATTTTTGTATAAATCCAGTTGGGTAGATTAAAATGCAAGACTAAAATAACCAAAAATAATTAATTTTACGACTTGGGGAGCAGAGCAGCCATCAGATGCGGATCTGGGTGTCTGGGGTAAAAGTAATGCATAACTCCATTATTTAGTCTTTAAAAAAAAACCCTCGCCTTCCATTCAATCGTTCTAACGTTGTGTAACGAACGGCGAAATTGCTGTGTGTTGGCGTTAGGACCCAAGGGGAAGCCTTTCATTCCGGGGTTAGACTAATTGTCCCATTGCCTCCAGGTCCAATTGGTGTCTCGGTAGGTTCGACATTCAGACAGACATGCGAGTTGGCAAGCAGCAGGATTAACTTTCTAGAGTCTGACTCATTTGTAGCCCCCCCCCCCCCCCCCCCCCCTCCCTCCGTGCTTCGATCACAAGTTTGAGTGGCGACAATCCTTGGTTTCCGAGCACTGGAACAAGCAGTGCCTTCACCCTCTCCTCCCCCCCATAAAAAAAGAGGGGGGGGGGAAATAAAAAGGAAAATCCTCCACACATTGGGGAAAACAAGATACACCTCTGGAGGTGATATTTTAAATACAAATATATAATTACAAAACAATCTTACAGATGATATTTACAAAAGGTACAGTACTTTGAAATAGTCTGCCACATCTCCAAACAAACTGGGTTGTGTGTTTTGTGGGTGTTGTCCCTTCCGTTCGGAACCACGATTTAAAAAGTTTATCTCCCTCACACGGTCGTCTCCCCGTGCTTACTGTTTGTGAGTCTTGTGTAGAACTTGCGCCACGAATGTAAAGTCTTACCGGACCAGATCCAAAAGCCCGAGGTGATGCCCACTATGAGTGTCATGAGGTACTTGATCATGTAGACGGTGAAGTCCGGCCTCATGTGAGGGCGCTCGCCGCGGGGGCAGGGGATGGCGTAACTTTTGCACGCCTGGCTGACCCAGCTCTTCTCCCACTGCGGGCGGAAAGCCTGCTCGTAGAAGTAGCAGGCGATCACGATGGTGGCGGGCACTGTGTAGAGGACACTGAAGATGCCGATCCGCACCATCAGCTTCTCCAGCTTCTCCGTCTTGGTGCCGTCGTGCTTCATGATGGTGCGGATGCGGAAGAGGGACACGAAACCGGCCAGCAGGAAGGAGGTGCCGATGAAGAGGTAAACGAAAAGTGGCGCCAGCACGAAGCCCCGCAGCGCGTCCACGTTGTTGAGGCCCACGAAGCAGACCCCGCTCAGCACGTCGCCGTCCACCTGGCCCACGGCCAGGATGGTGATGGTCTTGATGGCCGGCACCGCCCAGGCGGCCAGGTGGAAGTACTGCGAGTTGGCCTCGATGGCCTCGTGGCCCCACTTCATGCCGGCCGCCAGGAACCAGGTGAGGGACAGGATGACCCACCAAATGGAGCTGGCCATGCTGAAGAAGTAGAGCATCATGAAGAGGATGGTGCAACCCTCCTTCTTGGTGCCCTGGGCCACGGTGCGGTAGCCGTCCTCCGCGAACCTCTCGTTGCAGACCACCTTCTCCTCCAGCAGGAAGCCGGCGATGTAGGCGATGGCCACCATGGTGTAGCAGCCCGACAGGAAGATGATGGGGCGCTCGGGGTAGCTGAACCGCTGGATGTCCACCAGGTAGGTCAGCACCGTGAAGAGGGTGGAGGCGCAGCACAGCACCGACCAGATGCCGATCCAAATGCGGGCGAACTTCAGCTCCTCCTCGTTGAAGTACATGAGGCCGTTGGTGCGGGCGGGCTCGCAGGGGGCCCCGCAGTCCTTCTCCCCCAGGAAGTGGTAGTTCAGGTAGGCGGGCACCTTCAGCACCCGTGGGCAAACAAACTGCTGCTCCCTGCCGGGGTAGCCGCGGGGGTAAATGGTGCCGGCGTGGTCGGGCAGAGACTGGGTGGGATCCAGAGTCGGACTGCCTTTCTCCGTGTTGTTCTGCCCCACGCACAGGTCCTGGGAGCCGTGCACGGGAAAGTTTTCGCAGCGGAGACTCTCGGGCCACTGGAAGCCGAACTTGTTCATGAGCGCCTCGCAGCCCTGCCTGGCCCGCTCACACAGCGAGCGGCACGGCGGGATGGCCTGCTCCAGCACCGTACACACCGGGGCGTACATGGAGCAGAGGAAAAACTTCAGCTCGGGCGAACACTGCACCTTGACCAGCGGGTAAAACTGGTGAACCTCCAGGCCGGCGTCTTCCTGATTCGTGTGACCCAGCAAGTTCGGCATGATGGTCTGGTTGTAGGCAATGTCCGTGCACAGGGGGATGGAGATGGGCTGGCAAAAGCCGTGGTCGGGGATCGAGATGCCCCTCTCGCTGTTGTACTGTCCCTGAGGCTGGACGGCTCCCCAACCTTGGACAAACATATGAAGCACCAACAGCCAGCGAGCGCCCGCAAGTTTGCACAGATCCAGATGGAAACAATTACTCACAGCCATACTTTCCCTCGCTCTTTCCTTCTCCTCAAACTACTTCTTTCACTTTGCTGCAGGAATCGATTCCGCGGCATTAAATACAAAAGTTTGGAGGTTTTCTTTTTGTTCTCGTTTGAAAATGTTTTCGGCGCTTGTATTTTGGGGATGTGATTTTTTAAAAAAAAACACAAATCAAATGCCAAAAGAAAAGATCCCCAACCCCAGCAGCAGCCAGCGCGCTCCGACACCACTGTCCATTTGTGTCACTCCATCAGCTCGCCGCCGCCTGTTTCTAGGAGCCCCCTTCCCGTCTGGCTGCGCATTGCGCGTCAGCGAGAGGCGCCTTGAAACCGGCTCGGTGGGTTCCTCTATCCGCAAAGTTGGACCAATCGCGATCTGGTTGCGGCCCAGCCCGAGCCAAAGGCAACGCTGTGATTGGCTGGCAGTTGTGAGAATATTTGCATAATTGGCAGCATTGGGGGGAGAGGGCAGTGAGCCTCTCTCCCTCACCCACCCACTCACCACCTCCTTGCTCACCCACCCACTCTCGACTCACACCCTGGGCTTCCTTCCTCACTCACAACTCTGCGTCCGAGGGATTAAGGGCAGGGTGGAGGAGGCGCCTCGGTGCTGATGGTAAACAGAATGAAGAGTTGCGAGTTGTACAAAGGAATGTGAATGAATCATGCCTGGGTATCAAGCCTAGAGGGAGCTGATCTTTGGAGTTTTCTAGGAAGGTTGGGAAAGAGAGAGAGAGAGCTAGGAGGCTGAAAGCTGCAGGGACATGGGGCTCAAGAAAGGGGAGTTTAGAAAGATAGGACTCCGGGAGTGGGTAAACGTGGAGGAGAGTTTACAAGGGCTTGGTTCAGGAACTGGAAGTGTCCGGGGATAGAGACAGACTTATTCGGAGCTGCGAGATTCCCAGATGTTTTCAGGTTTGGGTCTGAAGAGGGAGGTGGGGACAGCTGAACTTTCAGGAGGACGAAACAAGAGTGGAAGATCCTCCTCCCTCCCCCACAGCACACACAACACTCTGAGAGAGGTTTGTTTTTATACGCCCAGTGAATAAAGAGAGAACTCGGCCTGACTTTTCGACGTTCAGGTTTTATTTGCAATCACGGAAATTGCTGCGTGAATCTGGCATTAGCTTCAAATATGGCTGGGCCGAGTTATTTTGCGGTCTTAATTTTGTTTTGTTTATGAGCCCAAGAAGTTACGACAGTTTTTATTGTTTAATGGGCGAACCGAATAGCGAGAAAAACAACTTTTAAACTCCAGTATGCATTTTCAAAATAAATACACTGACATGTTTTTTTAATTATAAAAGCGAAATAGAATCTGAGGGGATTATAAACCATAACTGGAGGACACATTTTAACACTTCAATCATTACCATGTTTCCAAGATGATGCAACACAATGAACAAAAAAAATCCCTTAATGGATTGGGTTAAAGCGCTTCTTTTTAAAGGCTGCAAGTCGCGGCACGCTGTTGACAGTTAAGTACATTCCTACTGCCCCTAAATATTTAATCTCTGTCAACAATCATTCGTTGGATTGATCGCAGGTTTGTAGGGTGTTTGGACAATCTATTGTAGAGTTACATTCATTGTGATATAATACTATTGAAATAAGGCAATACTTGTTTCTTGTCTAAATCAATCGGGTCTGTTATCAACTCCTGTTTCGAAAGCACTTCACAAGCGAGATTTTGGGGAGAAGTGACAATAATTTGACGCCGCGGTGTTGAGGCCAGAAGACGCTGACAATCGTTCGGGCATCGAATACATTAGCAGGTAAATAGATCGATAAATTAAAATCATAGTGGAAATGAATAACAACACGCGCTGGCAGTCAGCACATCTGTTAGTGGCATTTGGAACACATTCGCCTTTCGTTGTAATTACAGCAACGACGAAAGACATAAGGTTATATAATGTTTTTCAAGACCTTGCACGCCTTTAATCGCATTACAGCCAATTGAAGTGCAGGAAAAGCGGCAGCCAATTTGCACAGAGCAAGCTCCCACAAATAACAATGCGGAAATAGTGCATGAGGACCACCCCGCCCCCGCTCCCCCAGCTCTGGCCATAGATAATTTTTTTTAAATTTAGATTATCCAATTATTTTTTCCAATTAAGGGGACAATTTAGCATGGCCAATCCACCTACTCTGCACATTTTTTTTTCATTTTTTTTAAAATTTAGATTACCCAATTATTTTTTTTGCAATTAAGGGGCAATTTAGTGTGGCCAATCCACCTACTCTGCACATTTTTGGGTTGTGGGGGCGAAACCCACGCAGACACGGGGAGAATGTGCAAACTCCACACGGACAGTGACCCAGAGCCGGGATCGAACCTGGGACCTCAGCGCCGTGAGGCGGTTGTGCTAACCACTAGGCCACCGTGCTGCCCTCACTCTGCACATTTTTGAGTTGTGGGGGCGAAACCCACGCAGACACGGGGAGAATGTGCAAACTCCACATGGACACCCAGAGCCGGGATCGAACCTGGGACCTCAGCGCAGTGAGGCAGCTGTGCTAACCACTAGGCCACCATGCTGCCGGCCATAGATAATTATGATGTGGAGATGCCCGCGTTGGACTGGGGTGAACACAGTAAGAAGTCTTACAACACCAGGTTAAAGTCCAACACTTGTTTCAAGCACTAGTTTTCGGAGCACTGCTCCTTCCTCAGGTGATACCATAGATAACTAGTTATCAAAAAATCATCGGGGCACATGCTGAATTGTGATGATGATACAAAATAAATAAGTAGTCATAATTCATGACAAGGTTATTTTCGTAGTCTTATGCAGTCCCTCAGAGGCGAGGATGACATGCTTCTACGCTAAAAATGAGTTCTGAGGATACTAATGCGTGACCACACCTCCCGATCACAGGTGGGGCATTTCATAGAATCCCTGCAGTGCAAAAGGAGGCCATTTGAGGCCCGTCAGGACTGCACCGACCCTTGGAAAGAGCACTCTACCTCGGCCCATGCCCCTATTCCATCCCCGCAACTTAATCACCTCACCTAACCTTTTTGATACTAAGGGAGAATTTAGCAAAGCCAATCCACCTAACTTGCACATCTTTAGACTGTGGGAGGAAACCGGAGCATCTGGGGGAACCCACGCAGACACGGGAAGAAAGTGCAAACTCCACCCAGACAGTCACCCGAGGCCATAATTCCTAGCCTTCCTGGGGATGGTTTACCCTGTCAAAGCTCTGGATAGCGTGCTTGTTTCAGGAGTCTCGTGTCAGGCATGTGGACAATGTGGCCCATCCAGCGGAGCTGATTGAATGTGGTCTATGCTTTGATATTGTGGATGTCGTCCTGTAGCCACCTAAGATGGACACTGGGCTACAAAATGGAGAACTGCTAAGGCTGCAGGGAAAAACAGTCTTAGCAAGGACAAGCCGTTTGCAGGAGACTAATTAGCATTCTGCACGTACAGAAACCAGTTTGTGGCCAGGTGCAGAGTTTCAGCCAAAGGTGTAAATGGCAACAAGATCTACATAGTAATGAGGTGATCCAGATCCAGACCCCGCACAATAGAAATATTTAAGTATGAATGGGTACTTTTGAGTAGACGCCCAGACAGAACGGCACCACAGTATCCAACACAAAGAACCATAGGGACAGCCCACCCATCGAGGGACGACCCTCAGATTGGGGGGTTTGGAAGATATCGATTGGGAAAGGCCCAATCGATACATGGCAGGTAAAAGGCCCGCCCCGAAGGGGCACGGACTTCTAGTTCGAACATGGTTCGGTCTGTTTTGTCGCTCCGGCT
Source organism: Scyliorhinus canicula (assembly GCF_902713615.1). NCBI lineage: Eukaryota > Metazoa > Chordata > Chondrichthyes > Carcharhiniformes > Scyliorhinidae > Scyliorhinus > Scyliorhinus canicula. Next base: position 160,469,553 of record NC_052150.1, read on the forward strand.
CTGCTTTGCTGATACATCGCATCCTGACTCCAGTTCCATCACCAGCCATTGAGCCATCAGCCATCGAACTGCAAGTGCCAATACAACGATCGCTACGTGATCCAGACCTTGCTAGATCCTGACAACTTTAAGTACCTGAGAGTTGCAGACCAAGAACGGGACGAAGGCCTTGTCCCCTGACCTTGCCTGTTCCTGTCTAGATAAGTATTTTAGTTGTTTAGTATTAGAAGTAAGTTAGTCTCTTTAGCGTATGCATGTGTATTTATTATATTTGTCATAATAAATATCAATCGTTTGGACTTACTAATCGGTGTACAGATTTATTACTTTGAACCTGACCTTGATATACTTGTGAGGTGTCTAAATACGGCACCTGGCGACTCCTGAGCATAATTACATACACAGAGCCATAGTAGTGTTAAGCACACGGCCTTTAAACAGAGGCGTGTTAATACACTCCAGTAAAACGAGCAACATTTAGTGGCGACATCCTGACGGGACGCGGTTACAAGTGGCACCCCCACTCCGTCGAGGACCCAGAAATTTGAATTAGAAATCTGAGTAAAGAAAAAGGAAAAATCACAAGTAATCAAGGTGTTCAAACAAATAAAGATAATTCGGAAGTGTGTTTTGTGCATGCGTACTAACAGGGTTGTAAGGAAAACCTGAGAGCTTTTGTTGCGACGAACTGTCGGGAGTTTTGTGAGCGGAACATAGCGTAAGCCTTACCCGTCTTGTAAAACATAACCTCAACACCCCCTGTTCCAAATTTAAGCAAGAAAGATAAAATGGCCATGCAGGCAATGGAACGCCTCATGAACCCAGAACGGTTTGTGGTCGCAGCGACCAGCAGTAGCCGAGTAGGTCAGTGTCCCATGTGGGAGCTGGAACTCCGCAAGTATCTGCAAGGAAAGGGATGGCCCCTTTGGAAATAGTTCTGTATGAATGAGGAGACAGGTTCTGGAAGTATAGGACATACTTGGTGGGAGAACCTCTCTCAAATTCATAAGAAAAACCTTAGTGAATCACGCAAGCCGATGGCAATCGTGTCCTGTTTGGCACAGTTGCGAGGCACTGAGGAGGTTGTTCGGACGCTCCGGGCAGAATTAGAAGAACGAAATAGGATGAGCAAAGTGGATGTCAGGGACATCGAGAAGGAGAATATGGAACTTAGAGGGAAGCTGGCAGAGAAGGGTAACGAGGTGGATGATGCCAAGAGGGCACATCAGTCATGTCTAGCCCATCTCAGCAGTTCCCAGACCCAGTACGAAAAGGCCTATCAGGTTGTGCAACGTGCCGTCCTGATAAGAGAAGAATCAGAAAAGCAGGTAGAGGCATTGCAGAGGCAATGCTCTGACCTAAAGGCAGCTTTAAGAGCACTCCATGCTGCCACCACAGAACAAAGACAAAGCACAGTGGATCATGCCAAGTGTAGGAAGCAGATTGCGGAACTGCAATCTCTGCTTTCAGTGTAGAATGGGTTCCAAAGTACATTTGGAACACAGCTAGATGAGGAGAATGCCCCAGACTGGCAGGAATTAAGTGAGACAGCGCAGCGCTATGTTCAGGGAACATGTGCGCCAGCAGCGCAGCAGAAAAGACAAGCACCCCAACCCCCCACAGATCAAATCGCTACCGCACCAATGAATTCAGTCACCACCCAAAGGAAAGCGACCACAGAAGGCGCACCCGATATTACCTACACCACCCCCTTAACTGTAACCCAACTCAGGGACGCGTGTGAGAAAATCACTCCGTTTCTCCCCACCGCAGACCCCCACCAATTTTTCGCGAAAGTGAAACAACAGGCAACCATGTACGGCCTGGACGAGAGAGAGCAGGTTAAGCTCACGGTTCTGAGCTTAGACCAATCTGTAGTAGCAGCCCTCCCCGACCCACAGAACGTTGGAGGAGGCACCCTAGAGGAAATGCACACCTCCATTTTAGATGCCATAGGGTATAACCGAGGTGACCCAGTTGAGGGACTTAACAAGTGCCGACAAAAGAAAACCGAGCACCCCACAGCATTTGCAGGAAGGCTGTGGATCCATTTTAACGCAGTTTTCGGCGATTTAAATAGAGCACATTTGAACCGTGAAAACATGGTTAAATGGACGCGCACCATAATTTCCCATGCCACAGATGCAGGACAGAGTGCTTGCAACAGTTATGACCCCTCAGAAGAAGCCCACAATGAGAAATGGGTCCTGAAAAGATTGTCCCATGCTTGGGAGCAATCAGTTCAGGGCAAAGGCAAAGTAAAGTCCCCAGTGGAAGCTCAGGCTGCAGCGGACATTCAGGCAGTGAGAGCACACCAAAGCCCCGCATGGGTAAATGAAGGAAAGAACAGCCCTCCACAGAAGTCGCTTGAATGCTACAACTGTGGCCAGTTAGGACATTGGGCTAAGGAATGCAATGCACCCCAAAGATCACAGAGAGGCAAGCAGACAGGCACTCTGAATAGAAACAAAGCAAAGCCGATCCATAGTATAGGGATACAGTCAGGACAGACCAATGTGGACGGGACGGACTGACGATGTTCGGGCTCCCCCACTTGGGTCTGTGACACTCTTTCGGATCAATCCGGAAGACCGGTAGTCACAGCTAAGGTTAGAGGGAAGCCCATAGAGTTACTTTGGGATACAGGAGGGTCCCGCACCATAATTAATTCCACCACCACGGCACAGGCAGACACGTGGCCGACCACCTCACCATCACACTTAGCGGTTTCACAGGTCACTCGCAGCAGGGACACATTACAGCCCCCGTAGCAATCCAGCTAGGGAACATTTCCACCAGTCACCCAGTTGTATTAGTAAATCTTCCCCGCTCAGCAGAACACATATTGGGTATAGACTTTATGAATGCCCATAGCCTGTCGTTCGACCCAGTAAACCAGTGTGTCTGGCGAATGGCAAGGTCAGACAGAGCACCCACTACTCTCACAGTTGGAGAGTACGCTAATCGGATTAGCGCAGTAGGCGAATATTCTTTTGACCTGACTACACTAAACACGGACAGACAAGTGAGAGCAGTTTTAAACAAACACAGGACAGCATTTGCCAGTCACCGGCACGACTGCGGCAGAATGACTGGACAAGTTCACGTTACCGGACCTGACCCCCGACCACAGAAACAATACAGATTTCCCCTAGAAGCAGAGGGAGAAATAGAGAAAGTAATAGGTAGCTTATTGGAGCAAGGGGTACTTAGAACAGTAGCCTCGACCAATAATGCTCCTATTTGGCCAGTGAGAAAGCCCGACGGATCATGGCGTCTGACCATTGATTATCGGGAGCTCAACAAAGTAACCCCAGCAGTAGCCCCCACGGTAGCAACAAGTCCCGAGACCATGCTCAAACAGGGACTCAACTCCAAATTCTTCACAGTATTGGACATTATCAATGGCTTCTGGTCAATCCCATTGGCAAAGGCGTGCTAGTACAAATTTGCCTTCACGTTCAAAGCACAGCAGTATACGTGGACATGCCTCCCACAAGGATTCCACAATTCCCCCTCCATTTTCCACCGACAGCTGGCGAATGGTTTAGAAAATTTTTCCCGCCCCGAATGTCTGGTACAGTATGTGGACGACCTATTACTGCAGACAGACACAAAGGCAGAGCACATTACGCTTCTGGCCGAGCTCCTGGAACTTTTAACCTCAATTGGATGTAAAGTTAACCCCAGAAAGGCCCAGATATTGGAAAATAATGTGATGTATTTGGGTACAGTCATCACGCACGGCAAACGCGAGATCGAATTCAAAAGGATTGATTCGATTGTCAAATTGCCCCTTCCCCAGAATGTTTCAGCCCTCCGGTCGTTCTTAGGACTGGTTGGGTACTGTCGGAACCATATCGATGGTTTTGCGACAAAGGCAGCCCCACTCTCAGACCTCCTTAAGAAAGGAGCCCCTTGGGAATGGCTTCCGCAGCATACAGAGGCTGTGGAAGAATTAAAGAGAGCCCTTAGCGCAGCACCCGCGCTACAAGTCCCAGACCAATTCTCCCCCTATGCAATAGAGGTAGCAAGCACAGATCTGACCCTCTCGGCCGAGAACGGCACGAGTAACTACGACCCGTGGCTTATGCCTCCCGACTTTTAGACCCAGTAGAACAAGGATTCTCAGCCTGCGAGAGGCACCTCCTAGCAGTTTTCTGGGCAGTTCAATACTTTTCCTACATTACCGGACTCAACCCCATCACCATTTTGACCGAGCACACCCCCACACAGTTACTCCTAGACGGTCGACTGAAGGACGGTTCAGTTAGCCAGATTAGGGCAGCTAGGTGGACACTACTTTTACAAGGACGGGACATTACGGTAAAACGGACCCGGACACACACATTTTTAGCCGACAACCTCCAATATCCAGGACAGCCCCATGAATGTGAAATTGTAGCACCCCTACACAACACAGGACCCTTTATAGCGAAGACACCCCCCAGGAAGATAGGGAACCCAAGACAAAGCCCCCAACACACAGACATGTGTGGCCCACTGAAGATATACGTGGACGGTTCATCCACGGTTTTAGATGGTGAGTGTATAACTGGATGCGGCATCTATGTCGAGGATGCGCAGGGTCGCGCACTCGACGAAATAGCACTAAAATTGCCAGGTCACTTAGGCGCGCAGGCAGCAGAGCTCGCGGCCATAGCTTACATAGTGGACCACCCCGATTCTTTCCCCAGCCCGGCAGACATATACTCGGACAATCTATATGTCTGCAACAGCTTAACAGATTTTCTACCCCTGTGGAGGACACGAGGTTTTGTCTCCGCAGACGGGAAACCCCTTCCATCAGCCCCTTTACTCCGCCACATCCTAGACAAAGCGAAGGATAGGACCTTTGGCATTATAAAAGTTAGAAGCCACCATAGGTCATTCCCCCCCTGGAAATGTAAAAGCCGACGTACTGGCTAAAGCAGGTTCCAGGTGAGGACACTTTTGGACACCCCCAGCTAGCGCACCAGCTAGCGCCCCTGTGAGTGCAGTTCAAGTCTCACACACGGACATTAAAGATTTAGCCGAGGCACAGAAGCAAGATGAGGATCTCAGGGAGATTTTTAAAGGAAATTTTGTGCCCCAGTATGATAACTTCCGACACGCTCTGACCACACATGAGGGTGTGATCATCAAGGACCAGCTTAATGTGGTCCCGCAGCAGGACAGAAACCAAATGATTGCCTTGTTCCATGACGGACACGGACATCAAGGGATCGACCCGACCACGAGGCACCTCAGGCAACTCTGTTGGTGGCCTAACCTAAGGACCGATGTAACCCATTACATTGAGAATTGCCTTATTTGCGCCCAGAATAACCCGGAGAGGTATTCCAAGAAGGCACAGCTTCGGCATACTCGACCAGTTAATGGCCCCTGGACAAACCTCCAGATCGACTTTATAGGACCATTGCCCCCTTGTAGGAATGGCTATAAATACGTACTGGTTGTAATTGATACCTTTACCAAATGGGTAGAGGCATTCCCCTCACGAACGAATACAGCTAAGACAGCTGCAAAGATCCTGACCCACCACATCTTCACGAGATGGGGTTTACCCAGAAGTATAGATTCGGACCAGGGATCTCACTTCACAGGACGTGTCATGAAGAACGTCCTGACCATATTCGGCATTAAACAAAATTTCCACATTGCGTATCACCTACAGTCCAGCGGGATTGTAGAGCACATGAATCGGACCCTAAAATCGACCCTTAGAAAAATGGTTCAAGAGAACAATTCTACATGGGATTCAGTACTCCCATTTGCACTAATGTTTATCCGAAACACGGTTTCAACATCAACAGGATTCACCCCACACACACTCATGACCGGACGCCCTATGAAAGGTACAGAATTCCTTTTAGGACTGGACATGACTAGCCCCGAAGTGACGGCCCTCACGCATGAGAAAGCTGTTGAAGACCTAGTTGAGACTGTGAGGTCTGCACAGATCGCAGCCGCAGTTCAACTAGGAAAACGCCGCAGACAAAGCACAGCCTGCTTTAATAAGAACGTACACCCCACAGAATTCCAAGTTGGGCAACAGGTAATGCTATCTGTGTATAACCCCAGCAGTTTTTTGGCACCAAAATTATCAGGCCCATATTCAATTTCGGACAAAATTAGCCTCTCAGTTTACAGGATAAAATACCCCAATGGAAAGACTGCGTGGTTCCATACTAACCAACTGAAGGCATATGGAACACAGTCTAACCACGCACACCATGTCCTGCTAGACGCAGCAGAACATCTCGCCCCGCCCACTAGAGACACGTTTCCACCATCCCCCTCACAGACCAGCTCATCATCGGACTCGCCCACGACTCCGCCCACTGACTTCAGACCACGCCCCGAAACGCCCACAAGCTGCCACAGCAGAGACAGCGATACTGCTAAGGCTGCAGGGAAAAACAGTCTTAGCAAGGACAAGCCATTTGCAGGAGACTAATTCTGCACGTACAGAAACCAGTTTGTGGCCAGGTGCAGAGTTTCAGCCAAAGGTGTAAATGGCAACAAGATCTACATAGTAATGAGGTGATCCAGATCCAGACCCCGCACAATAGAAACATTTAAGTATGAATGGATACTTTTGAGTAGACGCCCAGACAGAACGGCACCACAGTATCCAACACAAAGAACCATAGGGACAGCCCACCCATCGAGGGACGACCCTCAGATTGGGGGGTTTGGAAGATATCGATTGGGAAAGGCCCAAAGGGAAAGGACTTCTAGGGACTATAAAAGTAGACCCCGCACATGGTTCGGTCTGTTTTGTCGCTCCGGCTCTGCTTTGCTGATACATCGCATCCTGACTCCAGTTCCATCACCAGCCATTGAGCCATCAGCCATCGAACTGCAAGTGCCAATACAACGATCGCTACGTGATCCAGACCTTGCTAGATCCTGACAACTTTAAGTACCTGAGAGTTGCAGACCAAGAACGGGACGAAGGCCTTGTCCCCTGACCTTGCCTGTTCCTGTCTAGATAAGTATTTTAGTTGTTTAGTATTAGAAGTAAGTTACTCTCTTTAGCGTATGCATGTGTATTTATTATATTTGTCATAATAAATATCAATCGTTTGGACTTACTAATCGGTGTACAGATTTATTACTTTGAACCTGACCTTGATATACTTGTGAGGTGTCTAAATACGGCACCTGGCGACTCCTGAGCATAATTACATACACAGAGCCATAGTAGTGTTAAGCACACGGCCTTTAAACGGAGGCGTGTTAATACACTCCAGTTAAACGAACAACAGTCCTAAGCAAAAACATAGATTAATATAATAATAATCGCTTATTGTCACAAGTAGGCTCCAATGAAGTTACTGTGAAAAGCCCCTAGTCGCCACATTCCGGCGCCTGTGCAGGAAGGCCAGTACGGGAATTGAACCCGCGCTGCTGCCATTGTTCTGCATCACAAGCCAGCTGTTTAGCTCACAATGCTAAACCAGCCCCTTCAACCAGTTGGTGTGCCTATGGCGCTGTTGAACCTCATCGTTGATGTCTGCCCAATGTTGACAGTAGGCACTCAAGGTATGGAAAATGGTCCACATTAACTAAGGCCTCATTATGGATATTGATAACCAGAGAGTAGTGCTGGTGGTGGAGCCAGATTAGTAGAGGACCTCAGTTTTACAGATGTTTAGTGTAAGGCCTAGGGTTTTGTAAGTCTCGATGAAGGTTTTGATGATGGCTTGGCGCTTAGCCGCTGAGCGTGTGCAGACGTAGGCATTGTCTGCATACTGTAGATCAATGACTGGATGGAACAATGACTGTAGGCGACGGAGGTTGAACGGATTCCCATTTCATAGAAACCCTACAGTGCAGAAGAAGGCCATTCAACTCATTGAGTGTACATCGACCCAAAAAAAAGGAGCAATCTACGTAGTCTCACTCACCTGCCCTATCCCTATAACCCCAAGCAGTGGTCATGGCCAATCCACCTAACCTGCACATCTTTGGACTATGGGCGGAAACCGGAGCACCCAGAGGGAACCCACGGGAAGAAAGTGAAAGCTCCACACAGACAGTCACTCAAGACTGGAATCAAAACTGGGTCCCTGGCACTGTGAGGCAGCAGTGCCAGGCAGAGGATCATGCTCCATCATCCATTGCGGTTGACAGACCAATGCCTGTGTGGGGTCAAAAAAGGCCATGTACAAGAGTTGTTGTCATGCAATGAATATCATGTCCAAAGATGTGCAGGTTAGGTGGATTGGTCATGCTAAATTGCACTTAGTGTCCAAAAGGTTAGGTTGGGTTACCGGGATAGAGTGGAAACCTGGGCTTAAGTAGGGTGCTCTTTCCAAGGGCTGGTGCCGACCCGCTGGGCCAAAAGCCCACCTTCTGCACTGTAATTTCTTTGATTCTATGTCCATTGTGTCCCTTAGTTTCAATAGAAAAATAAGAGTCTAAAATAATAAAAGTTTGCGCAATTATAATTTCTGCATTAAAATAATTGCAATCGGTTGCAAATTACAGGTCTCTTTAATTGGCAGAATAGAAATGAAAGGTTTACTTCATTCTTCATTTTGTATCAAAGTAATTAGACCATGGGCTAGATTCACCACCCCGCGCTGCTGGTAATGGAGTTCCCAATGCAGCAGAGAATCAAGCATCAACCAGAATGTTGATCTCATACCAATGCCCTGGTCCCCCCCTGGCAGCTGCATCGAGGTTTGCGCCCACACCAGTGGGAGTATACAAATGGGTCAATTTGAAACTCTGGTCCTCTGGGACTCACGTGGGCAAGAATTGGTGCAGGTATTTCCCAGCATTTCCCTGAAGTGGTGGACTCGTTGTGGGTCAAGGGTTAACTCTTTTAGGGAGTTGCCCCAAATTCTACTAGAGGATCACCCCATCCCCGCACAATACAAATCCTGCCCAGCCCCCCCCCCCCATAAGAGAGCCCCTCCCCAACAGAAACCCCCTCATAAGAGAGAGCCCCCCCAAAGAGAGAAACCCACCAGAAACCCCCACATAAAAGATACCCCTGCCTGGAAGCCCCCATAAGAGACTCACACCTGAAAGCCCCCCATAAGAGAGATCTCTGCCTGGAAGCTAGAGGTAGCCATGATGTGGCGTTGGACTGTGGTGAGCACAGTAAGAATTCTTACAACATCAGGTTAAAGTCTAACAGGTTTGTTTCAAATCACTAGCTTTCGGAGCACTGCTCCTTCCTCTGGTGAATCCGAGGAAGGAGCAGTGCTCCGAAAGCTAGTGATTTGAAACAAACCTGTTGGACTTTAACCTGATGTTGTAAGACTTCTTACTGGAAGCTGGAGAGCAGTCCAGACAGAAACAGTGAAAGAAAAATTACTGCTTTAAAATCCACCTGCGCGATACCCGTTGTCCCAGGCAGAGAAAGCACCACCTGTAAATTCCTAAAAAATGAAAACCACATCAGCTGGGTTTAACCCCCCTCAGATATTTGATCTGCAAGGCATTCATATCAATGTGAAATTGATTTTACTTGGCTGTGATTGACAGCTTGCACACAGCCAACTGTCTGGTTTGTTTAATCTCCTTTTCCTTCATGCTTGAGTGGTTTTCAAGTAGCTAGCTGTGAAAGGAACCAAATGTTTAAAAACATCTAGCTAGAATTGACAGCTCCTGGACCACATCAAAGAGAGTTAAGTGCTTTTTGCAGAGAAAAAGAGGAAGTGAGAGTTTTGACAAAGAGTCATCCAGACTCGAAATGTTAGCTCTGTTCTCTCTTAGATGCTGTCAGTTCTGCCGCGATTGTGCATCATTTTCTGTTTCTGTGTCTAAAACTGAACCTGGTGAAGCTGCAACACAGGACTACTTGCATGCCAAACAGCATGTGATAGACAGAGCTAAGTGATCTCACAATCACCTGATTAGATCCAAGCTCCACAGGCCTTCCAGTTGTGAATGTTGGTGGATAATTAAACAACTAACAGGGGGAGGAGTCTCCACAAATAGCCTAATCTTCAATGATAGAGGTGCTCACCACATCAATACGCATTTGCAAAAATCTTCATCCATAAGTGCCAAATGGATGATCTTCTGAGCCTGGTCTTGAGGTCCCCAGCATCAGTCATCTGCCAATTTGATTCACTTCACGTGATGTTAAGAAATGTCTGAAGGCACTGAATACTGTAAAAGCTGTGGGCCCTGTTAGCATTCTAGCAATAGTATTGAAGACTTGTGCTCCAGCCACTCCACAAGCAAAGCTGTTCCAGCACAGCTACCACACTGATATCAACCCAGCAATGTGGAAAATTGCCCAGGTGTGTCTTGTCTATAAAAAGCAGGAGAAATCCAACATGGTCAATAGCCAACCCATCTTTCTAGTCACGATTATCAGCAAAGTTATGGAAGGTGGTACTGTTATCAAACGGTACTTACTCAGCAATGACCTGTGCACAGATGTTCATTTGTGGCCACCAAGACCACTCAGTTCCTCATTTCATTACAGGCTGTGTCCTAATATGGACAAAAGAGCTGAACTCGAAACTTGAAGTGAAAGTGACTGCCTTTGGCATTTAGACAGCATTTGATGTACTGTGGCAGTTGGGAGTCTGAACAAAATTAGGAAGTCAGTGGGAATCGGGGGGAAACACTCCACTGGTGAGAGTCATACCGAGCACAAAGGAAAATGGTTGTGGTCATTGCAGGTCAACCATCTCAGTCAGGACATTGCTGCAGGAGTTCTTCAGACCTACCATCTTCAGTTGCTTCATCAATGACCTTCTCTTCATCATAAGGTCAGAAGTAGGGATGTCCACTAACTATTGTGCAGTGTTGAGCATAATTCACAGACTCAGATACTGAAGCAGTCCTTGCCCATCTGCAGCAAGACCTGGACAATATCCAGGCTTGGCTGATAAGTGGGAAGTAACATTCACGCAATCCAAGTGCCAGACAATGACCATCTGCAACAAGAGAGAAACCAGCAATCTCCCCATGACATTCAATGGCATTACCATCACTGAATCCTCCGCTATCAACATCCTGGGAGTTACCATTGCCCCGAAGCTGAACTGGACCATGGATACAAATACTGTGATTAGAAGAGCAGGTCAGAGGTTGGCATTTCTGCGGCAAGTAACTCACTTCTTGATCCCCAAAGCCTGTCTACCATCTGCAAGGCACAAGTCAGGAGTGTGACATTAAACTCTCCATTTACCTGGATAAATGCAGCTTCAACAACAGCTAAGAAGCTTAATACGATCCAAGACAAAGTAGCCTGCTTGATTGACACCCCATTCACCACCTTAAACATGAACTCTCTCCAACACTGATGCACAGTGGCACCATTGTGTACCATCTATTAGATGCAATGCAGCAACTCGCCAGTGTTCCTTTCAAATCTGCAACCTCTACTACCTGGAAGGACAAGCACAGCATAGGAACACTGCCATCTGTTAGTTCCTCTCCAAGCCACATACCATTGTGACTTGGAACTATATTGCAGTTCCTTGACTGTCACTGGGTCAAAATTCTGGAACTTCCTTCCTAAGGTGTTGCTCCAACACATTGTTATGGGCCAGGGGTAATCCTTTAAGCTTTCCTTTTAACATCCATAAGACTTAAAACACCTTTTACCAGAAGCACATTAGGTTTACATTCACTACTGAGAACATTTATAATTCTGAATTCGCCAAATGATCAAGAGATAGTCTTTTCATGGCAGAGAGGTCAACAGTACACCTGCTCTGACTGGCGTCAGCTCCAACACTGAAAACAAAACTAAAACACATTCTGCAGCAAACAGCCTAAAACGAAAGTAAAAAGCTAACAGACAGTCCAGCTCCACCCACTCTCTGACATCACTGCAGTAGTAAACACCCATTTCTTAAAGGTACTCTCACTACAGATATTCATATACACAACATTTATAAACATTCATTTCTTAAAGGTACTCTCACATGACAACACGGACTGCATGAGTTTAAGAAGGCAGCTCGTCACCACTACCTTTTCAACGGCAGTTAGGGACCGTCAATAAATGCTGTCCTAGTCAGTGATGCCCATATCCCCGGAATGAATAAGTTTTAAATAATACTCTTCCCAACTTTGCACCTCCCATTCACTCATTCAGTATCCCCTCTTCCCAACCACACCCCAACTCACTCAGCAGATCCACTTCACAAGACCCGCCCTCCTCCGCTTACTTAGCAGCCCTTCTTCCCAACCTCTCTACCTCTACTCCGTTACTCACTCAGCTGCCCCCTCATTAAGGAGGTTACAGCTGGGCACGTAGAAAAACTCAAGGTTATCAAGAGGAAAACCTCAAAGTAATCGGGAGAGTCAGAATTATTTTGTGAACGGGAAATCACGTTCAAACAATGTATTGGAGTTCTTTGAAGGAGTGCCATGTGCTCCTGGGAGCCTGTAGAGGTACTGTACTTGGATTTCCAAAAGGCATTTGATAAGGTGCCCCATTGAAGGTTATGGCTGAAAATAAAAGATCATGTTGCAGGGAATGACATATTAACATGGATAGAACATTGGCTGGCTGGTAGAAAATAGAGAATATGCATAAATGAGTAATTTTCTAATGGCATGATGTAATGAATGGAGTCCCCCAGGGAACTTCAACTTTTTAACATTTGCATCAATTACTTAGATAAGAGGAGCAAAGGCAAGGTAGCTAAATTTGCAGATGACACAAAGATAGATAGCAAAGACCCGGCTTCGAATCCCAGCCCTGGGTCACTGTCTGTGTGGAGTTTTCACATTCTCCCCGTGTCTGCGTGGGTTTCACCCCCACAAACCAAAGATGTGCAGGATAGGTAGATTGGCCACTCTAAATTGCCCCTTAATTGGAAAAAATAATTGGGTACTCTAAATTTAAAAAAAAGAAAAAAAGATAGATAGCAAAGTATGTTGTGACGAGGTTGCAGATGGATGTAGATAGGTTGAGTGAGTTGTAAAAAATCTGGCAGTTGGAGCAGAATGTGCGAAAATGTGAAGATGTTCACTGTGGCAGAAAGCATAATGAAGCAGAGTATTACATAAATGGAGAACGACTGCAGAATTACAAGGTGCAGAGGGATTTAGGTGTTATAGTGCACGAGTCACAAATACTTAGTATGTAAGAACAAGTAATTAAGAAAACTAATGGCGTGCTATCCTTTATTACAAAAGGAATTGAACATGCAAGTAAGGGTGATATGCTTCAATGAGAGAAGGCATTCATGAGACCAAAGCTCGGATACTATGTGCAATTTTGGTCTGCTTATTAAGGAAGGATGTAAATGCCTCAGAGACAGTTCAGGGGTGGTTTACTAGATTGACACCAGGAATGAGTGGGTTGTCATGAGAATAGGGTGGACAGGCTGGGCTTGTTTTCACTGGAGTTCAGAAGAGGTGACTTTATTGAAGTAAATAAGATCATGAACGGTCATGACAAGATGGACATGGAAATGGTGTTTCCCCTTGTGGGTGAGTCCAGAACTAGGGGGCACAGTTTTAAAATTAGGGGGCAGCCTATTAGGATAGAGATGAGAGGAATTTGTTTCTTTCAGAGCACAGTAAGAAGTCTTACAACACCAGGTTAAAGTCCAACAGGTTTGATTCAAACACGAGCTTTCGGAGCGCAGCTCCTTCCTCAGGTGAATGGCGAGGTATGTTCCAGAAACATTTATATAGACAAAGTCAGAGATGCTGGACAATGCTTGGAATGCAGGCATTTGCAGGTAATCAAATCATTACAGATCCAGGGAGAGGGATAATCAAAGGTTAAAGAAGTGTAAATTGTCTCAAGCCCGAACAGTTGGTAGGATTTTGCAAGTCCAGGCCTGATGGTGGGTGGTGGATGTAATGCGACATGAATCCAAGATCCCTGTTGAGGCTGCACTCATGCGTGCGGAACTTAGCTATAAGGTTTTGCTCGGCAATTCTGCGTTGTCGCGTGTCCTGAAGACCGCCTTGGAGAACGCTTACCCGGAGATCAGAGGCTGAATGCCCTTGACTGCTGAAGTGTTCCCCGACTGGAAGGGAACATTCCTGGCTGGTGATTGTTGCACGATGCCCGTTCATTCGTTGTCGCAGTGTCTGCATGGTCTCGCCAATGTACCACGCTTCGGGACATCCTTTCCTGCAGCGTAAGAGGTAGACTACATTGGTTGAGTCACACGAGTATGTGCCGCGTACCTGGTGGGTGGTGTTACCACGTGTAATGGTGGTATCCGAGTCGATGATCTGGCATGTCCTGGGGTGGAGAAACTACGACATCTTCTTCGCAGCCTTCAACACATCATCAATGAAGATGAACATCTTGCCAAGGTCATCCCCACACCCCCACTACTGGCCTTCAAACAACCGCGCAACCTCAAACAAACCATTGTTTGCAGAAAATTACCCAGCCTTCAGAACAGCGACCACGATACCATACAACCCTGCCAGGGCAATCTCTGCAAGACATGCCAGATCATCGACTCGGATACCACCATTACACGTGGTAACACCACCAGGCAGGAATGTTCCCTTCCAGTCGGGGAACACTTCAGCAGTCAAGGGCATTCAGCCTCTGATCTCCGGGTAAGCGTTTCCAAGGCGGTCTTCAGGACACGCGACAACGCAGAATTGCCGAGCAAAAACTTATAGCTAAGTTCCGCACACATGAGTGTGGCCTCAACAGGGATCTTGGATTCATGTCGCATTACATCCACCACCCACCATCAGGCCTGGACTTGCAAAATCCTACAAACTGTTCGGGCTTGAGACAATTTACACTTCTTTAACCTGTGATTATCCCTCTCCCTGGATCTGTAATGATTTGATTACCTGCAAATGCCTGCATTCCAAGCATTGTCCAGCATCTCTGACTTTGTCTATATAAATGTTTCTGGAACATACCTCGCCATTCACCTGAGGAAGGAGCTGCGCTCCGAAAGCTCGTGTTTGAATCAAACCTGTTGGACTTTAACCTGGTGTTGTAAGACTTCTTACTGTGCTCACCCCAGTCCAACGCCGGCATCTCCACATCATTTCTTTCAGAGGGCTGTGTGACATTGGAACTTACTGCCTCAGAAGGTGGTGAGGGCGGACTCATTGAATATCTTTAATGTGGGATGAGGTAGATTTTTGTTAGGCAAAGGAATCAAAGGTTATCGGTGTGTCATGATATTGTCGCTTTAAGAAATGTTTGGCTTCTCATGTTACTGCAGTGATGTCAGAGTGTGGGTGGAGCTGAGCTCTGGTTCTGCTTTTTCGTTTCACTTTGAGAAAAGCTTGGGTGTGTCTCTGTCTTTTTGGTTTCGTTTTTCAGTGTGTTGCAGCTGAAGTCAGAGAAAGCAGCTGTACTGCTGTTCTCTCTGCCATGAAGGACTATCTCTTAATCATAGAACATAGAACAGTACAGCACAGAACAGGCCCTTCGGCCCTCGATGTTGTGCCGAGCCATGATCACCCTACTCAAACCCACGTATCCACCCTATACCCGTAACCCAACAACCCCCCCCCCAACCTTACTTTTTAGGACACTACGGGCAATTTAGCATGGCCAATCCACCTAGCCCGCACATCTTTGGACTGTGGGAGGAAACCGGAGCACCCGGAGGAAACCCACGCACACACGGGGAGGACGTGCAGACTCCGCACAGACAGTGACCCAGCCGGGAATCGAACCTGGGACCCTGGAGCTGTGAAGCATTTATGCTAACCACCATGCTACCGTGCTGCCCCAATCATTTGGTGAATTCAGAATTATAAATGTTTTCAATATTGAATGTAAACCCTGATGTGCTTCTGTTTGAAGGTTTGTTAAGTCTTCTGAGTGTTAAGAGAACAGCATACAGGTTACTTAGTGTTGTATTCTTTGGGGGTTGTATTTGAATTACTGGTTGCTAAGATGTTCACTGTTTGTTTTAAAAAGGTTAATTTGAGTTCATAGAATAAACATTGTTTTGTTTGAAAAAACACTGGTCCATTTCTGCTATACCATATCTGTAAAGTCAGCCGTGTGCTCCCCATACCACAATCTATTAAAAGGTGTGGGTCAGGTGAACTCCATGATACACTTTGGGATTCTCTAAACCCTGACCCATAACAGGTGGTAGATGAGAATGTGGAATTTGAAACACAAGCAGATCAACCAGGATCTTATTGAATGGTGGATCAGGCCTGAGGGCTCAGATGACCTACCTCTGACCCTATTTTGTATGTTTTTATATCTATGCTTCTCTACTTCTAATCTCTTACACATTTCCAATTTGAATGGCTGCACCATTGGAGGCCGTGCTGTCAGCTCCCTGGGCCCAACCTCTGCTGATATGCTGATACATAATCCAGGAAGGTTATTGTCACTAAAATTGCGGCAAGTGAAACCCCGCCACCAAAAAAGCACAGAATATGAATTTCAGGAGCCGTGGTTCTATAGGTTAGGCATGACTGTGTTGGTGTCTTCCTATACCTCTCCCTCTCTCTATCTCACTCCCCTCCTTGAGACACTCCTCAGAGCATGCCTATTTGACTCAGTGTCATATATTTTATAATGCCGTGTAGGGCATTGGGAAGTTTTATTATGTTAAATATAATGATAAGTTTTTGTTTTACTTTAACCATCTCCTGCCAGAAGTGCTGAGTGGATGATTTATGGCAGCCTCCTCCTGGGTCCTCCATCCATGTTCCCACAAAGATGTGCGGGGGCATGACCATGCAGCAATTGGGAAATTGCTGCCCAGTGGAGTAAATGAGCTGGCACAGGCAGCAGTCCCTTTAAGATGCATGCATGCATAGCTGCAAGGCTATATTAAAGCGACACCGCAGTGAAACATTGGGCCGTTGACATTGAAGGGATATTTGACAGAACATGGGACTGGATTCTCTGATTATGAGGCTATGTCCTCACGCCGGCGTGGGAACGGTGGCGTTTTGTGCCCGGAAATTTGGCGCAAAACGGCCACCTATCCTCTGTGTAGCTGGGCCTAGCATGCCGGCAGCGTAGAGCACCAGCTCTAGCTGCCGATACGGCCTGGAGAATTGCCGGGTCCGTGGCCGTGC
Source organism: Scyliorhinus canicula (assembly GCF_902713615.1). Lineage (NCBI taxonomy): Eukaryota > Metazoa > Chordata > Chondrichthyes > Carcharhiniformes > Scyliorhinidae > Scyliorhinus > Scyliorhinus canicula. Next base: position 160,486,545 of record NC_052150.1, read on the forward strand.
AATTCTCAGTGTTGTGCATGGCGGCGGCCTGCAGCGGCCGCGCTGTGCAACATGGCGCCGGCCACCCGCGGACCCAGCCTGCGAAATAGTGCTCCCCCTTTGGCTGGCTTGTGAGCCCTGGACCACCCCCCAATAGTACTCCCAGCCCCTGATAAAGTCCCCCCTGCCTGCGGATCGGCCCTCCCCCGACGGTGGCCACACTGGACTGAGTCCACAGCCGCCACGCCGAGTTTCCGACGGGTGAGACCATGAGAGACCCACGCCGTTGGGAACTCGGCCAGTCGGTGTCGGAGCATCGGGGGGGTGGGCCTCAAGTAATGTCCTGAGGCTGTTGGTACGGCACTTTGGAGGGGCCGGAGCTTGGCATAAGCGGTGCCGCCCCCGATTTGGTCATGAACGGGGATTCTCCGGCCGATCGCTGAATGTGATTTCAGCATCGCCGACCAGAGAATCCTGCCCATGCTCTCCATTGTCACAAATGCCAGTCTTCAGTCAATTATGTGCGACACGGTAGCACAGTGGTTAGCACTGTTGCTTCACATAGAACATAGACATAGAATTTACAGTGCAGAAGGATGCCATTCGGCCCATTGAGTCTGCACCGGCTCTTGGAAAGAGCACCCTACTTAAGCCCACGACTCCACCCTCGTCCCGTAACTCAGTAACCCCACCTAACCTTTTTTGGACACTAAGGGCAATTTAGCAGAGCCAATCCACCTAACCTGCATATCTTTGGACTGTGGGAGGAAACCGGAGCACCCGGAGGAAACCCACGCGCACACGGGTACAACGTGCAGACTCCACGCAGCCAGTGACCCAAACCAGGAATCAATGAGACACTGGAGCTGTGAAGCCATAATGCTGACCATTATGCTACCGTGCTGCCTAGCGCCAGGGTCCCAAGTTCAATTCCCGGATTGGGTCGCTGTCTGTGCAGAGTCTGCACGTTCTCACCGTGTCTGCGTGGGTTTCCTCCGGGTGCTCCGGTTTCCTCCCACAAGTCCCGAAAGACGTGCTGTTACGTAATTTGGACATTCTGAATTCTCCCTCTGTGTGCCCGAACAGGCGTCGGAATGTGGTGACTGGGGGCTTTTCACAGTAACTTCATTGCAGTGTCAATGTAAGCCTACTTGTGACAATAAAGATAATTGAATTCAATTCACTCTGCATTATATCAAGAAATGGTTGAGCACGACTTCTGGTGATGGTGATGTGCTGAGCAGTCGCACATCAGGTGCCTCTCATCCAGAATACAGTCAAATAGGCACTTTTAGTCATATTTAGCACCGAACTTCAGACTTATTTCACCCACAAGTAAGAAAGGGAGAGAATAGGTACAGCATGCCAGTGAAAGGGAGCTCGAGAGGCCACAGAGAAGGCTGAAGCAGAAGAAAAAGAGCAGCAGGTGAGTGAGTCGGCTGACCACGAGGCGAGGGGTCCCCGGCCTGGACATGGATAGAAGACGTTTCTTACGAAGGAACTGATGGCAGTGGGAGAGGCAATAAAGGGGCTAGTTTAGCACAGAGCTAAAGAGCTGGCTTTTAAGGCAGGCGAGCAGCACGGTTCAATTCCCGTACCAGCCTCCCCAAACAGGCGGCGGATTGTGGCGACTAGGGGCTTTTCACAGTAACTTCATTTGAAGCCTACTTGTGACAATAAGCAATTTTCATTTTTCATTTCAGGTGGCGGTGAAGGAGGCAGTGACAGGCGTTGGTTGCCATGCAGATGGTGATAAACGGAATGGGGAAGAAACTGGAAGCTCAGGCGAAGACAATCCTAGAGCTGGAAAAGGCATCGCAGACCAGAGCGACAGGATTGTTGCTGTGGAGGCTGAAATTAAAAGGTTGGTGGCGACCCAGGGGAAACTGAAGGGGAACTTCGGGGACCGGGAGTATCGTTTTGTTGCCAAAATATCCGGATTGAGGGCCTGACAGAGGGGCTCGAGGACGGGGACCTGACAGACTATGTGGCCCAGGTGCTAGGCAACCTAGTCAAGAGGGACAGCTTCCCCAAGCTGCTGGAGATCGACAGAACACATAGATCACTCCGACCGAAGCCCAAGGCTTCGGGGAGCAGCCAAGGGCAATAATTACCAAATGACATAGATATCAGGATCAGGAGAAGATCCTGCAGTGGGAAAGGCACACAAAAGCGAGCAGCTGAGAAGGACATAGAATACGGATGTATCAGGACATTGGGGCAGACCTCGCAAAGCGCAGGGCACAGTTCAACCAGGTGAACAAAAGTGGAGTGAAATTTGGAATGCTGTTCCCAGTCAGGCTCTTGGTCATGTCATAGAGTCATAGAATTTACAGTGCAGAAGGAGGTCATTCAGCCCATCGAGTCTGCACTGGCCCTTGGAAAAAGCATGCTACCCAAGCCTATACCTCCACCCTAGTCCCATAACCCAGTGTCCCCACCTAACCTTTTTGACACTATGGGGCAATTTAACATGGCCAGTCTACCTAACCTGCACATCTTTGGACTGTGGGAGGAAACTGGAGCACCTGAAGCAAACCCATGCAGACACGGGGGGAAAGTGCAAACTCCACACAGTCAGTCACCCGAGGCTTGAATTGAATGCGGGACCCTGGAGCTGGGAGGCAGCAGTGCTGACCATTGTGCTACCGTGCCGCCCTTGTTCCAAAACTATGAACATTATTTCAACACAATGGCAGAGGTGGACGAGTTTGTACGCACGAACGGCCAGGACAAGGGGCAGACAAGGCAGCGCTGAAGGCAAAGCAGAGGAGGAAAAGAGAAAAGAATGTGATGGACTTATACAATGTTTGCGTGGGACAGTACTACCTTGCTTTTAACTGAAATATCAGACACAGGAAGGGGAGAAGGCAGCGGAACGCAGGAGAGAGTGAAGAGGAGATAGAGGGAACTATCTAGCGGGCATAGGAAAGGGGTAAGATCAGCCCTGGGAGGGGGGCCACAACACTCGCGGGGAAAGCTAGCACCTCCCGGCAGGGAGGGAGCATCTGGCAGATGGCGGGTGGGGGAAAAACCATAAGGGCAGGACGGGGAACGTAAGGAGGGGAGATAGGAAGAGGGGGGCAGGGGGGTAAAGCATAGAAGGGGGGACAGGGGAAGGGGGAACACAAAGGAAATAGAAGGATCAGAAAGGGATGGACTTCAGATTGGCTTCACCGGGGAAGATGCAGGTTGAGGGAACAAGATGGTGCCTCAAGCAGCCACTTTGGAAGGTCCCTGAATAAAGGGAAACCCTGGAGTGCATGGGGCGTATCCACATGGTGTACACAGTTGGTGGCCATGTGGCCATGTTGGGTGGCCTTTGGACAAAGGGAAACCACAGAGTCCAGGGGCCCAGCTTCATGGTGAGAACGGTGACCGTGGCCATTTTGGACAGCCCCCTACAAAGGGAAATGTGCAGGGGTGTGTCCATCAGTATGGCTGATCCCGCAGGAAGGTGGGGGATAAATAAACCCCACCAGGATTATCACCTGGAACGTCAGGGGACTAAATAGCCCAGTGAAAAGATCAAGACTCTTCACCCACTAGGGAAGTTTGAAAGCCAACATAGTCTTCCTTCAAGAGACGCACTTGAGTCAGAACGACCAACTGTGGGTAAGGAGGGGCTGGGTGGGGCAGACGAATTACTTGTGTTATGGCATGAGGGCTATAGAGGTAGCTATCTTGATTAGCAAGAGGACGGTCTGTACGGCAAAAAAGATGGTTACGGACCCAGGGACGGTACGTTATGGTCAGCGATGCCCTAGATGGGGCACCAGTAGTCCTGGTATATATGTACACGCCCAATTGGGACGACATGGATTTCATAACGAAGATCATAGCAGAAATCCCCGACATCGACACGCACCAATTGATCATGGGGGGCGGGGGGGGGGGGACTTTAATTGTGTACAGGACCCACTGACGGACCGATCAAAGCCCAGAACGGGGAAAAACAAAGGCATGGGTAGGGAACTGGAAGCATTTTTGAAGCAGATGGGAGCAATGGACCCATGGTGGTTCCTACTCCTAATTGAGAAGGAATTCTTGTTCTTCTCACCAGTACACAAGGTCTACTCCCATATCGACTTCTTTACAGTGGGGAAATCGTTGTGTCCAGAAATAATTAGAGCGGAATACTCCGTGATAGTCATCTCTAACCATGCTCCACATTACATGATGTGAGGTTCAAGTCAGACCGTGACCAACGCCCCGCATGGAGGTTGGAAACGGACCTCATGGCCGACAAGGTCATGAAAGCGAGAAAACGTCACAGGCCATGGCGAGTGCGTTACTAACAACCAGAATGGAGAAGTGTGGCTAGGCAGCAATTGATCATCCTGGAGGTCGACAGAAGATATTCTGAGGCCCTAACTGTCGAGTTTCTGGCAGAGAGGAAAATGCTACAAATGGACTTTAACCTGCTATCCACCAGGAAGGCAGTGCACCTGACCCGCCAGACACGGGGGTCCTTTTATGAACATAGAGAGAAGCCTCACCACCTGTTGGTTCATCAGCTGAGAAAGCAGGCAGCCACAAGAGAGATAGTCCAAATAAAGTACAGCAGAGGTGAACTAATAGCCGAACCAAAAAAGGTCAGCCAAGCATTTGAGGCCTTCTACCGGGTACTGTACAACTCCGAACTCCCGCGATGGGGACTTGGGGATGAAATGGTTCCTTGATGGACTGGACATGCCAGTCATGTGGGACAATAGATGGAGGGAGATGGAAGCACCAGTAGGACTGGGTCAGATCATGGAAAATATCAGCTCCATGCAGGCGGGAAAGGCGCTGGGACTCAATGGGTTCCTGATGGACTTCTCTAAAAAATGAGCACCAGCTCTTGCCCCGCACCTACGGGAGATGTTCATAGACTCATTAGCGAGGGGCACTTTGCCTCCTACGCTAACATAGGCCACCATATCGCTGATACCCAAAAAAGACAAAGATCCGGTGGAATGCAGATCATATAGACCCATTTCGCTGCTTAACGTAGATGGAAAAATACTCGCAAAATTCCTGGCCAAGAGACTGGAAAGCTGCGTACCAGAAGTGGCCGCAGAGGACCAGGTGGGCTTTGTCAAGGGTAGACAGCTAACTGTAAACATCAGACAGCTGCTGAATGTGATGCTGACCCCATCCAGGGAGAGAACGCCAGAGGTGATCGTCTCCCTGGATGCAGAATAGGCCGTAGGCAGAGTCGAATAGAAGTACCTCATAGAGGTACTGGAGCGGTTTGGGCTGGGGACTGGGTTCACCTCCTGGGTGAAACTCCTGTATAATGCCCCCAAGGCGAGCGTTCGAACAAACACCACCATTTCTGAACACTTCCAGTTGGATAAAGGAACAAGGCAGGGTTGCCTGCTGTCCCCGGTCCTGTTCGCCCTGACAATTGAACCCCTCGAGATCACCCTGCGAGACGCAAGAGGCTGGAAGGGTATCCGAAGAGGAGGCAGAGAGCACAAAGTCTCACTCTATGTAAATGTTTTGCCCCTCTAGTTCTTGGACCTGCGAAACAGCTTGAAGGAAATCATGAAACTTCAGGAAGAGTTCGGGGCCAACTCAACCTGGGCAAAAGTGAGGCATTCCCGGTGAACCCGAATGGGGGAGGGACAGAGCTGCAGAGACTACCATTTAAACTAGCCCAAAACAAATTCTGCTACCTCGGGATCCAGATAGCCCATGACTGGACACGGATCTATAAGTGGAACCTGACCACTCTGACGGAGGAAGTTAAAAAGGATCTGCAGAGATGGGATGCACTCCCGCTTTCTCTGACAGGGAGAGAGCAGATGATCAAGATGAACGTACTGCCGAGGTTCCTCTTCCCGTTTAGATCCATACTGATGTTCATCCCCAAGGCCTTCCCCAAAGAAGGATAAAATGATTGTGGCACTTGTATGGTGGGGGGAAGAATCCAAGAATCCCAAAGATCACACTGCAGAGAAGAAGCATGGTTGGCCTGGCCCTTCTGAACTTGTAATACCACCACTGGGCAGCCACAGGCGAAAGGGGATGGGTAAGGGAACCAAGCAAGGAATGGGTGAAGATGGAGGGGTCCTCCTGCATGGGAACGACCCTCTGAGTCCTAGCCACGACAGTGTTCCCATCCCTGCTGCAAAGTACATGTCCAGCCCAGTGGTGGCAGAACGCTAAAATGTGGAACCAGATGAGACAATACTTCGGCTTAACCAAGGTGTCCACCATGGCCCCCATCTGCAGTAACCACAAATTCCCACCAGCCAAGCTAGACGCCACTTTAAGAGGTGGAGACAGGATGGGGGGACGCTAGCGATTAGGGGCTTCTACACGGGGGACAGACTTGCAAGCTTGGGCGAGCTGACGGTGAGACTGGAGCTACCGAGTCGACAGTAGCGCCGACATTTACAAATCAAAAACTTTCTCCGCAAAGAGATGACCTGGGCCCCGAGAGACACAATGCTGGAGGAACTGTTGGACATGGACAGTATGGAGAAAGGGAACCATGGGAACATATATGGCCGACTTTTAGAAAGGGCGAAAACACCACTAGACGGAACAAGACAGAAATAGGAAGACAAACTAGGGATGGAAGTGTGGTGGGGTCTCTGGAGCAAAGCACTAAGTAGGGTCAACTCCACCTCCTCCTGTGCAAGGCTAAGCCCCATGTAAGTTTAAAGTGATGCACAGAGCACACCTAACCCGAACCTGAATGGGCAGGTTCATCCCGGAGGCGGAGAACAAGTGTGAACCGCGCCAGGGATGCCTGGCCAACCACAGCCACATGTTCTGGGCCTGCCCCAGACCTGTCGGTTTCTGGACAACCTTCTTCGAGGTGATGCCCAAGGTTGTGGGGGTGAGGGTGGAGCCGTGCCTGAGAGTGGCAGTCTTCGAGGTATCGGACCAGGCAGAACCTCATATGGGCAAGAGGGCCAATGTCCTTGCTTTTGCTTCCTTAATCACTCCCCTGGAGAATCCTGCTTGGCGGGCGATCAACAGCACCACCCACAGCTGCGGACTGGCTGGCAGACCTGTCGGAATTTGTCCATCTGCAGAAGATCAAATACGCCATGCGAGGGCCGGACGAGGGCTTCCACAAAGGGCTATTCATTAGTCTGTTCCAGGAGCTGTTCGTAGCCAATAACAGACGGGAAGGGAAGGGGGTGGGGGGGCTACTAATAGGAACCAACAGGACCACACAAAGCAGACATGAACAAGGTGGGGGGGCAAAAAGGGAGGAACTCGGGGAAATGCCAGGAAGGTACACAGGGAAAGAGCGAAGAGGGGGCCAGATGGCACCCCACAAAGCAATTGAGATAACAACAGCAAAAACAAGATGAAAGATGGACTATGACATCTACAGCCTGAGTCGGAGCCTGAATAACAGAAAAGGGGAGGGGGATTTGGGGGGGGGGGGGGGGGGGGGGTGGGGGGGGGGGTGTGGGGTGTGGAGTGATGGAGGAGGGGGAGTGCCAAAGAAAGAAAAACATGTAAATTGTAAATAATAACCGTTTCAATCACCCTCTGTATAGTGTACAAATGTAAAATACAATAAAAATATTTAACAAAATAAATTAATTGTTGAGCATAGTAAAGGCGACGCTTCCTGACAACATCCTGGCTGTAGAGCCGAAGACTTGAGCCGCAGAATCAGTGGTGACTTTCGTCAAGCTATTCCAGTAGAGCAACAACATTGGGATCTACCTGCCAAGACAGGAAAATTACCCAGGTAAGTCCTGCCCACAAAAAGTAAAGCAAATTCAATCTGGCCAATTGCTGTCCATTGGTCTACTTTCAACCATAAGCAAAGAGATAGAAGGTGACAATGCCATTAATTGTGGCATTTACTCGCTAATAACCTGTTCATTGATGCCCAGTTTGGATTCCACCAAGACCACTTGGGTCCAGATCTTATTTCAGTCTTGGTCTAAAAATGGAAAAAAGACAGCAGTTGAATATTAGAGGTGTGGATGATGGACGGCAGGAAGTAAAGAAACTTAAAGTTTTTTTTGGTGCGGGGATGGGGGGGGGGGGGGGGGGGGGATGGTGTCAATCTGCTGGGAGGGGACTACATTTACTGAAGGTTGTGAAGGTCAACCCTTGAGAGGCAGATTCTGCTGCAAGTGCCACACATGAAACTGACAAGTGATGTTGTGGGTTGTTATTTTCAGAGTTGGCACCTGTTGCCAAGCTCCAATCGCCACTGGTTGTCATAGTAGTGCATGCCAGCCCACAGGGGTACTGCCATTTCCCTCTTTCGCCAGCTCATGACACTCAGGTGCGATAGTTGATGCTTAAGGCCCTCAAGCATCCTTGAAGCAGTGCCTTGTCTTATATAACTACTGACAAATATATCTTTCATGTTGAATGTCATATTTTCTATGACTTTCCTAAATTTCAAAGTGAATACAAGGCAACCAGTCCACTGATGGATAATCTTTCACGAAAGCCCCATCACCCTTTTGCCTCTTTGCTTAAATGAAATTCAGATGCAATTTGGGCTGGAGCCATCCTCGAAACTTTGATTACAAAGCAATTGGAGTTGTCCTAATAAAATTGTACTTTTTTAAATTATAAATTACACCGTTTTTTTTCTGAGGCCAAAATAGTGTCAAATGGGGACTTACTTTACTGTTACTTTAACACAAATGGGGACTTACTTTACTGTTACTTTAACACAAATGGCAATCCAGTTAAAATAACACTCAATGGTAAACCTGAGCTCGAATGTTCTGGGTCTCAAATTCAGCCTGGACTATGCACCAGCCAGTTCCATTTAAAACATTGTTATAATGCTGAAGATTTTGTTTAGATTTAGATTTATTGCCACGTGTACCGAGGTACAGTGAAAAATATTGTCTGCGTACAGTCCAGGCAGGTCGTTCCATACATGAAAAACAAAGGACATGCGATAAATACACAATGCAAACACATAGACATCGAGTGAAGCATACAGAGTAAAGTGCTGACACAAACCAGTGATTTGTAATCAATTCCATGACTGAGCTGCAGGTAAATCTTTGATATAAATTCCTCAAATCAGATAGAGCAATCCTACTGCTTGGCAATTTATCTAATTGGCCGTGAGAATATGAGGCTGGCTCACAGAATCGTTGCAGTCCAGAAAAATAGCATCTTATCCGTCATTGAAATTCTGTTATCTCATGTTGGTTTTGGTTTTAAATCTATTAATATGGCACACCGAGGAATAAATACAAAGAACAAAGAAAAGTACAGCACAGGAACAGGCCCTTTGGCCCTCCAAGCCTGCGCCAACCATGCTGCCCGTCTAAACTAAAACATCAACGCTTTGGGGGTCCTTATCCCTCTATTTCCATCCTATTAATGTATTTGTCAAGATGCCCCTTAAACATCACTATCGTCCCTGCTTCCACCACCTCCTCCGGCAGTGAGTTCCAGGCACACACTACAATGATGTAGAATGATTTCTGAAATAATAAACTATCAGGTGCGGGCATTGTGGTGAATGTAATTCACACTGTATTGTGTTGTGTCCTTGTGGGCTCTGTCTGTGAGCCGTTACGTGGCTCTGCCCACAGGGGGAGATGACGAGCTTGTACAGGGCTCCACCCTTGGCTCCGCCGATGGCTCCGCCCATGGCCCCTCCCACTACCAGAAGTATAATGTGCTGTAGCAGTGTGAGCCTGCCCTCAGTTCTTCTGAAGAGCCGAGGGTGGAGCCCTGTACAACCTCCACCGATTTCTCCAGACCGCCCAGAAACTCAATCTCACCTACAATAAGGAGAAATGTGTTTTCCGCACTACCAGACTAGCCATCCTCGGCTATGTCATGGAAAACGGAGTCCTGGGCCCCGACTCTTACAGCTCCCTCTCCCTCATTGTCCCAGGGCCCTCAAGAGGTGCCTGGGATTCTTCTCTTATTACGCCCACTGGGTCCCCCAGTATGCGGACAAAGCCCGCCCACTATTTAAGACCACACTCTTCCCACTGTCAGCAGAGTCCCGCCAGGCCTTCAACTGCATCAAGGAGGACATCGCCAAAGCCGCCATGTGGGCGGTGGATGAATCCGTCCCCTTTCAGGTGGAGAAGGATGCCTCAGAGGTCGCTCTCGCTGCCACTCTGAATCAGGCAGGGAGACCAGTCGCCTTCTTCTCCCGAACCCTCTCCGCTTCAGAACTTCGACACTCCTCAGTCAAAAAAGAAGCTCAAGCCATTGTGGAAGCCGTATGGCACTGGAGGCACTACCTCGCAGGTAGGAGGTTTACCCTCATCACCGACCAAAGATCGGTTGCCTTCATGTTCGACAACTCGCAAAGGGGCAAAATAAAAAACGATAAAAACTTGAGGTGGAGGATCGAACTTTCCACCTATAGTTATGACATCATATATCGACCGGGGAAGCTCAACGAGCCCCCAGATGCCCAGTCCCGCGGCACATGCACCAGCGCGCAAGACGACAGCCGAAAGTCTATCCACAATGACCTCTGCCACCCGGGGGTCACCCGGCTCGCCCACTACGTCAAAGCCCGAAATCTGCCTTTCTCCACCGAGGAGGTAAAAGCCATCACCAGGGATTGCCCGATCTGCACAGAGTGCAAACCGCACTTCTATAGACCAAACAAGGCCCACCTGGTAAAGGCTTCCCGGCCCTTTGAACGCCTGAGCATCGATTTCAAAGGAGCACGCCCCTCGACCAATCGAAATGTGTACTTCCTCAATGTCATAGACGAATTCTCCCTCTTCCCCTTTGCCATCCCATGCCCCGATATGAACTCCCACACAGTCATCAAAGCCCTGCACAATGTCTTCACCCTGTTTGGTTTCACCAGCTATGTACACAGCGACAGGGGTTCGTCCTTCATGAGCGACGAGCTGCGTCAGTACCTGCTCGACAAGGGCATCGCCTCGAGCAGGACTACCAGCTATAACCCCAGGGGGAACGGGCAGGTGGAGAGGGAGAATGCGACGGTCTGGAAGACCGTCCTACTGACCCTCCGGTCCAGGAATCTCCCAACCTCCCACTGGTAGGAGGTCCTCCCCGACGCGCACCATGCAATTAGGTCCCTCCTGTGCACTGCCACTAACCAGACTCCTCACAAACGACTATTTGTCTTCCCTAGGGGCACTACCACGGGGCTTCGCTCCCATCTTGGTTGAGGACACCGGACCCGGTTCTCCTCCGGAAGCACGTCCGGACACACAAAATGGACCCACTAGTAGAGAGGGTACTACTGCTACACTCAAACCCACACTACGCCTTTATTGAATACCCCGACGGCCGTCAGGACACCGTTTCCCTCCAGGACCTGGCGCCTGTAGGATCCACCACCACCACCGCCGAGGTACCCCTCACACTACCCCCCTCCCAACCTCCCATGCCCTGCAGTTATAGTTTTCCTGCGCCCCCCACAGCGGTCAGGAACGGAGCTCGGACCGAAACAACACCGACCGTCACCACCCAGCCACCCGAAGAGGCTGCAACACTGGTGCTCCGCCGATCCCAAAGGACGACTCGGCCACCGGACCGGCTCAACCTGTAGACCCGTCACCCCCGCCGGACTTGATTTTTTTTACATGGGTGAATGTGGTGAATGTAATTCACACTGTATTGCATTGTGTTCTTGTGGGCTCTGTATTCACACTATTGTATTGTGTCCTTGTGGGCTCTGTCTGAGAGTCTTTGCGCGGCTCTGCCCACAGGGGGAGATGAGGAGCTTGTACAGGGCTCCACCCATGGCCCCTCCCACTACCGGAAGTATAAAGTGCTGCAGCCGTGAGAGCCTGCCCTCAGTTCGTTTGGTCACAGGCAGGCTCAGTTGTAAGTCTATTAAAACCACAGTTTACTTCCAATCGTGTTCCGAGTGAATTGATGGTCACATCAGGCATTTACAATGGTGAAATGCTACATAATAGCTCATGTAACAGGAAACACAGGGTACATAAAAATCCAATGACTTCCTAATGCAGTTGTGTGTTAAAATGTGTTTTGGTATCTCTTAATTTTCCCATTACTTTACATCTCCTGCAATAAATCACAGTGAGTCAATAGGGTGAACAATTGATTTGGATTTGAGTCTCTACCAGTCTTGCACTCTAACTGGCCTTGAGAAGATACATTAGACTAGAAGGGAGAAGGAAGTAAATAGCCAACTGATTTTGCCTATCTGTGAGGAAGTGTCAATATGTTTCTTAGTGCCTCCTTAGATTCCTCCATTTTGTTAGCAGCAAGCAAGCAACAGGACTGAAGAATTTAAAATGGATAATTTTGTAAGAAGGAAGAGGGGGCCCGAGAACAAACAGGCCAGGATCTCGCATCTAAATCTGTTGGAGAGAGTGACTTAGGAGAATCCACAACAGGACAAAGCAGTGCTGGGTGAGCTCCAGTGCCTCTGGTGAACAGGTCATTAAGAAGCATAAATCAGGCACTAAGCAGTATAAAGATGATTTTTAAGGAATGGCTTTATTAATTGTGCCAATGCAAATCAGGATGTGAATCCCATGTGTGTTATATGCAGGGAAGCACTAGGAAATGAAAGATTAAAACCCTCAAAACTTCAAAGGTATTTGAAGAATAAACATTGCGAGTTAGAGGACAAACCTCTTGATTTTTTTCAATGGATGCAGTGAGAAGTTAACTCATCAGCTGAAGTCCTTAGCAGGAATGTAACATTAAATGGCAAAACAAGTGAGATCGTGAGGACCAAACGGGCTCATCTGCCGCAACAAACGTAAGCTAAAATGGTGGGCCGTGAAGTTCCGGCGGCTTGGGTTGCAAAAGACAGCTGTCGTGGGGTCGCAAAGGTCAGCCGACGTGGGTAGCGATGGTCTGCCAGCATGGGGCCCGAAGGATGGCCGGTTGGTAAAACTCTCCACAGAAGCTGCCCCGGCTTCCTAAGTAGTACCAGTATTTTCTTTGTTGTTATTTCAAAGTGTCGATACCCTTGATAGAATCTCGGCTGCACAATCTCAAGGTGATTAAATGCTTAATCACACACCTGTTATGTGCATTGCTTATTGTTCATATGTCCATTGAAATGTTTCTCCTGGGCATTATTTTGTGTAAAGATATTCTTCCCGTCTCCATACTCTGGACATGACAATTCAATACAGCTGACTTTCCAGACATGCACAGTGATCTGAAATGTCAGTAATATTAAGTTTTTTTAATATCCTTGGAGGCTTGTTGAAGAGCACATCAAGTACCAAGTACACACTTTCATGGTAATGCCAAGTGTCTTATCAACAACAGACACCTTGCATATTGCCAGACCATAGTAAATGCCCACATTTATGATCTAACCTCCTGGGCGTAGTAGGTTTCAAGAGCAAGCTGCCAGCAGTGCTTAGAGATTACAAGTGGATTCTCCGAAGTGTTTTTCTTTATTCTGGTAATTGGAACCATAATGGTAAAAACATATAAATCTTTTAAGACAGACATGACATATATCAGGTAAGCAAGAAATTTTAGCAGACGGGAAAAAAAGTCTGACCTAGACACCAGTTACTGGTGAAAACAAATATATTTTGAATGTCAACCTTAATTACGGAGATAATTTATGAAAGGCAGCAGAGTTAGGCATTTTACATATTGGAGTTTAGAAGAATGAGAGGTGACCTGATTGAACCATGCAAGATTTTGAGGGCATGTGTAGGGTAGATAACACAAGGATGTTTCCATTCGTGGGGAGACTAGAACCAGGGGACACAGTTTAAGAATACCCTTTTGTGGAAATATTCTCTCTTAGAGCGTCATTTCCCAGAGAGCAGTGGAGGCTGGGTATTGAATTTATTCAAGGCAGGGTTAGGCAGAAATTTGATAGACAAGGAGTCGGGGATTACGGGAGGCAGACAGAAAAGTGGAGGTTTAAGCATGAGATCAGCCATGATCTTTCAATAGAGTTTCATAGAATTTACAGTGCAGAAGGAGGCCATTCGGCCCCTCTGAAAGGGCACCCCACCCAAGCCCACACCTCCATCCTATCCCCATAACCCAGTAACCCGAACCAACACCAAGGGCAATTTTGGACACTAAAGGCAATTTAGCATGACCAATCCATCTAACCTGCACATCTTTGGACTGTGGGAGGAAACCGGAGCACCCGGAGGAAATCCACGCACACACGGGAGAGAACGTGCAGACTCCGCACAGACAGTGAACCAAGCCGGGAATCAAACCTGGGACCGTGGAGCTGTGAAGCAATTTTGCTGACCACCATGCTACCGTGCTGCCCTATTGGATGGAGGAGCAGGCGAGAAGGGCCAAATATCCAACTCCTAATACTATGTTCCTATCTGGGGTAAATGATCAGAAATAAGGAGTAACCTAGGCCAAGATGTTGCATATCCAACATAGGATGTAAATCTACCAATAGGTTTTAAAATATTCAAATAAAGCTCATTAACATCTGTAGATGTCAGAGCAATCCAAAAACGTCTGAATTGAAGCCTTCTCAGTATGCAAAGAATTGTTGAGTGACAATTAATTGTTTAGCATTGTATTCGTTTTTCTCCTCAGTCCACAAAGTTTATTCGAGGATAGATTTTTTTTGCAGCAGGGAGGCGCTGTTGGCTGGGCTTAAAGGTTCAGAGTACTCGGCGATAGCAATATCGGATCATGCGTTGCATTGCATGGACATGGTCTTAGAGAAGGGGACAATGCAGAGGCTGGGTGGAGATTGGACATGCGGCTGTGAAAAGATTGGGAGGGTAATTGAGGAGTACGTGGGTTTTAACTGCACAGGGGAGGTATCGCAGGCAGTGGTATGGGAGGCACTGAAGGCGGTGGTGAGGGGAGAGGTGATATTGTTTAAGGCTAAGGTGGATAAAGAAGAGTGGGTGCTGCGGCAAAGGTTGGAGGTGGGCAGGAGGTACGCGGGGGGGGGGGGGGGGGGGGGGGGGGGATGCAGATCCAGCACTTTTAGGTAGGAGGGAGCTACCCTTGATCGGTTGTCCAAGGGAAAGCAGTGCGCCAATTGAGGCGGGCGAGAGGCGCAGTTTATGAGTATAGGGAGAAAACGGGTTGCATGCTGGCAGGCCAACTTTGGAGGGAGGCAACGGCGAGAGAAATTGTCCAAGTGCGGGATAGGACCTGAAAATTTGTGGTGGCTCTGGACCAGACTAATAGGGTGTTGAGGAGTTCTATGCAAATTTGTATAGGTTGGAGCCACCAGGGGAGGACTGGGGGATGAAGGAATTCCTGGATGGTCTGGAATACCCGAGGTTGGGGGAGTAAGATAGGGCCACATTGGAGGGGTCGGTAGGGGAGCAGGAGATAAAGGAAGCAATTGGGAGGAAGCAGTTGGGGAAGGTGGCAGGGCCAGATGGGTTTCGGGCCAGATGGGTTTCCAGTGGAGTATTAGAAGAACTTTAAGGACAAGTTGGGGCCACTGATGATGGGAATGTTTGAGGAGGCGATAGGGAAGGGGGTGCTGCCACAGACTTTGGCCTCAATTTCCTTGTTGCTGAAGAAGGATAAGGACCCGATAAGGTCGTACAGGCCTAAATGGGGCTGCAAAGATATTGCCGAAGGTTCTGGTGGCTAAGTTGGAGGGCCAGGCGGGGTTCGTGAAAGGGAGGCAGCTATTCTTGAATATTAGGAGAATGCTAAATATAGTTATGACGCCGACTCAGGGAAAGGAGACAGAGGTGGTGGTTGCGATGGACGCAGAAAAGGCATTCGATCGGGTGTAGTGGGGGTATTTGAGTGCGGTGCTAGAGAGGTTTGGGATTGGGCTGTGATTTGTGGAGTGGGTCTGGTTATATAAGGAACTGAGGGTCAGCGTCTGCACAAACAATGAATTTGGGATACTTTGCTCTGCACCGGGAGACCAGGCAGGGACGTCTTATGTCCACTTTGTACTCGCGCTTGAGGAGGAGCTCGGGGTGTGGAAGGGAATAGTGTGGAGGGTGGGGGGCACATAGGGATTCTCCAAAAATGGGACTATGTTCCCATGCCAGCGTAAGAATGCTGGCATTTCACTCTTGACTTTCCTTAAAAAGTCAAGAGTGATTTTCCGACCTGCAGGGAGCTAGCAGGCTCCCGGGGAGCTGCTCACAGATCTGGCTGAGGAAACTGCCCCCGCACATTCGGTCGGGAGTCCACGCATGCACACGACCGCGGCCTGCATACACCATGGCGGACTCGTACTGCGGACCGTCATCGAAGATGTAGGCCCCCCCCCCCCCCCCCCCCCCCCCCCGAGATGGCGCGGATCCGAGCCAACCGATTGCTACCCCGGCCACCCAAGAGGCCCCCCCGGCGCTCGAACCCCCTCCCCCCCCCTCCACCAGGGTGGCCGCGGACCGAGTCCGCAGCCGCCACCCGAGGTTCCCGACCGGTGATACGTGGTTAGAACCACGCTGTCGGGAACTCGGCCAGTTTTGCCCGGAAAATCGCAGGAAGGGGCCCCTGTCAATGGCCCCCCCAGCCACGCCACATAATCTGTGCAGGATCCGGATGTGGCACTGGGCAGGATTCCTGCGCAAACATCGCTTCTCCACCCCCACACCAAACGCGGGTTCAGCGCGGGGCTGCGGAAAATTGAGCCCAAGGTGTCTTTGTACGTGGATAATTTATTATTGTACGTGTCAGACCTGAGTGGGTCGATGGGAACTTTTCCGAATGTTTGGGCTCTTTTTAAGGTACAAATTAAACCTGGAAAAAGGTGAATACTTTGTGGTGTCCCTGCCGGGGGGAGGGGTCGGAGGTGGGGGATGCCATTCCACAGGATGGTAACCCACATTAGGTATCTGAGGGAGCAGGTGGCACAGGATTGGGGGGGGGGGGGGGGCTCCAGAGGTACAATCTTACTAGCTTGGTGGGGTGGGAGAAGGGCAATCAGGCATGTTGGGTGCAGGCGATTGAAATTAATATGCTGCCGTGTTTTCGGTTCGTATTTCAGTGCCTCTGATCTTTTTGTCGAAAGCATTTTTCAAGGAAGTAGATAAGTTGATCACCTTTTTTATTTGGGGGTGGGGGGCGGTCGAGGTAGCCAGGGTTAGGAAGGGTTTGCCGAATGACAAAAAGGTGAAGTTGGGTTCGGGGGGGGGGGGGGGGGGGCGGAGTCCCAGTGGGCTAGGATGGAGGAAAGTCTGTGCAGGGGGTTGGGGCTGAGGGTGTTGGCAACAGCGTCACTCCCATTGGTCCTGGTAAATATTCTAGGAGTCCTGTGATGGTGGCAACGCTGAAGAATTGGGGGTAGTTGAGGCAGCATATTAAATTGTGGGCGGGGTCAAGAGAGATGCCAATTAGGGGCAACCATAGGTTTAAGCCAGGGCAGTTGGATGGGAAGTTACAGAGATGGAGGAGAGGGGAGTCATGGTATTAAAAGACCTGTCCCTGAGAGGTCATTTTGCGAGGCTGGAGTTGGGGGAGAAATATGGACTGGGGCAAGGGGGAAGTATTTAGGTACCTGCAGCTCCGGGACTTTGCCATCAAGGAGGTTAAGTGCTTCCCGATGGCGCCGGCCCCCTCGTTGTTGGAAGAGGCATTGACTGTAGGGGGAATGGAGAAGGGAGTGGTGTCAGCGATCTATGGGAGATTTTTGAGGGAGGATAGGTATCCTTGGAGCTGATTAAAGCCAAATGGGAGGAAGAGTTGGCGGAGATTACGGAAGATGGTCTGTGGTGTGAGGTGCTCCGGAGGGTGAACGCCTCAACCTCGTGTGCAAGGCTGATACAGCTGAAGGTTGTGGAAAGGGCACACCACACGAGGGCGAGGATGAGCTGACTCTTTAAGGTGGTGGAGGATGTGTGTGAGTGCTGTGGGAGGAGCCCCGAATACTATGTCCACATGTTTTGGTCCTGCCTGAAGCTGGAGGGATATTGGAGGGAGATTTCTAAGGTAATTTTTGAGGTAGTACATGTGAGTTTGGAGCCAGGGCCCCTACAAACCATTTTCGGGGTATTGGACAGGCCTGGGCTACAGGCGGGTGCGGAGACAGATGTTTTAACCTTCGCCTCGCTGATTACCCACAGGCGGCTCCTGCTGGAGTGGAGGTCAACTTCTCCAGCCTGTGCCTTGGCTTGGCGAGGGGACACCTGCTGGAATTTCTGACGCTCGAGAAGGTGAAGTTTGAGCTGAGGGGGAGGATGGAAGGGTTTTAAAATTCATGGCAATTGTTTATCTTGCACTTTCATGAATTAGAATCCATCGAACATTGTGGGGGGGGGGGGTTTATTGGTGGGATTGAACACATTATTTATGGGATAACTGTTAATTTCCTTTTGGTCCTTTTGTTTTGTTTTATTTGGAATGTACCGAAGATGTTTGGGTTTGTATATTCAAGGGGGTGGTGTTTGGGGCTGTTAGCGGGAGAGGATCTCAAAGAAATCACTCAATGCCCAGGGCTGCTGGTCCTTCCATCAAACGGTTTATTTCGTCAGCGGGGAGGTGGCATCCCAGACCCGAACAAAGGAAAACATCCATTCTTAAACATTTTTCAAAACAGCTAAACAGCCCATTTCGGCTAGACCTTGTCCAATAATATTGGTGAGACATTAGTTAAATTAAATTTGACGTTACGTAAAGTGGGTTGGTATCTTACCAGCCCCTAACTTCATGAAGAAGTCACTCATACTAACTGTTAAAATTACCTTTCCTGCCTGCACCTGACCTTGAGCTGGCGAGGATACATAATGCTCCTTGTCCTGTGGAGCTGTTACCACTCGCTGGTGAAGTACTCCCTAGAATCTCCCATGTCTGTTTCCATTCAATGCCTTGATATCAATCATTCTTGTCTCCCTGACTAACTCTGCTGTCTGAAGTAAATGTTGTTATTTATACCAGTTTGCAACTTAACCCAGCCTAATGATTGTTCAGGAATGTGGCTAATTCAGCTAAAAAACATTTGTGTCTTTTGTATTGCTAGCTCAGCTAACAGCCATTTTGTGTAACTTCTTTTTAATTGCACGTTTGTCCTTTCTGATATTAGTAATTCTTTGGTTATAAAATCACATGCATTGTTTATACACTATTAATTCCTAAAAATTGCCTCTATGCAAGCATCTAAGCCAATGGGTACCTTTTGTCTAAAAACCTTCTTTCTAAATCTGACTTCAACTGGGGATTGATACTGTATGTTATTGTTGGTGGCCTTTTGTTGTGTATTTGATGAAAATGTGGAAAATGAGGAGAATGAAAAAAGATTTTTTTAAAAAGCATATGAAAGCCATAAGGCCATTCTTTCATTTAGTGCAGGTGCATGAAGATCATAGAATTTACAGTGCAGAAGGAGGCCATTCGGCCCATCGAGTCTGCACTAGCTCTTGGAAAGAGCACCCTACCCAAGGTCAACACCTCCACCTTATCCCCATAACCCAGTAACCCCACCCAACACTAAGGGCAATTTTAGACACTAAGGGCAATTTATCACGGCCAATCCACTTAACCTGCACATCTTTGGACTGTGGGAGGAAACCGGAGCACCCGGAGGAAACCCACGCACACACAGGGAGGATGTGCAGACTCCACACAGACAGTGACCCAAGTCGGAATCGAACCTGGGACCCTGGAGCTGGGAAGCATTTGTGCTATCCACAATGCTACCGTGCTGCCCTATTAAGATGGAAACTATTATTCACCTAACGTAACCTCCTTTGTTTCACAACCACCTTAAACCCCCCCCCCCCACTTCAGTTTTTTCTCTTCCAGAAATACTGGCATACAATTATCCCCTTTCCTGGACAAAATACGATTTATAAGTGACTGTGGTGAGATCACGTGATTTAATAAAGTCTAAGGGTCGTCCCGGCCTTTGTTGCTTAGTACCATACCAGGTAGGGTGTTTATACAATGGGCTACCAATTCAGTCACTTTCATACTCTCAGAAATACATCAGACCCCTCTTCAAAACATATCCTTAATGCAGCATTTTCTTAAAAGTATTTTGCTCATTTAATTTTACTTGGTTATGCTGAAATGAAAGGACAACGTGGAACTGCAATTATCGCACTAAGTCATGAACTATTAAATGTTAACACCATTTGTAATTTGATGCTGGTTCTACCCATTAACATGTCTAAAATATGATTATTTTAATTATTATACTGGTACTTGCTCAAAATAAGTAGGCAGTAATTGATTCTCACTCATTTAACAGGTGCAATATATTTTATTTTCATGTAACAAGAAACCAACAGTTACAGAAGGACATACGATTAATACATTTGTAATAGTTCATTACATATAACTTGTAACAGACAATGCAACATTTATACTGTTACTACATTCTAGGCTTTTTAATGTTGGTAATTTGTTTGCGTTTCATGTATATTTTTGTTTCTGTACCAAACTACAATATGTTAAGGAGATGGATTTGAAGAGATGCATTGTACAAAAAAAACAACATAATTGAAGGATAGTTGTGCACATTCTTTGAACAACACATTACAGTCGCATGTTTAGGATACTTGCCTTCACCTCAGTGCTCAAGAAATTTACAAGGCAGTACAGCATAAACATACAATAATCTTCATGTAAATGTCTTTGGGGAGACATTCAAAACCCAATATGCAAGGTTATTGCAATCACTGAACTATTATTTGATTTATGAGAGGAACAGCTTATTTATTTTAACTCCTCTTTTGTAAAGACTTGTCAGGGAAGATACATTATATATTTCCTTTAAAAAAGGTTACAAAAAATAAATATTCACAGGAAATTTTAGAAGGATAATCTATGAGACTGCACAGCCCATGTTGCAGACACATGAAGTGAACAGATTAACTCTGATTATCACACAAACTGCACAGTGATTGCTTATGGTTTTTCTGCATTCTTGTTATGTACCAAAGTTGTCAACCAAGAACTATTTATCCGTTTAAAAATATTCAAATAAAGTTAATTAACATCTGCTGATTTGCCACACAAAATCTCAAAGAATAATAAAATATTGTATGCCCAACATAGTGGGCAGGATTTACCGGTTGTTTATGATGGCGGATTCCCGTTGACAATGGTGGGGTTGGTACATCCCGCTGGCGGGTTGCCTCCGTCGCCAAAAAATACACGGAGGAGTGGTCGGTAAATCCCACCCAGTATCACCGTGAAAGCACATAAAAGATGAATATTTACAAAGAGAGATAATAAATGTGTTCACTTCATTGTAAATTTCCAAAGTTTCTAACTCCGAGAGTTTGCTTTCTTGTGCAAGTACTGACATAATTGAAGTACTCAGTGCACCATTAAATTCCTTTAAAATTCTAAACTGTATATTTCAGTGATTGTAAAGTCAGCATAACACAGTGCAACCTATTTTATAGAAAGATCAGATTGATAAATAAAAAGAGCACATTATAATCAAATATAACAACCACACTTATCAAGTAACTATGCTATAGTACAAGTCATTTTGCATTTTTTCAGTTAGTTTTACTACTTTTTTTTGACTCAATTTGCTATTAACATGATATCTCATCCACATTGTAGGTAGGAGTTCATATTACACACAAGTACTGTAAACGGGCACTTCACCATTGCTAGAAGAAACAAATCCAATATTAACAGGCTTGATAGAAAAATTAAGATATTTTTCTTAAACTATCCTCCTTAATTTGCTTTTTAACATATTATTTTGAAAGCATTTTTATGCTAATTTTCCAAGATTTTGTGACTAATGACATGGTTGCATCAGTAGAATGTGCTTCTGAGATTTGTTTATTCAAATAACATTGTTTTAAAAATTGATGCAACCAAAATAAAGCTTTATTCAAAGGGACAGCCAGAGTGAAAGTTATATACATATGAAACATCAGAAATCGAGGAAAATTTGGGAGGTGACATACAATCATACAAATTGACATCAACGTACACAGTATAAAAACGTCAATTTTTTATTTAACTTCCATGATAATTTTTGTGCCAGTAAGTCAGACAGGCTTTAATAACCTAAATCTAAATTTCTGTGATTTTGTATCTTTAATTACTCCTAAATATACAGAACAAATTGCCCTGACAGTTGTTCTTTAATGTAAATAAGTCCTCAATGACATTTATAATTTTGAGTTATCATTTTTAATATTCAAAATTAATATATATTTTATTTATGTTCGGGAGTATACTAAAAACCATGGACTGTTAGAAGGACTGTGAATATTTTGCTGAACAGCTCAGGAATACATTATGAAGCAATCAGAAACTATAAATAAGACTTCTTTGGTGAGGATTCTAGACATTAATTGGAAAAATGGGAATGTTCTATGATATTGTTTGTCGCATTTTAAAAAAAAATGAAAAATGGCATTAAGTCATGATGCCTCTTCATTATCAATCTTTATCTGTCTTGTTTACCACGAGACGCTTTCTGGATGAAATGATCAAAAGCATTTTTTGTGAAACAATTTGGAACAGGTCACAACCTATCTGTATTTTTTTTGCTTTCTTTCTTTCTGATAAGCAATGAACCACTTGTACAATTTATATCATGCTTATATCACATGCTTCCATTTTGTTGTTGCAAGGAGTCACCTTCAGAATATCAGGGTTTTGTTCTTTTTTGGATTTGGACACAACAGAAAAAAATAAGGTTCTGTCAGATGGTTTATATGGAAAAATTGTAACTGATATTATGTTGCAAAATTAAATATATTTAACCTTTACTGAATATAATCCCAGAAAATAATTTGAGAGAAAATATGATTTCAGAGAAAGAACGTGGTCACCAATACGCTCAATGATGAAAGACAAGCCGTTTACATGATTAGGCACCAGAAAGAAATATTGTGAATAATAATTAGGACATTAAAAACACTCATTAAATACATGACTGCTTACTATAACTGAAAATAACTTGTTTCAGGTGAAGCATTTTGCATGTGCAAAGATCATGGTCACAACTTCACTAGAAACAGAAAGGAGCAGAAATTTTACTGCTGTATTTAGTCTGGAGATAAAACCAAGCACAAAATATGTTTTAAAAAACACATTAGTCTTTATGTTAGAATTAGGTCAGTGCTCTTGCTGGTACTGGACAAAATGAATGGTTCCAGGCCACAAGGTTAAAAGGACAACAACAGAATTTGAAGAATCCAGTGGCTCTCGTTAGTGCATTGTGCAACCCCACAGGTTTTAACTCTACTATTTGAATGAGTCCCCCTATTACGTTGTCTTTAGCACAAACAAGCACAAACAGAAATGCAGCAATAATGCTTTTTCAGGTTCTGAACTAATGGAAAATTGGGCATAAATCTAACCCCAAAAATCTAACCCCAGACTTCATAGGAAATAAAGAGATTCCATTATGTACACGTTTTTTGTATTCTTCCAAAAAAAAAACTAAGCAGGCGATCCTCATGATAGTACAAACCGTTTTAAACACTGCAGCTCACCCCATCAGCTGTGGATTTATCTATGTTCCTTGCAAGATCCCAGCTGGAGCACTGTCAGAAATGTTCACAGTGGTTCACTAGCTATTTCAGTTCAATTGTATACAAAGGTATGCTGATTTTTGTAAAACATATGCAATGTCTTTCATGCCACTGTTGATTGCTTTGTAATCCTGGCATCAGAGGATTTCCTGGCATGCCCATGATAGTTTCAAAAATATCTTCAGAATTTCAATGTTGCCAGTGAAATTTGAATGAGCTTTACAAAAATGCTACTCTACTACAGAAAATCAAAAGACTGACAGACAAGAGCCTGTAAAACAGCACAGATCATTTATCAGCAAAGTGGATCTCTAAACAAACTATTAAAAAAAAAACAAGGTGGTTCTTGCATGCCAAGGTTTAGCATTCAATATGTCAAATTCAGAGCACAAGCACAAATAAACCCACACAATGCTAAATGGCAAGATTGTAGTGAAGACAGCAGCCATTCACTAGCATGACTGTAACAAGAGAATAGGTTCTTGAATTCCTTTGCTTTTCTGTTTCTTTAGCTGCTCTTTGGAACTGACGATGGAGTTAACCTTCAACAAAAAGAAAAAACAATCACATTACTATTATTAGAATGAATGTCTCAGTTTTTTTTAACCAATTTCAAATCAATATGCTGTTGGGTATCTTGAAATTCTCTGACATGTAGGAATTACAGAGAACTGACTAAATCTAAAATGGTGCCCCAGTCCAACCCAGTAAAGAACTGTTGTACATCTCAACCAATTATATCTGAAGCTAGAACTATATTTTTACCAATGTATTTTTAGGGCTAGCATGGATCTGTTGACTTGAAGGAGTAGGACTGTTTTACAGAAACAAAGTCAAATAATGACCGACATACTACTTGAAAGTATTGTGCTTTTATAATTCATCTTGTATGGAAATCTACCTTCATTTGAAGAAACATTTTGACCTTAATTAGCCCTGTTGACTTCCTAACGGATTCAGTTTGAAATAATTTCAGAGCAGCATTTTATATGGAATCTTTAACAAATATTCAACAATCACATCACTGAATATATAACAGACACAGTACACTTGTACATTTAATACAACAGACGTGATGAATGCAGGAAATTGATATGTATATTATATATGTATTTGTTACAGTAATGTTTCAAAAGCCCGGTTTAGGGTGTGTATGTATGTGTGTATGTATTTTTAAAAAAATATCTTGGTTCAAAAGACAGACAGCATTAGGGGCTACAAAACGTGCAATAAAGATGTGGTAAAAGGTCACAGTTCTTTCAAATCATGTTAATGCGAGAGGACTCTTGGGATTGTGTTATGATTTCTGGGAATTCTCTGGGGAGTAGATCATTGGTGACATTGGGCACGATTCATCTACTACATTGTGCATGGCAAAGAGCTGGGCACAACGGGTGAATCCCAGGACAGCCCCAAATCACGCTCTGCGCTGGGCCGATTGCAAGTCATCCGACTCGTTCCACCCAGTGCGATCTGGTGTTCCAGATAATGACATTTAAATGAGCCATTAGGCACATTTGCATTCACCTGGCTTCTGGAATCAATGGCCACGCAGGCAAGGCTTTAACAGGCGCCATTTAGCACTGGTTTCCACAAACATGGGCCAGGCATGATGTCACCTTGGGGTCTCTCGCAGGCCAGGTTGTCTGAAGCACTGCCAGTTTGCCAGACTTGCAATACTAAGGTGCCTGGGTGCCAGGGGTCAGGTCCTGGTGGGTTTTGCCCATGAGAGAGGGAGTGAGGGGATTTTTTGAGGGGTCCGAAAAGCTTTTTTTTTGGGGGGGATGGGGTGTAGACATTGCGTAGCCATTCAAAATGGCATACCAATATGCTAGGAGCCTGTCAGCTATGTGTGGCCTCAATGGGGAGAAACTCCCCGAGTCCCACAAAAACGCGCCTGAAAGCGGACTTGCGATTCAATGGGACTAAAACAGAGTCCCGTTTTGGGCGTGTTTAGTGGGGTGTTTCTCTGCAGCGCTGAGAAGTATCCCACTGGTTAATGGGACTTTGGTGTTATTTTGGCCTTGGCGAGGAACACGTCACTGACCCGCACTTACTTCATTTCTTGTACTGATGGGGTCAACTCTCCAGTGCAGGAAGATGACTCACGTATTGGGACGTGCATCTTTTGGCCTCCCTCAGCCAACCCACCGCGGTCTCCAGAGTCCCCACTGCACCCAACTTAAATATGTTAATCTGGCTCTCGCCCAGCAAGGGCGAGATCCAGATCACAATGTCTCATGAAATCTCGCGAGGCGTTTAGAGCGTCACAAATCTCACGAGAAGCCTCCCGTGAGATTCAACAGCCTCATCGCATCACCAAGTTGAGTGCGACAAGGCCTCTGAATCACATCCAGTGTTGAAACTTAAGTAGGTAGGTCATGAGATTTGAGTGGGATAAAGATGATTAAGTAATGGGAGGAACCAGGTCCATAGCAGGCAGCTGTTTTAGTTTGGTTTCTGGAAACTGAGAGCTGAACAACTGCTTTTGCAGATGGCTAACATATTCAGCATTAACCTGAGACAGGGACCTGCAGCCTATTTACTGAAAGGATCTATCTCTCTCTCCAAGCAGTCTTTCAAAGAACTTTCTGTCCAACGGTAAGTAATCCTGCGTTTGGTAACTTTTGACCTTTAATCAGTTAGGAGTTCAAGTGTTTTTATTGTCAAGCATTGTTTAACTGATGAATGTAAGCTATATTTCCGTGATGTTAAGGTAATTCAATATTGTGTTAGTAATAAAGTTAGTTTTAATATACCAAATCCCTATTTTTGTGTGGAATCACTCCTGGAGCAAAGTATCCTTTCCTCAAGTTTTTTCAAATAAAAAAAAAAGTGATTGGGGTTCCTTCCAGTATCCGAGCAAATGCTGAGGGGTTATGGGGTTACGGGGAGAGTGCGGGTGAGTAGGCCTAGGTAGGGTGCCCTTTCAGAGGGTCAGTGCAGACTCGATGGCCACTCGGCTTTTTCCTGAGTTAATGTTAATATTTAAATAAAGATGGCAACACAGTCAGATGATGTACCGAAGGGTCGGTGCTCAGATCACTATGCAGCTAGTCACTAGTACCTGTTTGGGTGACATTGCACGCTTCGTCATCATTGAGTTAGATATCTTAATCCACGCCTCCAATAACATCAAGGCTCCTTCCCTCAGTTGTGGTCAATCCTGAATTAAGTCCCAACATGGATAAGCCATGTAAATACTCAGCCTGGGCAGCTCATATTTGTGCATAACATAATAGCCAAGTATAAAATGTAAACCACCTGTGTGGACTGTTGCCATTGTGCAATGTGAAAAAGACAGAACTGCATTCCTCATCCATCCAAACATCGTCATGGACATGCATAGAAATTACTGCAGGGAACTTGATTTTTGGTATGGTTTTATATTTGAAAACTTTAATTTCATTCTGTCGGCCAAGCTGGCTAGTACCATCATGAATCTCGTCTTATCATGTGCTGTGGTTTTCACTAGGACCTATTTTGAATGTTCCACTCCACAGATCTGTTGCTGGGCGTGTCAAAATTCATGGGCATTTCATCCATGTTGCTGAAGTGGCACAATGGGTGTTTTTTCTGTTGTCTTTTGATGAATAGCTGCCAAAACTACCAGTTTCCATCGAAGGTATTTCAGTAGTCTCCAAGTGATTCGGATCCTCTGCCACAACATGAGACATGTCGAAACACCAAGGGGCAAAAAAACATTTGTGGGGGTGGTGTACAGACCATCAAACTGTGGTGGTAATCTTGAGAATAACATTAGACAGGAAATCAGAGATGTATATGATAAAGGAACATCTGCAATTATGGGTGATTGTAATCTGCAAATAGATTGGGTGAGTCAAATTAATCTCACTACAATAGAAGAGGAATTTCTGGAGTGTATGCGGGATGGTTTTCTGGACCAGTATGTTGAGAAACCAACAAGGGAACAGGCCATTTTCGACTGGGTGATGTGCAATGAGAAAGGATTAGTTGGCAATCTAGTTGCGAGAGAACCCTTGGGGATGAGTGACCTTAACATGAAAGAATTCTTTATCAAGGTGTTTAGTGAGATAGTTCATTCTGAGACCAGGGTCCTGAATCTCAATAAGATAACTATGATGGCATGAGGCACAAGTTGGCTATGATGGACTGGGAAACATTACTGAAAGGATAGATAGTGTATAGGCAATGGCAGGCATTCAAGAAATGAATAGATGTACTCCAAAAGTTGTTTACTCCTATTTATCACCCGAGTAGAAAGGGAACTGTGGCCAAACCATGGCTTACATGGGAAATTAGAGATGGTATTAGATTCAAAGAAGAAGCATAAAATTGGTGAGAAAAAGCAATACATCTGAGGATTGGGAGAAGTTTAAAATTCAGCAAAGGTGGATCAAGAGAATGATTAAGAAGGGGAAAATAAGAGAATGAAAGTAAGCTAGCAGGGAACATAAAAAACTGACTGTAAAAGTTTCTATAGGTATGTAAAGAGAAAAAGATTGACAAAAATGAATGTAGGCTCCTCACAGTCAGAAACGGGGGAATTCATAACGGGGAACAAAGAAATGGCTGAGGAAATAAATTTATACTTTGCTTCTGTCTTCACAAAGAAATACATGAATAATGTATCAGAAGTTCTAAGTAACACAAGTTTTAGTGAGGAACTGACTGAAACCAGTATTAGTAGAAAAATAGTTTTGGGGAAATGAATAGGTTTGAAGATGGATAAATCTCCAGGGCCTGATCATCTTCATCCCAGAGTACTTAAATGGCCCTAGAAATAGTAGGTCGATTGGTGATCATTTTCAAAAATTCTTTGGACTCTGGAAAGGTTCCTATAGATTGGAAGTTAGCTAATGTGAGCCTGCTATTCAGAAAGGGAAGTAGTGAGCCTAAAGTTGGTAGGAGGGAAGTTGCTAGAGTCCATTATCAAGGATTTCATAGCACGGAATTTGGAAAGCAGGGTCAGATAAAATTAGCATGGATTTATGAAAGGGAAATCTTGCTTGACAAATCTACTGGAGTTCTTTTAAGATGTAATTGGAGAGTTGACCAGGAGAACCAGTGGATGTGGTGTATTTAGGCTCACAGAAGGTCTTTTGACAAGATCTCACACAGCAGATTACGATGTAAAGTTAAAGTGCATGGGTTTCAAGTGCACAATCAGTAAGAATAAACACCTCCTCCACAATAGTCTTCAATACCGGGGCCCCGCAAGGCTGCGTACTTAGCCTCCTACTATACTCCCTGCACACACACGTGACTGCGTGGCAAAATTTGGTTCCAACTCTAGCCACAAGTTTGCTGACGATACAACCATAGTGGGCTGGATCTCGAATAACGACAAGTCAGAAGACAGGACGGTGCAGCAACAACAATCTATCCCTCAATGTCAGCAAAACTAAAGAGCTGGTCATTGACTTCAGAAAGCAAAGTACTGTACACACCCCTGTCTGCATCAACAGGGTCGATGTGGAGATGGTTAGCAGTTTCAAATTCCTAGGGGTACACATCTCCAAAAATCTGTCCTGGTCCACCCACGTCGACGCTACCACCAAGAAAGCACAACAGAGCCTATACTTCGTCAGGAAACTAAGGAAATTTGGCATTTCCACATTAACTCTTACCAATCTTTACAGATGCTCCATAGAAAGCATCCTAGCTGGCTGTATCACAGCCTGGTATGGCAACTGCTCAGCCCAAGACTGCAAGAAACTTTAGAGAGTTGTGAACACAGCCCAGTCCATCACACGAACCTGCTTCCGATCCATTGACTCCATCTACACCTCCCGCTGCCTGGGGGAAAGCAGGCAGCATAATCAACGACCCCTCCCACCCGGCTTACTCACTCTTCCAACTTCTTCCATTGGGCAGGTGATACAAAAGTCTGAGAACACGCACAAACAGACTCAAAAACAGCTTCTTCCCCGCTGTTACCAGACTCCGAAACAACCCTCTTGTGGACTGACCTGATTGACACTACACCCCTGTATGCTTCACCTGATGCCGGTGTTTTGTAGTTACATTGTGTACCTTGTGTTGCCCTATTATGTATTTTCTTTTATTTCCTTTTCTTTTCATGTACTTAATGATCTGTTGAGCTGCTCGCAGAAAAATATTTTTCACTGTACCTTGGTACACGTGACAATAAACAAAATCCAATCCAAACAAAATCCAATCCAATTACGGGTCGTGTCTTGAGATGGATAGAAATCTGATTAGCAGCCAGGAAGCAGAACGTTGGAATAAATGGGTCTTTTTCCAATTGGTAGTCTGTGACTAGTGGGGTACCGCAGGGATCTGTGCTATGACCCCAACTGCTCACATTATATATTAATGATTTGAACGAGGAAACTAAATATATTATCTCCAAATGTGCAAATAATACAAAGTTGGGTGGGTGAGCCACGAGGAGGATGCAGAGATGCTTCAGCGGATTTGGACAGGCTGAGTGGATACATGCAAGGCAGATGCAGTATAATATGGATATGTGAGGTTATCCACTTAGGTAGCAAAAATAGGAAGGCAGATTATCATTTGAATGAGTGTAAATTGAGAGCGGTGGATACTCTGAAACCTTGGGTGTCCTCGTGCATCAGTCATTGAAAGTAAGCGCAGAGGTACAGCAGGCACTAAAGAAATGCTTTGAGGGCCTTCATAGCGAAGGGATTTGAGTATAGGAATAGAGATGTTTTACTGCAATTGAATAGGTGTGGCCTCGCCACACCTTGAGTAGTGTGTGCAATTTTTTGTGTCTTTATCTGAGGAAGGATGTTCTCGCTCTGGAGGGAGTGCAGCCAAAGGTTATCAGGCTGATTCCTGGGACGGCGGGATGGTCATATGAGGAGAAACTAAATCAGTTGGGATTATATTCCTTGCAATTTAGAAGAGTGAGATGGGATATTATAGAAACATATACAATTCTAACAAGATTAGACAGGGTAGATTCAGAAAGAATGTTGCTGATTGGGGGGGGGGGGGGGGTAAGAGAAGAGTTCAGAACTAGGGGTCATAGTTGTGGATAAGGGGTAAACCTTTTAGGACTGAGGTGAGGAGGAATTTCTTCACCAAGAGAGTGGTGAACCTGTGGAATTCACTATCACAGAAAGTAGATGAGGCCAAAATGTTGCGTGATTTCAAGAAGGAATTAGAATTGGGGCTAAAGGGATCAAGGGTTATGCGGGGGGGGGGGGGAAGAGGCGGGATCAGGGTATTGAATTCGATGATCATAATGAATGGTGAGCTGGCTCAAAGGGCCGAATGGCCTCCTCCCGCTCCTGTTTTCTATATATGTTTGTTCCACCAACTAGCTGTTGTTCTTAAATCTTTCGAGACTCGAGATTTGATTTGACCCACTTAACTGCCTATATGCACATTTCATTTCGGATAATTTTCAAGAACACATTCCAATACATGCTACTCAAGATTAGACCAGTGGCTGGTCCCTGTTCTCAAGGTGCATTTGGTTTTGGGCATCTTATTTCAGTGTTTGATTGCTATTTCTTCCACTCTCACACCAGTACTTCACTAACATCGAATTTCCTCATGGCAGCACAATTATTTGATGAGTTAGCAAATGTTACAAGTTAGCTTGAAAACAGCTTACTTCATTCGTTTTGTTGGAAGACCCATTTCTCTTTGTTGCTTGCCATGCAGGGTCTGCCAGTGTGGCACATCTAAAGCTCCCACACATCTTTGCAGCACAGCCCTTCTCACCTGCTCGAACTCTTGTGCCCAATTATAAGGTGGAAAATTCAGGCCATAAAAACTACTAATGTGAGGATAGCGTGCTGTGGCTGAAAAAGTGGGAGGGGTCGACTTAAACACCGTAAATGCAACTACACGAATTTTAGGGGCAGGTAAAATGGAATCATCCAAATGCCAGGTCAGCTTATATGCCACAATTTACATGTAATCATAAAAACAGCCTCAAACGGCAACCATGCATCAATATAGCCTGAAACTACAGTTTATTAATCACAAACCTAGTCTGTCTAAATCTGCTGCTGATGTTACCTATACTTTATAACATTTGTATTCAGCTGTTATCCTATTGCAGCTCGACAAGCACCAAGTGCTAAATAATTAATTGGCCCATCAGTACCCATAATGCATTCCCATCCTGACCTACATGCACTTTGAACTAAATATTTTTTTTGTCTCCTTTTTTCTTAGAACCAGCTGACAGCACCACATGATGGAAAAGATGAAAAATTAAAACGAGCGCTCCTGTAGGGTAGGTGAGTGACCTGTGGGAGAAAACTCAGCCGGAGAAGATTTTCGCACCTAGCATCAGACAACTACAAATTGATTAGTTAGTCTGAGGAACTGCCACCAACCAGGCTCGAGAGACTAATTAAAGAGAGTACTGCCTGCACAGACACCCCATTGACACTAAATTTGCTCAGCTGGGGCCATAAGGGAGCCTGCATTATCTCTACAGCTGTGTTTTCTCTTGTCTGACTTACATTATAGATATGAGATGAGCGCTGCTCTTTTCCATCCCCCCCCTAAAAAAATATATTAAATTATAAATATCCTCGTCAGTGCTTTTGCACAACTGATCCAGGTTAGCTAAATATGTAAGAAGTTAATCGGATGACAGGTGTCAAAGTCAACACGTATGAGTCTCTAGAACAGATTAGCATGTTGAACAAAACTATATGGTCCAAATTTTAAATTCAATTCTAATGTGAGATGCCTAAACATGGACAAAATATGTAGCCATTCGCAATTATGGAGGGAGGCTCTGGAAACACTTCAGATTATGAATGTTGGAGAGTTGAATCAATAAACGGGCAAGCATGAATAAACTGAATTACAAGTTAATTATACCTTCCCATGTTTGTGGAATATTTGACATCATATATTTAAATATTATTGTGCATAGTGTCTTTAATGATAACAGAATAAAATAAAGATGCATGTTTTTGATCAAGAGCTTCCAGAGTAAATCTCTATATTCCAATTTATAATGCCCATCTGCTCCATTTCTCGGTGATTGACAAGGAGAAAAAACATAAATGCCAATGCACCAACAACCACCAGTGATACCTAAATCAGACACCCTCAAGTGTGTACATATCTTAGTGAGGTTGAGGAGGAGGCAAAGAGCATAGAACATAGAACAGTATAGCACAGAACAGGCCCTTCGGCCCTCAATGTTGTGCCGAGCCATGATCACCCTACTCAACCCACGTATCCACCCTATACCCGTAATCCAACAACCCCCCCCCCCCAACCTTACTTTTATTAGGACACTACGGGCAATTTAGCATGGCCAATCCACCTAACCTGCACATCTTTGGACTGTGGGAGGAAACCGGAGCACCCGGAGGAAACCCACGCACACAGGGGGAGGACGTGCAGACTCCACACAGACAGTGACCCAGCCGGGAATCGAACCTGGGACCCTGGAGCTGTGAAGCATTTATGCTAACCACTATGCTACCCTGCTGCCCCGTGAGGACCAGTGAGGAAACAGTGGAGGTTAATAATGGAAGCAATGGATGCACTTTAAAATTGCTCCTACTGACCGATACTGGAATGCTTACCTTAAATGGACAAAGTGAGAAAATATGGCCTATGTTGAACTGTAATTTGTCATGCACAATAATGAAAGGCATACCGAGATGAATAAACTGCAATCTGTCATTAAGCATGTGGAAACACCAATGGAAAACTCAAGTTATGCAGGTCACAGATACACAAATATCTCAAAAGTGCTCCCATTGTTGCTCTGAAGGCTTTGAAATCCATATTCCAAAAAGCAATCATGGCCAGTTTCAACTCAGAAAACAGCTGCAACCCATAGATATACAATGTTCGGTGCTTTTATAAATCTGTAAATGCTGGAAGAAATGTTGCAATGACAGAGTAGCACTGGACCACTTGTTTGACTTTTATATCCTTGACAGTCTTGTGCCATCAGCTAACTTGGCACAAATAACAGTAGATGCACATTTTTAAAATGAAGAACGTGTGACATTGATGCGGGTTAATTAGTGTATTCTCTGCAACTGGTTAATTAGTTGCACACTCCCCAAACTACTGCTCCTTCAACTTGAGGTGGAGATGCCGGCGTTGAACTGGGGTGAGCACAGTAAGAAGTCTTACAACACCAGGTTAAAGTCCAACATGTTTGTTTCAAACACTAGCTTTCGGAGCACTGCTCCTTCCTCAGGTGAATGAAGAGGTATGTTCCAGAAACATATAAATAGACAAATTCAAAGATGCCAGACAATGCTTAGAATGCGAGCATTTGCAGGTAATTAAGTCTTTACAGATCCAGAGATAGGGGTAACCCCCAGGTTAAAGAGGTGTGAATTGTCTCAAGCCAGGACAGTTGGTAGGATTTTGCAAGCCTAGGCCAGATAGTGGGGATGAATGTAATGGGACATGAATCCCAGGTCCTGGTTGAGGCCGCACTCATGTGTGCGGAACTTGGCTATAAGTTTCTACTCTGCGATTCTGCGTTGTAGAACATCCCTTCCAGTCGGGGAACACTTCAGCAGTCAAGGGTATTCAGCCTCTGATCTCCGGGTAAGCGTTCTCCAAGGCAGCCTTCAGGACGCGCTACAATGCAGAATCGCCGAGCAGAAACTTATAGCCAAGTTCCACACACGGGTGCGGCCTCAACCGGGACCTGGGATTCATGTCCCATTACATTCACCCCCCACCATCTGGCCTGGGCTTGCGAAATACCAACTGTCCTGGCTTGAGACAATTCACACCTCTTTAACCTGGGGTTACCCCTATCTCTGGATCTGTAAAGACTTAATTACCTGCAAATGCTCGCATTCTAAGCATTGTCTGGCATCTTTGAATGTGTCTATATATGTGTTTCTGGAACATACCTATTCATTTACCTGAGGAAGGAGCAGTGCTCCAAAAGCGAGTGTTTGAAACAAACATGTTGGACTTTAACCTGGTGTTTTAAGACTTCAACTTGAAGACAGCGAGAGATGGAGGAGGCCACAGCACAAGAGAGTAAATACATCAACAAAATACACCAAACTCAGCAGCAATATGAGAAATTGAACCTGATATACCTGTATGGGTTAGTCCAAAAAAGGATAAAAGTTGCCAAATTGGCATAAAACTGATTCATTAATGTCTTCGGAGGGAAATATGCTTCTGCTACATGTAACTGTAGTCCAACACAAAGTAATTGACTCTTACTGCCCTGGCAGCAACAAGGCCAACAAATACCGTCAGTGTTGCCCACATCCCAAGAACAAATTTACTAATACATAAACTAAAATGTTTTCATTTAATATATCTTGGAAACTGTTAATTCTTTCATTCAGCAAAACAGCAACATGCTTTTTCCATAACACTGTTAACAGAGGCAGCAGTCCAAAGAATATTTAACAGTTAGCAGTGGGGAACAGGAATAATAATGCAATACCAAACCTTGGACAGAAAGATTAGGAGGAATGATTGAAAGCTTGATCACAAAGCTGGTTCTTTCAGATGGTTCTGAAATGGCAAAGAGAGCAAGGAGCAGAAGAAAGGTTTAGTGAGGGAGTTCCAGGATTAAGATGCAGTATCACCGAGTTCTTACAGTGCAGGAGGCTGCCATTTGGCCCATCATGTCAGCACTGGCTCTTAAATGAGCATCATGGTTTAATGTTATTTTCCTGCCTTTTCTCTGTATCTCTGCACATTGCCTCTATTCAAGTGATCATTGACTGACCACTTGAATGCCTCGAATGAATCTGCCCCATCATGCTTTCAGGCTGTGCATTGTAGACCCGAACCTCTCGTGTGAAATATTTTTTCTCACATCTCAGTTGTTTCTTTTGAAAATCACTTTAAAACCATGCGCTCTTGTTTTTGATCCTTTTACGAGCGGGGCAGATTCTTCCTATCTACTCTACCCAGCCTTCTCATGATCTTGAATCCAATCTATCCTCATAACTGAAGTTTGCCATCCCTGGAACCATCCTTCTAAACTTCTTCTGCATTCTTTCCAATGCCTTCGTATTCTTTCTGTAGTGTGACACCCTGAACTGTACACAATGTTCCAGCTGAGGTCTCACTAGTGTCTTGTATATGTTTAGCATAACCTCCTTGCTCTTGTACTCTATACCCCTATTAATAAAGCCTAGGATACTATATGCTTTATAAACTGCTCCTTCCACCTTCAATGATTAAAACACATGTACACCAGGTCCCTTAGTTCCAGCTCCTTGAAGAACTAAGCATCTTATTTTATGTTGTCTTATTTTGTATAGAGACTCTAGATTCTGACACCAATAGTGTGGCAAAACAAGGAGCTGCACAAATGGTCAAAGAGGACCAAAAGGTGCATCACATTTACAAATTGCATAATTTACACTTACTGACACTGAATTCCATGTCACTTCTTTGCCCATTTTCATGACTTGCCTTTAGCAATACATTTAAAGAGCTGGGTAAAGCTTTTTTCTCTTGCCTTTCATTAATTTACATTCACCTATTGTTGGACAGCAGCAATTATCAGAGCAATGCACTGTTTAAGTAAATCTATGTTTTTAATAGATATTTATAAACTATGAGATAAATTTAAACAGTCGGAACAATATTTTTTTGCTGCAGGTCAGAATTCTCAGTCCACTCTCTCCCAGCATTCCAAGACTTGACAAGGCTAGACTTACTTATGAGTAGCCATTCATAATGAAAGGCCAATACGCTATCTGATGCAGACTCGAGGAATCTCCTGCTTCCCCAAGGTTCTGATGAATATCTCTATTCTTTCCCTTTATTGCTAAAGGTGAGTATTGCCAATGACAGCAAATTACAGAAACAGATAAAGGTTGTATCATAGCTAAAGTGAACATATGTGCCCCACCAGAAGTACAGTGTGTACCTTAAATCGGTTAATCATAGGAAGCATATTATTGCCTCTGAGAGTATAGAGGTGAACAAAGATAGTCCCAGATTGGGAAGAAATACAAGGGAAGAAATTTGAAAGTGGAGTTCATTTTCTTTGGACAGAAGTGATCTAAAATTGAAGTTTTCAAAATGATGAAAAAAATTTGGGAATACATCATCCCAATGAATTGTTTTTGTTTAAGATTTATATACCAGTGACAGAATTTTTAAAAAAAGTACCTCAGGTAAAAAAAAGTGAGGCGGAGCTTTATCCACAAAGGGATGGAAAGACAATTGAAATACAAAGTCTAAGTAGGTTTAGTTAACTGAGTGCATTAATGAGTTATACGGTGAGGAGGACAGTGAGTGTGGTGGGTCTCGAAAATTAAATTATTGTTTGAGTCATACGAGTCATAGAATACTTAATACTAATAATAAAACAATGATGATAATAATAATAATCGCTTATTGTCACAAGTAGGCTTCAATGAAGTTACTGTGAAAAGCCCCTAGTCGCCACATTCGGTGACTGTTCGGGGATAAGTAGTGCAGAAGGAGGCTATTCTGTCCATCGAGTCGACACGAACCCTCTGAACGACCACCCTACCAAGGCCCACTCACCCACCCATCCCTGTAACCCCATCTTATCTTTTGGACACGACGGGCAATTTTAGCATGACCAGTCCACCTAACCTCCACATTTTTGGACTATGGGAGGAAACCAGAGGACCACGCAGACCCAGGGAGAATGTACAAACTCCACACAGTCACCCAAGGCCATAATTGAGAGTCTGATGACTTTTTCTGTTTATAATTCTAACATTTATGAGCAGCAAGATGGTGCAGTGGTTAGCACTGCTGCCTCACAGCGCTAAGGACTCGGATTCTATCCCGGCCCCAGGTCACTGTCCGTGTGGAGTTTGCACATTCCCCGAGTGTCTGCATGCGTCTCACACCCACAACCCAAAAAGGTGTGCAGGGTAGGTGAATTGGAGATGCTAAACTGCCCCCTAATTGGGAAAAAAAGAATTGAGTACTCTAAATTTAAAAAAATTCTTACATTTGTAAATTCTGATGTGTTAGGGAGGGAAAGGGTTTGTACATTATATTTAAAATCGGTATTATCAGAATCAACACACTCAGTTTGAATGTCTGTCACAATTAAAACCAGTACCTCAGTCGGGGGGAGGGTGTGTTGGCGCTGCCGAACTTTTGTAATTTTGTAATTACTACTGGGCGACTAACATAGCCATGATTAGGAAGTGCGTAGTGGGAGAGAGGAGGGAGGGGTCGGGGTGGGAGCGAATGGAGGCGGCGTCACATAA
Organism: Scyliorhinus canicula; assembly: GCF_902713615.1. NCBI lineage: Eukaryota > Metazoa > Chordata > Chondrichthyes > Carcharhiniformes > Scyliorhinidae > Scyliorhinus > Scyliorhinus canicula. Next base: position 160,524,016 of record NC_052150.1, read on the forward strand.
AGGCACTAGTTTGGGAGCATTGATAACAGCACCTCTTCCGTTCTCGCCGGCCCCATACGCCACAAGTCCGGTAGTGGTGGCAGCTCTGAGAATCTGGGGGCAGTGGTGGAGATATAAGAGAGTGGAGGGAGCATCGGTTTGGACCCCGATTTATAAGTTTTATTTTTTTAATTTTATATTATAAATTTAGAGTACCCAATTATTGTTTTCCAATTAAGGGGCAATTTAACACGGCCGACCCACTTAACCTGCACATCTTTGGGTTGTGGGGCGAAACCCACTCGAAGACGGGGAGAATGGACCCCGATTTATAATAACCATCGGTTTGTACTGGGTAGGCTGGATGGTGGGTTCCAGAGATGGCAAAAGGCAGGAATTAGGAGGATGGGGTATCTATTTCTGGACAGGAGCTTCCCCAGCTTGAAAGCCTTGGAGGATAAATTTGAACTGCCAGCAGGGAATGGGTTTAGGCATCTGCAGGTGCGAGACTTCTTGAGAAGGCAGGTTCTGGCATTCCTGCTGCTGCCATGGGGGATACAGGACAGATTAGTCTCCGGTACCTGGGTGGGAGAAGGGAAGGTATCAGATATTTACCAGGAACTTTTGGAATCGGAAGAAACTCCGAGGAGCTTAAGGGCAAGTGGGAAGACGAGCTGGGGGAGAGATAGAGGCGGGTCTGTGGGCGGATGCACTAAGCAGGGTTAATACCTCCTCATCATGTGCCAGGCTTAGCCTGATACAATTCAAGGTAGTCCACCGGGCACACATGACAGCGGCCCGGATGAGCACGTTTTTTGGGGTAGAGGACAGGTGTGTGAGGTGTGCGGGAAGCCCAGCAAATCATGTCCACATGTTCTGGGCATGCCCGAAGCTTAGAGGGTTTGGCAGGATTTCGCTAAGGCAATGTCCACGGTACTCAAAACATGGGCGGTGCCGAGTTCGCAGGTGGCGATCTTTGGAGTGTCGGAAGAGCCGGGAGTCCAGGGGGTGAAAGAGGCGGCAGCCGTTCGTCAACTTTCACGGGGAAAATTAAAATGGCAGAAGGAGCAGAATGCCAAAGTGGGGGGGGGGGGGGGGGGGGGGGGAAGGGCCAGACTGTTGTTTTATGTTTGAGGTGTGTGAAGATTGTGATGGCAGTGGAAATGTTTATTGTTATTATTATAAAAATTGCAAATACCCTAATAAAACGATGTAAAAAAAAAACCCAGTACCTGCAGAACTGAAAATGCAGCACGTGTCTCTGCTTACAATAGCTAAATTTGAGTTCAGTTACTCTCGTGTATAATGCTTAAAACTAGCATTCGCATAAATAACACATATGGGATGAATCTTAAGCCACATTGCTGAATCGTATTCTGGACATTAGCTACAAGATCAGTAAAAATTGAAGTAATTTAGAGGCATTGTTTTGGATTCATTTTGATTTCAGTATCCCACTTAGACATTCTGTTGAAATTATCATTTTTACTCACAATAATTATTCAGTAACAATGATCAAACTTCAAAAGTACAGCAGAGAACTTAATTTCTGACTCATGTTGCAGCCTTCAGCTGAGAACTGGGGTGCGATTTAACACCCAAAAATCAGAGTCCTGTTTTAGGTGCGTCTAGCGTGGTGTTTCTCAGCACTCAACAACCCCGCGATCAAATGGGACTCTTCTTTTTTGCCCCGGCGAGGAACCCCCCCACTGAGGCAGCACTTACCTCATTTCCTGCACTGACGAGCTTGGCATTACAATCTCTTGACACCCCTTGGACTCCCCACCGCAGCCTCCAAACTCCAACGTACCTCTTCTAGGTTCCTCGAGCCCCTCCTTACCCGAAAATAACTTAACGTTTCCTGAGTTTTCAACAACTATATGCCCTGGAGGAGGGTGGAGGCATGATCATTGGAAGTATTTAAAGTCGAGGTGGATAAATAGTTGATAGATCGAGGAATAGAGGGCTATGGGGAAATGGCCCAGAAAATGAGTTGGGGCCGGCATAGATTAACCATGATCATATTAAATGGCGAGGTAGGCTTGAAGGGCCCAGCGGCCTACTCCTGCTTCTATTTCTGGTGCGTTCTTGGGTTTACGGTGGTCATGTTGTGAACAGCAAAACAGGGAAAGATCAGGAAGATAAAGTGTAATAAACCCTCTTGACGTCAGACCTCTAGGGAGACAGAGGTCTCAGCATACTATCCTTTTGAAGACACTAGAATATGGTGGATTTTCATTCCCAAGAGAAGAACTTGACTGACATCTGCTTTTCACACCTGTAGGATGCATTCAGCAGTAGCATGATACAACACATCAAATTATAAATGTATATCAACATATATCAAGATGATGCTGCCACAAGAAAAAAAAGAGAAATCAAACTCACTTTTCAAAATAGAACACTGCAGAATGCATACTCCTGATCACTTCTAATTGCCAAATAAAAATACTTCAGACAGTCTCCGGCATGTTGTAAGGGGGGGGGGGGGGGGGGGGGGGCGTGAAATACAGTAGAGAAATCAACAATGGAATCTGTTGTTTCAGGGGCTAACTTAGTAGGAACAGATGTAGATTCTGTGGTGCAATGTGATCAAAGAGAAGCATGACTTAAATCCAGATGGAATCAGTAGGAGGGATTGTGGGAGGATTTGGGATGTGGCGTACCCAATTCAGCCAGCTGGTGTCCACACCACCAAACAAGCAAGAGGTGCCTCTGGCACTTAAAACAGAACAGTTCCAATAGAAACTGGGGAAGATTCAGTGCCATGGCCAGTAAAGGGGCCTGTGACATTGCAAAATAAACCTCACGTTTCAAATTAATCCCAGATCAGTTAGCTATTGTTGGTTAAATTAGCTGCTTCTGAAATTAGCTGCATAGCCCTACATCTGGATTTGGTTAAGTACATTTCATGGCCATTCCTGCTGCAATTACTAAAATCATACATCACATTTCACATAACCAATCACATTTGCACAATGGTAGGTCTTATCGACGCACATGTACTATTAAATTGAATTAGCAGAGCGCATTTTCTTTAACCTTTTCAAGTTCAAAGCCTATTTTCAGACCAAACAAACAAAATAAACAAGATTAAAGTGAAGTGTGCTGTTTAGCCTCTTCTGAAAATATTAATCAGATAATTGATCTTCGGTAGCATGACAGTGTCTACCTGATGGGCCATTAAGTAGCCGAGTGACAAGCCTCACGAGGACCTCGGGGGAAATCGCTGATTGATCTCCCTGTGGGCTTCATAGGATACGGGTTCCTGTAGTGAGCGGGAGGAGGCTCACCCAGCTTGGGCTCACTAGTGGGACCTCTAAATGTTACTTACAGACGGATAGTTCTGGGCTGGGATGTTTGTTTTTAGGGCCACAGTAGTGGTCTTATTTTCAGTTAAAAAGAAACCAGTTTGGCCTTTCACTCAGGGCCTCCTGGAATTATTACATTGGTGATGAGGATCATACACGGGATTCTTTTTGAAACTCCCTGACAACAAATCCGGTAAGAAATTGAGGGTGCGATTCTCTGGCTGCGTTGCGCTTGAGCGTTACCCGAGATACACTGGCCTCCCTCAATTCTCCGGAATCCCCAGGGACGCTGCAGCCGGGCGATGATCAGTGCTGGTCCACAAAAACGTGGCCCTGGCAGAATGGCACTCGGGGGTCTCCCAGGTCATGAAAGGCCCCTGGATGGTCAGGGATAGTGCAGGGTGGGCCCCTGGCCCTCCCCCTGGAACTTAGGCACATTGGCACTGCCCAGCTGGCACTGCCACCCTGGTGCCTGGGTGGCATTGCCAAGCTGGTGGGAGAACTGCCAGGGTGTCAGCGCAAGGGTGCCTGGGTGGCACTGCCAAAGGTCAGGGCACAAGGGGGGGGGGAATGCCCATGAAAAGAGGGTGGAGGGGGAGTTTGAAGGGTGGGGGTGTACAGGACAGCAAGGGGTGCAGGGCAGGTAAGAGAAGTTTGGGCCATGACATTACCCATGGATGGGGGAACCCACAGGCTCACTTAGAGATCGGCGCACCCTTTCAAAATGGCAGCCCAATCTCGGAGTTCAGCTCCCCAGTGTGAAAGAAAATTCTATGTCTGGGCGAAACCGGTGAGAAACTCCCAGAGTCCAAAAAAGTTACTAGGTGTCACCGAAAGCAGTGGGGAACTTGCCGACTCCCTGAAAAACCTGCCATAAATGCACTTAGAAATTTTTGGGGAGAATCGCGTCCAAAGCAAAAAGAAAAACATGGAAATTCCCTTGTTTGGGAACCTCAAGCCTTATGATGTGGACATGGGAGACGGCCCTAGAATGCCGAACTCATGCGCTACTTCTTCAGCGCCAACCGCAAAGAAGGGGATGACAGACATAAAGTGATCCTTTTGACAGCATGAGGGGCCCCAACATTCACCATTGTTTAACTTATCCTGCAGCCCCCTGACACTAAAATGTTCAATGAACTTGTGGATCAAGTAATCCTCCCCATGTTACCGATTCAACATGGCTGGGAGGACTCCAGGGAACCTGTGACAGAATTCCTGGCTAGATTAAGGGAGTTGGCCGAATACTGCAAGTTTGGCCATTCACTGACTGAGATGCTATGTGCCCGGCTAGTGTGTGGGATTAATAGAACAAAAAGTGTTGGCATAACCCACACTGAAGAAAGGGTTATAGAATTATCACTATCCTTGGAGAATGCTAGGAAAGGCACCCAAGAACTCCAAGGAATGATGGATAGTAGTCTTCTTATGCTGCGAGGAGGGGGTGGGGCGGTTGGTGCGGGGGTGTGTAAAAGAGAGAACAGAGAGAAAAGAGGACCATCACGCAGATAAACCAGCATTCCCACTGAACTCTCCCTTGTGCCTCACCCACCACCAACTCAACATTCAGTCAGGACATCCTAGCATCTCAAAAGATGGCTAGGTAACCCTAGAGGTTCCAAGCATGCCTCCTCGGAGGTCAACAAGTGTCAGTCACAGGCTGCTGTAAGTGTGGCCAAAGGACACGGCCAAGGCAAGGCTGCCAGGATCAGCAGTATGCGTGCCGCCCAGGCCAGAAGTCAAGTCTACTAGCCCGTAGAGGATGAAATAATGCAACTGAACTGCATCATCACGCCGCAGGTTGCCCTGATAAAGAAAACAATCCTGGTCAACAGCAATCACCTAGAAACGGAGGTGGCTACGGGAGCTGCCATCTCCATCGCCAGGGAACAGATCTCCCTGCGTTTCCAGATGGGCATTTTTCCCCAAGGCCCGCAAGACACCAGGCCCAGATTGGCCACACATACAGGGGCACCTTTGAAGATTATGGGGATTACTATGACCACGGTTATCTATGGATAGCAGACTCCTCCTCATAGTTGTACGAAGACCTCAGCAGCCTCCTGGGTAGAGATGGGCTCCAGAGAATCCATCTGGACTGGCTACAAATTTTTAAACTAGGAGCCAGTGGACTGCACAAGGTCATTGGCAAATACCCATAGGTATTCCAAAAAGGCCTTACAATAAAGGGAGAAAGGACAAAGATTTATGTAGACCTCGACGCCTTACCTAAATAATTCAGGGCACGGCCAGTCCCATATTCTTTACTTACCAAAATAGAGACCAAACTCGAATGGTGAGACAGTATGGGCTAATACGAACAGTGCAGTTCAGAGTGGGCTGCACCAGTAGTTCCCACCTTCAAAACTGAAAGTTGGCCCACCTTTGCAGGGACTATAAACTAACAGCTAATAAAGCCTCATGTCTAGATCTGTATCCCATGTCACATATAGAAGACCATATGCCAAACTGGCAGGGGGTCAAACCTTCACCAATGGGACAGCTACATTGCTAGGTGTTTATTATAGACCCCCCAGATAGTCAGCGGCAAATAGAGGAGCAAACAGGGCAGCACGGTAGCATGGTGGTTAGCATAAATGCTTCACAGCTCCAGGGTCCCAGGTTCAGTTCCCGGCTGGGTCACTGTCTGTGCGGAGTCTGCACGTCCTCCCCGTGTGTGCGTGGGTTTCCTCCCACAGTCCAAAGATGTGCGGGTTAGGTAGATTGGCCATGCTAAATTGCCCGTAGTGTCCTAAAAAGTAAGGTTAAGGGGGGTGGGGTTGTTGGGTTACGGGTATAGGGTGGATACGTGGGTTTGAGTAGGGTGATCATTGCTCGGCACAACATCGAGGGCCGAAGGGCCTGTTCTGTGCTGTACTGTTCTATGTTCTAAATATATGCACAATTCGCAGAGGTGTGTAAAAATAATAATAGGGAATTATCTTAGGTAATTTTAACTTTCCCAACATTAATTGGGATCGTCATCACGTTAAGGGCTTAGATGGAGTGGAGTTCTTAAAATGTATACAGGAGAACCTTATGGCTCAATATGTAGAGGGTCCAACAAGGGATGGTGCAGTGCTGGACCTAATTCTGGGGAATGAAACCAAACAGGAGGTTGATGTCTTGGTGGGGGAGCATTTTGGTGATAGTGACCACAACATGGTACAATTTAAGTTTGTTACAGACAAAGAAATAGACGAGTTGCAAAAAAAAAAAGTTTTAGATTGTGGGAGAGCAGATTTTAATAAACTAAGGCAGGACCTGACCAAGGTAGACTGGAAAGGGTTACTATTGGGGAAATCTACAAATAAGCGCATTCAAAAAGGAAATGGGGAGAGTAATGTCCAACATTTCCCTCTAGGGTAATAAGAAGGAGAAACAATGGATGACCAGTGACATTCAGAATATGATGAGAAGGAAAAAAAGAGACTTTGAACACATACAAGGGGAGCAAATGAACAGAGGCATTCATGGAGTACAGAAAGTGCAGGGTGGAGCTTAAGACACCAATTAGGAGAGCAAAGAGGGGATATGAGAAAACCCTGGCTGGTAAAAGTAGGGAAAAATCCCAAGATATTCTGCAAGTATATCAATGGGAAGAGAATAACCAGGGGAAGAGCAGGGCCCATTAGGGACCAAGAGGGAAATCTGTGGGTGGAATCAGAGGACATTGGTTGGGTATTCAATGAATACTTCACATCTGTCTTCACCCAAGTGAATGAGGAGGTAGATATGGAGCTTAGGGAGAGAGATGGAAGTTATTGAGAACATTGCCATAGGGAATGACAGGTTATTGGAGGTGTTGGCAGGCTTAAAAATGGACAAAATGGCAGCCATGGAGAGAGCGGTCATACATTTGGTAGCTCCCGCTCAAGGTGGTATTTTTCGGTCCTTTCCATGTCTGAGAGGCTAAGTGTTGGATGGAAAGAGGGTAGAAATACCTGGAAAAGGTGCAGCTCCTCTGGTGTGGCTGGTGTGGTGGACTAGGAGTGGTTTGAGAAGAAAGGAGCTGGTGGAGCAGGAGAGTCTTTGTGTTGCACCACAGGTTAAGATGGTGGAGAGCAAAGGGTCTGTTCTGCCCGCCCAGTGGTCAATGGAGTAGCTGGTGGAATTTCTAAATGCTAAGTTCAGCCAACATAGGAAGGAGACCCTGGAGGACGTGGCCAAGGTGGTGGAGCCGGTTAAAGCAGGTATTGAGAGACAGGAGCAGAGGTTGGAATCCCAGGGCCAGGTGGAGGGTAGTGGGGGAGCACGAGGAGAAGCTGGCCTTGTTGGTGGCTGAGGTGGGGATGATGTTGGTGACCCAGAAGAGGCTGAAGGGGAAAGTGGAGGATCTGGAAAATCGCTCTAGAAGTTTGGGATGCTGTACCCGGCCCGCCTCTGGGTGACTTTTCAGAAGCAAGAGTATTATTTTGGTTCACCAGAGGAGGCGATAGAGTTTATCAGGGACAATGGACAAGCAGGAGAAGGAGGATATTGAACTTTGGAGGAGTTCGTGAGAAGGTTTCTTTGTTCTCGGGGAAACTTTTCCCCTTGAAATGTTCTTTTGGTTTTGATGATGTGTTTGGAGGGCAGGTCCCAATGTGGGGGGAATATCAAGGGTAAATGCACATTTTCTTTCTTTTTCTGGGGGGAGGGGGGAGGATAAGGGTTTTGGAGGCCTTGGGCAGGGGCTGACATGCTGGCTGGGTGGGCTAGTTAATGGAAATGCAGTGGGGGATTGTCAGGAGATAGACGTAGGGGAAGGGGGTTGTTGGTTTGTTTGTGGGGGGGGGAGGTGGTTGCTGACAAGGGTGTGGTCGCTGTGATGCAGCTGGAAAAGGAGTGATGATGGTGGACATCTGATGGTGGACATTGGAGGGTGGGCCGGGAGGGTGGTATGACACAGCCGGGGGCTGACCCAAAAAAGGATGTGGTTGATCGGCAGGGGATGGAGGGGGAGGGGGCAACCAGGCTGGTCACGTGGAATGTGAGGGGGTTGAATGACCCAGTCAAACGGTCACGTGTGTTCATACACCTGACGAGTCTGAAGGTGGACGTGGCCTTTTTGCAAGAGATACATTTGAAGATAGGAAACCAGATGAGGTTGAGGAAAGGATGGGTGGGGCAGGTGTTCCACTCGGGACTGGACATGAAGATGACGGGGGTGGCGGTGTTGGTGAATACGCGGCTGGTGTTTGAGGTGGGGAACATTGTTGCCGATTCAGGTGGGGGGGGGGGGGGGGGGGGTGAGGGTTCATGATGATTAGTGGGAATCTAGAGGGGATGCTGCTGATCCTGGTAAATGTTTATGACCAAAATTGGAATGATGGAAAATTCATGAGACGGGTGCTGGGGGGGGGGGGGGGGGGGGGGGGAGGAGGGGTTGGATGCGAGGTTTTGGGGGTGGCAGCAGGCAGCGATTGAGCAATTTGGTGACCTGTTTGCAGGTGGCAGTTTTGCGAAATTGAAGGACCTGGAGGAAGAGTATGAGCTGCCCAGGGGTAACGGCTTGAGGTACCTGCAGGTTTGGAATTTTGTCAAGAGAGAGATGCCATCCTTTCCCAGGTTGCAGCCCGTTGGGTTGCAGGACAAGGTGCTGTTGAAGGAGGAGATGGGGAGCGGAAGGTGTCTGAGGTCTACAAGGAGCTGATGAATTGGGAGTGGGCCGGGATGGGGGTTATAAAGCGGAAGTGGGAGGAGGAGATGGATGGGGAGTTGGAGGCTGGGACGTGGGTGGAGGCCCTGCAGAGGGTGAATGCATCCTCGTCGTGTGCGAGGCTAAGCCTTATTCAGTTTAAAGTAATTCACAGGGCACATATGATGGCTGCGCAGATGAGTAGGTTTTCTGAGGGGTAGAGGATAGGTGGGCGGTGCACAGGGAGGCCCGCGAATCACATCCACATGTTTTGCGCATGTCCGAAACTAAACGGGTTCTGGCAGGATTTGCGGACGTTATGTCTAAGGTGTTCGGGTTAAAGGTGGCCCCGGGTGTAGAGGAAGATCCGGGAATCTAGGGACCGAAAGAGGTCGACGTTTTGGCCTCTGCTTCCCCGATAGTTCAGGGACAGATCTTACTTGGATGAGGGACTCAGAGCTGCCGAAAGTGGGGTATATGGGAGTGACCTGCAGAATTCCCGAGGCTGGAGAAAGTCAAGTTCATTCTGAGGGTGTCGATTAATGGGTTTGCTCGGAAGTGGAAGCCGTTCATGGACTTCTTTAAGAAGGATTAAGGAGTCAGCAAAAAGGAGGGGGGGGGGGTGGGGGGGGGAGAGCGTAAAATGGGAAAGGCAGGATGGGAGGATGGGGCATGATGGGGGAGCAAGGAGGAGAGGTGTGGGTGTTGATTATTTAGAATGTGTAATTTTACTTTTGCTCTGATTTGTTTTTAAGAAAATGCCTGAATAAAATATATTTTATTTAAAAAGCAGACAAGGTCCGGATTAATTGTGTCCCAGGCTGCTGTGGGAGGCAGGGGAGGAGATTGCAGGGGTCTGACCCAAATTGTTAATTGTCTCTGGCCATGGGGAAGGTGCCAGAGGACTGGACAGCAGCTAATGTGGTCCATTTTTTAAGGAAGGTTGTAGAGGTAAGCCAGGGAACTACAGACCAATGAGTCTCACTCCAGTGGTAGGAAAACTATTGGAGAAAATTCAGAAGGAGGTAATCGATCTCCACTTGAAGAGGCATGGTTTGATCAGATTGTGGGCAGCACAAGTGGATAGCATTGTGGCTTCACAGCGCCAGGGTCCCAGGTTCAGTTCCCCGCTATGTCACTGTCTGTGCGGAGTCTGCACGCTCTCCCCGTGTCTGCGTGGGTTTCCTCTGGGTGATCCGGTTTCCTCCCTCGGTCCAAAGATGTGCAGGTTTGGTGGATTGGCCTTGCTAAATTGTCCTTAGTGTCCAAAAAGGTTAGGAGGGGTTATTGGGTTACAGGGATAGGGTGGAAGTGGGGGCTTAATGAAATGAAATGAAATGAAAATCGCTTATTGTCACGAGTAGGCTTCAATGAAGTTACTGTGAAAAGCCCCTAGTCACCACATTCCGGCGCCTGTCCAGGGAGGCTGGTACGGGAATTGGGTCGGTGCAGACTTGATGGGCCGAATGTCCTCCTTCTGCACTGTATGTTCTATGAATAATCAGCGTGGCTTTGTCAGAGGGAGGTCATGCCTAACAAATTTGATTGAATTTTGTGAACATGACCAGGTGTAGATGAGGGTAGTGCAGTTGATGTCATTTACATGGATTTCAGCAAAGCCTTTAACAAGGTCCCACTTATAAAGAAGGCAAATGCACATGGGATACAGGGTAACTTAATAAGGTGAATTCAAAACTGGCTTAGCTGTAGGAGACAGAGGGTGATGACCGACGGCTGCTTCAGTGACTGGAAGTCAGTGTCCAGTGGTGTACTGCAGGGATCTGTGCTGGATCCCCTATTTAATTTAAATTTATAATTTATATAAATGACATAGAAGACTATGTGGGGGGTAGGATCAGTAAGTTTGCAGATGGCACAATGATTGGCCGGGTGGTTAACAGTGAGGTTGAGTGTCTTGGGTTACAGGAAGATATAGATGGGATGGTCAAATGGGCAGAAAGGTGGCAGATGGAATTTAACCCCGAAATGTGCAAGGTGATGCACTTTGCAAGGGGTTATGTGACAAGGAAGTATTCACTGGATGGCCCGACACTGGGATGTTCTGAGGAACAAAGGGACCTTGGAGTGTTTGCCCATAGATCTCTGAAGGCAGAAGGGCAGGTTAATAGGGTGGTGAAAAAGGCATAAGGTACACTTGCCTTTATCAATCAAGGCATAGATTGCAAAAGCAGGGTAATCATGTTGGAGTTATATAGAACATTGGTGAGGCCACAGCTGGAGTACTGTGTGCAATTCTGGTCGCCACATTATAGGAAGGATGTGATTACACTGGAGTGGGTGCAGAGGCGATTCACCAGGATGTTGCCTGGGATGGAACATTTAAGTTATGAAGAGAGGTTGGATAGGCTTGGGCTGTTTTTGCTGTAGCAGAGAAGATTGAGATTATAGAAACACACCACACACAACAAAGAGAGTTGTAGCCATTGAACTTGATCGAGGTATACAAGATTATGAGGGGCATGGACAGGGTGGATAGGGAGGAGCTGTTCCCCTTAGTTGAAGGGTCAGTAACGAGGGGACACAAGTTCAAGATAAGGGGCAGGAGGTTTAAGGGGAATTTGAGGAAAATCATTTTTATCCAGATGGTTGTGAAGGCCTGGAATGCACTGCCTGGGAGGGTGGTGAGTTGGGTTGCCTCACATCCTTTAAAAAGTACCTGAATGAGCACTTGGGATTAGGTAGATAGGTTAGATGATTTTCATGCATAGGTGCAGACTCGATGGGCTGAAGGGCCTCTTCTGCACTATATTATTCTGTGATTCTGATTCTGTGGTCTTTGCATGCATGGCAATGGCCAGGAAGAACATGTGTACAGGTGTATGAAGACTTTGCTGGCCCATTATTGGGATCAATGTTCCTTATTATGGTCGACGCCCATTTGAAATGGAAAAGTACATTGTATGTCCTCCACGGCTTCTCATGCAACAGCAACAACAGAACAAACTCCGGCATAGATTCTGTACCTACAGCATACCATAGGTCCTATTATCCGATATTAGGACCCCCTTTACAAGAGGAGAACTTCATGAAGTCAAATGGCATTAAACACATCCAAATAGTGCTGTACCATCCATTTTCTAATGGCCTGGCTGAATATGTAGTTCAAACATTCAAAACCAGAAAAAAGAAAGAGCCTGCTGGTTCTCTGTATACAAAATTGGCCTGGTTCCTATCAGGTTATAGAGACACACCACAAGAGTTGTAGCAATGAAATTGTTAATGGGACGGCAATTGCGCACCAGGCTCAGCCTGCTGTTTCTCAATTTCAGGGGGTGGGTGGGGAAGGTGGAGACCCAAAAAAAGGAACTACGAAACCAGAAAATCCGAAAGGACCTTCAGTACAGGAAATGCCATCTACGTGCGGAACTTTGGAGATCACTCCCAACGGATCCCAGGAATCCTGTTGGAAAAGACTGGCCCGGTTTCTTTAAAAAAAATAAAAAATTTAGAGTACCCAATTATATTTTTCCAATTAAGGGGCAATTTAGCATGGTGAATCCACCAAACCTACATATCTTTGGGCTGTGAGCATGAAACCTGCACAGACATGGGGAGGATATGCAAACTCCATATAGACAGTGACGTGGGGCCAGGATCAAACATGGGTCCTCAGTGCTGTGAGGCAGCAGTGCTAACCACTGGGCCACCGTAGTGCCCAACTGATCCGTTTTCTTACAAAGTCAAAATCCAAGTCCAAGGGAAGGCTGTGAAAAAACACCTGGACCACCTGAGAAACAGGGAACCCACTCAAGCGTATATGACTTCAGCAGAGATAACGTCTTTGATACCTGTTATGAGTACTTCCAGCAAGGGGACAGCCTATGGGGGACTCGAGAATCACTGCCCCCAATGATGATGAAGTTCAGAGTCCGAAACGGAGATCTTTATCTTTATTGTCACAAGTAGGCTTCATACTACAATGAAGTTACTGTGAAAAGATATGGTGCTGACCTCCAGCGGAGGATTGAAGATGAGCCTCTGTCTATGGCCCTTCGGTGCTCAACAAGGAAAGGACTATCTCCATTCTACTTCATGCCCCCCGATCTGGCTTCACCTGTCGCCAACTTGAGGTCTTGAGGGGGATGGTTCAGACTTGAGTGGGAAAATTTAGTGACTATAATGGAATTAGTACCTGGGCCGAATGAGGCCAGTAGACCTCACCCCACGATAATCAAAATAAAACCCTAACCAGTTGGAAATATGAAAGATAAACAGAAAATGCTGGATATGCACAGCAAATACAATATTAACTGAGTGAGGAAGACCCATTTAGGGGGCTGGGATGTTTGGAATTAATCAGAACTGACCCGTGACACTCTAAATATCAGCCATCTTTCTCCTTCAGACAGTGATTAACCTGCCTCACATCTGCAGCATTTAAAACATTTTGTATTCTCTATCATGATAATTATGTCCTGCTAAATCATCTCAATTTCTACATTGTAATTGACAATTCCACAAATTTTCTTCTGTAATGTCTAAAAACAGATAGCTAAGTAAAAATCATGAAATTCAGAAAACATTAACCAAACTAAGTAAAAACGAAATGCTATATATAGCTCTTCCAGAATTCTTTTATCTTAATCCACAGGATTCATTAAAAGAGGAGTCTGCTTTGCCCTTCACTGCTGCAGAATTGAGATTAAAACACATCACTGTCAGTTTCAGATAAACTCATACCTGATTCTTGTACAATAGTGACTGACACGTTCCAATCTACCAAAGCACTCCCACTCACTTGCATTGTGTAGAATTTTTGACACAAGCAATACAGTTAAACAACAATAATTTGCAGACAGTACCTTGTCCAATTATCCAGTTGCAGCTATCTTCCTGCAAAGGCTAACTCCACACCTTTCACTCGTCCACAAGAGTTGAGTGCATTTACAGTCTAATCGAATTGTGAGACTTTCCATCCACTTTAATTTCTCCCTTTTTTCCCTCTAGGTTTGCATAGTTGGGAGTAAAGGCAATACCTTTCCCCAAGGCTACTGCTAATTCTGCTCTTCTGCCCCCTTCTGTCATAATGACATGCCCATCAACCTTCCTCCCCAGTTACTATAGTCCAGTCTTCTAAGATGCCTTCTCACTTGATGGATAATTGTGTGTATGAACCCACATTGTACCTGTGACACAATATCCTGGGACATTAACATTACTACCATGTGGTGGATTGCAAGCATGAATTGCCATCTTGACCATTGTCATGCAGAGACACCATTGATAGTCAGTTCTTTGAAGCCATTGTTTTCTTCAGTTATATTAAAACAAAGGTTTTATAGCTATCGGCTGATAATCATACCACAATGGTTATGTACACAGATCCCTCATTTAAAGTGATGGCTGCATTTCCTAGGAATCAATATGAAAGCCAGAGTCAGAATCCGGATGACAATTTTTGCCGAGAAAAGTCAATGTAAAAACTGGAACGCTACCATACAGCTTGAAATACTGTAATGTGCAGTGCAGTAAGAGACGGTAAAATTGCTGCCTTGCCTGTAAGCTTCATCCTAACAGAATCCTCTTTAAAACACCAAGTTTACAACAGGTTCATGAAATACAGGTACTGTACAGTACAAAGCAGTATTGACGTATAGCAAATAATTATTGTAAAAACAGAAGTCCACGGCAGTTCTTCAGGTAAATACTGTACCAGCAAAGACATTTGTAAAACAGGGTTTACAGTACAGCATCTGCATTGTACGATTCAGTACAGTGGATAATTATTTCAATGAATATAAAGTTCATGCAGTTTCTCAGAGTACAAGGTAGTGTTAAAAAAAAGTTTAAACATGAAGTTTAGTATGGGGGGGGGGGGTGAAAGTGCAGTAAAAAATGATGTTCCTCTGATGTATAGAAAAGCCGAAATTTGTGCTAATCACAGACACTAGATATAAAGAATATAAAGCCCTTCAAAACAAACCACTTTGAAAGGGGACACTTAACCAGTCTGGACAAATAGTGAAATACAATGGGCTGAATTCTCCGCCGGTGGGATGCTCCGTTTTGCCGGCAGCCCGGGGAGTTACCCGACAGCGTGGAGCTGCCCAAAGTAGGAAACCCCATTGACCAGCCGGTGAAATGGAGAATTCGACTGCGTCCTCAAGCAGAAATCTGATGCGGTGCGATGGAGAAACTCACCCAACAGGTTCTCATTTAAGTGTTTGATGAATTTAAGCCATTTGCAGCTTGAAGACCTGTTGGCTGGGAAACTTACTTCACAAGGTCGAAGACTACAGGAACAGGATGGTGCAAAGATTGGGGGGGGGGGGGGGGGGGTGGAAAGAGGACATGGCGGTTGAATTGTTAAGTTAAAAACAAGCAGCCTCATCCTCATATTATAACCAGCTTGTTTTCCAAAAGCAGATTGAGTACCCATCCCTTGTCCTACTTCTGCTAAAGTTGGAAGTGGACAGCTTCAACGCAGGTTCAGTTTGCATTCCAGATATTTTGCATTTTGGCCTTTGACACATCACTGACCTATCCATTTCTGTTTGTTAAAATTCAGTCCAATTGGGCATTTACAAGGCGCAAAATTGCATTGATTATTCTAGCTATTTTATAAAACAACTTCTGCAACATAGAAATGTTGCTTGTTTTTCCGAATGGAGGCATGTAACTAGTGGTGTTCTGCAGGATTCAGTGCTGGAACCTCTGCTGTTTGTAATATATATAAATGACTTGGAAGAAAATGTAGTGGGTCTGATTAGCAAGTTTGCGAATGATACTAAGATTGCACAAGTTGTGGATAGTGATGAAGATTGTCAGAGAATACAACAGGATATAGATAGGCTGCAAAATTGGGCAGAGAAACGGCAGATGGAATTTAACCTGGACAAATGCTAGGAGATGCATTTTGGTAGATTCAATTCAGATGGGAACTATAAAAAAAATGGCAGAACCATCAGGAGCATTGAGGCACAGAGATCTGGACGTGCAAGTCCACAGATCCTTAAAGTGGCAGCACAGGTGGAAATGGTGGTAAGGAAAGCATATGGCATGCTTGCATTCATAGGTGGCGTATGGAGTACAAAAGCTCGGAAATTATGTTACAGTTATACAGAACGTTGGTTAGGCCACATTTGGAATACTGTGTCCAATTCTGGTCACCGCACTACCAGAAGGACATGGAGGTTTTGGAGAGAGTACAGAAAATGTTGCCTGGTATGGAGGGTATTAGCTATGAGGAAAGACTGAATAAACTGGGATTGTTCTCCCTAGAGAGACGGAGGCTGAGGGGCGACCTGATAGAAGTTTATAAAATTATTAGGGGTATAGATAGGGTGAATAATTGGGAAGCTTCTTTCAAGGGTGGAATTGAAAATTACAAGGGGCCAGCGATGCAAACGTCCAGTATGAATGAATTTTTAAAAACTTTAAAAAATTTTGAGCAACTGGCAGAGTGGAACCAGGGAATAGATAGAACAATTGACTGATGGGTAAGAAACAGCTGATCGTTTTCAGAAGTGAAAGGAAGTGTGTAGTGAAGTTCCCCAGAGCACGGATTTGGGAACTCTATGTTTCCTATTTTACACTATGGACTAGATTCAGAAATGCACAATTGAAATTGGTTAGTTTTGGAGACAATAGGAAACGAGAAGGGACCATTGGTTCTGAGAAAGCAATACAGAAATGACAAAACGACCTGGAAACATATGTTCAAAGGTGCAATAATGGCAAATAAAGTTTATTATGGGCAAGTGTAAAGTATGATACAAAGGAAGAAAAAAAAGACTGAAAGGAAATAGGGTCAGTGTGGAGTGAATTCTGTCAAAGAGTTAAGAGAAGAAAGGATTTGCATTGACAGAATTGTTACAGCACAGGAGGCGACCATTTAGCCCTTCATATCTGTACCGGCTCTCCTTAGGCGCAATTTACCTAGTGTCATTCCCTTGCCTTTTCCCCGCAGTCCCACACATTCCCCGCACAGTAACTACTGCCTCACAGCACAAGCGACCCGAGTTCAATTCCAACCTTGGGTGGTCTGCACATTCTCAGGTGTTTGCCTGGCTTTCCTCCGGGTGCTCCAGTTTCCTCCCACAGTACAAAGATGTGCACGTTAAGTGGATTGGCCATGCTAAATTACCCCTGATGTACAAAGGGATGAGGTGAGGGAGTTGGACTGGGTAGGGTACGCTTTCAGTGGGTCGGTGCAGACTCATTGGGCCGAGTGGCCTCCTTCTGCATTGTAGCTATTCTAGGATTCTATGATACTTCCTTCTCATAATAACAATTCAATTCCCTCTTGTAAGCCTGGATTGAACTTGTCTCCACCACAGTCTCAGGCAGTGCATTCCAGACACCAACACTTGCAATGTGAAAACATTGCTTCTTCTGACAATGAGCTTAAATCTTTGTCCTCTCAATCATTCCACCAATGGAAACAGTTTTTCCCGATCTTCTCTCTCCAGGCCCCTCATGATTTTGAATAACTATCAAATTTCCTCTCAACCTTCTCTTCACCAAGGACAACATTCCCAACTTGGTGTACATGGATTTCCAGAAGTCACTTGATAAAGTGCCACACAACAAACTTATTAGCAAGGTTACGGCCAATGGAATAAAAGCAGCAGTAGCAACCTAGAAATAAAATTTACTGAGTGACAGGAAAGCGAGTAATGATTCATGGATGTTTTTCTGGCTTGAGGAAGGTTTGTAGTGGAGTTTCCAGTGACTAGTTTTGGGATCTCTTTTCCTCTGAATATATATTAATGGCCTAGACCTTGGTGTACAGGGCAAAATTTGTGGATCACACAAATCTTGGAAGCATTGTGACCTGTGAGGAGGATGGTATAAAACTTGAAAAGAACATAGGCAGGTTGGTGGAATGGGTGGGCCAGGTGCAGATGAAATTTAACGCCGAGAAGTGTGAAATGACTAATTTTGGTTGGAAGAATGAGGAGAGACAATATAAAATCTAGGGTACAATTTTATATGGGCTGCAGGAACGGAGGGTGTGTATATATACTGAAATCATTGACAGTGACAGGTCAGATTGAGAGCGCGATTAATAAAGCTTATAGATTTCTAAGCTTCATTAATAAGAGGCATAGGGTACAAAAACAAGGGTGTTCTGTTAAACTTGTCTGGAACATTGGTTCAGCCTCAAGCTGGAGTATTATGTCTAATTCTGGGTGCCACACTTTCTGAAAGAAACACTGACGTTAGAAAGGGTACACAGAAAATTCCCGAGAATTATGCCAGGGATGAGGATCCTCAGTTATGTAAGTAGACAGGACCACATCAACAGCATTACCCTCATCAACCTTCTCCGTTACCTCATCAAAAAACTCCAGCAAGTCAGTTAAACACAATTTTTCATGCTGGGTTTACTTAATCAACATACATTTGCCCAAGGACTATTTATTTTCCCCCCAATTATAGGGTGGGATTTACCCGCCACACTGCTGCGTAGTATTCGGCGGCAGAGGCAGCCCGCCAGTAGGATCTACTAGTCCCACTATTGTCAATAGGATTTCCATTGACTGCACCCCTCGTTGCCGGGAAACCCGTGCACCAGAGTGTGACTGGAATTTCCCACCGATGTGAACGGCCGGTAAATCCCGCCATTTGTTTCTAGAAAGCTTCTGCAAGGAGGAGATTAAAATGACTGGCTTATCTGTGGTTGCTGGGTTTATCTTTACACCCTTTTCGAGCAAAGGCGGAACATCTGTAATTCACCAATCTTCTTGAGTCCAAGGAATATTGGAAAAATTATGTTCAGTACCACCACAATTTCCACTCTCACTTCCTTCAGTAAACTTGGATGCATCCCATTTTGATGTCTTGTGCTTCATTAACTTTTTAGCACATTCAGCCGATGCAATGCTTTCACTTTATCAATTTTAAACATATCAAGTGTTTGAATTACCTCTTCTTTCACCATGACCTGTGTACGATATATCCTTTGCAAAGACAAATATAAAGCATTCATTTTTTCTTGTTTGTTTTATCCCAATGAATTATTGAATTACGTTCACAGGAAGGCATATGCATTCGACAAATTCCAAATGTTCAAATAAGTAATATTTTAGGCTGCATCTTGCATCACATACAATCATAATGGATGAAGGTCAGAAGACTGCTAGGTATAATGTTGCAATTTGTCAAGACCAATCTCCTCCAAGGTCGGAATGCCCAGTTAATTCAATGTACGCATGAATTCTTAATACTTCAGCCATGACCCCACCGTGTCATGTGTAAAGCCCCTAATTCACAGTAACGTTCAACTTTCAAATATTCAGGGTATCTCAAAAGCACTTAACAACCAATAAATTGATTTTTAAAGAGTAGCCAAACATGGCTCACAATTTATGCACAGCAGGATTCCGCAAACAGCAATGAATGACCAGTTAATCTATTTTTCTCGTCCTGGTTTGAGTGGATTCAATGTTCAACCACGAAGGAGTAGCCTCAACAAAGCAAACAAAATGTTGAATCATGCAGTCAAACCAGTAAAATAAAAGTTAGAGGAAGTCATGTTGAATTGGTATGCTGTTCTGGTTAGACTACACAAACACTGCATGCAATTCTGGTTAGCAAGGCACAATTGAGGTTTTCCATTCATGGAGGCTGAGCTTGGGGAGCCTGGAGTTAGCTCCTTCGAGTCAGAAGACTGAATTATGAGGATTCTCTGATGAAATTTGGGTTTTCAACTTTGAAAGGTGATTGAGGAATAGCTTAATTATTGTATTCAACACTAGAGTAAGTTTGTTCTCTAAAAACGCTCCAAGGCACCTCGAGAAGAGTTAAAAAAAGAAAAAGGAAGCCAAGCCAAAGAAGTATAGATTATGAAGGGTGATCAAAAGTTTGGTTATGGGGGGGGGTTTAAAATGGTTTTAATATATTAGAGAAAGATTGAAAAGTGGATGTGTTCCAGAGCAAAGGGTTTAGGGGGCTGAAGGCATCAATGGTGGAAGGAAGGGCCGAGCGATGCATAAAAGACCAGAACGTCCAGGGTAGAGGGGATTACAAGTTTGGAGGATGTTGCAGAGATTTGGAGAGGTGCACTCATGAGGATTGACATTTAATAGAATTGAAAGCGTGAGGGATTGAAAGACCAGAAAACCATGTAAATCAGCAAGGGCAGTGGTTGATGAACAATTGGGCCTTGATATACAAACAGAATATCAGAAACCTGTTAGGAAAGTGGGTGGTCAAAGGCATTGTTGAGGGTTTCAGCAGCCGATAAGCTGAGCTGAGTAATTTTACAGAGATGAAAGTATTTGTGATGGAGAGGGTATAGGATCAGAAACTGAGCTCTGATATAGAATAAAATGACAAAGTTGTGACTACTCTGTTTCGGCCTGAGGCAGTGGCTGTGAATCTGGGTGGAATCAACGATGGGTGTACAAAGTTTATGTTAGGAGCTGCAAAGGGCTCCAGCTTTGGTTTTCCCAAAGTTTAAATGGAATAAATTGCTGCTCACCACAGCTTCCTCATTCACCTGAGGAAGGAGCAGTGCTCCGAAAGCCAGTAATTCGAAACAAACCTGTTGGACTTTAACCTGATGTTGTAAGACTTCTTACCATCCACAGCTAGATGTCCGATGAACAGTCTTTTAAGATAGAGGCAGTAAAAGTGCTGCGAGATGTGGTAGATAGAGTGAGCTGGGTACTATTGGTTTGCGTCTGGAGTTGCTTCATGTCCTTGAAAAATGTAGCCAAAGGGCAGCATACAATTGAGGAATTGGCTTGGCCAAGGATAGACCTTTGAGGGACTAACAAGGTGGTGGCAGAAGAGATGGTAGTTGTTATGACTTAAATAATTCACAATCGTGGCCAGGTTATTGGGTAGGCAGAATGGAAATTTGACAGAGGAGGAGGAATATTACAGTGCTACACTCTTAACTTATTCAACACCATGCTGTGTGTTATCGCTCACATGTATAATGGAAGACTGAGCAATTTCTTAACCTGGAATCACTGTTTTGCAAATACCTAGCTCATAATCCATATGTTTTAGTGTATAACTTTCAGTTTTAGCAATGGAAGATTAAACTGTGCATAAAGAAGCTTGAAATTACAATTAAATGGTATCCTATGTTTATGTTATAGGGTGGAAGTGAACAATGAATGACCCATCTCTGGGGCTTGTAATGGAGCCCAGAAAGTCTACAGTTACTTCAATAAAAACTTTTAAAATTATGCATGTAGTTCCCAGATCATAAAAGTTAAAACTAGCTGATAAACACAAGGGTTCTTTAACAAGGCAACAATTCTGAGAGGGGGGATTGTAAAACTCAATTTCTAATATAAATTATTTATATGGGTTACAGAATCAAAGAGCTGTGCTGAAGGCAAAATAATGTCAGTTTGAACCTACCCAAAAACAGGTGCTTTTGTCATGGAGATCATGAGTCAGGGTGGAGTCTTGACTAAAAGATTTGTTTGTTGAATTTTATGTGTGTGTTTGAAGCAGTTATACCTTTGCTTTGGTGATACTCACCAGATTAAGAGAGAGCCAACAGGAGACAGTTAGGCTTGACTTCCAACCAGAGAAAATATTAACTTCATCGTTCTCCACTTGGAATGTGGTAAGGGCTCAATCTCAGTTTGGATTTCATGAAGGAAAAGCAACTGGAAGATTTGTTTCAGCTTGCAGCTAATGGAAGAAATATACAGTGGTCCTCACAGAGTTCTGTAGCAAAATGCAGTTGGCATAGTTAGCAATCCCCAAGAGGATCATAGCAACAGGGTACAGGGCTGGGTCTGTGGCCTTGGCATTATTAATATCACACCCTAAACTGTGGAGCCAGCAGACCCCAATTCAACATGACTGGGTGTGTTATTGTTGCTCAGGTGCCATGCTAATTTTTAGCATTACTATTTTAGTGTATATGCTTGTGTGGAGTGACTAACTCTGCAGTGGCACAAACTTGAAAGGTTGAATATTTCACTCACGTAGCTCTTGCACTCTGGAAATAAAGCAGCAGCTTGAAATGTGAGCATTACAATTCAAAGCAAGGTTTTGTAGGAAATAGTAAAATCTGTGTGTGAGATACATGAGCTAACAACAAAAATGTGAGCTAGCCTTGGACTCAAAAATGTAAATCCAAATGTGAACTATTTAAAAACATTAATAATCTTAAAAGCAACAGACTAACCTCCATACTGTCATCATTCAAAATCTTGCTACTAAACCTGGGCGACTATATAGTCAGTGCAACTATTAATCTTCTGCCTCATTTACTTTAAAATACAGATTTCAGCCAAAGCAAATAAAACTGATGTAATACGAAAAAACATTCAGTACTGATTACGCTGCCCCCCACCTCCTTAAATTGAATTTTGCCGTTAATTGACTAGATTCTCTTGTATGTTACTGGATGGGAATATCTGGGAGAGCAACGTCAGGACCTGATTATGCCTAACTAGGTAAATGGTTAAAATAAAATTACATGGTTAATCTAATTAGAATCATTTTTAAAATATACCAAAATATCCTGGTCTAATCACAGATAATCCTCTATATGGCCTGCATAGGACTGCAAAACTAGAAAGGTATAATATTGACCATATATTTGAGTAAAGACCTCTGGCAATTCTTGTGGATAACTTCACACATGTTTGCAACATGAAATGCCTGGAGCCAACGAATGCTTGTAGACTACCAATAAGAACACTTACATCACCGTCATGCACACAACTGTATAAAAATCCCCACACTGGTATGGAAATTTGATATTTATTTCCTGCTGACCGAGCAGACTTTCTCTGCAACAGAATAATTTCCTGTTTGGCAGGATTTCTTTTATTCAAAGATCAAATATTTCTGAGCATGATAGAGGGGGAAATATGCTCTTCTCTCAGACAGTTTCAATAAATACTTCTGACTCTGGTGCCCCACCAACAATATTATTTTTCACACAGCAAATTAACAATTCGTGACAAAAATACATCATTTATT
The DNA here is from genome assembly GCF_902713615.1 of Scyliorhinus canicula. Taxonomy (NCBI): domain Eukaryota; kingdom Metazoa; phylum Chordata; class Chondrichthyes; order Carcharhiniformes; family Scyliorhinidae; genus Scyliorhinus; species Scyliorhinus canicula. The sequence continues at coordinate 160,546,855 of NC_052150.1, forward strand.
TTCCCACTGAACTTCTAAATTCTTAATAATAGTTAAGTTTTTTAAAAAAAAGCTGAATTTAAGCCTGTGGCACATCACATATTTACACAGCTCTATCAAATATTTATATTTCCTCTTTCAAGAGTATGGGCATAATTGGAGACCAAAATATGGGACTAACTGTAAATAAGTGATTATGAACACAGCTGTGCATCCATATTAAAGACTGGCTGCATTTGTGTCTCATGAGATTAGTTCTGCTTTTGCCAGTTTATTAACCAACCTTGCTGCACACGTGACACCATATGGAACACTCACATGATGCTTAAACTTGAGCCAGTGCTGGTGGGATGGCTGTTTTTATGATTTTAAACCTAGAAAAGTTTTTGCAGAATCTTCTATCGAGTCTCTGCAGCTGGTGACAGCAGATTGTTCAGCTTTCCATCTCTTTGAAAACAGGTACAAAAAAAAGCTAAACTAAAAAGAAATATGGGGGGGGGGGTGAAAAAAGCCTAGATGAAGCAGCAAAGCTCAGTGCATCTGGCATAATTAGTCATCATCCTAATTATAATAATAATCTTTATTGTCACAAGTAGGCTTACATTAACACTGCAATGAAGTTACTGTGAAAATCCCCTAGTCGCCACATTCCGGCACCTGTTCGGGTACACTGAGGGAGAATTCAGAATGTCCAAATTACCTAATAGCACATCTTTCAGGATTAAAATAACATGCTTCTTTACCTGGAATTAAATGAAGCAGAGCAGTGGGATGTTAATTGTTTCCATACAACAGCACAGCTAACTTACATTCCAACAGTGCAGTGAGATCTTATCCTACCTACGCTGATCTTTGGTACACAATTTAAAATTCTTACCCAAGGAAAATTGCTCTCGGTCTCTGACTGCTGCTGATTCTGGAGCAACTTAAAATCATAGTGTGTTCTAACACAGGACCATATGACTGATTACAGTGGATTTAACTACACCGTAACTCCCCTCCCACCCCAGCCTATACAATGAATGGACTTTGGATAGTTGGCTGGTGGAATGTGTTGATTGGGTGGTTGCCTGGTCGTCCCGATACATAGAGAGGTGGGATTCACTGAGACAGTTTCAGGTAGTAGGGCCATGGGAACTAAATACTCTGAGACAATGGACAAGTGGTAGGGGCAGAGAGGCACAATGTGCAAAAATCCACTGTCAGAAGATGAAATTGTGTGGGACAGCAAGGTTGGAAAGGGTTGCAGAGAAAAAGGTGGAGAACATGGAGGTATTTGAAGACTTGAAGATTTGAAGGGTACAAGGAGTCAATGTACATGAGTGAGGCAGTGCACTGTTCAAAGTAGGTATACCTGTTTCATTAAGTACAATAGATTTAATCGCAGTACAGAACAGAACCTAGAGTAAGACACAATTGGGACAGCTGATGTTTTTAGATAGTGGAGAATAAGTTGGCAGCAAGGAGGTTACTGAACTAATGGAAGGAATAGGTTAAAAAAGTGTGAATGAATTCTCAACTTAGAGAAGCTGAGGTGTTTCACAAATAGAAGGAATGTGAGTTTGAAGTTCAACTTAAGGTTAACAGGATGCCAAGGCTTTCCGTAGTCTAGTCCTGGTTCAAGGAGTCACTAGAAAGGGATGAAGACAATGGCAACAGAGTGAAATTTGCTGCAGTGACAAAAAAGACATCTCCCAAATGAGACATTAAACCTAGACCCCATTTTGGTGAATGTAAAAGATCATGTGATACTATGACACAGAAAAACAGGAGTGTTAGCTCAGATATTGTCCAATATTTACAACCAAAATAAATAATCACAAACAAAAACGATTGTCTGGTTATCACATTTCTGTTTGTGGGAACTTGCTGTGTATCTGGGGCTGTTTAGCACAGGGCTAAATCGCTGGCTTTGAAAGCAGACCCAGGCAGGCCAGCAGCACGGTTCGATTCCCGGAACAGCCTCCCCGAACAGGCGTCGGAATGTGGTGACTAGGGGCTTTTCACAGTAACTTCATTTGAAGCCTACTTGTGACAATCTGCGATTTTCATTTCATTTCATTCATAAGGACTGACTGCCATACTTCCCGCACTCCCAAGAGTGACTGCACGTCAAAGTACTGCATTGGCTGTAAACCATTTAGGGACATCTGGTGGTTATGGAAGATACAGTAGAAATGTACGTATTTCTTTCTTTTAGTCTTCCTCATGTGGAGTTAGAAGAAGTTTTGACTTATTTATTATGCCTTGCTTTTCTACAGATGTATGCTTCACTAAAGTTATATTTTATCCTGAAAATCCAAGGATCTAACGATTGTGTTCATCCTGCAAGCAAGCATTTCTAATAAGGGTGCTGCTTAAATGATTGGATGGAAAATTCAAAACTGCAAGCCTGCAATTTTCCATCAACACTCCCTGCAAGAACCACTCCTCACTGGGAGTTCCTAATTGAGGAATCAGGCTTTATAAGACATAAATTCAATGGAATTCCAGGTAGATTTTAAAACAGACTTGCTGATTTGCTCTTCTGCCAAAGAGGAATTATACCCTTATATAACTTTTCCTTGCTAATCCAGTCAAAGGGTTTATAAGAAATTATTGCAGATTTTTAAGGAATGATAGGAACAGATGATACATTCAAAACTACATACAAAACTTCACAGAAAGGACTCAATGGAATGCCTGCGCCAAATAGTGTAGCACTTAACCACATGGATCAACAACATTAAAAGTATGATGCTTGCTCCATGATGAATTATCTTTGTGCAGCCAGTGGAACAGTTGAGGAACTTGAATGTTCCCAGGTCAAAGGAATTAAGGTCAAAGATAGCTGTTTATCATGACATGCATGGAACATTTTTTTGTGTGTCCACACACATGGAGGTACAATGGGTGAGGACAAAAATTTGGTTCAGTGCTGTTAGTTCTCCATATTTGAATAGCCTGATGTGTTTACTGTCGAAGATCATACTTTAAAAATGACTATGTGGGCAAAGCGCTGCAGAGCTGCATGTCCCTGTTGAAACTCTAACTTAACATGCAAACTGAAATCATTTTCTTTGGGAGAGGTGAAGAAGGAACTTCTTGGTTAAAACTAACAATGAAATGCTTAAGCAACAGAATACCACATATTTTATTGCACTTGGTTTAAAATAATGTGCTTGCTTCAGATGAGGTATAGCTTTTAAAAGAAAATCAGCCATAAATATTATTTTAAAATCCAAACTAACTGCTAAACACCCAAGCTTTAAAATTCAGATGCATCGCCCCTGCTTTTAGAGCTCAATAGATGGTTGTAGAGGTCCAAAATGACATGTGGCACATGCACTTACTTTTGGGCGAGTTGAGTTAGATATAATTTTCATGAGGGCATTAGCAAGTTTGTAGAGTAGGCAGATCATGATATTATGCAATATGCAACACAGCTTCAGGAGGAATATAGGCTTCTTCTAGTCCAAGCTGTCATTAACTGTGCGCGCTCCTTTATGTGGGTGTCACTCCCATAACATTCAGCTGGTGTGTTACCATATACTGAAAGTCATGCAGGTCACTGCATGGGATGGCTTCACTCTTTAGGTGTCCGCTGTACCATCTGCATTTGAGTCACCACGGCAAAAAAATGGTGACTACTGGGTGATAAAGGGCTATCTTTCGATGACATGGTTCATAACAGTCCAAAGATGTGCGGGTTAGGTGGATTGGCCATGCTAAATTGCCCGTAGTGTCCTAATAAAAGTAAGGTTGGGGGGGGGGGGGGGGGGGGGGGGAGGGGGGGGGTTGTTGGGTTACGGGTATAGGGTGGATACGTGGGTTTGAGTAGGGTGATCATGGCTCGGCACAACATTGAGGGCCGAAGGGCCTGTTCTGTGCTGTACTGTTCTATGTTCTATGTTCTAACTCTGGTGTATAACCCAGACGCTCGCGAGTAGCAGGCATATGAAGAAAGCCATTCTGCTACCTGGATTTTGATAGCACACACCATTGGTGTGTGGAAATAATGCTTCTGTTGCTTAGACTCCTCTGGGGAGCTCTTCAGCACTCTGCAGAACACACGTCAAGATGGCAAGTGAAGGGAAAAGGAGGAGGGGGTGAAGGAAGATTTGCAGGCAGCAGGGGAGTGGAGAGAGAAAAGGAGGAAGGCAGGAGGCAACCGATGTAACCTTTTTACCGATGGGCTTTCCATGGATGACTCATCCGACTGCGATACCCAAACCTAAGATGGCCTTGTAGAATGAACTTCAGCAGACTGGACTTCAGTCTGGAACATTTGCCATAAGTGATTGTAGTCTGGGTTACCTGGTGGAGCAGCCAGGAGAGAGCCTGAATGCTTTCATCTTGAGTAAGGGTAGCAGGTTTATCCCTGGGCTGGCTGCACCTCAGTAATTCCAGTAATTTGTTACAAATCAGATTGCTGGACTGCTGTGATACCCAAGCATGCCTCTTAAACATTAGTATACATAGCCATGATGGCGGCAGTGTGAACCTGCATGGCAACCAGCAGAGCGCGCATGAGAGAAGTCTGTGCTTCCACTGTAGCCGCAAAACATCATGTTGCTTCTGCTCGTGATACAACGGAGGCTGAGACATTGGCCATCTTCTGGATTGGGTTCACAATTGTGCTAATGGAGTTGGCCATTACTTCCTTGCTGGAAAGGATGGGCTCCAAGCTCTGCATAAAACCCTGGGCAAAATTGGTGCCAAAGCCCTCTCTGCTCTGTGACACAGGCGTGCTTTCTGGCAGCCTTGCCAATTCACATGCTACATCGTCTCAAGCATCACAACATACCTCAAGTTGTGATTCACTGCATTTAATAGCTACAGAAGACCCATTGTTTAACACTCAGCATCTATTCAGAATACTGGATGTACAACTTTAAAAGTTCAGAAACGAGCATGGAAACTGATCCTAGGTAATATGTACCAAAGCTACGTTGACACAATCAAATAACTGATTCTGCATTCCCTTGATGAAAGGTAGAAAAAGCACTGTCTGAACTTTGCTGGAAAACTCCTGGATACCACCTCCCTTTGCCACTATTTCTTGCCACAACCACACAAAAGTAAATCTGTGATGAAAGTGAGAAAAAGTAGCTTTCCACAAATAAGGAACACCAGGTTAAAGTCCAACAAGTTTGTTTCGAATCACTAGCTTTCGGAGCATTGCTCCTTCCTAAATGTGCAGACTCCGCCCCTATGCTTTCCTCTAAATTGCATGCAGTGTTGGAAGGTTGGTGACTGGAGCTGTTAAATCGAATGATAGCGTTTCTTCATTTTCAGTGTCATTTTGCTCTCAAGGGACTCCCTCGTGACCTTCCATGTCGCATAAAACATATATATTTTTGAAAGTTCTTGGATACATGAATAGAGAAAAGTACAAACGTGGGGTTGTGATGTGGGAAGCATGAGAAAACAAAAGGTGCTTGCTTACACCACCTGCAACTTGTAAATCAGAAATGATTTGGAATGAGGCGGGTGGCGAATTGGATGTGTGAAGGAAATTAGATATGAAATAATATAATCTACCACAAGTTCAGCCCCACCACTGAGCACACTCAGTGATGTCAAGTCCCTCCATTGAGACAAGGACAGGCATCCACATCTGTCCCCCACCCTTGTCTCCAGTTACGCCCCACCTTGTCCTGTAAGAGAGAGAGGTGTGTGTCAGTGAGTCTGGCACAATGGCCCCCCCAGCCCAAAAGGACTATGGGAGGATCTCGCAATTCGATATTTGACAAATGATAATCTCCCTGACAATGGGCGGGATTTGTATCGCAACATCTTGCAAGATCGTGTTGGATCTCATGAGGCATTGAGAGCGGGGTACATCCCGGGAGCAGGGTCTCCTGGCTTTTATCGTTCACGCTGCGCTGCGGTGAGCTACTTTTCAGACACAGCACGGCCGCTGGATCACACCCTTTATCAAAGCTTTTGTAATGTTGGAGAATCCTGTAGCTCCTCTCAGCCATGCTGTATTCCCCAGGTCAAAAATCACTTTTTGGATGACTTTCACCACTTGCTCCAGTCAATTTTAAAAGGTACAGGTTAGCTTTATCTCATGCTAGCCTCTCACAATTTTGCACCCCTTACAACCACTGAACAGAATATTTCTCATATGCTATGTGTGTATGAAATTAGCAGATATTACAGAGTTGGCATAATAATAATATTCTTTATTGTCACAAGTAAGCTTATATTAACACTGCAATGAAGTTACTGTGAAAATCCCCTAGTTGCTGCATTCCGGCACGTGTTCGGGTACACAGAGGGAGAATTCAGAATGTCCAAATTACCTAACAGCACGTCTTTTGGGACTTGTGGGAGGAAACCGGAGCGCATGCATCGGAAGCAACAGCTTCCGTATCATGAATCCCATGCCCATTTTTGGATCCTCTCCAATATTGCCCTAGCAGACTTACTCAAATATTTTCACTGTTTACAAAGGGATCCAATAATTGTGAATTAAGAAATTTTACATTTTTAGCACTGCAATTGGATTGAACATTCAGTATTGGTCTCCGTAAGTAGTTTATACAGAAATATTTACGTATTTGCATATTTAGATTAAGGTGACAGCGTGAGAACAGAACAATTTCTTTCAGTTAATATCATTACTTTGAGATATGTCACGATTACTATGTTCGTCACCTAATACATTGACAACATGTCCTCAGAAACTCAAGAGGTTTTAAATGTGATATTCCCTCTGACCCTATCTTCTGGACAATCAGCAAGAATCGCTGCTAATTGAGAATTAAAATGTTATGATCTAATGAGCTTTTAATAAGCATCACATTGCCTATATAGCTCTACTTATTCTTGTTCAGAATTATCTTTCCATCAAAATCCACAAGACCCAACTTGGAGATTACAATCAAAAGTTTTGTATTTTGCTTAAAACAGTCAATAACTTCTTGTTATTCACCTCAGTTCAATTTCTCGTAATATACTGCAAAAAGGGGAAAAATAAAATCCAAATAAACTGGTTAATTCTGACCCATTGCTATGCTGCATTCATAGCCACATAGTCTATCTTGTCTGTTTATCTCTGATCTTTGTTTTCTGTCTGTGAGGCTTCCTTCACACATGGCAGGCAGCTGTCAGCATCAGTGAAGGGAGAGGTACGGGTCAAAGGCCAATCCAGCTGTCTTGTGTAATCATCAGGCTTCACCGACAAGCCATGAATTCCAACAGAGAGGCAGCTAGCTCGCAGTGTTGGATTGTGATTCACGTAAGACCACCCCCTTTCTCAAGTGTGCGAGGCAATCACCATTAAGGCCAGTTCCACTACCCGAGGCAAAATAGCTTTGAAATCATTGTGTATACAGTTTGGAGTTCAGAGCTGACCTCACTGGCTTGAATGGGTCAGCGCCTCAAAATAAATTATATGTGCTCCCTACCCAATTTCTCACGGGCACAGAGAATACTATAGCTGCATGTAAGCCATTAATCTGGAGAGCAGCAGTTCTTTTCTAAGTGTGCCCCTCAGTTTTAAGTTTTGCCTGACAGCCAATAGAAATGTGGAATCTCACCAAGCAGCTGATGTCAAAGTTACCCCCTTCCATAAGTGGACACTGGATCCTTTGGCAAAAGAGGCGAGACAGGTTAAGGGCATCCATATTTGGAGCAAGGAGGTTCTGTCTGTAACCTACAATGCACATGTGGCAGGGAGGTGGCACAGTGAATGTCATTTTTTATATTGGTACGTCAAGACAGCAGGTGAGAAAGATAGTCTCTGAACAGAGTGTCAATGATAAGATGTATGTCGCTTTCCAACTCCTATTTAATCCATGCCCATAGTATGGGTGTCACAAGCCAGGTGCCACAATATGGTGCAGCATCACTGGACTGGCATACTTCCTCGCACCTTGTAACCGTTCATGTTGGACTTTGGAACAGCCTAGCAAAAGACTTGTGGGGTACAGCTGAATGCTTGTGCTGAGCACTGTGGGTATTGCTGAGCAAGCAGCTGCTGTCAACACATAAAATGTCTCTGCAGGAGTCCTCATTGCCAAAAGGCAACAATAAACAGCAGCAGCAAGTAACAGTGTCAAAATAACGCACAGGTTGCAGCATGAAAATAATAAAGAAATTGACAGCTGATGCACTGTTAAACTGTCAATCACATCTTTTAAAATCAAAATTCTCAATTCTGGAGCAGGAAAGTTATACGCGAGGACAGAACTCTTTTTAGTAAAAAGCCCGCACAAACATTGTGGAATTCATAGTGAATTTATTTAAATAAAGGCTTAAATTAGACAAATAACAAAACCTGTAGATGTTCTGAGGATGATCTTCAAAACCTTCAGAAAATCGTTGCTTTCAATTTCCAGCAAATTATCTGCTTCGGTCTGTTTGGAAAAGCCTGTACTTTCTTTTTGTGTGATGTCCCTTTAAATTTAAAAATTAAGCAGAGAATACTCTGGAACAGGGTTTCATGATTATGGCATTGTTAGTTTCCAAGAAATGCCCATGTGACCTGAGGGTGCCATGGGGATGAACAGCTAAGAAATAATGGGTAAATAGAAAGCTAGGGCGCAATTTAACTAAATGGAAACTGGCACTCATAGTGCCAAGAAACTCAACGCTATCAAGCGCGCACCCGGTTAGATAAGGAGCCTCAGTGGGGAATGCGCAGCTGAGGCCGCACGTAGCCCTATTGTGCGACAGTGAATCAGCTCTGCTCGCCAGAACTCGAGCCACCGGAGCAAACCCCAACACCCTAAGCCCCAATGCACTGTGGAAGGGTTGCGGGATCCCCTCACCCCCCGATCGCCACCACGTGAAAAATTCCAGCCTGGCACCATGGCATTGCCCATGCCAACTAGTGCCACCTGGGCACCTTGGCAGAAGAGGCAGGCAGTCAGGTGACACTGTCAGGATGCCAGGCTGGCACTGCCAGGGTGCTCCAGTAGCATCAGCAATGCCAGGGTACCACCCTGCCCAAAGGGCATACATTTGGGAGCATTGTATCCTGTGGCAGATGCCCATGAGTGCCGTTCTGTCAGGTCCCCGTTTGTGGAGACCAGTACGGAACAGCGCTCGCCCGAGGTCTATGAGGGGGAGGGGATAGATCCCAAGGCCTTTGTTACTTTGGTAATCAACACATTACAGTGAGACTAGTTGTCTTGATGTAATATGCAGATTTTCCAAAAAGAGGTTCCGTCCATTTACATCGCAAGGTCTCGCAAGAGTGCATTAGATGGCGCGAGGGATGGCGAGTCGGTTAGGTTCCAGAGTGGGGTATCCCGGTTTTTATCAGCCACGCTGTGACTCAGCGCGGGGGGGGGGGGGGGGGGGGGGGCTGCCTTTCGGGCACAGCATGACCATTAAGTCACGCCTCTAGTTTCCTGTTTGGCAGTTTCCGAACAGATGATGGTGTAGAAGCAAGTCTCTGAGGATGTAGGAGAGACTGTGTTACTGTGTGTGTTTTACAGGAGCAGAGAGTTGAAAGATTGAAAAAGACCCATTGTTGACGTTTCAGTGTTGTCAGAGCCCGTCAGATTATTGAAACAGGTCAATGAATGGAGTGTCTAGAAATGTTCTGACCAAAGTGAGAGAGGGTTCATAGGTATTCACCATGTTGGTGGTAACATTGTCTGGGGGCTTCAGATGAGATACAAATGCAGATGAGTGCTATTCAAGGATCAAAACAATTGATTGTGTGGGAAATAATGCAAGTGCTTGTAACTACTTGAGGCACATCTTTATCATCAAATATATATATATTTAATTATTTTTATCCAGATTTTTATCAAAACATAATTTTTTGCGTAACCGTTAACAACATTTAACATGGACTTCTGGTGACGATGGGCGGGAGGCAGCCCCGTGTTGGAGGGCTCCCGCTCGGGAACGGCATTGTCGGGGGGGGGGGGGGGGGGGGGGGGTAACGCCCGGTCCTAAGGGCAGTGGAGGCAGCAAAAGACGGGAGACAGCACAGGGGGAGGAAATGTCGAAGATCAGCAAAAAAAACGGCCGTGAAAAAAGCGGCTGAAAGTCCGTCGGGAAGTGGAAAGGTCAGGCGGGGTCAGTAAAGAAAATGGAGGCTGGAGCACCAGGGGAGGCCGCATTGCTTACGGCTGAAGAAATAACTACGGTGATGGCAGTGGAAGTCGAAAGGCAGTTTACAAAACACATGGAGGCAATGAGGAAGGAGATGGGGGCGGTTTTGAAAGCGCTGGTGGAGGAGGCGATTACCCCGGTGAGGACGGCGGTGGCAAGCGCAGTGGCTGAGGTGCGGGAGCAAGGCGAGGCGCTCAAGGAAGTGGAAGAGACATTACTGCAGTACAGTGATCAACTTACCTTGATGGGGAAAGGAGATGCGGAAGTTGAGAGAGATCAACAAGGATCTGCGAGGCAAAATGGAAGACCTGGAAAACAGATCCAGGCGACAGAATTTGAGGATTGTGGGGCTGCCCAAAGGAGTGGAAAGACTGAGGCCAACTGCCACGATGTTGGCGAAACTATTGGGGGAGGGGAGGATCCTTCCCGATATGAGCTGAATCGGGCTCATCGGTCTTGGAGGCCTGTACCAAAGGTGAGTGAGCCGCCAAGAGTAGTGACTCTGCTTCCGTAGGTAGTGTGAAGGAGAAGGTCCTGTGCTGGGCTAAGCAGAAGCGGGTGGTGCAGTGGGCTGGAGCTGGTATACGCGTATACCAGGACTTTACGGTGGAGCTGGCGAGGAGGCGGGCTGCCTTCAACCGGGTGAAGAGGGCACTGTTCATTAGCAAGGTGCAGTGCGACATTGTATATCCAGCGGGTGACCTACAAGTTCAAGGACTTTTATTTTGGGACGGTGGAAGCAGCGGAGGGGTTTGCGAAGGCAGAAGGTCTGTGGCAGAATTGAGAAATGGTCTTGTACCGATGTAGCCTTGTGGTAGTATGACTAGGGATATTACGATACCTGGAAGTGAGCTGCCATTGGTGCAGAGGACTCGCTGCCCATTGGCCCGGGTAAGTCATGTGCCTCTCAGCTGATTGGCTGAGAGGTAGGTAGCTCCGCCTACAAGGCAGGATATAAGAACTCGTGCTTTCCGGCAGTCGGCCCATCTTCTGTACGTCTGCTGCCGGGTATACTTCTTGTGCATTAAAGCCTATCGTTCGGACTTCATCAACGTTTCGTGTCCATTGATTGTGCATCAATTTAATGCACAAGATTTTAAAGGATAGAGCCGGAGTGCCTTCGACTCAGCCCGCACGCAGCAAATGCAACAGCTGCATTTAAACTCTGGCTGGCTTGCTTCAATAGCTACTTGAGCACAGCTGAAAACGTCCCGACGAGGGAACAGAAATTGCACATCCTCCACTCGTGCGTTGGCACCACCGTGTACACGCTCACAGAGGACACGACAGACTACGACGCGGCCATGGACTTGCTTAAAGGACATTTCATCCGGCCGGTGAACCAGATCTACGCTCGGCACTTACTTGCCACGAGGCAGCAATTCCCTAGTGAGTCCTTAGACAAATTTTACTGGGCCCTCCTCGTTCTGGGGAGGAACTGCGGCTGCCCACAAGTTTCTGCAGCCGAGCACACCAAACTTTTAATCAGAGACGCTTTTGTTGCGAGTATGCAATCTTCGCAGATCTGCCAAAGACTTTTCGAGAAAGAGACTTTAAGCCTCACCGAGGCACGGGCCCTCGCCTCCTCCCTAGATGTTGCCAATTGTAACGCCCGCGCGTATGCTCCCGATCGCGCGGCGGCCCCCTGGGCAGCGTGGAACGCGACCCCTCGCACCTCCGCAGACTCGGACCCCCACCCAGGCCTGCGCCACAGGGCGCCCCGATAAACCCACGGGGCCCCGCTGCTACTTTTGCAGCCAGGCAAGGCACCCACGCCAGGGCTGCCCGGCCCGCTCCGCAACCTGTAAAGGCTGCAGCAAGAAGGGCCACTTTGCGGCCGTCTGCCAGTCTAAAGCAGTCGCTGTGGTTCCGATCAGCCAACGCGGGTCCCTCTCCCGCTCTCCTCAGGGGCCCCGTGCGGCCCGCGGACCTCGCTGCCCCCACCCCCCCACCGCCATTAGTGATCCCCAGGCGCCGGCATTTTGTTCACCCCCACCACTTGCAGCCGACGGGCGCCGCCATCTTTGATCGGCACCGAGGACCCCGCAGGCGACTGCTCTCTGCCAGTTGACGACTCGGAGTTCCTGCCACGACTCGCCTCAGTCACATTGGACCAGTCCCCCCCTCGCACGCTGTCCACGGCAACCACGAAGATCCTCCTCAACGGCCACGAGACAGGCTGCCTGCTGGACTCTGGGAGCAGAGATAGTTTCGTCCACCCCGCCACGGTAAGACGCTGTGCACCTCCCGTTTACCCGGTAAAACAAAAAAATTGCTCTGGCCTCTGGTTCGCACACCGTGCAGATCACAGGGTGCTGCATAGCGGACCTCACGGTCCAGGGGAGGGAGTTTAAAAACTACAAGCTCTTCGTCCTTCCCCACCTCTGCGCAGCAGCACTCCTGGGGTTAGATTTCCAGTGCAACCCCCAGAGCGTAACGTTCAAATTCGGCAGCCCTCTGCCCCCCCTTACTGTCTGCAGCCTCGCGTCCCTCAAGGTTGATCCCCCATCCTTGTTTGCAAACCTCACCCCAGATTGCAAACCCGGCGCCACCAGGAGCAGGCGGTACAGTGCCCAGGACCGGACCTTCATCAGGTCCGAAGTCCAAAGGCTTCTGAAGGAAGGGGTTATCGAGGCTAGCAACAGCCCCTGGCAAGCACAAGTGCTGGTGGTCAAGACCGGGGAGAAAAATCGGATGGTCATAGACTACAGTCAGACCTTCAACAGGTTTACGCAGCTGGACGCGTATCCTCTCCCACGTATCTCCGACCTGGTCAACAGGATCGTGCAGTACAAGGTCATTTCCACGGTGGATCTCAAGTCCGCTTACCATCAGCTCCCCATCCGCGCGAGTGACCGAAAGTACACTGCGTTCGATGCAGATGGGCGACTCTACCACTTTCTAAGGGTTCCCTTCGGTGTCACGAACGGGGTCTCGGTCTTCCAACGGGAGATGGACCGAATGGTCGACCAATACAGTTTACGGGTAACTTTCCCATATCTCGATAATGTCAACATCTGTGGTCACGACCAACAGGACCACGACACCAACCTCCGAAAATTCCTCCGTGCCGCAAAACTCCTTAATCTGACCTATAACAAGGATAAATGCGTGTTTAGCACCGACCGTCTAGCCATCCTTGGCTACGTAGTGCGTAACAAAGTGACCCAAACGCATGCGCCCACTAATGGAGCTTCCCCTCCCCCACTCCCTCAAAGCCCTCAAGCGCTGTTCGTGCTTCTTTTCATATTACGCCCAGTGGGTCCCCAATTACGCCGACAAAACCCGTCCACTCATCCAGTCCACCACTTTCCCCCTGTCGACGGAGGCCCGCCAGGCCTTTAGCCGCATCAAAGCAGACATTGCAAAGGCCACGATGCGCGCTATTTTTTTTTTTTTTTATAAATTTAGATTAGCCAATTATTTTTTCCAATTAAGGGGCAATTTAGCGTGGTCAATCCACCTACTCTGCACATTTTTGGGTTGTGGGGGCGAAACCCACGCAGACACGGGGAGAACGTGCAAACTCCACACGGACAGTGACCCAGAGCCGGGATCGAACCTGGGACCTCAGCGCCGTGAGGCGGTTGTGCTAACCACTAGGCCACCGTGCTGCCCTACGATGCGCGCTATTGACGAGTCCCTCCCCTTCCAAGTCGAGAGCGACGCGTCTGATGTAGCTCTGGCGGCCATCCTCAATTAGGCGGGCAGACCCGTGGCCGCCTTCTCCCGTACCCTCCACGCTCCCGAAATCCACCACTCCTCGGTCGAGAAGGAAGCACGGGCCATAGCCGAAGCTGTGCGACATTTGAGGCATTATCTGGCCGGCAGGAGGTTTACCCTCCTCACAGACCAACGGTCAGTGGCCTTCATGTTCGACAACGCACAGAGGGGCAAGATAAAGAACGACAAGATCTTGCGGTGGAGGATCGAGTTGTCCACCTACAACTACAACATCTTATATCGTCCTGGGAAGCTAAACGAGCCTCCAAACACCCTGTCCCGCGGCACCTGTGCCAACGCACAAGTGGACCGCCTCCGAACCCTCCACGCGGATCTCTGCCACCTGGGGGTCACCCGTTTTTTCCCACTTTATAAAGTCCCGCAACCTGCCCTATTCCATCGAGGATGTCAGGACAGTGACCAGGGAATGGCACATCTGTGCGGAGTGCAAACCGCACTTCTACCGCCCTGAACAAGCGCATCTGATGAAGGCTTCCCACCCCTTTGAATGTCTCAGCATGGACTTCAACGTACGTCCTCAACGTGATTGATGAGTACTCCCGCTTCCCCTTCGCCATCCCCTGCCCTGACATGACCACGACCACCATTATTAAAGCCCTACACACCATCTTCTCCCTGTTCGGTTACCCCGCTTACATCCATAGTGATAGGGGGTCCTCCTTTATGAGTGACGAGCTGCGTCAATTCCTGCTCAGCAGGGGCATCGCCTCCAGCAGGACGACCAGTTACAACCCCCTGGGGTAACGGACAGGTTGAGAGGGAGAACGGTACGGTCTGGAAGACCGTCCTGCTGGCCCTACAGTCCAGAAATCTCCCAGTCTCCCACTGGCAAGAGGTCCTCCCAGACGCCCTCCATTCTATCCGGTCACTTCTCTGTACCTCCACTAACCAAACGCCTCATGAACGTCTTCTTGTTTTTCCCAGGAAGTCTTCCTCAGGGACCCCGCTCCCGACCTGGCTGGCTACCCCCGGGTCCATCCTGCTCCGGAAGCACGTGTGGGTGCACAAGTCGGACCCGTTGGTCGAAAGAGTCCAGCTACTCCACGTAAACCCGCAATACGTGTATGTGGAGTATCCCGACGGCCGACAGGACACAATCTCCCGTCTACACCCCCCAGCGCCAGCAACCCCCCAACCGCGCGCCCCCCCCCTGCCCCACCGACACCCCCCCCCCCCCCCCCCCCCGGCCCAGCGGACAGGACACCCCTCCCCCGGCCTGGCTCCCGCTAGCTCCGACCAGGGGTACGGTCACAGGAACAGGATCATTGTTCCTGGAGTCATGGACGACCACCGCTCCGACCTCGCCGGCACAGCTACGCAGGTCAAGCAGGACATCCAAGGCGCCCGATCGACTGATTGAATCAATGTGACCTACTGGTGGACTCTTGCCTGCTGATGGACTCTTGTTTTCCTTGTCTGTTCTCTATTTCCCCCCCCCCCCCCCCCCCCCCCCCAATTTTTATACACTGTACATAGTTTGTTGTATTTTGCACATAATTGCAGGCCAGTGGGCAGCCATCAATGCAATGGTACGACCTAAACATCTCTAGTCATAAAACCAGTCTCTCATGTACTCACGGGACACGCCCTCCCCCCAATGTCCGCGTTTCCCATACCATCCCCCCCCCCGGTTCTTTTTCAACAAAGGGTGAATGTGGTAGTATGATTAGGGGTATTACGGTACCTGGAAGTGAGCTGCCATTGGTGCAGAGGACTCGCTGCCCATTGGTCCGGGTAAGTCATGTGCCTCTCAGCTGATTGGCTGAGAGGTAGGTAGCTCTGCCTACAAGGCGGGATATAAGAACCCGTGCTTCCCGGCAGTCGGCCTTTCTTCGGTACGTCTGCTGCCGGGAACACTTCTTGTGCATTAAAGCCTATCGTTCGGACTTCATCTACGTTTCGTGTCCATTGATTGTGCATCAAGCCTCATGACTGTATTTTTTCTTTTTTTTTTGTTTCGCTGCGTGCTGGTGTATGGGCTATAGGAGCCTACGTTGTATATATTTGGACAAGGGAAGAAATGGGACTTTCAGTCGCAATGAGGGTTCTTTGGGGTGTGGGTGTGTATGCGGGTTTGTCTGCTAAAGGGGACTTCTGGGTTTTTCCTGGGGCCAGGCAAGGGGGAAAGAGACCCGGGCGGGGGTCTCCACGCTGGCCGGTTTAAACCGGCCAGTGAACGGGGGTGAGGTGGGTGGAGGGGCTGCGGCCATCTGAGCCTGGCGGTACACGGTCCGAGGTGTCTAGCCAGGGTGGAAAGTTGGGGGGAAGAAACCGAGGTTGGCGGGGAAGATTTTTACAAGAGGAAGTGGAGGGGTAGGAGTTGGGGGAGGGGTGGGGGGTTTACAACTCTCGGATGTAATTTACAGTACTCTTTTGGAGGTTGGATGGCATTGAGTGTCGTCCGGGGGGGGGGGGGGGGGGGGGGGGGATCTCTATAGTTAATGGTAACCATGGCCGATTCCGGACTCCTTTCTCTTTTTTGCCTTTTTTTCCTTTTCCACCGTGGGAGGGATTGTTTTATTTGATGCATATATTGACAGGTGGGCCGTTGTTTGGGATGGTGGAAGGATGGGATCGTTGTTATTGTTAAGGGTATTGACTTTGTATCTGTTACCGTTTAGTGCTTGTTGGTGGAGTGTAAATTTTGAAGGAAAATGTAAAAATGGAGAATAAAAACATTTAAAAAAAGAACATTTAACATAACAAAATAAATGTTAACCTTATATACAGAAAAAAGAACAATAATACGTTAAATTCTCTAACTCCACCCCCCACCCCCCCAGTTGCTGCTTCTGCTGACTGCTCTCCTAGAAAGGCGAGGAACGGCTGCCACCGCCCAGAGAACCCCATCATTGACCCTCTCAAGGCATACTTTATTTTCTCGAGCATGAGAAACCCAGCCATGTCACTAACCCAGGTCTCTACACTCGGGGGGGCTTTGAGTCCCTCCACATTAAAAGGATCCGTTTCCGGGCTACCGGGTAGACAAAGGCCAAAACCTCGGCCTCTTTCACTTCCTGAACTCCCGGATCATCTGACACACTAAAGATCGCTATCTCTGGACTCGGCACCACCCGCGTGCCTAAGATCTTGGACATTGCCTTAGCAAATCCCTGCCAGAATCCCGTAAGAGCTGGGCATGCCCAGAACATATGGACATGATCTGCTGGGCTTCCCACACACCTCACACGTTTATCCTCAACCCCAAAGAGCTTGCTCATCCTCGCCGCCGTCATGTGTGCCCGGTGGACCAACTTAAACTGGATTAAGTTAAGCCTGGCACATGTAGAAAAGGAATTGACCCTCTTTAGGGCGTCTGCCCATAGGCCTGCTTCCAGTACCTCGCCTAGCTCCTCCCCCCAGTTGCCCTTAAGTTCCCCCACTGGGGCTTCCTCTGCCTCCTGAAGTTCCTGACAGATGTCCGACACCTTGCCCTCCCCTAGCCAGGTGCCGGAGACCAGTCTATCTTGTATCCTGCATGGGGGTAGCAACGGAAATGCCACCACCTGATTTTTGAGGGAGGCATGTACCTGGAGGTATCTGAAAGCATTTCCAGGGGGCAAACTGAATTTATCTTCAAGCGCTTTCAGGCTGGGAAAGGTCCTGTCTATGTCCCCATCCTTTTAATGCCTGCTCTATGCCAGCTTTGAAACCCACCGTCTATCTTGCCCGGGGATCATCAAATATTATAACTAGTTGTTCAACATATCCATCATTCGTTAATTAATCCTCGAATTATATTAAATTTAATTGGTGGTTACAGTGAAAGGTGAAATTTTGTCCACCCATTTTCTTTCCATTGACTTGTTGTGGGGATTCCTTTCCTTTTAAAAAAAAGTTATCAGTCTCTTATGAGATTGTAACAATTGGTTATTGAATTATTGTTTTTCTCATGTATTATTATTTTATTGCTTCACTGTGAAGTCCAAAGATTGTTTAGGTTCCTAAATATAACCAGTCTGATTGACACCTTCGAATTTCTGTAGTCATGTGATGATGCCATGAAGCTGCCGCTGGAAACAGACATCGTAAGATCAGTTCAATAAAAGCTTCTCACAGAAACACAGAAGTACAGCTGTCCTTTATCCTTGCAACAAAAACAAAAGGCAGCAAAGCTTTGGAAGCCGCGCAAGACCTTGGAGCAAACCGCATAACATAAAGCAGCGAGATTTCTAATGCTGAATGGGACAATAAAGCAGCAAGACCTCGGGAACAGAGGGTCAGTCATAAAGCAGTATGGCTTCTGAAGCAGAGCAGGACACAAAGCAGTGAGACTTTGGGTAAATTCATTAATTATCTCATTAAAGTACAGTAAGATGGCAGGGCAGATGATGTGTTGCAGTTACAGTATCTGGGAGCTGGTGGACACCATGTAATCCAGACAAACGGGTCTGCAATAAATGCCTCTGATTTGAGGTGCTGTAGCTCAGGTTAATGAGCTGAAGACCAAGCTGCAGACATGGACACTTTGTTCCAGAAGGCAGTCACAATAAGCTAGAGCTTCAAGGAATAATACACTCCCTGCTGGGCAAAGGAGAGCCAGGACCTGTTCTAGCAATACAATCAGCCTAGCAGCCTACAGGTTGTAAAAGCCCTGCCCGAGTCTCTAGATTCAGTCAGATGGCAGCGATAGATTGGGTCTGTTGAAGGCTTGGACTTCATGCACTCTAGTCACTGTGCCTGGCCTTCCTATGTTGTCTTGGAGCTGCTAATTGTATGGAATACCAAGCTCAGATATTCCACAGCCTCTGAATTAGTGCAGTGTATAAAAGGACCTACCGAGAGAGAGAGAGGGACATCATCAACTGCATCAGACAATGACCTTGATCCTGCCATAAGCCCCTGTGGTGAATCACAGCAGCGTAATTCACACTGTATTACACATGTTGTACTATGCCACTGTAAGCTCGGCACACGAGCAGTTGCGCTGCTCTGCCACTAGGGGGAGATGCACTGGGAGTGTACAGGAGTTTGTACTGGGCTCCACCCACAGCTCCACCCACAGCTCCTCCCCCTAACCGGAAGTATAAAGGTTGATGCTGAGAGCCTGTCTGACAGTTCATCTGGAGTTTATCTTGTCACAGGCAGGCTCTGTTGTAAGACGATTAAAACCACTGTTCACTTCTAACCACGTGTCGCGTGAATTGATGGTCTCATCAGCCCCCACACCCATTAGCATAGATGAGTTGAAGGATGGGTTAGCAGCAACGAACAAAGGGAAGGCAACTTACATTGATAGTATACCCCCCTGAATTTCCCCCAAACCTCGGCCCAAAAGCACTCCAGTGGTTTGCAAAAGCTATGTATAGCAAAGCTATGAAAACAGAATACATCCCAAAAGGATGACGGGAGACTATTTGTGCCACATTAAAATTTGGCATGTCAATCGACGAGCCAGAAAATGATTGGCTGATATCACTTCGGTGCACGATTTACAAATTCATGGAGTGTATTATTCTATGGAGAATCAGCTCTTGTCAAGGCCGTGATCCCTAAAGAACAAGCAGGCTTCCAGACTAAACATAATTGCTCTTGCCCTCACAACGTATATTGAAGCCAGTTTCCAGAAGAAACTCAAGGCCGGTGCAGCCCTTGTAGATCTGTCATCGGCCTATGGTATAGTCTTGATCAAAGGCCTGAAGCAGAAACTCGCAAGGATCATCCTCTGCCCCAAAACACTGTGCCTGCTTTGGATGACGGTGTAGTAATAGCTACATGTCCCTCTTGATGACAAAGTTAGCTCACCTGGATCCCTCAACAAGACAGCCACCGATGCTTTTCAATGCCCACATGAGTGATGTGCTGCCAACAAAGTTGGACATGCAGACAATCTTGTCTGGCAAAGGCAGCCACCTTTGAACAGGGACCTCAACATCTTATGAACATTTCCCATAATGGAAGCTCAAACAAATAACCCCCCTCAAACAATAGTCACTGCATTTTATCTTGATAAGAAGAATGCTAAATGCATCCCGAATGTGACCTTCTGTGACAACCCTGTATGACAGGACTCCTGTCCGATTTCCCTTGGGGTGAAGCTGGACTGCATGCTAACCTTCCATGATCGCCTGAAGAAGGTAGCCACCAAGACGAATTCTAGAGTCAACTTGATCAAGAAATTGTTAACACCAGTTGGTGAGCCTCCGCACCAGTTGTGTAGACAAGAGCTCTGGCCCTCATGTACTCCGTAACCAAGTGCTGTGCACCGGTATGGCCCAGAAGTAGCCACACTCGACTGATCGACGTTCACTGAACATTGCAATGAGATGTTTCACTGGAACCCTCAAGTCGAACCCAACACCGTGGCTATCCATGCTGGCACAGCTTGCCCAATTATCCGCCCCCGATTCGCCACAATGCAGCAAACCTCCATGAAGCCTAATAAATCGAGGAAAACACACCCCTCCCTATCCATCAGGAACTCACCAACGTCCCTCATTCCTAGTTGAATTCACATAATCCCTTTGGGAACCATGCACACAACCTCAGGCAATGGAATTTCTGCCCTGAAGAAGGTTGGAAAAATGAATGGTCCTCACAAGAAGTCACCTCGTGAATGATGCGACACATGAGATCCCTAGCTTTGACCTTCCATGAAGACATCAAAAACCATGGCAGATGTGGGTACCTGACGCACAAATGGGAAATTAAAAACTCTCTTTTGTGTGACTATGGTGACCCAGAACAGACCATGGAACACATGATGACTCAATACCCAACTCATAAATACAAAGGAGTTATAACAGCGATCGGCACTGCTACTCCTGACATAAGTACCTAGCTTCACCACTTTGATGTAAAGGTGCGTTTATTACTCTATATCCAACCATACAAATGAAGCAGCTCAGGCTGTCCGATTGGTCCACAGTCAGGGACAGGAAGGTGTGAATGTGAGTGAGGCAAGTATGGGGTTCAAGAACAGCCCTTGTACATGGATCACAAAAAGTTACTATGTAGGCACAGCAAGCGAGTAAGGAAGCCAAATGGAATGGTGTTGTTTCTGGTAAGGGGAATGGAATAAGAAAAGTAAGGAAGTTTTGTTATGGTTGTACAGGGCAATGGTTGTGTCCACATCTGGTCTACTGTGTTCAGTTGTGGTCTCCTTATTTAAAGGAAGTAAATAATTACATTAGCAATGCAAAGAAGGTCCAATCGACGGATTCCTGGGATAAACGGGTGATTATGAGAAAAGACCGGACAGATTGGGCCTGTATCCATTGGATTTCAGAAGAATGAGAGGTGATCTTATTGAAACATACAAGATCCTGAGGGGACTTGACAGGGTGGATGCTGGGAGGATGTTTCCCCTTATGGAAGAGACAGGAACTAGAGGACACAGTTTAAAAATAACTGGTCTCTCATTTAAGATAAGGACAAGGAGAAAGTTTTTCTCTCAAGAGTCGTTCTTCTGTGGATTTCTCTTCCCCATTCAGCAGTGAATTCAGGGTCACTGAATATCTTTAAGGCTGAGTTGGATAGATTGTTGACTGCCAAGGGAGTCACAGGGAGACAGGAAAGTAGAGGCCAGAATCAGATCAACGATGATCTTATCAAATGGTGCAGCAGATTCAAGGGGCTAGAAAGCCTACTCCTAATTTCTATGTTTGCATTTATTCTGTTTTGGCCATGCTTTCTTAAGGTCACTGAAAAATATAGGAATTTTGTATGCTATTAGGCTGACTGGAGCCTGGAATCCCTCTCGAGGGTTGAGCATTCCTAAAATGAATTAAAAACTGTGAATCTGAGATTCACAGACAGATTACTGTTTACTAACACAGCAGCTATGGAAATCAGACAAGGAAAGGCAAAGGAAGTGACAGCTGTTTTAGTGCATATTTCAAACTTACTGTTGACTTGTATGCTGCCTTGGCTCAATTTATACTCTCTTCGTCTCACAAACAGCAGGTTGTGTGAAAGAGTCTCACTTGACATCTTGCAAATATAATTTGAATCGACACTTCAGAGCAATACAGAGTTGCTCGTCATTATGCTTTATTGCGATAGGTGATATCTTATACCAAAGTCCCATTCAGGTGGATATTAAAGATCCCATTACGCTATTCTTTGAAGAGCAGCTCTTCTAAGCAACCTCCAACCAAGATAATGAATAAAGGTTAACTAACCATTCACCTCTTTGCTGTTAGTGTAAGCTTTTCACAGACAAGTTGCAGGATTTGCCAACATAATGGCATCAATCCAATTCAAAGTAATTCACTGTACATTCATTGCTTTGGGATGTTTGCAAGACACAAAATGATGTGCAATATCAATTTGAGTCATTTAAGATATATATTTAATATTAAGAGTTCCTAAAGGTTATACATTATTAGCTCCAATGTAAAATTACTTTGCAGCTCTGGCGGGGCATACACTCATGTTACAGGAAAGAAACAAGGTGAAGAATTTGACCTTGTAAACATTGTGCTCCATTTAAGAGTATTACTGACAAGATTGGCATAAGTGTAGATTTTCCTAATCTGACTGATCCAAGGAAAATATACTGCATTGGGGCATCTATTCAATTCTGGTAATACATTTAAGGCGTGTGGACATAAAAATACTATACCATTCCAGGAAGTAACTATATACTTGGATCTAGCTATTGCTCTGGGAAATGTGACCACCATACACTCATAAAAGGCTGCAAAGGCAGAATATAGAATTAAGTGGAATAATTACTATCATCTGTAGCCACCATCTTGAGATTGACTTTACTAATTGCAAGATTCCAAGTAAGAGAACTGCAACGGTGTGGGGGACACATCACTAGCAATGGGGCAAACAGGGGGGTGGGCATTAGGAACCAGGAACAGTAAAAGTAGGGAGAGAGTTCTATCACTCTATCCTAAAATGAATTGGACAGATTGATTGCCTCCAATGCAATATTTTTGTTAATTTGCTTCTTTGTTGTTTTCAGTGGTTATGAAACACTAATTGAGTTCCAAGAGGCAATTGCTAGATTTTATTTCATGATCCTTTTACCTGTATTTTGTGTGAGCAAAAATACATGCATATATCTCTGCAAATCTCCCTATTTTACTTACACGTATAATTCAGAAAATGCTAAGTACAGAACAGAAAAACGTATAAAATGATGGAAGAACACTCAATCCTGCTAGAAAGTTCAGATACTGCAAGAACTCGAAAGTTGCTGACTCTATCCTCCACCTCCCCCCTCCCGCCACCCCCAGCCCCACCTGGAGATCCTTGGATAGTTAATGAGTGAAAATCAACTTCTGTCTTTGCGGTTCATGCTCCGAATCTCCATCGACTATTAATAACCTCTCCTCAATTCTATATAATTTCAAATTATGAATATGTTTATATTTGTTTGAAAAATCAGATAGGCTTCTGCTTGCCATTATAAAAACTGTGAAACAACTAAAAGTGAATGCAATGGGCTGAATTTTATGTGGGGTGATAAGACTCGGTCATACTCAAATCCCGCCCCCCCCCCCCCCCCCCCCCCCCCCTCCCCCCCACCCAATGGTTGGGGAAACACAATCAACAGGTCAGATCTAAGGTTAGCAGTCCTGCCACATCCGGTAATGGTGGTGGACAATTAAATAACTAACTGGAGAAGGCGGCTCCATAAATATCTCATCTTCAATGATGGGGGAGGCCAGCACATAGGGGCTGGTTTAGCACAGTGGGCTAAAGAGCTGACTTGTAATGCAGAACAAGGCCAGCGGCGCGGGTTCAATTCCCGTACCAGACTCCCCGAAGAGGCGCTGGAATGTGGTGACTAGGGGCTTTTCACAGTAACTTCATTGAAGCCTAATTGTGACAATAAGCAATTATTATTATATGGTGCAAAAGATAAGGCTGAAGCACTTACAATTACTTTCAGCCAGAAGTGCCAAGTGGATGATCCATCTCTACCTCCTCCCAAAGACCCCAGTATCATAGATGTTAGTCTTCAGCCAATTCGATTCACTCCACATGATATCAAAAAACTGAAGACATGGATGGGCCCTGACAATATTCTAATAGTACTGAAGATTTATGCTCCAGAACTTGCTGCTCCCTTAGCCAAACTGTTCCAGTACAGCTACAACACTTGGATCTGCCCTACCATGTTAAAAACTGCCCAAACATTTCCTGTACATAAAAAGCAGGACAATTCCAACCCAGCCAATTACTGTCTAACTAATCTACTCTTGATCATCTGTAAGTGATGGAAGTGATGAGCATATGAATAAGGTGCAGGAGTAGGCAATTTGCCCTTTGAGCTGGCTCCGCCATTTAATAAGATCATTGCTGATCTGATAGTAACTTGCTTACCCTTGGTAACCCATCACCCTCTTGCGTACCAAGAATCTATCCAATTCTGCCTTAAAACATATTCTACCATCTTTTCAGGAAGTGAGTTCCAAAGACTCATGATGCTCCGGAGGAAGAAAATCACCTCCCCTCCATTTTAAATAGGCAATCCCTTATTTGCAAACAATGACCCCAGTTGGAGCTTTTACCAAAAGAGGAACATCCTCTCCATATCAACCGTGTTAAGACACTCAGCATCTTCTATGTTTCAATCAAGTCACCTCTTACTCTTCTAAACTGCAACAGATGCAAGCCTAGCCTGTCCAACCTTTCATCGTAGGAGTTACAAGGAGAGACTCAAGTGGTTGGTATTGTTTTCTTTGAACAGAGGTGGCTGAGGGGAGAGTTATTTGAAGTATATGAAATTGGAGAGACCTAGACAGATTGGAGGCAAAGTATCTGCTTCCACCAACAGAGCAGTCACTAACCACGAGGCATAGATTTCAAGTTTGGTAAGAGGATTAGAGTGGGCAGAGAAGTAATATTCTACCAAGATGGTGGTGGGCGTCTGGAACTTGTTGTCTGAAAGCGTGATAGAAAGAGGAAGCCTCCTTGCATTAAAATCCATTTGGAGGTACGCTCGAGGTTCTGTACAGGGGTACACACCAGATGCTCTAACATGGGATTATGATTGGAGCGCTCTTTCAGCTGGCAGAATGCAGAGATGAATGACATAGATCATAGAATTTACAGTGCAGAAGGAGGCCATTTGGCCCATCGAGTCTGCACCGTCTCTTGGAAAGAGCACCCTACCCAAGGTCCACACCTCGACCCTATCCCCATAACCCAGTAACCCCACCCAACACTGAGGGCAATTTTGGACACTAAGGGCAATTTATCATGGCCAATCCACCTAGCCTGCACATCTTTGGACCATGGGAGGAAACGGGAGCACCCGGAGGAAACCCACGCACACACGGGGAGAATGTGCAGATTCCACACAGACAGTGACCCAAGCCAGGAATCGAACCTGGGACCCTGGAGCTGTGAAGCAATTGACATCCTCTGTGTAGTCAAACTTTCTATATTTATATGGGACTAATCTAACTGAAAAAGAGAGGGACGTAAAATTAAGTGATTTATGAAGTTCTTACAAAATGTTTTATTCCTAGGTTTTATTATTTTATGGCACACTAGTAGACTTCCCATGGGCCATTGTGTGTTGAGGGAAACATTGCTGTAAAAATTGTTTTGTGAATTATTTAATGTTTATACCATTTGGTTGATAACACCAAGACTGCTGATTTACAGTAACTAATTACTTCAAATTTAATTTCATTAAATGGAACTCAGTTTTTACTGGTGGTGGGGGAATTGAATTCCATGACATTATACATCATTCTTGAAAAACGTGGCCATGGTCTCTTGATCATTCTTGAAAAACCTGGCCATGGTCTCTTGCAGTTTGACAAAACTGATGGGGAATTTAGAATGGGCAATGGGGGAAAGTGATTGCCGTGCTTCAGTCTGACATCGCTGAGGGAGGTTTTGTGGAGCTGTGAAGGGGAATTTGATTCACTGGTGGTTACGTATCCCTAGTTTTTGAATTGGAGTATGAATTTATTTGAATTGTTTTCTTTCAGTCCTCATCTTGGACTTCAGAAATTTTAGTGATTGAGATTTTTTTTAAATATAATCGATTTTGATTCCATATATCAATAAGCAAAATCAGTTTACACGAATAAATACCTTTGTGAAATATTTATATTTACATTGAAACTTTATACATTCGTTACAAACATAAACATATCACCAAAAATGTGGCAGCAAGTAAAGTTTGTGGGCTGGGAGTGTAACGACATAGGTCTCATATAACAAAATACCTGCATATATGGCATAATTTGAGGGAATCCAGGCTACAGTCTACAGCTGTGTAACAGATATTATATGGGCTCTGCTGGAATTTTCAGGCCCCTCATTTGCAGGATCTTCCAGTCCTGCCAAGGTGAACAGAGATTCCAATGGCTTGCCGGCCCCGCCACAGGGGAACACACCACAGGGATTGGGGGGAGGTTTGGTCAATGGCTGTCAAAGATTGGGGAATTTTAAGTGTAAACTATACCGTACTTTCAAGAACTTTAACTTGGGTTAAAAAGCATCACACTGAAACCCAGACACCGCCCACAAATTGGACTACTGTGCAGTTTCCCCCAGGTCAAAAGAAGAAGGGTGGGGAGCTGATTGCATGCATGTGTGCTTGACCCGTCAAATAAGCTCTTAACATTTAGCTTTAATTTTACTGCAAAGGCACTAGTAGGCACATTTTATTTAAAAACTACTATATTAAAAATATTTATCTTAATAAAAGACTCATTAGTGTACAACAATGACATTTTCAGTGATATTAATTCAGGTTAATCACAGGTGATGGACCAGACACTGGTTAAAAAATGCTTATGTTTGATGACAAACACCATAAGACATAGGAGTAGAATTAGGTCGCTGGGCCCATCGGGTCTGCTCCGCTATTTAATCATGTCTGATATTTTCCTCATCCCCATTCTCCTGCCTTCCGACCATAACCCCTGATCCTCTTATTAATCAAGAACTTATATATCTCGGTCTTAAAGACACTCAGTAATTTGGCCACCACAGCCTTCTGCAGCAAAGAGTTCCACAGATTTACCACCCTCTGGCTGAAGAAATTCCTCCTCATCTATGTTTTACAGGATTGTCCCTTTAGTTGGAGATGGTATCCTCTGGTTCCCGTTTTTCTACAAGTAGAAACATCCTTTCCACATCCACTCTATCCAGGCCTCGCAGTATCCTGTAAGTTTCAATAAGATCCATCCTCATCCTTCTAAACTCCAACGAGTCCATCACCTGTGATTAACCTGAATTAATATCACTGAAAATGTAATTGTTGTACACTAATGAGTCTTTTATTAAGATAAATATTCAAGAGTCCTCAACCGTTCCTCATACGACAAGTTCTTCATTCCAGGGATCATTCTTCCTCTGGACCGTTTCCAAGGCCAGCACATCCTTCCTTAGATACGGGGCCCAAAACTGCTCACAATACTCCAAATGGGGCCTGACCAGATCCTTTTACAGCCTGAGAAGTACATCCCTGGTCTTGTATTCTCACCCTCTTGACATGAAAGCTAACATTGCATTTGCCTTCCTAACTGCCAACTGAACCTGCACGTTTACCTTAAGAGAATTGTGAACAAGGACTCCCAAGTCCCTTTGTGCTTCTGATTTCCTAAGTATTTCCCCGTTTAGAAAATAGTCTATCCTAAATTCCTCCTTCCAAAGTGCATAATCTCACACTTTTCCACATTGTATTTCATTTTGCCACTTCACTGCCCACTCTCCTAGCTTGTCCAAATCTTTCTGCAGCCCTCTTGCTTCCTCAATACTACCTGTCCTACTCCAGATCTTTGTATCATCTGCAAACTTAGCAACAGTGCCTTCAGTTACTTCCTCCAGATCATTAATGTATATTGTGAAAAGTTGTGGTCCCAGCACAGACCCCTGAGGCACACCACTAGTCACCAGCTGCCGTCCTGAAAAAGACCCCTTTATCCCCACTCTCTGCCTTCTGCCAGTCAGCCAATCCGCTATCCATGCCAGGATCTAACCCGTAACACTATAGGCTCTTAACTTACTTATTTATTTTATTTCAATTTAGAGTACCCAATTATTTTTTTTTCCAATTAAGGGGCAATTTAACGTGGCCAATCCACCTATCCTGCACATCTTTTGGATTATGGGTGTGAAACCCACGCAGACACGGGAAGCATGTGCAAACACCACACGGACAGTGACCCAGGGCTGGGATTCGAACCCGGGTCCTTAGCGCCGTGGGCAGCATGCTAACCACTGTGCCTACGTGCTGCCCGGCTCTTAACTTATTTAAGTCTCTTATGCGGCACCTTGTCAAAGGCCTTCTGAAAATCTAAATAAATCACGGCGACTGGTTCTCCTTTGTCTAACTTCCTTGTTACCTCCTCAAAGAACTCTAACAACTTGTCAGACTTTGACAAAGCCGTGCTGATTCAGTCTTATTTTACCATGCACTTCCAAGTACTTCACGATCTCATCTTTAATAACAGACTCTAAAATCTTACCAATGACCGAAGTCAGGCTAACTGGTCTATAATTTCCTGTCTTCTGCTTCCTTCCCTTTTAAATAGTGGTGTTACATTAGCCACTTTCCAGTACTCTGGGACCCTTCCTGCCTCCAGTGATTCCTGAAAGATCACCACCAATGCCTGCACAATCTCCTCAGCTATCTCTTTTGGGACCCTGGGGTGTAGTCCATCCGGTCCAGGTGACTGATCCACCTTCAGACCTTTCAGTTCCCCAGACTCTTCTCCTTAGTGATGGCCACTGAACTCACCTCTGCCCCCTGATTCTCCTGGAGCTCTGGCATCCTACTGCTGTCTTCCACCGTGAAGACTGATGCAAAGTAACTATTCAGTTAGTCTGCCATTTCTTTGTTTCCTATTATTACTTCTCCAGCCACATTTTCTAGTGGTCCAATGTCTATTTTTGCCTCTCTCATACCTTTTACATATAGAAAGAAACTCTTCCTATCTTCTTTTTTATTACTAGCTAACTTGCACTCATATTTCAGCTTCATCTTTGGGCAGCATGGTAGCATAGTGGTTAGCACAGTTGCTTCACAGCTCCCGGGTTCCAGATTTGATTCCCGGCTTGGGTCACTGTCTGTTGAGTCTGCACATTCTCCCCGTGTGTGTGGGGGTTTCATCCGGGTGCTCCGGTTTCCTCCCACAGTCCAAAGATTTGCAAGTTAGGTGGATTGGCTATTCCAAATTGCCCTTAGGCAAAAAGGTTAGGTGGGGTTAAGGGGATAAAGGGGAATAGGGTGGAGGTGTGGGGCCTAAGTAGTGTGCTCTTTCCAAGGACCGGTGCAGACTCGATGGGCTGAATGGCCTCCTTCTGCACTGTAAATTCTATGGTAATTCTCTCCCCTTATTGCTTTTTTAGTTGTCCTCTGCTCACTTTTAAATGGTTCCCAATCCTCTGGCTTCCCAATCGTCCTTGCCACTTTGTATGCTTTTTCTTTTGCTTTTATGCTGTCCTTGACTTCCCTCGTCAACCATGGATGCCTTGTCCTGCCCTTCACATGTATCCTCCTCCTTGGGATGATTTTCTGCTGTACCACCCAAATAACCCCATTGCTGTTCCACTGTCTTCCCTGCTAGTCTCCTTTTCCAATCAACTCTGGCCAGCTCCTCCCTCATGTCTTTGCAGTTACCCTTATTTAATTGTGAACCTTCCAGATTCAGTGGCATGGCGACTTAATACAGGTTTATAAGATGATGAGGGGGATAGATAGAGTGGACATTCAGAGACTATTTCCTTGGGTGGATGTAGCTGTTACAAGGGGCCATAACTATAAGGTTCAGGGTGGGACATATGGGAGGGATGTCCAATGTAGGTTCTTTACTCAGACAGTGGTTCGGGTGTGGAATGGGCTGCCTGCTGCGATAGTGGAGTCGGACGCTTTAGGAACTTTCAAGCACATGGAGCACACCACAATGACAGGGAGTGTGATAGCTTGATCTTGGTTTTGGAGAAAGCTTGGCACAACATCGAGGGCCAAAGGGCCTGTTCTGTGCTGTACTGTTCTATGTTACATCTGACTCCAGCTTCTCTCTCTCAAACTGCAGGGTAAATTCCATCATATTGTGGTCACTGCTCCCGAAGGGTTCCTTCACCTTAAGATCACTAATCAAGTCTGCCTCATTACACATCACCAAATCCAGAATTGCCTGCTCCCTAGTGGGCTCTACCACAAGATGCTCCAAAAAAACATCTCTTAAACATTTCACAAATTCCTTTTCTTGGAATCCACTACCAACCTGATGTTCCCAATCCATGTGCATATTGAAGTCGCCCATGATTATTGTGATGTTGCCTTATTTACATGCTTTCTCCATCTCCTGATTTATTTTCTGCCCCACATCCTGACTACTGCTAGGGGGGCCTGTACATAACTCCCATCAGGGTCTTTTTACCTTTTCGATTCCTCAATTCTACCCACAGAGATTCTATGTCTTCTGATTCTATATCGCTCCTTGCTAACGATTTAACTTTATTCCTTATTAACAATGCAACCCCACTCCCTTTGCCCATCTGCCTGTTCTTTCGATAGGACACATATCCGTGGATATTTAGATCCCAGCCCTGATCCCCTGGCAGCCATGTCTCTGTGATGCCCGCAACATCGTACGGGCCAATTTCAATGGGTGCAACAAGCTCATTTACCTTGTTCCGTATACTGCATGCAATAAGGTACAATACCCTTAGTGTTGACAACCTCCCTTCTCACACTTGTCGCGTTTTTTGCTCTGCCTGAGCTTGACGTTCTCGTATTTTTGTTCTCTATTTCCCCTTCAGTTATGACACCTTCTAAGCTAACGCTCTGGTTCCCAACCCCCTGCCATATTAGTTTAAATGCAAAAACACATTTTCAGCTGGATTATTAAAATTGCACCAGGTTACCAATCTTTAAATGGATCAATTAATATTTTTTAATGCAAGGCAAAGGGTGAACAATGCCATTTGATCACAATGCCCTGCTGTGCTGGTGTGGGAAAGGTATCATTATGGGGATACGCAAATGGGTATGAGGGGAAATCTGACCAATTCCACTTCATAAAAACATTGCCCGTGGCAATATAATCCAGGTTACGGATTACGCCCATAACTGCAGCTCTCCCTCAATGTCGACAATACTAATCAACATCTCCCATCCATAGAATCATTAAGATTACCATAGACAACAGGTAGAATGGGAGATCATTAACATCTGCAATGAATACTGTTTCATGCATTCTGCAGTAATTTTGGACTTGGCCCCTGCTGGTGTGGTTATGAAACAGTATAGTAACCCAAGGAACTGCAGCTCTGTGAATAGCTACTAAAACTAGAGATGAATCATCTTTGTGATGACATTTAAATTTGAGTCACACCCAGAAGAAAAAGTACAGGCGGCTGCAAAAAGCACTTTTTTTCTTTTACTATCCTGTTGTGATTTCTTTTGAAATAGACTGCCAAGTCAGAACAAAATACATCATCCAGAAGTGGTGATCATGGTTTATTGAAAATTTAACACATAATGGAAAAGTTATGGGATAAGCCTCAAGCATACCCTATAATCATTCACAGTAAGATAGAGAAAGTAATGGATACTCCGGGCAAACTACATTTCTGTTTGTGGCCCTGATTTGACATTTGATTTAGTCTCATGCATATGGCCCAAATCAACAAGACCACTGACCATTATTTTATAAAATGTAACAAAATGATTTTTGTCTTAGCAAAACTGATCGGCATACTAAAGGGCACTGCGTTAAATGCACAGATTAGATCAATTAATAAAATTGAATGTGTTGGCAATGTTGCAATATTATAATTGGATGAGGTAATGAGAGTAATCTGCATCTACTACGAGAAAGTATACAATCTTAATAGGATTACAATGACTACAATGACAGAAATAAGCTTTAATTTCTTAACACATTGTTGCATAGTTAAATGTTCAAGCATCAGAAGAGTTGGTAGAAGAAGTCAGTTTGTCAGGGTTGGTTGGGGTAGTATCACTGCACCTTTGACAAATACTGCAGAGTCCACTGTCCTGGATCACATAAAACACTACCTAGACTTGCTCTCCTCGGTTAAAACTGCTTACTTTTCCAGGTTCATCCTGAAATGCAAAGATGCTTCAGCCTTTTCTCAGAACTGACATGCCCTCCTCCACCATCTTTTACGAAGGGAATGTTTGTACAGCCTCCTCCCTCATTTAGCTGTTTAATTCTTGATCATTATTCACGGCAGATGTCACAGTCCAGCTGTGCTTTGATTTGATCCATTGCTTGTGGGATTGCTTAGCTCTTTCTACATTCTGCCTCTGGTGTTTAGTATGTATATATAGTCCTGTGTTCTATGTTCACCAGATTGGGACCCAATTTGCAGTTATGTCTGATGCCATTGCTGGCATGCTCTCCTACTGAACCAAGGTTGACCACTTTACCAATTTATTTGACCATGAGGTTACAGATCATGGTTAAATACAATTGTCATGCTGATGGCCAACAGCGCCTCATGGATATCCAGTGTTGAGCTTCTAGACCTATTCCAGATCTATTCCAATTGACACAGCGGTAGTGTTATACAACACAATGGATGTTGTCCTCATTGTGAAGATGAGACTTTGGCTCCACAAGAACTGTGCTGTGGCCCTTCCTCCTGAACTATCACGGACAAGTGCATCTGCAACAGGTAGACTGGTGAGGTTGAGGTCAAGTAGTTTTTCCCTCTTGTTGTATCTCTTACCACCTACAGCAAGTTCAGTCTGGTGGCTATGTCCCTCAGGGCTCAACCAACTGAATGAGTAGTGGTGTTACTGAGCCACTCTAGGTGATGGGCATTAAAATCACCCTTCCTAGACCTTGGAGCCTTTGCTACCCACAATGCTTCTTCCAAGTAATGTTCAACATGGAGGAGCATTTATTCATCAATTGAGGGAGGATGATAGGTGGTAATAAGCAACACGTTTCCTTGCCCATGTTTGACCTGATGCTACGATAAACATTATGGGACCTAAAGTTAATGTTAAGGACTCCCAGCCACTCCCTGATTGTGTGAACTGTGCCAACTCTGGTGAGTCTGTTCTGTCAGTGGGACAGGACATAGCCAGGGATGGTGATGGTGGAAACAGGGCCATTGGCTGCAAGGGGTAATTCTTCCCTTTTACCACCTCCCTTCCCACCATTCAAGACGCTAAACACTCCTTATGTGTACTTTAAAAAAATTAGTATACTGTATTCTCTGCTTGCAATATGGCTGCTCTACATTTAGGAGACCCAACACAGATTGGCTGACCACTTTGAGGAACACCTCCCTCAGTTTTGTACCGGCGTGTCAGCCATGAATCCAGAACTTTGTGACTCAGATATATGACTGTTGCCAACAGAGTCACAGCTGACATCTCAACTTGCTGCAATCTCAGCATCTTGTTTGATCCTATATTCTCTTCCCACCTCCATTACCACATTCATCTCTTCCCCCATTGTCCATCAGCCACTGAAACTTCTATATGTCCACATGTCACTCCCATACTCAACTATTCCAATGCTCTCCTCTAACTGTGCTCTCTGCTTTTCTCTATTTCCTTTTCTCTTTTGGGCCCTCCGTCAAACCCAGCCTATTGACCAAATTTTTGGTCACTCATGCTATTATCTCCTCTTTGGCTTGGCATCAGTTTTTAATGTTCCAACTCTATGTGGAACATCTCGATACCGGAGTTACTCTTTCAGCAGAAGCTGTTGAAGAACAATTATGTGGAAAGTAAACGATGTCTCACTACGTTCTCTTGATGATCTGAGTCATAAATAAGAGGAGCTGGCAATTATAAGGAGTGTTGTGTTGACATTCAAAAATGGATCATATAAAAAATACAGCATTATAAATAAACCACTGCTCCTCAGCCCACTCATCTTGCATTACAAATCCTACGCTTTGCAGCAATGTGTTTTGCCACTTTCTTTTAACAAAGCCATTTCAATGCATGAAAAATAGAAATGGGACATCTGGAATAAACACAATGATAAATAGCTATATCTCCCATATGTAAATTGAGACATGCAAGTGAACTAAACAATGGCAAATTAAGTTAAGCAAACAAGTGTAAAGTACCTCACACATAAGTTGGGAAAATGGGTGCCATGAAGGAGACCTTGGAGCCTTTGCAAATTAACTGGAACGGGCGTGATCTTCGAGCCATGCTGCACCAGAAAAGCAGCTTGCCATGGCGCAGCGTGGCCTGTGAAAGCTGGGAGACCCCACTCCTAGGGTCCACTCGGCCCGCAACCGGAGTACCTGGAGGAAACCCGCGCACACACGGGGAGGATGTGCAGACTCCGCACAGACAGTGACCCAAGCCGGAATCGAAACTGGGACCCTGGAGCTGTGAAGCAATTATGCTATCCACAATGCTACCGTGCTGCCCTAAGTGATCCTTCCCATTGTGGCCATGATTCCCCTTGCAACATCTTGCATTAAACAAAATAATTACTGAGTTTTCTGAGGTAAAGAACATATTACCTTTAATGGAACATCTCTTACTGGGGCTTAATGGTTAGCACAATTGCTTCACAGCTCCAGGGTCCCAGGTTTGATTCCCGGTTTGGGTCACTGTCTGTGCGGAGTCTGCACGTTCTCCCCGTGTCTGCATGGGTTTCCTCCGGGTGCTCCGGTTTCCTCCCACAGTCTAAAAATGTGCAGGTTAGGTGGATTGGCCATGATAAATTGCCCTTAGTGTCCAAAAAGGGTAGATAGAGTTACTGGGTTACGGGGATAGGGTGGAGGAGTGGGCTTAGGTAGGGTGCCCTTTCCAAGGGCTGGTGCAGACTCAATGGGCAGGATGGCCTCCTTCTGCACTGTAAATTCTATTATTCTATGATTAATCTTGCCAGGTCATCTACAAGAGAGAGCAAGATCATGTGACATTTCATCACTTCCTGTAATGTACGCTGTGCCGCATTTGCATATCTCAGTTAGAATTCACCCTTTATACAACATTATTATGCCAAGATTTTCATCTGATGACACATCTCCTTGTGAGTTTAGGCTCCTGATAAGCTGGTCATAACCCTGCATCACATTTTATCCCTACGATTCTCAATGTCCCTCTTATAAACGTGGAACAGGGAAGAAAATTGAAGGAATACCGTCAGAACAGGAATGGTAGCACAGTGATAGTGCTAGTAATGGACTAGTACCCCAGAGTCCTCGACTTATACTTTGGAGACGAGCTCAAAGCCCACCCCAACACTGAAGAGAAACATCTCAACAAAACTATACAGCAACTCAGAGAGAAACAGCTGGAAACAGTGTCTTACATTTAATAATACAAACAATGCAAAAAAGTGAGGAGAAACTTACAAACGTTAGTATATTTTTAAAAAATATATTTTTAATTGAAGTTTTCTCATTTATAACAAGCTAACACAAAAGACAATGTTGCACAATACAATATAGCCAAAGCCCAACCAACCATATAAATCCCATCGAAAAGAAAAAAACACTCTTCTCCCGAATAAACTAAACTAAACAATATACCACCCCCCCACGGCCCAGCAACTGATGGTGACTCTTTAAAGGAGGAAAACAATGGCTGCCATCTCAGATAGAACCCCTTAACCGACCCCTTGACTGTAGACTTGAACTTCTGCAGATGAAAAGATTCCATAAGGTCACCCAACCTCACTGAGGCACTGGGAGGAGTAGAAGACCTCCACCCCAGAAGAACTCACCTCCGGGCTACTAATGAGGCAAAGGCGAGGAGATCTGGAGATTCCCAGAGGGAATCTTTCTAGGCCAGAGCCCCAGAGGGGAGTTTGGACATGTCGATACAAGATGCCTCAACACCCTTCCCCACCCACGATAATCAAAGACCTCATGGAGCACAATTAACTTGAGCCAAGTCCAAGCTTTTCTGCAAAGGCATCCGACTCCTCCAGTGCATCAAAATAATGGTCTTTCGACTCGAAGGATACACAAAACCTTGCTGGGTACATGACTCCAAACCGAACTCCATTCTTGAATAAGGAGGCCCTGGCCTTGTTGAAGGCAGCTGAGTTCCTCACTAGCTCAGCTCCTATGTCGCAATAGGTCCTGATGAGGTTACCTCCTAATTTCAAGTCCCTCTGTTCCTTGACCCACTTCAGGACCTGATCCTTCTCCTGAAAGCTGTGAAACCGAATGATGAATGCCCATGATTGTTCATTCGATCGGTGTGTCTGATGGGCTCTGTCCAGCTCTGGAAGGGACTCGGGTCCACTCTCCATTAGCTTCCCAAACATCTGCAGTGGAAGTTAGGCCTTCCATTCCCAAAGGCAACCCCATGACTCTTTGGGGGTGGGGGGTCTGTCTCCTCGAGTGGTTCTCAAGACCATCGATTTTAGCTTTCAGCAGCCTATTCTCGCTGGCTACCATGGCGATCTCAGCGTCCAGCGAGGCAATTTTCTCACTGTGCCTCGTCAAACTGTTCTTCACTCCCTCTAACACCTCACGTACGCCTTCACAGTCCAAGAAGTCTTTTCCAATTCAAGTGGGACCCAGGGTCTCCTCGATCGACTTTTGGAGGACCTCAGACATCGCTCTCCATTACTTATCAAATGGTTTATCGATAGCAGCTCAACAAACCTCTTCACTGTTATTGGAGTAGCCGCAGTCACACAAGCAGTCTCTTCCATTTTCTCCACACAGGAGCCACACAAAGCCTCAATTTCCATCTGCAGGCTTCTTGCCCCCATTCTTTGCGAGAGCTTGAGTACAGAAGCAGGAATGTGTTGCTGCAATTATACAGGGCCTTGGTGTGCTGTTGCGGTCTCCTTTTCTGAGGATGTTCTTGCCCTCGAGAGAGTGCAGCCAAGTTTTACCAAACTGATTCCAGGGGTGGAGGGACTGTCATGTGAGGAGAGATTGTTCTCGCTGAAGTTCAGAAGAATGAGGGGGGATCTCATAGAGACTTATAAAATTCTAACAGGACTAGACAGGGTAGATGCAGGGAAGATGTTCCCAATGATAGTTGTGTCCAGAACCAGGGGTCACAGTCTGAGAATTCAGGGTAAACCATTTCAGGCAGAGATGAGGAGACATTTCTTCATCCAAAGAGTGGTGAGCCTGTGGAATTCATCACAGGAAGTAGTTGGTGCTGAAACTTTGAATATATTCAAGAGGCGGCTGGATATAACACTTGGGGCGAATGGGATCAAAGGATATGGGGAGAAAGCAGGATTAGGCTATTGAGTTGGATGATCAGCCATGATCGTGATGAACGGCGGAGCAGGCTCGAAGGGCCAAAAGGCCTCCCCCTGCTCCTATCTTCTATGTATCTATGTATATTTTCTTGGCATTTTTCTGATGCAGGCAGTTTGTTTCTACAAGTAGATAGGTTTCTTCTCCCATAGGAAATACCCCAGAAATTGGGCAAGAAAGGCCATAAAACAAGTACCCTGGTGGTAACTAACTTTTGCACAACTTCTCTCTATAGCCGCCACCAGACATTCCCCAAACGTTAATATATGTTTACTGGACTAACGATCTAGAGACCACTCTGACAGCTGGAATGAAAAAGGCCAGCACTGTATCAGTAACGGTGGCCTTGAAGATATAGGATTGTTGTAAAAACCAATCCTTCCCCTTTAGTGAAGGAAATCTACTGCCCTTAATGCTTTGTATGCGATTCCAGACCAATGTGATTGATCCTTAACTGCTGTCTGAAATGGTTCAGCAAGTCAAGAAGGTGGCTCATCACCAGTTTCTCAAGGGCAATTTGAGATGGAGAATAAATGTCAGTCTTGTCACAATGCCCACATTCTGTGAATGAATGAAAAATGTTAGCGAATGAATAATATTGCCCTGTAACTTCCACATGAATGTATAAATAATGCCCGCTCATGAACCTTTTTCCTTATGAGTCAGATTTAAACAAGAGATGTGACAGTACATCTGCTAAACAAATGATACAACACTTACACATCTGAGGGTGTTTTTAATGCTCTAAGAATGGAGTAACTTTGACTTTGAGAGTGTAAAATGAGCGAGTGAAATAAGGACATAAAATATCCCTGACCGACATCCCTGTCACTTCCTTCAACATGAATCTTCAAAATCCTGTTCCTCATTTATAAATCCTTCTGTAGTCTCACCTAAGGGTATGGTAGTGCAGTGATTGTACTATTGGATGAATAATTCAGGGGTCTGCACTAATAATCCAGAGAATTCCACAATATGGCGGTTTGATAATTTGAATTCAGTTTTTAAAAATCTGGAAACAAAAAAGATTGGTTTCAGTAAATGTGATCAATGAAGCTGCCAGGTTGTCATAAAATCACAACTGTTTCAATGGGCCAAATGGCCTCGTGTCATATTGACTCCATGGCTCACACACATTCTTCAGGGAAGGAAACCTGCCAACTTTACTTGATTAGGTCTGTATGAGACTGCAGTCTCGCATCAACATGGCCAATTCTTAACTACCCTCTCTCTAAAGGCCTCACAACTCATACAGTTGTATCAAATCAAGTGATGAGACCATCAATTCACGCGACACATGGTTAGAAGTGAACAGTGGTTTTACTCGTCTTACAACAGAGCCTGCCCTTGACACGATGAACTCAGGATGAACTGCAGGCAGGCTCTCAGCATCAACCTTTATACTTCCGGTTGGGGGGGAGGAGCCATGGGTGGAGCCAAGGGTGGAGCCCAGCACAAACTCTCGTACACTCCCAGTGCATCTCCCCCCAGTGGCAGAGCAGCGCAACTGCTCGTGTGCCGAGCTTACAGAGACATAGTGATGCAGTGTGAATTACGCTACTGTGATTCACCACATTCACCCCCTGTAAAAAAATCAAGTCCGGCGGGGGTGGTAGCTTACAGATTGAGTCTGTCCGGTGGCCGAGTTGTCCGCTGTGATCGGCGGAGCACCGGGGTTGCAGCCCCTTCTGGTGGCTGGATGAGCACTATCGGTTGGGGTACGATGGCGGACTCCGGGGGCGATCCCGCCCGAGCTTCGTACCCGTCTGGTTCGACTGGGGGCGCTGGGAGCTAGCTGGCGCGGGCACACAGAACAAAAGTAGCGAACTGCTAGGTGCGGGGGCGTGGGGGTGAGTTGGGTGGGATGTAGTGTGAGGGGTACCTCAGCGGTGGGAGTGGGGGGGTTGGATCCTGCAGGTGCTAGGTCCTGGAGGGATACAGTGTCCTGACGGCTGTCAGGGAACTCTACGAAGGCGTACTGGGGGTTCGGATGCAGTAGGAGCACTTTCTCTATGAGTGGGTCAGTTTTGTGCGTCCTGACGTGCTTCCGGAGGAGCACTGGGCCCGGTGTCTTCAGCCATGCCAGGAGCGCCCGTGGTAGTGCCCCTGGAAAAAAATAAAGAGCTGCTCGTGAGGGGTCTGGTTGGTAACGGTGCATAAGGGGGACCTAATAGCATGGAGCGTGTCGGGGAGGACTTCTTGCCAATGGGAGATTGGAATATTCCTGGACCGGAGGGTCAGTAGGACGGTCGTCTAGACCGTTGCATTCTTCCTCTCCACCTGCCCGTTCCCCCTGGGGTTATAGCTGGTAGTCCTGCTCGAGGCGATGCCCTTATCGAGCAGGTACTGACGCAGCTCGTCCCTCATAAAGGACGAACCCCGGTCGCTGTGTACATAGCTGGGGAAACCAAACGGTGAAGAAACTATGCAGGGCCCTAATGACTGTGTGGGAGGTCATATCGGGGCACGAGATAGCGAATGGGAAACGGGAGAACTCGTCTATGACGTTCAGGAAGTACACATTCCTGTTAGTTGAGGGGAGTGACTCTTTGAAAACGATTATGAGGCGTTCAAAGGGCCTAAAAGCCTTGACCAGGTGGGCCCTGTCTGGTCTGTAGAAGTGCGGTTTGCACTCCGCGCAGATCGGGCAATCCCTGGTGATGGCTTTTACCTCCTCAATGGAGAAAGGCGGATTTTGGGCTTTAATGTAGTGGGCGAGCCGGGTGACCCCCGGGTGGCAGAGGTCATTGTGGATGGTTCTTAAGCGGTCGCTCTGTGCTCTGGCACACGTCCCGTGGGTCAGGGCATCTGGGGGCTCGTTGAGGTTCCCCGGTCAATACATAATATCGTAATTGTAGGTGGAGAGTTCGATCCTCCACCTCAGAATTTTGTCATTTCTAATTTTGCCCCTTTGCGAGTTGTCAAACATGAAGGCAACCGATCTTTGGTCGGTGATAAGGGTGAACCTTCTACCTGCGAGGTAGTGCCTCCAGTGATGAATAGCCTCCACAATGGCTCGTGCTTCCTTTTCGACTGAGGAGTGTCGAAGTTCCGAAGCGGAGAGGGTTCGGGAGAAAAATGCGACTGGTCACCCTGCCTGATTTAGCGTGGCTGCAAGAGCTACCTCTGAGGCGTCGCTCACTACCTGGAAAGGGACGGATTCATCCACCACCCGCATGGCAGCCTTGGCGATGTCCTCCTTGATGCAGTTGAAGGCCTGGCGAGCCTCAGCTGACAGGGGCAAAAGTGTGGCCTTAAAGAGTGGGCGGGCTTTGTCCGCATATTGAGGGACTCACTGAGCATAATACGAAAAGAATCCCAAGCACCACTTGAGGGCATTGGGACAACGAGGGAGAGGGAGTTCTAAGAGGGGGCGCATACGGTCCGGGTCGGGGCCCAGGACTCCGTTTTCCACAACATAGCCGAGGATGGCTAGTCTGGTCGTGCGGAAAACGCATTTCTCCTTGTTGTATGTGAGGTTAAGCTTCTGGGCCATCTGGAGAAATCGGTTAAGGTTGGCATCGTGGTCCTGCTGGTCAGAGCCGCAGATGGTGACGTTATCCAAGTACGGAAACGTGGTCCGCAGCCCGTACTGGTCCACCATTCGGTCCATTGCTCGTTGGAATACCGAAACCCCATTCGTGACGCCAAAGGGGACCCGGAGGAAGTGGAAGAGGCGGCCATTGGCCTCAAATGCCGTGAAGTGGCGGTCCTCCGGGCGGATTGGGAGTTGGTGGTATGCAGACTTCAGATCCACCGTGGAAAAAATCCGATACTGGCCGATCTGATTCACCATGTCTGCAATCCTGGGGAGGGGGTACGTGTCGAGGAGCGTAAATTGATTAATAGTCTGACTATAGTCTATGACCATGCGGAATTTTTCCCCGGTCCTGACGACCACCACCTGAGCCCTGCAGGGACTGTTACTGGCCTCTATGATCCCCTCACGTAAACGCCTCTGAACCTCGGATCGAATGAACACCCTGTCCTGTAGGCTGTACCGCCTGCTGCGAGTGGCCATGGGTTTACAGTCCAGAGTGAGGTTGGCAAAGAGAGGAGGGGGGGAGATTTGCAGCGTGGCTAGGCTGCAGATAGTGAGTGGGGGTAAGGGTCCGCCGAAGCTGAGAGTGAGACTCTTGAGATTGCATTGAAAGTAGAGTCCCATTAAGAGTGGGGCGCAGAGTTCGGGCAGGACGTATGGTTGGAATTTAGAATAGCTAGCGCCTTTGATTGTTAGAGTTGCGACGGTGTGCCCTTGGATATGGACAGAGTGGGAACCCGAAGCGAGGGAGATAGTTTGCCATGCAGGGAAAACAGGGAGCGAACAGCGTCTTACCAGATCTGGGTGTACGAAGCTCTCAGTGCTCCTGGAGTCAAAAAGGCACGGTGCACTGTACCCGTTGATTTTGACCGTTGTCATAGAGTTGTTGAGATGCTTTGGGCGCGATTGGTCCAGTGTGACAGGGTTGAGTTGCGGGTAGTCGGCGACTCGGTCGGCTGTGCTGGGATGGCCCCGCGATGAGTGCCCGCTGAGGTCGCAGTCTTCAATCGAGATTTCTGAGTGTGGAGAGGATGGGAGCCAGTCGGCAGGAAATGAGGTCAGGCTGCGAAATGAGACCTCCGTGGTTGTAGCGAGTTCAACAGTATCTTCTAAATTTAGGGCCCCCTTCTCCAGCAGTCGCTGGCGCACGAAATTCGATCTAAGGCCTGCAGCAAAGGCATCGCGGACAGCAAGTTCTCTCTGCTCAGTAGCAGTTACAGCCTGATAATTACAGTCCCGGGATAAGGCTTTTAAGTCTCTGAGGAATTCTTCTAACGATTCTGCAGGGCGCTGGCGGCGAGTAGTAAAAACGTGGCGCGCGTAGACCTCATTGATAGGCCTCACGTACATTCTATCGAGTAGGGCCAGGGCCTCTGTATATGAGCCGGTACAGTTTAGCTGAGTAGATATACGATGGCTCACCCTCGCGTGCAGTAGACCGAGTTTCTACTCCTCCGTCGTTTCTGGGGTGCTTGCTTCAGCCAGGTAGGCCTTAAAACATCGGAGCCAATGCGAAAAGATTTATTTCGCCTCTGCATCCTGCGGGTCGAGTTCCAGTCGGTTAGGCTTGAGGGCTGATTCCATGGTCATTCCTTACTGTTTCTTAAGACGATTAAATTAATGAGACCATCAATTCACGCGACACGTGGTTAGAAGTGAACAGTGGTTTTAATCGTCTTACAACAGAGCCTGCCCTTGACACGATGAACTCCAGATGAACTGCAGGCAGGCTCTCAGCATCAACCTTTATACTTCCGGTTTGGGGGGCAGAAGCCGTGGGTGGAGCCCAGTACAAACTCCCGTACACTCCCAGTGCATCTCCCCCTAGTGGCAGAGCAGCGCAATTGCTCGTGTGCCAAGCTTACAGAGACATAGTAATACAGTGTGAATTACGCTACTGTGATTCACCACATCAAGGCATGTACAGATGACAATAAATGAAATGGTTCTGGTGACCTCCCCATCTTGAAAATGTATTTTTTTTAAAAATCCCTTTACTTCTGCAGCTGCTCCCAGTCCTTTACCTCTGCTCACACTATCCATTCTGCACCCCTCTTTCCTCCTCCTCTCCATGACCATTGGCTGAGCTTTTGGCCACCACATACACCCTGGAACTGTAGAAACTAGATTCAGTCACCTAGTGCAGCTTTGCCCACCTTCAAAAGCCAGGTTAAAGTGTACCTCTGTCAGCTCCCCAGTTAAACGAGAAGGAAGAATGTGCAGGGTTACGGTGAGAAGGCAACACCGTTAGGGGCGGCATGGTGGCACAGTGGTCAGCACTGCTGCCTCACAGCACCAGGGACCTGGGTTCGATTCCGACCTCAGGCAACCGTCTGTGTGGAGTTTGCACATTCTTCCCGTGTCTGTGTGGGTTTCCTGCCACACAGGTGCTCGGGTTCCCCCCCCCCACAGTCTAAAGATGTGCAGGTTAGGTGAATTGGATGTGCTAAATTGTCCCTCGGTGGGGCTGCAGGGATTGGGTAGGGGATTAGGCTTCAGTTAGGATGCTCTTTCAGAGGGTTGGTGCAGGCTAGATGGGGCCAAATGGCCTCCTTCTGTACTGTAGGGATTCTATGATTCTATGAATGGGCCAGGTGGCCTCTTTCAGTGCTGTAAGAATTCTGAGATTCTGTGAATTGTTTCAATTACCCCAAATTGTAAAATGCGGACATTTTGTGATATTACAAGTACTACATAAAACAGGTCTGGCATCATCTGTGGAGAAAGAAACAAAGTTAACCTGTGTCCCAGACACTAATGTTAAAGTGTTCTATTCCTGGCAACCGATATCCTTTGCACAAAATAGAACAAGCTTTCAAGCGGTCAATTAACTAATTATTTAGATATACTGTATCTTGTTGTAACACTGCATAGGTATGGGATGACCTAATTTCCAATTAAAAAGTCATTCCACAATCCAAAAAGAACCATGTGCTATAAAGCCCAGCTAACCATTATTACCTCCCTGAGGAGTTATTTTCATGTGTTACTAGCTCTTACTTTCAGCTATTAAACACGCACAGCATCACTTAAGAAAAAAAAATGTAAATTTCGCCAGAGTCCCAAAGACCCTTTGAGAGCTGGCTGGTGGTGAAT
This sequence comes from Scyliorhinus canicula, assembly GCF_902713615.1. Classification (NCBI taxonomy): domain Eukaryota; kingdom Metazoa; phylum Chordata; class Chondrichthyes; order Carcharhiniformes; family Scyliorhinidae; genus Scyliorhinus; species Scyliorhinus canicula. The sequence continues at coordinate 160,590,398 of NC_052150.1, forward strand.
TAACCGGGAAGGGGGGTGGGGGGGGGGGGGGGGGGGGGGGGTCATCACGCCTCAGTCAAGGAGCAACATTAAGAAGGCAGGACTCCACGAATAACCTCAACCAGTACGGAAATTGAACCCACGCTGTTGCTGCTGCTCCACATCACATGCTAACTGTCTAGGCAACTGAGTCAACCGACCCATGCATAAGTAAATACCAGACCAGTACCAATGATACAGTCCACCTTGACATTTTCAAAAAGTGAACACCCTCAAACCTGCTTTCACTCAGACATCAATTCTCCCATAAGTTATTAATTGTTTGTCCAGAGCCCACTGCAATCCTTAATAAACCATTGTACCCAGTATAGCCAGATATCTTATTTCTTCAAGAGCTTTATTCCGCATTCTGTAGTCCTAAAGTTTATGGCATTCTCAAACATGTTATCTGGGTTCAACTTATTTTGTCCCTTAAGATGCTTATATTTCTCCTGTGAGATATAGCTCAGATGCCGTACAGATGCAGTAATCATACAGTTGTTCCTTTCTGCACTGCCTCCAATATATGGATCTTCTTCTCTCAAAGGGTCATGAACCGATGGAATTTTCTGCCAGAGTGTGGTGGGTGCTAGGACATGGAGTAAATTTAAGGAGGATATAGACAGATTTTTAATTGGTAATGGAACAAAGAAGAACAAAGAAAATTACAGCACAGAAACAGGCCCTTCGGCCCTCCCAGCCTGCTCCGATCCAGATCCTTTATCTAAACCTGTTGCCTATTTTCCAAGGTCTACTTCTCTCTGTTCCCCACCCGTTCATATATCTGCCCAGATGCATTTTAAATGATGCTATTGTACCCGCCTCTACCACCTCCGCTGGCAAAGCATTCCAGGCACCCACCACCCTCTGCGTAAAAAACTTTCCACGCACATCTCCCTTAAACTTTTCCCCTCTCACCTTGAAATCGTGACCCCTTGTAATTGACACCCCCACTCTTAGAAAAAGCTTGTTGCTATCCACCCTGTCCATACCTCTCATAATTTTGTAGACCTCAATCAGGTCTCCCCTCAACCTCCGTCTTTCCAATGAAAACAATCCTAATCTACTCAACCTTTCTTCATAGCTGGCACCCTCCATACCAGGCAACATCCTGATGAACCTCCTCTGCACCCTCTCTAAAGCATCCACATCCTTCTGGTAATGTGGCGACCAAAACTGTACGCAGTATTCCAACTGTGGCCTAACCAAAGTCCGATACAACTGTAACATGACCTGCCGACTCTTGTACACAAGCATATATAATGGGTTGAAGAGTTATGGAGAAAGGGCAGGAAAGTGGAAAGATCAGCCATGATTGTATTGAATGACAGAGCAGGCTCATGAGGCTTAACTGCCTAATCTTGCTGCTAGTTCTCATGTTCTTGTTTTAGTCCAGTACACAGAACTTCAGATGTGTTTACCACCAGCACCTTCTAAAATATCACGCCTGGGAATGTGATCCGTTTTCAAGCGTGCTCCACTTACTGCAGCCACTGAATTAACTATCCACCGATACTTCCAAATCCCTCTTTTGGGTTGAATGCCGTAGCTTAGAACCATTGATTTTATATTCAGGATTAGAATTATAAAACTCAGGAGAAGAGTAGGTTGCATTTGTCTGTATTAAATACGATTTACCAAGCATCAATTGATCTCCTCAGTCATTGGCCAGGATATTCAGATCCCATCGTGGTAAATTCGGCAGCCCAGCCAAAAGTCATTGTCACAGCGCAGGAGGCGGCCAATCAGCTCATTGAGTCTGCAGTGACCCTTCGAATGTCCACCCCCACTCTATCTCCATAACCTTGTAACCTTACCTGCACATTCCTGGACACTAAGGGCCAATTTAGCATTGCCAATCCACCTAACCTGCACGTCTTTGGACTATGGGAGGAAACTGGAGCACCCGGGAGAATGTGCAAACTCCACACAGACAGTGACCCGAGGCTGGAACTGACTCCGGGGCCCTGGCACTGTGAGGCAGCAGTGCTAACCACTGTGCCACTGTGCCGCCCCCAAAGTCCATTGACTTCCAGCGAGACCGCGTGACCGCAGTCGTGGGCGAGGCCAGAAAACCCAAACCCATAGTTCTTCTCCACCCACGCTCCTTAGTCTTGCTTTACATCATTTTGGATTGGTTAATCATCGCTCTGTAGCAATGGCTTCTATGAAAAAAGTGCCATTCGTTCAAAGATATCATCATATATGCTTCTTCTCTCTTCTCCATATTATAGCAGAAGTCACATCAAGCATACCAAGAACATAATTAACTACAGTAATATGCATCTTTCTTTTCAAACAATGATATTAGCAAACACCAACAAACGCCTTAGCACCAATTAGTTTCACAATCCTATTTCCATTCACAGTGCACTAACTTTTCAAAAAGAGACAAAAACTAGGACATGTATTTAATGAGGCACCATTGGTGAGGCAACTTCAAAGCATGATTAGAGAAGTATTAAGATTTACCAAAGATAATAAAACTGGTGTTGGTTGAATGGTTTGAATAAAGTCTCTATCTTTTTGGAAAACCATGTGCTATTATTGGACTGCTTCCACATACCTTCCATTCTTAAGAGCCACCCTAGATCACAACACAGCCCTGCAACAGTTGCAGAAACTGCTCTCTCATACTTAACTTTATTAAGTCAAAGGTTCTCTGAAAGTTACACTAAACATGTAATTATTGGAAATAGAGACTGTTTACAATGTATCTAACAATTTCAACAAGCAGTTTAGTGAACTATGGGAGCTGACAAAATCGTATTTATCGACGGTTTACGCTGGCAGGAAATTCTGGTCCCACGCCGACGTAAAAGTTTCCAGGCGGCGAGAGGTGCGGTCACCAGGAAATCCCGTTGACAGTGGCGAGACCGGTAGATTCACCTGGCGGACCGCCTCCCCCGCCGACAAACATGCAACGGGGAGTTCAGTAAGTCCCGCTCAAAATGTGGGTGAAGACAACTCATGGGAATAATTTGTGACATGACTGCATTCTTGAAGTTGCTTAGATATGCATCAATTGGTAAGACCTTTCTCCTCTTCACTTCCTGTGTTACAAGCTTCCAGGTTATGCAATAAATCAGGTTGGACATTTTTAAACATGCTATTTTATTGATTTAAAGGCCATTTTACTTAATTCTCCTTACCGGTCAAAAATACCCTAACCACAACATGATATCCTTCAGTTCACGCGTGAAAGAATGAGAAAAATATTTTTTTTGCAAAATATTTTGATTATGGCTGAAATTTTCTTTTAAACCGATTTGATGCTTCCAAAACATTTAAAAAATGATATTGTACTTTATGTCTCTCAAACAGCTCAACACAATTAACAAACACACATGATCTTAGGGACACAGACTGTCATTACGTAGCTGAATGCTGCAACCATATCAAGTAAAAGAGAATCCCACAAACAGCAGTACGAAAAATGATTACCGTGTCTATTTTTAGTGTTGTTGGTTCAGAGAGGAAGGTTGAGCAAATCTCAAGGAGAAATTCTGCTCATTTTAAACGAGTGCTCTTGGATTTTTAATGTCTACCCAAAAAATGTGCCACTCAGACAGGACCTTTATTTAGCATTCTATTTGAACTTCAGGACCTTCAACATGCAGCCCTTCTTTGATACTTCACTGCACTGTTAGCCATATTACATGCTCACCTAGAGTGGGTCTCGAGTAAACATTCTGCTAATTCAGAGGCAGAACTGTTACCTACTGAGATAAGCTGTTTGACATGGTTTTTAAATATTCATCGTCATGTCAGGCCCATTGGATAGTAAATTAAAATAAAGCAATGCATTTGATGCAACTGAGGGGGAAATAACAACAATTTCTATTTATATGGTGCCTAGTGAGATATCCCAAGGCAAATGACAGCAGCAATATAAAACAAAGTATGATACCGAGTCACAGAGATATTTGGTCAGATGACCAAATGCTTGGACAAAATGTTTTAAGATGTGTCTTAATGGGAGAAACTAGGATAGAGAAATGGAGTGATAGGGAGGGAATTCCATAGCATGGGGTCTCGGCAACTGAAGCGATGCCCACCGATGGTAGAATAGTTAAAACTGGGAATACACAAAAAGCCAGAAATTACAGGAGCACGAATATCTCAAGAAGATTGAGAGACTGAAGTTAGAGATAGAGGGGGCAAGGCCATGGCAACATTTGTAAAACAAATATGACGATTTTAATTTCAAGATGTTGCTTGACCAGGAGTCAATGTAGGTCAGTGGGCAGAAGGGTGATAAGAGAATGTTGGTTCCTATGAGTAAGACACAGATTTTTGAATGATCTGTAGTAGAGGCACACCTGTCAGGGGTGTGTGGAATAGTCAAGTCCAGAGGTCACAAAGACATGAATGAGGGGTTTCAGATGAGTGAGACGGGGTGAAGCAGAATGACGTTGTGGATGTGGAAATACTCGGATACGACGACTGGGAGGTCAGAAGCTCATCGCAGAATGAAACGTAACACCAGGTTTACAAACAGCTGTTGCCATAGAGAGTGAAGGAGTCGGTTTCAAAGGAATGAAGTTTGGAGGCATGTCCAAAAACAAAAGCTTTAACAATTTTGACTGGAGGAAACCTCCGCTAATCCAGAACTGGGCGTCAGATAAGTAGTCTGATAAATTTGCAACAGTGAAGGAGTCAAGTGAATTGGTCAGGGTTAGGCGACAAATGCTTGATTTGTGCAGTGCCCAAAAGAAATTTGAATATTTTAATTTGAATATTTTGATCACCATACTAATGGCTGTGATTTTGTTGATAATTATAACACAATTAGTGTGATAAAGCAAAATGATGGAAAGGACAGTGCAATCAGGTGGTAATTGAACAGAAATCTGCTCACTGCTGATTAGTTTGTGTTCCTCCAGGGATATTCAGATCCAGACCTCATTATAGCCTTGACCCACACATGGGCAAACAAGCCACGTTCAAGAGGCAAGACAAGAGTTATTGCACCTGACATCAGGCAATATTTGGCTAAATGTGGCATCAAGGAGCCCTAGCAAAATTGTTCAATGGGATGAATCAGGAGAAAACTCCCGACTGATTGGATTCATACCCACCACAAAGGAAGATGGCTGTGATTGTTGTAGGCCAAACATTTCACCCTAAGATATCACTGCAGGAGTTCCTCAGGGTAATGTCCTGGGCCCAAACATCTCCAGAGACATCATCAATGACCTTCCCTCTGTCATAAGGTCTGAGGCGGGCATGTTCACTGATGACTGCACAATAGAACCATTCACAACTCCTCAGATACTGCAGTAATCTGTGTCCACATGCAGCAAAGACCTGGAAAATATTCTGATGAAAAGTCACAGCCTTAACTGTTAACCGTGTGTCTCTCTCCAGTGAGGCTGCCAGACCTGCTGTATATTTCCAGCATTTTGTGTGTTTATTTCAGATTCCCAACATATGCAGTATTTTACTTAACGTAGCCTGGAAACATCATCCTGCTGGATAGGTTTTTGATCAACATGGAAGTCAAAGATTAGGTAGGGAGAGGATGGGTCTGACACCTGCAGGAAATTGGCATTAATGCTACAATCAGATCATCTATGATCTTATTGAATGGCAGAGCAGACTCAAGGGGTCAAATGGACTATCCTAATCCAATTTATGTTCTTATTAAAGTTTGGGGTGATAACTGAAAAGTTACATTTGTACCATGCAAGTGCCAGGCAATGACCATCTCCAACAAGAGAAAATCTAATCATCTCTCCTTGACATTCATTGAACCCCCGCCATCATTATCCTGGGGCTTACCATTTACCAGAACCTGAACTGGACGAGCCATATAAATACTATGACTACAAGAGCAGGTCAGAGGCTAGTAATCCTGCAGTGAGTAACTCTCCCCCTGATTCCCCAAAGCCTGTCCATCATCTGCAAGGCACATGTCAGGAGTGTGATGGAATACTCTCCACTTGCTCAGATGAGTGCAGCTCCAACAACACACCAGGAGTTCAACAACATCTGGGATGTTGATTGTAGACCCATCCACCAGATAAACATTTACTCCCTCCAATGCTGGCGCACAGTAGCAGCTGTGTGCACCTTATACATGATACACTGCAGTGATTAATCAAGCCTCCTCCTTCCAAATGTGACCTCTGTCACCTGGGACAATTAGAGCAGCAGATACATGGGAATATCAGGATCTACAAATTCCCTTGAAGCCACACACCAAATAGACATAAAATTATTCCTTCACTGTTATTGGACCAAAAACTTGAATTACCTTCCTACCTAAATTATGGGTGTACCTACATTAGATGGGGACTGTAACAGTTCAAGAAGGTAACATAGGGGCCTCACGGTAGCATGGTGGTTAGCATCAATGCTTCACAGCTCCAGGGTCCCAGGTTCGATTCCCGGCTGGGTCACTGTCTGTGTGGAGTCTGCACGTCCTCCCCGTGTGTGCGTGGGTTTCCTCCGGGTGCTCCGGTTTCCTCCCACAGTCCAAAGATGTGCGGGTTAGGTGGATTGGCCATGCTAAAAAAAATTTCCCGTAATGTAAGGTTAATGGGGGGGATTGTTGGGATACGGGTTACGTGGGTTTAAGCGGGGTGCTCGGCACAACATCGAGGGCCGAAGGGCCTGTTCTGTGCTGTACTGTTCTATGTTCTATGTTCTATATCACTTCAAGGGCAAAGAGTGGTGCGCAAAAAATGTTGGCTTTGCCAGCAATGCTCACATCCCATGAATGAATTTTAAAAAACCCTTCCTTCATTACAGTTCCAAATATGATCAAGGTGAAAAAATAATAATTTCTTGCAACTTGCCTGGTTATATATTCTTTTAAAATTAGTGTAACGTTAAACCTTCAGAAGTGATTTTTTAAAAAGCAGTTCAAGGTTTAGATTCACCACATGGATGGCAATTTGCCAAGGGAGTAGGAAAGAATGGTATTATGCAACATACTTTCTGCATTTTCTTTTGATTGAGTGTCATATGTGGTTCAGTGGTCGAGGTATTTCTTCTGAGTCAAAAGACTGGCTTCAAACACAATATCACATATTACAGGTTGACACTTCAGAGCAGTACTGAGGGAATGCTGTCTTACAGGCTAGACAGTAAATGGAGCCTGTCTGCTCATTTGTGTGGACGTAAATAATGTTTTGGCACTTTTTCCAAAGAGCAAGTATTCCTCCTGGTGTTTTGGTTAACCTTCATCCCTCAACCAAAACTGCTAAAATTGATTATTTGCTCTTATTAAAATCTTGGCATGCTAATTTACTTTTGCATTTGCTTACAAGATAGCAATAGCCACATTTCAAATATAATTTGGCTTTGAAATGCTTTGGAAACCCCCAAGGGTGTGAAATATTTTACATAATTCGTCCTCCCCTCACAGCCCCCCCCCCCCCCCCCCACCCATGACCCAAGAGTCTTATGTAAAAGTGAAGCTTAAGAAAGGTCAAATACAATTGTGCAAAGGCACATACAAAGTATACATTCTGATCCCCAACATACATAGACCGCAAAAGCAAAGCCAAGTATTGGGAACAGACATGGTTCAAAGATGCAAAGAGGGCATATATCACTTGTAACTTTTCACTGCTTTTTAAGTGAGACAGGCACCACCCGCTGCAACACAGTTTGCAGAGCTATCTGTTTCTGAATGAGAAGTTGAGGTCCAGTGACAGATCTATGCCAGATCTATGCCTGGACAGCAACAACCCTGGCTGAATCGCCATTGGCATCAGATTCTTGGGTCCGTCACAGGTGGTTGATTCAGTTCGCAGAAACCATCACTGGGAATGTGACCCTGATTTAACACTGACTAATATCCTTACTTGCTCCACAAGATTGGCCATCACTAGTTGGTGCTATTCTCAGTGGCCATTCGAAAGTAGCACAGATAGACACTTAAGAAAAACACATGTTTTCTACCCAAGATGTTGGCTGAAAAACATACACAATACACAGATTAAGAAATGAAAAATTATCAGCGATGTTGGTGACAGAAATGTTTCGGCACTATTTACATAAATGATTCCCGTTATGTTAGCTATGTACTCATGAATTTGGTGAACATTCTGAAGTGCAAGTATCTAATTGTTGCCTCTTAAAGTCTGTGGAGATTTTTAAAATATGCCACCCAGGTGAAAAATTGAAAAAGACATTTGGCCATGATTACAATAAGGCAGAACATAGGAACAGGAGTAGGCCATTCAGCCCATCAAGGCTGATCTGTGGCCTAAAACGAAATACCTGCCTTTGGTCCATATCCTTTAATTTCTTTGCATAACAAAAATCTATTTATCCTGGATTTAAATTGAACAACTGTTCTAGCTTCAACTGCGGTTTGTGGGAGAGTTCCAAGCCTCTACCCTCTTTGAGTGAAGATGTGCTTCCTAACATCTCTCCTGAATGGTCCAACACTAATTTTTAGACAATGCACTCTAGTTTTAAAATTTTCAACCATGAAAATAGTTTATCTTTATCTACCCTGTCTTTCCTTGGTAATATCTTCAATACTTCGATCTGATCACCCCTTAAACTTCTAGATTCTAGCAAAAATAGACCTAATTTGTGTAATCTCTCCTCATAATGTAACCCCGTAGTCCAAGTATAATTTTAGTAAACCGACTAACACCTGAGAAAGATTGAAAGCTGCTGAAAGGCAAGATAAATTCTAAAACCCTGAAATGATTCACTGGACAACTAGCAGATAAATGTTTACCCTATTGATCTGAAATTCCCCTCTCTGCCCTTTAAGTACACGTGTTAACCTGTTTGATTTAACTGATGTGACGGCACCATCAAAATAGCAGAAAGGGGAGTTTCAAGTGACTTTACGTTAAGTATTTCTCTCAATGTCATATCAGGGCCCAAGGAGGTTAATTTTATTCTAGCTGCATCTTCATGCAAAAAAAGGTAAAGGAAGGTGATAAATGTCATTATGATCAATTGCCAAGAATGCAACAACCACAGACAAATCATTTAAAAAGGTTGGATTGCAACGCTTTTGATAAATATTGTTCTTCCACCACTTCTCTGAAAGTGGAAGATCTACCTATACATTTCTTAATTTTCTTAAAATATGCAAATAAAGCAGCTGTTTTAAATAATCTGAAAACCAGTCATCATGAGCAAAATTATTTGTAGCATTAAAAATAATGAAATGCAAATCTAGAAATTGCTTTTCCCAGCAGCAGTAGGGGCTTAAGCCGAACTACACTAAAGGCCCAGACCATTTATATTGTAGTGCAACAAACATTGTTCTTTTTCAGTTGGTGCATATTGAATTGGAAAATATACCCTCAGCCACTACTGTAGCAGAGCAATGGTATCCCACCAACAAATTAATATTCACCAACATTCTGCGATAAAAAGAGTCTGACCAGTCATTTTCTGTTTGTCTTTGTAAAGCATAGAAAATGTGAAGTCCTGGAAGGAGGAATGGTTCTTTACTTGCCAATCATTTCCCGCTGGCACTCCGAGTCATGAATCCCAGCTTTGATGCATCAGATAATAACTTAATCAGTTAAGTTACATCCAGTGTGAAAAGTTTGATTCAGAGTTTGCAACCAGTGGCAAAAGACAAACTTGCTGTGACATTACAACCTCTGACTTTACTAGTTATATAGCAAGTACCAGCTCAAAAATATTTTCAGGAGCCTTTTTCGGGTTTGCTTATTGAAGCTCCGCTGTGGAATTATTATTGGGCTGGGACTCATTTACCATGAATTTCTTTACAGATTTGGTGTGGTGTCAGGAATTTCTGTTTTGAGATTTATTCAGGAAAGAATGGAACCTTTTGTACATCCCTAAAAATCAGGCATTAAAACCTCAACACTGAATGAGCACCTGCTGCAGCAGAAGAATTAAACATATTCCTTACCACACTCATCAGAATGTGCAAAGAGGATTTTCTGCAGAAGGTTAATGTTTTCACAATGTAGGTAGCCAGTGTTGCTAACAGGTAGTTTCACTTGGGGCTTTGCTGCTGCAATGCATAACGACAAAGTATAAGGCTTTGAAGTAAGTCTTTAGACTTGGAACTACGCAAGGCTGTCCACTGCATATAGATTAACTATGTTGCCAACAATTTCATCTAGCGCTGTGATGGACCAGACCACCCATTCCCCAGGGAGTTGTACCAAGAAGGTACTCCAGAAGATGCACTGGGTATTCAACTCCCCGAAGTCCCTACATAAGGACTGCCTGGCAATTGCTCGGAAAACTTCAACTTCCGATGGGCCCTACCCGGGACCCATCGAAATTTAAAATTGGTGACTTGAGATGGTTTCGACTTCCTTAACAGAATAGTGTTAAAAGCACTTCTAACTCCTGGGTAACTACGTGATAACCCGACCCCACTGAACACCAACGCTCCCCTGCCACTACCTCACTGAACATCAAGGCCCTCCCCCACCTCTCCTCACTGACCGCACTTAACTCGAACACCGCCCCACTGCTCCTCCACCACAACCCCACTGAACACCAATGCCCCCTACCCCTCCCCAATCCCCCACTGAACTCCAACACCCCCCACAACGCCGCCCCCCCCCCACCCGCCACCAACCACCCAACTGTGGAGTTGTATTGTCACCGGATTAATAATCCCGAGACCCAGGGTAATGCTCTGGGGACCCGGGTTCGATTCCCATCATGGCAGATTGCGAAAGTTGAATTCAATAAACATCTGGGCCTGGATTCTCCATTTTTGGGACTATGTCCCCATGCCATCGTGAAAACTGTGGTCTACAACAGGAAAACTGGCATCAAAAGGCCACAGATTCACTGTCTTGCAGAGGGCTAGCAGGCAGCTGTTGTGGAGCTCGCAGCTCCAGATACGGTCCCCTGCAGTTCCAGGTCAGAGGCTACGCATGTGCATGGCGGCGACCTCCAGCAGCCGCACCTTGCTCCATGGCGGATTCATCCCCGGACCTGGACTGCCGAATTAGTGCCCCGCATTGGTCACTCGCCCGCTCAACCCAAACCACCCGCATACATAACCCCAGTCCTGAACAAAGCTGCCCCGCCCTCCGATCAGCCCTCCCCCAACTGTGCGGCCTTGGACCAAGTCCGCAGCCGCCACGCGAGGTTCCCGAATGGCAGGACCAGATTAGAACCATGTCATCATGAATTTGGCAAGTCGGGGACGGACAATAACAGGGCGGGCCTCTGGCAATGGCCTGATGCAGTGGATACTCAGTGTGGCGTACTCCCAGAGTCAGGGGGCGGAAAATAGCGGAACAGGCGCCAGTTCCGATTTCATGCGGGAAAACGGATTCTCTGCCCCGTCGCCGAACGTGATTTCGGCATCGGGGTGCGAGGAATCCGGACTCTGGAATTAAGTCTAATGATGACTATGAAACCATTGTTGATTGTTGTAAAAACTCATCTGGTTCACTAATGTTCTTTAGGGAAGGAAACCCCCACCCCCTTCCACCATCACCACAACTATTTTTTGGTGCACAAAAGTTAGCTGTGGAATCCCAAAGGATCTCTCCTTGGCCCCTTCCACTTCTGTGCAAGCCCTCAGTGCATAATCAGAAAACATGCAGGAATCCTCAAGAATGACACTCAACTCTACATCACCACCATGTTTCTTGACCCCCTCCATTGACTGTGAATATTTAATTGAAGAAAATTCCGGGAGGTCAAAGTCAGAAGCTTCACAAACCCCTCTTCTTAACCATCAACAACATCCTTCTTGGGCCACAGTCAGGCTGAACAAGACTGTTCGCAACCTCAGTGGCCTTGTTCACCCTGAGTTCAGCTTCCAAATCTAAAACCTGCCACAAAGGCCAGTCAGTTCCACTTTAGTAACATCGTCGAGCTCTGCTCCATCTCAACCCACCTGCTGCTAAAACCTTTATCCATTCTTTTATTATCTCCAGATTTAGTGGCTTCCTACCATCTTAAAATTGAGCTCTTCCAAAATTCTCTGCTGCTAGCGGCCTAACTTGCACCAAGTCCTATTCATTCATCATCCCTGTGCTTGCTATACTGCACCACGTAGCGTTAGTAAGATGCAATGTTGCGACTGCAAAATGGCTTACATTCACTCGCAAATCAGCAAAGCTCCACTTTAAAATTCTCTTCCATGCATTCAAGTGGTTTCATTGATTTGCTCCTCCCCATCTGTGCAATCGCCTCCTGACCTACAACCCATCGAGATCTCTGCGCTTCTCCAATTCTGGCCTCTTGCAAGTCTGCAATTTCCTCTTCCCTGCTATGGGTGGCCATGCCTTCAGCTATCTAGGTCTCAAGCTCTGGAATTTGCTCCCTACACTTCTCCTCCACCACTTTCTTCTCCTTTACGTCGCTCCTAAAAATGAACTTTGACCAAGATTTCAGTCACCTGTCTTTACATGGCCCAGGGATAATCTTGTCTGCTAATGCTCCTGGGAAGGAACCTGGGATACTTTACTGTGTTAACGATGCTAAATAAATAATTGCAAGTTGCTGCAGTTCTAAGTAAAACAGTGAACCTAAAAAATATTGTTTACAGTGAACTAACTTCTTCAAAGTATTGCATTTATTCCAAACCCACATTTTATGTGAAAAGTGGATCCATACAAAGATCTTGCTGATAAAGACAAGTGAGTGTGCCTTCAAGACCAGCAGTGGTGTCAGCAACAGCAGGAGCAATACAACCCAAGTGTAATTATTATTAGGCAGAAAGCAAAGCAATCAAATTAGACCCACAGAAATTATAGAAATCATGGGATCCCTACATGGTCATTTGGCCCATCGGGTCTGCACCGACCCTTCGAATGAGCATTCTACCCATGTCCACCGCCATATCCTCGTAACCACGCCTAACCTGCACATTCCCGGACACTAAGGGGCAGTTTAGCATGGCCAATCCACCAAACCCGCACATCTTTGGACTGTGGGAGCAAACCGGAGCACCTGGAGGAAACCCACACAGACACGGGGGAAAAAGTGCAAACTCCACAGTCACCCGAGGCTGGAATCGAACCCGGGTCCCTGGCGCTGTGAGGCAGCAGTGCTAACCTTTGTGCCATCGTGCCACCCTCAAAGTTGTTGGAGCATTGGCAAGTATTAATACAAAGTAGGAAATGACTGAAACATTCCCAACAGATTGCTGCCAAGGCGAAAACAAATATAAACATTGCAGAACAATGCAAAATGAGAGCAATGATTACTGAATAATATCTTGCTGAGATATTAGGGAATTTAATGGTTTTCTTTTAGCTGATCTTCCATTTACGTAAAACTATTGTGAAACATTACGCCCTAAATTTTCACTCCCGTGCCGAGTGTGCAGAGTGGGGGAAATTCTGCGAACCCAACTCCTGAAAATCAGCCAGGAAGTTCTGACTTTGTTTCCAGGGACAGGTGCGCACCACCCCCAGAAACAGTTCCATGGCAGCATGGGGTTTGCTGGGTGCGGAGGTGGCTAGAAGAAAGGGCAACTTTGGTGATCTGGCACTTTTGTCACAGCTGCAAAAAAAATAACAAGTTGACAAAAACAGCCCTCACACTCCCCACAACCTGTCCATGAAAAGTTAACTGAAGGTTCTGGGGTGAACCAGGTGACAGTTTTTTATTGTCATGGATATGATAATGACCACAAAGTCTATAAGTGTAGTGAACGAGTTGATGTACGTTGGGACCAATGATGTTCAATTTTTGCTTTATTTTATTATCTTGCCATGGGATGTGGACATCACTGGCTAGGCCAGCGTTTGTTGCTTATTCCTCATTGTCCTCGAAAAGGTAGTGCTGAGCCACCTTCTTCAATCGCTGCAGTCTGGTGTAGGTACACCCACAGTGAAATGCTGTTAAGGGGTTCCAGGGTTTTGACCAGTGACAGTGAAGGAACAGCAATGTAGTTCCAAGTCAGGATGGTGCGTGACTTGGAGGGGAAATGGCAGGTGGTGGTGCTCCCATAAGTTTTCTGCCCTTGTCCTTCTCGGTGGTAGAGGTTGCGAATTTGGAAGGCGCTGGTGAAGGAGCCTTGGTGAATTGCTACAGTGCATTTTCTATGTGGTAAACACCACTTCCACCATACGTGATTGATGTTATGCTTCCACATTAATGTTTGCTGTTGATACTGGGCTACTATGACCTAATATAACCAATTAAAGTTTGTGGTTTTCTCTTAAATATTCCCTAATGTGTAATAATGTTAAATACCCCTGTACATAGTCTGAGTATCTTGTATTTTGAAGTGTGCCCATCCTATCCAAGAGTAATACCCAGGTGACCCAGATGTGTTCTGAAATGGATATTCATAGCTTTTGCACATAGATTTTGACAATCTTTTCAAAGGCAGAGAAGTTATTTGGATTGGATTTGTTTATTGTCACGTGTACCGAGGTACAGTGAAAAGTATTTTTCTGCAAGCAGCTCAACAGATCATTCAGTACATGGAAGAAAAGGGTTGTTGTAACGAGGCAAGATATGAATTGTTAACCTGGTTTACAGCACATGAACATAATAATTGTCACCAGACTAACTTTTTTAAAAAATCAGAGTCACAAGTCTCTGTATAACAAAAAAACATTTTTTTTCTGCTCCACAATAATGGAATGTCTTGCGAGACTGAAAACAGTATTAAGAAACCAATGATGTTAAATTTGAAGGTATCCCAAAACCCAGAAGGGCAACTACACTGGTTCTCAGCGGTATATATTTTCAATTTGGTATACTGAGAGAAAAGATATGTAAACCAGAGAGGAATAGTCCATGTTGTGATGAATTAATAAATAATATTAATTAATTTAGAAGAAAAACAAACAAGAAGGACTATAATAAACAGCAGTACACTTAGCTAAACTGACGGCTATACACACAGTATTACGTTATCCCTTTGTTCCCAACGACTTATGTTTCCTGAACTCAGATGCCCCTTGTTCCCAAACAACATCCAATATTATCTAATTCAATGAACTTAATCCAGCAGATAATTGCAACATACAAGTTATTTGTCCATATTTGGGAAAACTGTCTTCAGTTTCAGCAAAGGTGCAATCTTCTCGGTTTGAGTTTCGGTTTTTAACCAACTGCCCTTTTAACAATAACTTGTTTTCAGGGAGACTGTTGTCTACAACTGGGTTTGGCTGTGATGGTAGCTGTTGCTGCTCTATCCCTTTCTCCAGTTATTGTGCTGTGGGCATTCTTTCCATTTGATGTTACCCACCCTGTGGACCTGGATATTTAGCACACAAGTGCCAATTACCTTATCTCTCCAGTTTGAAGTCATCTCGTCAATACCCCTAGTCATGTAGATAAACACTTCCTTTTCTCACTGGTATGCGAATTTTCATTTCATTCATATAAAAACACCCCTTCAGACACCTGCCCTTATGAAACCCACTTTTTATTTATTTTATCTTAATTTTATTTTTTAGTCTTAATTTTCCCCAATTTTCAACACCTCCCTAACCTTCAACCGCTACTGCGGAGAAGGATGAGAGATGGAGCATGATAACATCATCGCTTGTAAGTTCCTCTCCAGGCAATCATTGTGGGATGAAAAACCTGGAGCTCCCTACAACAGTATGCTGGGAGTACTTTCACGGCACAAACTTCAGCAGTCCAAGAAGATGGCTCACCAAGTTCAAACGGAAGGGCCCAGGACATACTTTCAACTAAACACCACACTATAATTAGAGGGATGCAGCTGTGCACTGGGAATCTGTCTGAATACTAGCTACATTTAAATATTAACCAAAATTAATTAGACAATTTTACTTTGCGCATATTGCACATTATGGTGCAAAACTACTTTAGTTTGTCATCTCATACTGCACGTCTCAATTTCAACTTTTGAAGCCAAGTTAAATCACAAAGTTTGTGTCGACAGAAAAGCAAACTCACTTCACATCGATAAATCCACGTGGTAAACCTAATCTAGCAATGCTATCGAAGATTGTTCATGTCCAACAGGATTACCTCTCTGTTGGACGCATCTATGTTCAAGCATTAATGTAACTGCCTTCGAAATAACACCAGCTGATTTTGAAATGTTTATCCGTATATTTCAAGCTGCAGCAGGCAAATGCATATTAAGGGTTAACAACAGTCACTAGCTGCTCGATTTCCTGGGCTGGAGTGAATGTTTTAATTTATCAGCTTTATGAATTGGTAAAGGGAAGCCAACATCTTGTGCACAGCATCTTCGGCCCAGATCCATTCCTCACCTGCTGGGAGGAGACAATCCCCCTCACACTCAGAACTCAGCATCCCCTTAAGCTGCATGCTCTGTAACCTTGGCAGCCCTGCCTTACACAATTCTGTGCATCTTGCAATCAGGCATCATCACATAAAGGCTGCAGCATCTTGTTAGCCAACAACTGAGCATGAAATCACTACACTGCCATCCTCATGCTATGAGTCAATCCAGCCTTTTTGTATTTGAAAGATGTACCTTGGGGGAGGGGGAAGTCAGGTTTTCTGTTTATTTGTACTCCATTAGCTACCTACAAAATGGGTTTTCTCACAAGGATTCGCAGCAGGAGCAAGATAACATATTAAAATTTCTGTTAAGAAGAAGAGTAGAATTCTGATTATATACACAGATTAATTAAAACAACATCATTCGCTGAGAATTCAAAACAGCTGTTGTTAATAATAATAAACACTTTACATGTTTTTTAGCTTTTACCAAGTCAGAGAAAATAACTGATATCCGGTCATTCTGGATTAATGTTCATCAGGTTCAATATTATTGGCTTTCGAGAAACTATCTATTGATTTGCCTTCAGGATTAAAATTTTGTTTTTCACAAAATGACTGATTCATTATTGATCAAAAATGATAACTTTCACGAATATTTTAAGATGCCGCAACCAGTCCATCCAAAGAGTTGTCAACAATGCACTCAGATTCTGAAAGCTCTTCCTCTGAGCAATTATTTCCTCTTGCTCTCCTGCGCACCGAACAAACAAAAACTTTGTGCCAGCTTTCATTGCTGAAACGTAGCCAGGATGAATAAATTGTGTACTACAGAAAACAAGCACATTCATTCCAAACACGGTGGTGTGAGGTGCAGCTTTAATTAAAGCTCGTCAAAAGCCACATAAATGAATACGCTCCAGCCTCATTCCAACAAAGAATATTTTCCTTTATTTAGTTTCAGCTTGTCATTTCCAAGCAATAATTAGCCACTGTTTGTGGGCTCAACAATTCAATTTTATTAGGGTTGATGAAGACTTGATTACTTCTATTATCGAGTGACTGCTCGCTATAGTCAATACAGGCCAATGATAGGCCTGGCTATTTTCACCCTTTGTTTTGTGCATGCGTATGCATTTAAGACTTGCTCCCTTGAAAACCAAGGTCTCTAACTGTATTTCGAGGCTTCAGAATTAATGTACACAGTGCAGCAGCTTGGGATCATTGCACAAAATAGGCTGGGCCTCAACAGCCTGACCTTCCTGGTGGGAAAGAAATCCTAGCACTGTAATCAACAAGATTTGCAACAAACATAATTAGTCCCCCAAAATCAGACACACTTCTCACAGGAAAAGTTGAAGACAGGGTTTGCCCCTTTTCCTGCAGGCAATGGATTACTTCATATAAAAACAAATAAAAAAATACTACAGTATGAGGTACAGATGTCTAGAATAAAAACTTTGGAAAAACATGTGTTAAAATTACGTATGCATTACATATTCACATTTGACTCACACTCATTTATTTTGAATAGTGACATTACATTATGTAACTGATTCTCTGCCACTCCCTGCATTTGTTTTCCATCCTTTCCTGAAGATGGTTACTCATGCTGGCATATTCCTCAGGAGATGGTGATGAGAACAAGGAACACTTGTTGAATTTTCACGCACAGACACCGAGTTTGAGCATAACATTGCCCTCCAGCCCATAAATCCGAGTGGAGACTAACTAACTCAGCATAGGACAAACTTTATGCTCTGTGTACCAGATCACGCTGCAGATCTAGGTGCTATAATCAGCTTCAAAGTTTGGTCCTATCATATCATCATCAGTTCACAATTGTTTAAGTATCATTCTTTAATTAAAATCAAATCAAGCTGCATCTTACTATAAGTAGGGATCTATATTGCTCAAGTTAAGAACTTACTGCTTTGTCAAAGTGGTTCAATATCATTTAAAAAATCTTGGTTTTCAATCGATGGGCCGAATGGCCTCATTCCGCACTGTATATTCTATGAACAACTTCCTTTGGATACAAAATTTCTATTGAAGAATGGATATAAAGAAGGTGGTGAAAATATGCAAATTGAAGTGTTTGAAGCTTGAAGAAAATACAAAATAAGCAAATTGAAGTGTCATTCTAAACTTAATACCATGCATGATTACCCCCATTATCTGACATTATTTTGTTGATGGTATGAATGCAACTGGTGAACTTCCCCTCCTTTCAACCACAGCAATGATGGAACATTTTCTTCCTATGCTCAAATTAATTTATATTTATCAGCATCCAATTTCTGCAGAGATTAGCCCATTGGCAGCCCTGTACAATTGTACGTGATTTGCTGTGCTCCAAAGGACCTCCAGGTGAAAATGCATCCATCAGTTCTTAAGAGTTATCAACTCTGGCTGCTTTCCTCAACTGCACTCAGTTAAAAAACAGGCTGCTGAGTTAACATTAAAAAAAAGCAATCTGAACATCCATATTTGTTGGCGTGATTCCGCCCATGGCAACAGTTTTCATCCATCAACTCTGCTGCATAAACTTGTTTTATATTCCCTTGAGTTTAGAAGGTCAAAGGGTGAGCTAATTGAGGTGTTTGAAATGGTAAAAGAATTTGATAGAATAGCTCCAAAACAAAAATTGCATCATCAAAAAAAGAGCTCGGCTACTTTGGTGTGAAATTAAGAAGCATTTTGTAAATTAAAGGAGAATAGAAATCTGGAAGTTCCCCAATTGATTGGGAATATGGAATTAATTGAAATGACCGATTCAAGAGATTTTTGTTTAGTGCGTATCAAGGGCAATGGATCGATGCTGGGTAAATAGAGTTAAGGTTCCTAACAGTCATGATCTAACTGAACAAATAGTAAATCCATAACGCGAGATGGATTAATACTCTTCTAAACGCTCACTCTCATCAAAACTGCAACAACTGAGCTGTGTGTGTGTTAGATCCTTGAGTTTGCCAAAAAGAGAAATGGTATGTAGGGGCCCACATCCTGGATTTTTACAAACACTTTGAGAGGTTTTTTTTTTTTAGAACAGTACAGCACAGAACAGGCCCTTCGGCCCTCGATGTTGTGTCGAGCAATGATCACCCTACTTAAACCCACGTAACCCGTATACCCGTAACCCAACAATCCCCCCCATTAACCTTACACTACGGGCAATTTAGCATGGCCAATCCACCTAACCCGCACATCTTTGGACTGTGGGAGGAAACCGGAGCACCCGGAGGAAATTTATTAGGAACGTTGCTCATACAAATCAAGATGGAGAACTGAAGCCCGCGCAAACACTCTCTGCTGACGCCACTACGGATCACGGGACACCTCACCAGCAGGGATGTATTCTCGGATACATAACACCCCTTCCCCTTTAATTCTTTCGGGCAATAACATATGCTTAATATTTTTATAACAGACCCACTTATGCATTATCTCTATACACAAATATACAACTCAAAAAGACAGTCTCTCAGGTAGATATCTATTCCTTTTAGGTTGTATTTAACATTCTGGAACCTAGTTACCTGAGACCTTAGAAGTGTACTCTTTTCTTTCAGCAGGTGGTACATACTGGGATGTTACTCCAGTGTCCATCTCTATAGATATTGGGAAGTCTTCAAAACACAATCTGGACTTGACTCTACATCTGACCTCTTGTTTGAAAGCAGCACTGTCTACATTGTCCAAGGGTAGTATGTCTTGAGGGGTTCTGCGATTTCACTTTGTGAAGTTAGTAGCTGATCAGAATGACGTCTCCAAATGTTTTCATAATCCATCAACATAGTGTGTGATATTTGACCTGTCTTTGGTCGATCACAGCAGGTCCCCATTTCTTGTTGGAAATGTAGCTTCTGTCCAACACTTGTTATCCTTGATTGAATACT
The DNA here is from genome assembly GCF_902713615.1 of Scyliorhinus canicula. Lineage (NCBI taxonomy): Eukaryota > Metazoa > Chordata > Chondrichthyes > Carcharhiniformes > Scyliorhinidae > Scyliorhinus > Scyliorhinus canicula. Next base: position 160,610,440 of record NC_052150.1, read on the forward strand.
CGATTTTTAGAGTTCTGTTCTCTCCGAGTAACGTGTGTTAGTTGTTGTCATTTGACAATCTCCAAAGTATCAGGTGGTAGCAACAAAACAAACTGTGTTTGCAGTTTCCTCCTGAACAGCAGCATTGCTGGTGAACTCTTGTTGCATGTGTGGTGTGCCGGTATGGCATTACGAATCTGTTTACTCTTTTTGCTCATGTACCTTGGTCCTTTGATGCCTTGATGGAATGTTTCAATAATTGAATAAAACGCTTGGTCAAACCATTTATTGCAGGATGATACAGAGCTGACTTCATGCGCTGTTTATCATTCCCTCTCAAGTAGTCCGTGAACTCCTTTGAAATGAACAGAGCACCATTGTCACTTACCTGCTCCGGTGTACCAAATTCTAAGAATATGTTGTCTAGCTTCTCAATGGCTTCTTTGATCATCATGGATTTAATGATAAATGACTTCTGGCCATTTAGCCTCTGCATCCACAATCACCCCCCACTGGACCAGCATGGTCTATATGTATTCTCTGCATTGGCTGTGTCGGCCATTCCCATGGATGTAATGGTTGCAGTGGTGGAGTGTTTCTTAGTTTTGCACATGACTGACACTGCCCCACTTTCTCTTTTGATTTGCGCATCCAATCCTGGCAACCAAAAATAACCATTCCATAAGACCATAAGATGTAGGAGCAGAATTAGGCCACTCGGCCCATTGAGTCTGCTCCGCCATTCAATCATGGCTGATATTTTCTCATCCCCATTCTCCTGCCTTCTCCTCATAACCCCTAATACCTTGATGAATCAAGAACCTATCTATCTCTGTCTTAAAGACACTCAGTGATTTGGCCTTGACAGCCTTCTGCGGCAAAGAGTTCCACAGATTTACCACCCTCTGGCTGAAGAAATTCCTCCTCATCTCAGTTTTAAAGGATCATCCTTTTAGTCTGAGATTGTGTTCTCTGGTTCTCGATTTTCCGACAAGTGGAAACATCCTATCCACGTCCACTCTATCCAGGCCTCAATAAGATCCCCCCCATATCTTTCTAAACTCCATCGAGTACAGGCCCAGAGTCCTCAACTGTTCCTCATATGACAAGCTCTTCATTCCAGGGATCATTCTTGTGAACCTCCTCTGGACACTTTCCAAGGTTAGCACATCTTTCTTTAGATACCAGTTCCTTCATCCTCACTACACCAGGATGTTTCTCAAGCAATCGATCAAGGACTTCACTGCGCAAGCAAGGAGGAATAATCACACTGATTCCCCATAATTAAACTACATTTTGAACTGTCAACTCATTCATGTGATATAGGGCTTGAGGTCTGGATTTTTACAATGAACATCTGACATTGTTCCCTTTTGAACTATATCTATCACCTTCCCTATCACTGGATTGGTTCTTGTGTATCTCTGTACTTGGGATGAAATCATAGGTACATTATCTGCAAGAAAGAAACACAGAATGTTGATTAAATGTTCTTCAGGTTATTGTTTGACTTCTAATAGCAATCTTGACAAAGCATCAGTGTTTGCAGGTTACTCCGCCGATCTGTCGCCATGTTTTGTTTAGCAATTCCGTTTTCTTGCTTCAAATCTTGTCGCCAGTTTTCTCTTTTGCTACAGCTTTGAGTTTGTTGCAAAGAGAAACGGTATTGAGGTGCCCACATGCTGGACGCTTACAAAAACGATGTGAGCTCCTACTAAGAGGCTGGTTTAGCTCACTAGGGGCTGGTTTAGTTCACTGAGCTAAATCGCTGGCTTTTAAAGCAGACCAAGCAGGCCAGCAGCGCGGTTCGATTCCCGTACCAGCCCCCCAGGACAGGCGCCGGAATGTGGCGACTAGGGGCTTTTCACAGTAACTTCATTGAAGCCTACTCGTGACAATAAGCGATTTTCATTTCATTTTTCATAAAGGATGTTGTTCATGCAATCCAACATGGAGAACTGAAGTCGTTACAAACACACTGCTGACATCACTACAAATCATGTGACACTTCACCAGCAGGGATGTGTTCTCTGATACATAATAGTGTGCCATTAGGCTGGTGGATTCCACTCTTTGGGATAGACAAGCAGCTGGATAAAAATCTGATGGCAAAGTCAAGCTCACATTGGAAAATTCTGGGAAGAGGAGTGTTTATTTGGACTGACGGCCAAGGGGCAGAAGTGCTACATAGAACATAGGAGCAGGAGGCCCTTCGAGCCTGCTCCAGCATTGATCACAATGATGGATGATCGTCCAACTCAATAGCCTAATCCTGCTTTCTCCCTAAAGCCTTTGATCCCATTCGCCCCAAGTGCTATATCTAGCCGTCTCTTGAATATATTCAATGCTTTAGCATCAGCTACTTCCCGTGGTAATGAATTCCACAGGCTCCCCACTCTGGGTGAAGAAATGTCGCCTCATCTCTGTCCAAAATGGTTTACCCTGAATCCTCAGACTGTGACCCCTGGTTCTGGACACATCCACCATTGGGAACATCTTTCCTGCATCTACCCTGTCTAGTCCTGTCAGAATTTTAAGTCTCTATGAGATCCCCCTCATTATTCTGAACTCCAGTGAGAACAATCCAAACCTAGTCAATCTTTCCTCATTGACAGTCCCGCCATCCCTGGAATCAGTCTGGTAAACCTTCGCTGCGCTCCCTCGAGAGCAAGAACATCATTCCTCAGAAAAGGAGACCAAAACTGCACACAATATTCGAGGTGTGGCCTCACCAAGGCCCTGTACAATCGCAGCAACACATCCCTGCTTCTGTATTCGAAACCTCACGCGATGAAAGCCAACATACCATTAGCCTTCTTTGCCGCCTGCTGCACCTGCATACTTACCTTCAGCGACTGGTGCACAAGGACACCCAGGTCCCGCTGCACACTCCCCTCTCCCAATTTACAACCATTCAGGTAGTAATCAGCCTTCCTGTTTTTGCTTACAAAGTGAATAACCTCACACTTATCCAAATTATATTGCATCTGCCATTGATTTGCCCACTCGCCCAACCTGACAGATCACGCTGTAGGATCCCTGCATCCTCGTCACAATTCACCCTCCCACCTAACTTGCTATCATCTGTAAACTTTGAGATGTCAACATTTTGTTCCCTCATCCAAATCATTAATATATATTGTGAATTTCTGGGGTCCTAGCACCGATCCCTGTGGTACCCCACTAGTTACTGCCTGCCAATTTGAAAAGGACCCATTAATCCCTACTCTTTGTTTCCTCTCTGCCAACCAGTTTTCTATCCATCTCAATGTACTTCCCCAATCCCATGCGCTTTAATGTTGCACAATAATCTCTTATGCAGGACTTTGTTAAATCCCTTCTGAAAGTCCAAATATACCACATCGACTGGCTCCCCCTTGCCAGCTGTGCTGGTTCCATCTTCAAAGAATTCCAACAGATTTGTCAAGCATGAATTCCCCTTCATCAATCCATGCTGACTCTGACTGATCCTGCCCCTGCTTTCTAAATGTTCTGCTATAAAGTCCTTGATAATGAATGAAAGAATTTTCCCCACTGCCGATGTTAGGCTTACTAGCCTCTAATTCGGTTTTCTCTCTACCTCCCTTTTTGAATATTGGAGTGTCATTAGCTACCCTCCAATTTACAGGGATTTAATTTGCAACCCACTTAAGCCCAAACTTCCACCCTATCCCCGTAACCCAATAACCCCTCCTAACCTTTTTGGACGTTATGGCCAATTTATCTTGGCCAATCCACCTAACCTGTGCGTCTTTGGACTGTGGGATGAAACCAGAGTACCCGGAGGAAACCCACACAGACACGGGGAGAACGTGCAGACTCTGCACAGACAGTGACCCAGCGGGGAATCGAACCTAGGACCCTGGCGCAGTGAAGCCACAGTGCTATCCACTTGTGCTATCGTGCTGCCCAAGTACTTCACTCTCCATCTTAATAAAACTTCTATGATGTTGTATTTGCTCATCCTCAACGGTCTCGCAGAGAGAGGCCTAGATAGAATAGACGTGGAGAAGATGTTTCCACTAGTCGGAGAAACTAGAGCTCGAGGACACAGCCTCAGACTGAAGGGACAATCCTTTAAACTGAGATGAGAAGGAATTTCTTCAGCCAGAGGTGGCGAATCTGTGGAACTCATTGTTACAGAAAGCAGTGGAGTGTCTTTAAGCCACGATCGTAGAATTTACAGTGCAGGAGGCCATTCGGCCAATCGAGTCCACACTGGCTCTTGAAAGAGCATCCCCACTTAAACCCACTCAGCCACCCTATGGCCATAATTCAGTAACCCCACCTAACCTTTTTGGACACTAAGGGGCAATTTTGCATGGCCAATCTACACAACCTGCACATTTTTGGACTGTGGGAGGAAACGGAGCACCCGGAGGAAATCCACGTAGACACGGGGAGAAAGTGTAAACTCCACACAGTCACCCGAGGCCGGAATTGACCCCGGGTCCCTGGTGCTGTGAAGCAGCAGTGCTAACCACTGTGCCACCGTGCCGTCCCTATGATGTGGAGATGCCAGGGTTGGACTGGGGTGAGCACAGTAACCTGACTATGCTCCGAAAGCTCCTGATTCCAAATAAACCAGTTGGCTATGAGGGGAAGGTGGATGAGAAACGTATCAGCCATGATTAAGTGGCAGAGCAGACCTGATGGGCAGAATGGCCTAATTCTGTTCCTATGTCTTATGGTCTTAACCTGGTCTGGCCAACATGTGACTCCAGATCCACAGCAATGTGCTTGACTCTTAAATACCCTCAAACTAATAAATCATTCTTAAATATACCCCAGTTATATGTTTTTAACAATGTTCAGGTCGAACTATGATAATTTCATTGTGAAGTTGCAACTAGGCACAACAGCGCACATCAGAAGTGAAATCACATTTGCACATTTTTGGAGAGCATTTCCTGTGTTCTGATTCACTCGCTGAATCGACAATTAAATGGACTGCCGAACTGTGATTTGCAAATTGGTTATTTTAATCCCATGTTTCTAAATGTCCTGACTGAAGCATTAAAATCCTGTAATCGAGTTACATGTTTATCAGGATTCAGCTGTACTTGACCTATTCCTCCCATCTCTCGGTGCAGACCTTCCCCCACCCTCAATTCCTTTGATCTTTGCAGTTCTTTCTCTACTGCCCCTTCCTTCAGTTCCACAATCTGCATTTTCCATTCTCACCGACACCTCTGACCTCTGGCTGCTTTTTCTAGCAACTTTGGTATTTGTCAGGTCTTTGCTCCCTATAGAAAGCTCCAGTTCTTGCTGCTATCATTTTGTCCACATACCATCCTGATATTTACTGTGAATGTATTCCTCACCCCAGCAACACTGATGACTCCTCCAGATTTCCCTCCTCCAATCTCTGATGCTTTCTGAATCATGATTTAAACAGAAAGTACAATAGTGTAGGAAAAAAGCATGGATAGAATATAAATTTTAAAACGGAGGAGGAGTTTAAACCTTTCATACTGAAAAACCTCCCCCACCCCCGCCCAACCTTGTACCTAAAGATGTAATAGATTTGATCAAAAATGCATGTTTATATGTTATCTTTATAACATCGGCGATCTCTGACGCACCACAGTTCATAGGCGTTGCAGCACAGAAGGAGGCCGTTTAGTTCATTGAGAAACGCAGGTTCTCTGTTGAGCAATCCAGTCAATCGTATTCCCATGCTCTATCGCTGCAGCCCTACAAGTTTACTTCTCTCAACCGTCCATCAAAATTCCTTTTGAAATCATTGATCTTCCCTGCTTCCACCACTCTTGTAGGCAGGTGATTACCATGAACTGTATAAAAATGTTCTTCCTCACATTCCTCCTGCTTCTCTTGCCCCAAACTTTATACCTCTGCCCCTTATGTACATCAATAGTTGTTAATTCTATGTAGGTGGGGCATTGAGGTTTCACTTCAGCACCTGAAAAGGGACATGTACTGAAGCAGTCGGTGCGGTCAACCTCAGAGGTATATGCTTGTAATTATCCACTTTGTAAATACATGTAAGACCCAAGTAAAGATTGGCTCCAGTAAAATCCTTTACCAACTGGCTTTCAGTCATTGTGGCAACTAATGGCAACAGCATTTCTTTGCTGACCTTATTTAAACCTGTCAGAACCTTATACACCTCTGTCAGATCACCATGTCAACCTTCTTTGCTCTGAGGAAACCAATTCCAGCCTCTTTTGCCTAACCTTGTAGCTAAATGCCTTTATCCTAGAATATTCTTGTAAATCTCCTCTCCACACTCTTGGGGACTCTCACATCTTTTCTAAAATGTGGTGACCAGAATTAGACAATACTCTTAACCTGTGGCCTAACCAGAGTTTTAAACAGGCTGAGGGGGAAAGGAGACTGGCGAGAGTGGGATGGGGGGTGGGAGGAGGAGGAGACTGGTGAGAGTTGGGGGGGGGGGGGGGAATGGAGACTGCAGAGCGTGGGGGGAGGGGGGGGGGGAGACTGGTGAGAGTGGGGACTGGCGAGAGTATTCTGCTCACTCTTCCTCCTCTTGCATTTTCCCCATCTGCCTTTCAAGGGACAGTCCCTGCTGACCACAATTTGCAGAATTATTGAATTCAAATTTACAAAGAACAAAGAAAATTACAGCACAGCAACAGGCCCTTCGGCTTACAATTTGCCATTGTAAGTCTGCGAATTGAACTCAGGACCCCAGAGCTAGACAACTATTCTGGTTGAAGTATCAATGCAGCAGAATGCTAAGCCATGTATTACCAGATCCATTGTTGCTGCTGTGTGTAAACATTCATAGACATTGCCCTTGCTTGTGAAAATGTCATCCTTCAAATGAGGGGTTGACCGAGTTGGATGGCGGGTAAACTATAGTGCATGGGTGAGGATGATGCACAACAAATGAGTATGACATACCATGAATGCAGATCCCCTGGCAGGAGCGGCTACAAGCAGCAGCATTTAAATAAAAGGTCAATGACATAAACTTTCTTCCTCCACAGGTGCTGCTTGATGTGCTGAATAGTTCCAGCACTTAATGTTTTTATTTGATAGTAGTGTGCTGTTAACTTATGAACTGACAACTTTTATTTTCATTACTATATCTGTGATACAGCAAAAAAAGGTTATTTCATTTTTAAAAAATCAGTTTGAAATCAGAAGTAAAAAACACAGGTTTACCTATCATCTAAAATATCTTTCCAAGGCATTTTTCAAAATGGAATCCAATAAAAATATCAAAAAGATAATCTTTTAGGTACAGTATTGTATTGAAAATGATGAGAATCCCAGAAATAACATACAACAAATTAAGGGATTTTGTTTATTATGAATGGATTAAATAAATAGGGCAACACAATGGCACAGTTAGCACTGCTGCCTCACAATTCCAGGGACCTGGGTTCAATGCTGACTCGTCTGTGCAGAATTTTCACTTTCGCACCATGTCTGCATAGGTTTCCTCCGAGTGCTCCAACTTCCTTCCTGATGTGCCATCAATTATAACAAAAACCAGTTGTGGAACAAAACGGTGGCTTTAAGTAGTTAAACGAGAACCTGTTGGCAACTCATCCCAAACTGGGCAGCGCCAGAGGTCGGCCACCTTTGTACAGAGCCTGAGGGGAGGAGCCACAGGCGGAGCTAGCAGAGACAAAAAACAATACATGCAATACAGTAACAGTGGTTTACCACAATATATATAATACAGTAACAGTGGTTACCACATTCACCCCCTGTTAAAGAAAACGAAGAGTCCAGCAGGGGTGAAGTGGACTTAAAGATCGAGTCTGTCGGGGGCTTTGACCTTCCGCCGTGAATGCCTCAGTCCCGGCTGTGGTGTGGGCACTGTTGTCGAGAGCTGCATGTCCGGGAGTGTGTCGTCTTCTTCTTCGTCCAGTAGTTGAGTCGGTGGAGAGGGAGACGGTGTGGGGTCGGGGGTGGTGGTGATGGTCACTGGGGAACCTGTGGGTGCCACATCCCGAAGGGAGACCGTGTCCTGCCGCCCGTCCTGGTGTGCCACGCAGGCATATTGTGGGTTGACATGGAAGAGAAGAATCCTTTCGATCAGTGGATCCAATTTATGACTCCTCGCATGCTTCTGGAGGAGGACGGGCCCTGGGACTGTCAGCCAGGATGAGAGCGAGACCCCTGAGGTGGACTTCCTGGGAAAGACAAACATTAATTCGTGAGGGGTCTCATTGGTGACAGTGCACAGGAGCGACCGGATGGAGTGGAGCGCATTGGGAAGGACCTCCTGCCAGTGGGAGACTTCTAGACCATAGGGCAAGAAGGATGGCCTTCCAGATTGTCGAGTTCTCCCTCTCCACCTGTCCGTTTCCCCGGGGTTTGTAGCTGGATGTCCTGCTTGAGGCGATGCCCTTGCTGAGCAGGAACTGACGCAGCTCATCACTCATGAAAGAGGAATCCCGATGGCTATTGATGTAGGTGGGGAAACTGAATAAGGTGGAGAGACTGTGCAAGGCCTTGATGACAGTGGCAGAGGTCATGTCAGGGCATGGGATGGCGAAAGGGGAACGCGCGTGCTTGTCAATAAAGTCGAGGAAGTACACGTTACAGTCAGTGGAGGGGAGGGGCCCTTTGAAGTCGATGCTAAAGCGCTCAAAGGGGGGGGGTGGGGAGCCTTTACCAGGTGCGCTCTGTCTGGCCGATAGAAGTGTGGTTTGCACTCCACGCAGACCTAGCAGTCCCAGGTCATGGTCCTGACCTCCTCGATGTAATAAGGCAGGTTGCGGGCCTTGACGAAATGAAAAAAATGGGTGACCCCCGGGTGACAGAGGTCATAGTGGAGGACCCAAAGTCGGTCTACTTGTGCGCTGGCACGTGTACCGCGGGATAGGGCATCTGGGGGCTCATTGAGCTTCCCAGGTCGATACAAGATATTGTAATTGTAGGTGGAGAGTTCAATTCTCCACCTCAAGATCTTGTCATTTTTGATCTTGCCCCGTGTTATTGTGTGTTATTAAACATGAAGGCAACTGA